>NC_066372.1:9933717-10643076 GCF_013377495.2 Cygnus atratus | reverse complement strand
TGTAGTAGCAATAGTGAAAGATCTTTGTGCAATTTGGTGTACTGACAACTGGGATCAGGATGGCCGTAATAAAGATGTTGTCAAACCTCTTATTCACTGCTGATCTGAATTCCTGTTTGCAGGAGGCTTTCAGCTGAGAAAGAGGATGTTTCGTGTTCTCAGATTCAGGCGTGACCTTTCCATCCTTCCCCTTGGGAAGACCTTATACAAATTAGCGAAACGCTGGGGAAGGATGGGGGTGTAGGAGCTTATAACTGTTAAAATCTTATTTCACAAGCCGGAAATGCATGGTGGAGCTCTGTGTGCTTCATCTGTTTGCGAAGAACAGAGGTGCTTGTCCCACCTGAGGAACGGTGAGCAGGATGGTGCAAGCATCAAACAGAGCAGTGTATTTCTGCTCTCGGATCTGAAACCTGGCACATGGAGCTTGGGCTGAGTCGGGACTTGAGTCTGGAGGAGGGGGAAGCCGTATTTATTGAGGCTCAGAGGGGCTTGTGCTTGCAAGAGGCTTGAGCAGCCCTTATGGAAACGACGTCCTTGTGTCATGGAGCAGTGACCGAGCAGCCACTTCAAGCTGAGGACAACTCAAATATCAGCTGTTTGAAATATGTTAAACTGTGTCTCTGCCCTTGGTGGCTTTCGGCTCTACTTTACAATAGCCGGTGAAATGCCTTCTGTATCATTGCCATCTTTTGCCAGCAGGTAGCCTGGCGCTTTGAAAAGATCTGCACCCAGGCATCAGGTTCTGCTGCAAAACAACCTCGTTATTGGGATGCGTCTGCTCTCAGGTAGGAAGCTGGTAGTTCTTCATGGCAGAATGGGCAGAAAGAAGGTTAAAAGGTTTCAGACATCGTACAGCAAACCCGTGAGCTGTGGTGCATCATTCAGCAGCCAGTCTCTGCCCAGTCCACCTAATGCTCATCACAGTTGTTCTGAAGCCATTTCTGGTGGCTTCAGCTTATATTGACTTTTCTTACTCTTTCTGCTGGCTGGGTAACTGTTAGCTGAATGAGCAAGAAAGTCTCAAGAAAGAAAATGAACTTGCAACTTTACCAAAACTGTATCGTTCGTCCTTCCTTTGCTCTAATCAGTCCCTGTCATGCAGATTTTGCTTCTTCCTCTCAAAGTTTTCAGCCTACCTTCCAAGTGTCTCCTCAGTCTACAAAGCTGTGTGCGTTGATTTTTTTTCCAACAGTAAACTGGGAAGGGATCTAGCTCTTGCTAGAGGCTTTTTTGTTACCCTTTTGTGAGGTCTCCAGTTGTTGCCCATGGATTTTCCAGTCTAGATGAAAATACAGACTTCTGTCTGCAGGGAGAAAAAATTTCCCCTCTGCTTTGGTAGGATCAAGGGTGTTTTCTTAACTTTTTCATTCGTGGGATTCCTCTGTTCTGCTCATCTTTCTAGTCTGTAGTCCAGCCCCAGGAGCACCCTTTCGTCCTCAGATACTCGATTTCTGTTCTTCCTTAGTTCCAGTGACGGACCCTTTTTTGTGGGTTGTTTTTTGAAGCAAGTCTTCTCCCAGGGCAGACTGGGGTGGGGCCGAGTCCACCTGCTGTTCTGATGTCTGGTAGAGCATCGTCATTGCTCCTGCAAGCTGATTTCACAAAGCAAATAAAACCATGCTGGCATCTACGTAAACAGCTTTGAGAAAGAGTGCTACCTCACCCTGTCACAAAGTGCTGCTGCTGGAGGGTCTGTTGGGGATATCTGTGATGGGAACCAGTTCGCCCTGTTTGCCTCTAACGGTTACTTCCTGCTAATCCATATTCAGTTTTAAGTGTTGAAGCTTGAATTACGTGTGGCGGAGGTGCAGGTACAGCCCGGTAATACTGAGCACTGGGTTCCTTAAAGGTGAGCATCTTCAACTGTTCTCTCTCTGGCTGGGCCAGCGGTGCCCGACTGTGGCTGGCAGCTCGCTGGGACCTACGTGCTGCTGGTGTACGACAGGCACAGCACAGTTCTCGGATGGCAGCAAGACCTCATCTGCTTTTCTCTCTGGAGAAGAGGCTGCTGAGTCATGGGCTCGATGCAACATCCTGTGGGTTGTAGCCTGTGCAGCCTGAACTAGGCTCCTAGCATTAGTAGATACGCAGTTAAAGGTGGGTGTTTTTGTGGGACTGTCATCCTGCATGAAGCAGATCCACGTGTGTGGGTATTTCCTGACCCCGTTACTAGCTCCTCTTCAGTACTGAAGGTTTTCTAATACACTGCAGACTAGCACCTTCCTATGAAGAGGGGAGTCTCTTTAGAGTCCTGCTGCAAACTCCCTGTCCAATATAGAAGCCTCCAGCGACGTATGAACAAAGGCAGTAAAAAGTAATTGCAAAGTGGTGTTAGAGCTGCGCGTTCTCCTTGTTTAATCTTTGCTTTTTTTGCAGAAGTATTTCTGATCTAGGGGAGGGACTTCTGATTTAGGGGAGGGAGCTCAGGCTGGGGAGAACTGTGCCTTTTATTTTGTGTGAGCAGGTAGAACTGCAAATGGAAACGAACAGAAAAGGTCAGAGTTGTGCTAAAGACTAGTTTAGTGTTCAGAAGTTGGAATTTCCAGCTTGTAGCTAGCGACCTGCATGCTCTGCAGGACCCGTTGTGGATGACTTCTGCCTTGTATACAGACGTCTCAGATCAAAACAAAGTTTCAAGAAATAAAAGCACACCACAGCTGAAAGTTAGGGAGAACATAATCATATTTCAAAAGAGTTAATGCTTTTGTTCTGTGCCACTGGTTTGTGGATGTGTAATAATTCTTGCCTTTCATTTTTGGAGGACTGGAAGTAAGTAGGTGAGTTTCATTTAATTTCATAAAACAACCAGGCAAAGCCTGGCTAAATCCTCTGAAAAATAAGCTACAAATACATTGCTCCAGGAGGACTGAGTCTATTGCCGTAGTAACTTTTGAGCCCTCGTAAATATGGTTGGGTTTCTGGGCGTACCTGATGGTGTTCTACTGCTGGTGTCCTTCCACGGTGACTCCTGTTCCGTGGTTTCATGCAGCACATCTCTGCTGACTGTCGAGGTGTCTCCTGACTTCCATGCAAGCGCTGAAACTTCAGCGTCCATGCGGAAGTAAGAACACAGACCTAGAGGGACACAACCCAGCGCGTGTAGCCCTGGGATGTGGGGGATATTTCCAGCTATGTTGATTCTAGTTGCAAATAATACTGCTTTGTTTACTCATTGTGGTCATCTCTGATACACTAGCTTCAATTGGCAAGTATGTTGGAGGTCAACTTAAGGACCTAAAATGAAGGGGAATTTGACCTTTTAGTGTGATAGATGCATGCAACTTTGTAAGTACTTCAGTATTTTCTTTTCTTGACACCTCTCCATTGCTCCTTTCTATTTTTTGTCTGACTTTTGTATAATCCTTTAAATATGTATGAAGCAAGAGGAAAAAAAAAATTAACAGTTGCTTTAAAGATGGAACGTGATCGCCTTGTGGCTTCCACCTGACGCACCATTGTGATAGAAATCGCTTTTGTCATTATGGGCAGTGTTTGTCCTGACAACTCCAGCAGCAAGTGGTGGATGGGCAGCACTTACTTCCCATTATGATGTTGAGGCTTTTTATCAGAAAACTGTTAAGAAAACAGTAAAGTTCCTATATAGCTGTTAATTTCCTCGAGGCCTAAATAGCTTTGGAAAGTACTGGAGGTTTGCCACATTGTACATTTCTTGCTTGGTATTTTAAAATAATGATTTTTACTTCATATATCTTTTTTTTTATTTTCCCCAGGTGAGAAACCAAAAGCAACTTGCCTTTATTGAGTTCTCAAGAACATAATCGACCACTTGGTACACTATAAAGATGCATTAGGAAACTGGATACGGTGCCAAAAGAACTCCACGCATTTCCATGACTCTCTTGGACCCTGACTGAGATACTTTTGGATTACCTATTTCTATTCCAAGGACAAGAGTGCACGCTCAGATTCCTTTCTGCCAGCTCTCTGGCAGAGAGATTTTTCTAAGATCATGGACCATCCCAATAGGGAAAAGGATGAAAGGCAGCGGACGACGAAAGGGATGCCAGGGAGGAGCGGTCATGGTTCTCGGCCGAGCTCGTCTGCGTCTTCAGGCGTTCTTATGGTGGGGCCCAACTTCAGAGTGGGCAAGAAGATTGGGTGTGGGAACTTTGGAGAGCTCAGACTAGGTAAGAACTAGCTGTTTTAGTGACCTGCATTATCCAGATTAGCATTTCACCACTGGAATATAAATACATAAAAATTTACCCTGGCTTGAGAAACAGCATGTGCTTGTTTCCCAAGTGTCGAGCTACCTTACCTGAAGCTTCTGACTCAGAAGATGTAACTGTTAGCATTGTTTTTATTTGCATAAAGTCAAAGTGAATACACTGGAGAGGCCAAAGATGCAAATTTTGAACAATCCCAACAATGAAGACTGTTCTCAACGCTGAATGTCTTGCCTAAGGCGAAAAATCTCTCTAACTGTCTGGATTGCTAAATCTTGCTCTCGATCTCTTTTTCGTAAGCTAGGACACCCTATGAAAGTAATGACTGAGACCTGTTTCCTAGCACTCTCATCTTCCCAGTTCCACGTCCTTCACTGTCCCCAGAGCCCTATTTTCTGCCCTGTCGCCTGCTCCCTGACCTGCCCCCCGTGTCTGAGAGCTGGCTGGCGAGGAGCGGGGCGTGCAGCCTGCCCATCTGGCCGCTTCGTCTGCCTGCATCGCGGCCCCTGCTTTTTTCTTGGTCTGTTGGTTTTCTGACCCTGTGCCTTGCAGCTGGCCGCCCAGACAGATGGCTTTGTGGGCTGCTGCCTGTTGGGCTTGTAAGTCAGCCTAGACAAAAGGCCCGTTAGTGGTGCATTTGGTTGTTTTTTAAATGAGGTGGGGGAAGCAGGCTGTGTTTTTCATTACATGCTCCTGAGCTCCCAGTGTGTGGTTTTGGGGTAGCTTTTTCAGATCAGAAGCAGCAGCTTGCAGTGGTCTTGATTGCCTTAAAACAGCTGCATTTTCCTTCTGTCTGCTGAACAAAGTGGTTTGCTGTGCTAATAAACTCGAGGGTGCTGAAGGCAGGTTGGCTGATATAAATACCGCTTTCCCCAGCCTTGGTATCTACTCAGAACTGAAAAAGTCTGTGTGTCAGGCACAAGGGATGATAGATAAATTGATCGGGCAGTTGCTTCAGGTAACCAAAGAGTTATAACGCATAACTACCGATGGCATCTCTGTAGGTTCCTGTTCCGAATCTGTGTGATTAATCTGTCATTCCAAGGTGTAGTTACTGCATCTGTAGGACACGTGGCTTCTCCGCAGGATGAAGATCAACCAATTGTATTGGTAAATGGGTGGTCTTGGTTTCAGCATTACATCAGAGAAGTTTTATTGATTTGCAAGAGCAGAGATAATGCTCCAAAGGCGGAAATGCTCCGAGAAACCAAGGGAGGGACAAAATTTTCCAATTTCCTGAATGTGAATGCATATTATCTACAGCTGAAGATAGTACAGTCTGGATCCTGACAGTAACATAACTTGCATAGCTTCGTAGCATTTTCAAAGACCACCCCCACCCCCCCCCCCGCAACAGCAAATGTCACAATATAGCAAGATCCACATGGAAAGAGCCATTTAATTGCTTTGTCATCCACACAGCATCGAGCATTCAGCAGCTGTGTTGGTTCTCCGCAGGTAAATGGTTCCTGCTTTTGTTCAGCTGGAGCCCAAATTCTGCTTTTTGTCTCTATGGTTGCTCTTCTCCCCACATTTCTCTGAGCAGTATTGGATTTCTGTACTAACATATTGTTTCGAAGGACTTCATATAAGAGATTTCCCTTGTGAGATCAGTTTACAGAGAAATTTGGTTTTAATCAGGGGAAAAAAACACCTTTTAATTGAGTGGTCTTTTTTTTTTTTTTTGGTTCAGTGGTTTGGGGTTGGGGTTTTTTTGGTACACTGGTAAATGTTTTGCTAATATGTGTTAACCAAATATGTTGCAGCCCGCTACATTTGGGCAGCGGGCTGTACATACTGATAATGGCAATTAGACAGGAAGTCTGTATAGAAGCTATATATATTTTTTCAACTTCTATTACTTTTTGCCAGTCGCTATAACTGTAAGAACTCCTCAACTCCTCTTTGGTTAATTATCAGATCTTTCTGTTGCACAGATGTGATGCTAATGATTGCTGAGTTGTGCAGTGGGGAAGGAGAAGCAGTGTGTCTGAAATAGGAGCAAACGAGTCCCTGATAACAGTTTTGTTCTGCAAAGATGAATGGCGTGCCCTCTGCTTTTTTTTTTAAACATGATTTCAGAGAAGTAAAGTGTCAGCGAATGCTTTTAGTAACGCAGGAAGAACAAAGTTGTGCACAGCCTGTAGACTGACAAGCAAGGGGAAAATACATTTTCCAATTCTCCAAAGGATTTCTCTTTTCAGGTGCTGTGTTTTCACTCAAAGCTCTTCCCGAGCACCAGACAGAGGGCTGATGGCTCCGGAGGAGGGAGGGAGGTGCTGTGCATCGAGGCACTTCAGTGAACGCCAACTGAGCTGCTTTGGGTTGATCTCTATTGCTGCAAATACAGATAGCCCCGGGGGTATTACTTTGTTGAAGCTGTTGGTCACGTGAAGCAGTGCAGTTGGATTCCAGCCTGCAGACGAGCTGGGATGGGAGGGAAGTGAGCACAAAAATCAGTGCCTGGCCTGGGGTAAGACAAAATACGCTTAACTGATGGCTGTTTCCTTGGGCAAGCTGCTCAAATCCTTGGGTTGACCTCAGAACTCACCAAATGGATTTTTTCTGTCTTCACTGGAAAAACCTCTGGAGCTTAAACAGCTTGTGGGCAAGTTCAATGCTTCGACTGTCATGTCTGTACTTACCTGAAATCCTGAACCATAAGAAATGTTAAGGATAAATAAACCTCTACGATGGTCTCATTTTTCCCCCAGTGTTTGGAACTCTTATTTAGTAAAGCATAAAACAGATGCTAACGTAAAATTATTTGAGATTCTGTAGGTTTCCTTCTTTTTAAATAAGCATGAGGTTCTGGACAGACCAGTGGCTTATTTTAATGCAGAGATGTAGACTGGAGCCCAAATCGTTTTGCTCCAATGCAAACATAACCTGGCATTTTCAAAACTCTGCATCCACTTATGTAAAAATGAGCTCATACAGCTTTTCTCCCTGTTTGAAGGAAAAAAAATGTTAGGAGAGCTGGATCCAGTCTGTTGATTGGTGCTGTAGCTTATTAAGAGAGGATACAAAGGGATTTTTGGAGAAGCGTGTTACCCAGAGAAATTGTGTAGTGTTCTGAAGTGAGGTGGTGGCCTGAGTTGTGCACAGATCTCATGAAGATCCAGCATCTCAGCAGTGAGGCGGTGATCGGTGAGCCCCAAGGGAGGACAGGCTGCTCGCTTGCTCAGTGCAGGTGGATGAGATCTGGGAAGGCACCTTGCTGGGAGCAAGAACTGCCCAGCAGAGCCCTGTGCTGCAGCTTGAAGTCCTACTTTAAAAAAGGAAAAAAATTATAATGGCATCTGATACTGGGGCTGGTTATGTCTTTGCCCCAATAATAAAATTGTCATGTGCCTGCTGGGCTGGAATAGTGCTAGATGGGTTAAGAGTAGAGTATAGGAAGGATCTACGCTACTGTCCCTTTTTTGGAAAGACTATCCCTCTAGAAGCGATAGTGAATGTGGTGCTACAAAATCAGTGTGACCTCGTGTTTCAGGTTCCCTTGGGATATGGTCGCAGCAGACGCAGTGCTGTCTGGGGCAAGCTCTGCCTGATCTTCAGGACGGCTGGGTGGGCGTTTGCTCCGCTGCCCAGCCCTGAGCTGTCACCAAAATGTCATCCATACAGTTTTGAGCTGGACTGAAAGGTCAAGGCATGACTCCTCTCGGTCACAGGAGGTTTGCACTTACAGCTTTTCACTTTGACCTGTGAGAATGTGCCCATGTGCTTGGCGCATCTTGCTGCCAGGGCTTGGGAAACCCACGCTGCCAGGTTTCCCACGTTAAAGCATCGCATCTCATTTAGGACATATGGTTCTTAATTGTCAGTGGATCTTCCCAAAACTGAGGCATGGAGTTAATCGCTGCCCCATCAAAAGCTTTGCCTGAACTTGAAGGGCCTTTGTTAGCACAGTTGTATCATCTCGGTTGTATTACAGCTCCCTGCTGACAGAGATAAGATGCAGCTTCTCTTCATGACTTACTGTTCTGTGCAGCTCTGTCCTGTGAGCAGTACAGCCTTCACTCTTCCATTTAAAACCTTTTCAGCTTTGTGTAAGGAGGAAGAAGAAAACATGACACCTTGTGCAGTGTGATGGCAAAACCCAGGGGTAGATCTGCCTGGAGCGAGCCGGTGGAGAGGTCTCTGGCACTTGGACTTGCTGTCATAGCTGGAAAAGCCTCTCCCGCTGCAGCTGTAGGAAGGGTTTTGGAGGTCTGAAGGTGGACCTAGTAGCATCTTCATGGTCAGAGTCTGCCCCATGACCCCTGTGAAAGGGCTGAGCTGGAGGATGAATTCCTTCCCTTACCTCTGGCTGCTGGCCTTGCATCTCGTGCTAGAGTTTTGCCAGTCCCAGGTTTTCAGCTGGGGATTTCACTCTCAAGGATTTCACTCTCAAAATTCTCTTCTGCTTAGTTCTTGTCCTTACGAGCCAGACTACGACAGCCTGGATTACGGCCCCCCATACGTGGAGGCTGCTGTCAGTGTCCTTCTTCACCTTGCAATGAGTTGAAGGAACGCTGGGAAAACAGTGTCATTTTGCTGTTTGGGTGGGATAGCCCAGGAGCTGGCTGGGGGGCCCTGGATGAGCCGGATCCCCACGTGCTGAAGCTGCGGTGAGGGTCCTGCAGTCCGCAGGGCACCCGTGCTGCCTGGATTATTCTTGTTCTGCTGTTTGAGGTGTGTAACTGCCTCAGGTACCTGGGCTGGAGCTTCCCTTAGTCTGTCTCAGCATCCTCAAACTGAGCATCTCGAAGCGAGCTCAATCCTCCTTGAAGGAAGGGGGGGAAGTGTCAGTGGGAGAGCTGGAGCTGCTGGTAGGGCTCGATCTCTGGTCGCTAGTAGGGAGCAGACAAAGTGTACTTAGGCTGCAAGCACCCTTGCAAGTTCTCCTCCTGCTAGCCATTTATCCCACCACCTGCTGGTGTGCTGTTTTGGCCTTCAGGCTCTCCCAGGCTGTGCTCTGAAGCCACCTTCCAGCTCCTGAGCGTTCTTGATGCAGCTGCAAACCTGCTTTCTACCAGCCTGGACATCATAGCTTTTCATAACAGATCTGAAGAAATAGTAGGGTGTGTTTGGGGTCTCGAAAATGAGTTTTGTTCTTCTAGTGTAACTTTTAACATCCTGGGAACAGCTGCGTAGTTTGCTGGTACGGTGTTGTATGAGAGCTGTTGGCCTTAGCAGATGACGAGGACTGCCTTTCTGCTGCCACGAAGGCAGCGTTTTGCCTGTCCCGCCTGTCTGTTCGTAGAGGAAGAAACAAAAGCCGTGTGTTGGTACGGAAGCTGTTTGTGTTGCCTACTTGCAGTAGTCTCTGATCCGTAGCACAATTATGCTGGTGAAGCTCCCTATAGATCAGAGGATGAAATTGCTCAGTGTCCAGCAGAATCAAGCCACTTCTGAAAGAAATGATACTGACGCTTCATTTTTTTTGTTCTCTGGGCTTTTTTTGGCATGGTGTGGATAATAAAACATATGTGTGCGATACCTCCTCAAATGCTTGCACTGAACATAACTGCTACTGTAAAACACACTTACCTTATGCTGGGTATAAGATGGTGTTTGCAGCAGCTCACCAGGGCAGACAGCTTCTTACTTTGAGACTGAAACAGTTGAAGGCATGAAGCTGAGAGAGTAATTGAGAAAAGACAGACAGATCTTTGCAGTCAGTGATCAGTGACGCTATTCTGTGTTGTCTTCCTAGCTGGAAGTGTTGAATGTGCAACTAAAAGATTTTTCTTTTTCCTTCACAGGCAAAAATCTCTACACCAATGAATATGTAGCGATCAAACTGGTAAGTAGGAGCTTCGGGTGTTCTTAAATCACTCGTACCTGGTGCTAGAAACTCAGACAAAAAGCAGCTTCCCCACTTGGTGCTTATTGCTGCTCTTGATCTCAGCCAGATTAACAGGTTTAAACAGAGATAAGTTCTTGAGAATGCTGTGAACTAGGAAAGCACCCAGCCCTTCACAGTATGTAAACGGTCAGTAGCTGCGAGCGCCTTGTTCCTCTTCCCGAGGTGGCAGACAGCACTGATGGCAGGTTTGTCACCCCTTCCTCGTCCCCAGGCCCAAGCCTTTCTGTTACAGACCCAATCAATTCTCTGGACCATGAACCTGCAGATGCAACAGGCAAAACAAGATCCAATCCAGCAAATCCTCTCTCTGATTTGGATGTCCAAGGATATATGGTCACAGCCTCTTCAGTGTGATTCTTTCCTTTTACGTTACAGGATGGTAAAAATGAATCAAACCAGCTCACCAGAGCATGGCAGGGATTGCATTTAAAAACAAAACCTTGGCCCCAACAGTAGCAAACCTCAGAATTTGCACATGAAATCAAGTTCACAACTCCTCATCCAGTTCTACCAGCCTTGGTACCCAGTTATCAGTTTTTCTGCCTTGCAGCTGATGCATCCCTCCCCAGGTGGATGCGGTGGCAGTGTTCACGTTTCTGCAGTGCTCTGGCTGGCTCAGGTAATGCTCCTCTTCTGAAGGAGCATCAGGGCATGAGGGCACTGTGGTCAGCTGTGGTTTGAAGCAGGAGTCTAAGGGATGGGGATGCTCCTAGCTCCGCCAAATTTGTAAAACCATACCCTGGGAGTTTGTTTTTTATGCCTTAACTGTCTGTAAACTAAGACTTTCAGTAGTCTCCTGGGGGGCTTTGAAATTTGATGCTGAAAATACCCAGTGCTCTTCTTTCATCTGCGTGTTCTTTAATCACAGATCCAAGCCCTAGAATCTGAAGTTAAAGTTGTAACACTAATTTGTTATTAGCAGCAAGTGTGCCTGTTTTTCCAATCGATGTCTGGGAAAATGACAGCAGTCATTCACATTAAAGAAGATCAAGATGGACTTGGTGCATTAATTCTGATTCATGTTCAGATGCCACAGATCTTACGTCTCTAGTGTTCTCCTTATATGATGCGTAGTAGTTGAAAAATAATTAGTGCTCTGCAGGAAGGACTTGTTTTGAAGTCTGTTGGCAAATGTCAGAATATAATCCCTAAAATAACAAAATAAATGTTTGCAGTGCAGCTTAAGGTGTGTTTGGATATAGCTCCACATCAGGAAGAAGGACTGGTGCTTGTTGCGTAGCTCGCTCTGTAGGCAGATTGGACAACAGAAAGTGTGGTTGTGTGCACAGACTTGGTGTTTCATTGAATCAATAGTGCTTCTAATTTTTTTGCTTTCAAAGATAATCCCACAGAGTTACAGCCTTGGAAGGAGCAAGGAAGTAAGAATACGGCAAACATGCAGCTGCGTTTGTTCAGAGGATGGTTGTTTCTCTCACAGCACTGCCCGCAGTGACACCTCCCCGTAACCTGAAGCCTTTCAATAGCCAGGTGGCATAAGACTGAGGCAGCAATAAAGCTAATCCATTTTTTCCAATAGCATTCCTTCTCTTTTTTTCAAAGTATCTGAGTGGTTGAGTGTTAGCACAGTTGCTTTTCCCCACATTTTATTTGCGCTGTTACAATTCATGCTTCAAAACCTCCGACCCTGATTCGAAGGACTGTAATTGCCATCCTGTGGCTGTCCTGCATACCTGTGCCAGTTTTGAGAAGATCAATGAGGGATCAGAAGCAAGGATTTTTTTGTCTCCTAATCTTGGACCATGTTCCCCAGGAGTGGGAATTACTCTTCCTCCTCAGCAGCAAATGTGTTTCTCTGTGTGTATTTAACTGTGATCACAAGAGAAGCAAGTACTTCTTAGGTGGGAGATGTATTTTCTTCCAGGCTAGGCAGTGACCTGCTGCCTAATGCCAGGGACACCCTGCTTCCCAGAGGCTTGGCAATATTGTGACTACATTGTGGATAGCAAGCTCAGGGGAAGAAGTGCTTCTTTTGACAGAGAGAACTCCAGTTCTTTGAGGCAGCCCTTTGGCTCTAGACAACGTGATGCGAGAAATCAGTGAGCTAATCGACTTTGTGCCCATTTCCAATGTGTTGTTCTGGGGCTTGAGTAAAAATAACATTCCTGCTTTTCAAATGTTGTTCTAAACAAAATGGCATTTACAAAGCCAGGTTAAATGCAGGGGGAAGAGGTCAGGAGAGCTTGAGGCCAAAAACAGTTATAAGTAATCTTGCTTTCTTCCCTATGGAATACCTCCATTAGATCTTGTTTTCAACTTTTTTTGTAACAACCTGCTAAATTTCCAAAGATTTTCTTTATACTTAAGGTAATCACAGACTAGTGGCTGCATTTGCTGTGCTTGAAGGCAACATTTTCTATTTTATCTGCATCGTTGGACCAACTCAAAGCTCTGCTCAAAATCCTTCTAGCTGCCTGAGATTCTTCTGCAACTGCAACCCTGCTGTCTCAGCTGTTTCCTCCTCCCGTCATTATGTTAAAGATGAATGGAGGGAAAATGAGAGAACTATGTGATGGGTGCCAAAGAGTTGATCAGAAAACGCTCTGAAATTCTGTGCTCATCTCTTGGCTTGTCTGCAGGGGGTGAGGATGTCTGAGATTGTGCTGCGTCTTGGAAAGTGGGGAGTGCTGCCTGTCCTCTGGCTTGTGTGGTGTCCCTGCACAGCTCCTCGTCCTGCTCGTCAGATGAAGATCATTTGGTTATGGGCATCTAGAGTGTGGAGGAGGCAAAATGCATTAGCCCTGTTTACTAGCTTAATCTTCTGAAGGTTTTTAATGCTGACTTGCATGTCGTAGGAGTTTCTACAAAGCTCCGGATGATGCCCGTCAGTTTGAGCTGTGGGTTTTGTATGCTGGGCAGCAGCAATTCCATTATTTTCAGCACAAATGCAACATCTGCCAGCGTCCTTAAGTCCTTGGCCTGCGGGACAGCCATCTGCTCCAGTACGATCTTCTCAGGAGCTGCCACGACTGGCAAGCATCCAGAGCTGCGGCTCCAGCAGCTCCTGATGCGGAGGGGCTTGGGCTTGGCTTTCCCATGCTTTGTCCCAAGCAGCCTCACATCCTAACACATTAATCCCTCCACCTGTTTGAACAAATGTACTGCGTGCTGCATAGGCTTGAGCTCCTGTTGCCCTAAATGTCTTTGCTGTGGAGGTGTCTGAAGACTCTCCATCAAACCAGCATCGACAGTTATCTTCATGTGATAGTGATTGCACAGCGAACAGGTTTTTGCATTTCTTTGTATCTGTGTTCAGTGCAGGATCAGTTTTGCCTTTCGAATACTTTCTAAATAGCCATGTGTGACTAGTGAACCTTTTAAATATCAAGGTTGAGAAGCAACCAGGAGCAATATTCCCCTTGCTGGCGAACAGGGCATGACTTGAGCAGGTGATGAACAGCTTGGCTGAAGTCCAGTTGCCAGAATTCCTGTACAAAAATTGTTCTTTTAATCTGAAAAGAAGTCTTTAATGTGAAATTCAGGCCAAATGTGGACATTAATCTTAGAGTACAGACCGCAGGTGGAACAAGACAAGTGAATCTGCTAAAGCCTTGTGTTCTGCAGACAGCAGAGCTGCTGAAGGTGCTGTCTCAGACTCCTGGCTGTGCTGCACTTCCTCTGGGTGTTCTTGCTGTAACTCACTGGAGCTGATATGAAACATCATTTTAGGGCTACTCAGCAAGGTTTTTAAATTCAGACTAGTTTTGGTGCCGTGAGATGAATTTTATGTAGTTTGAGCATGGAACATTTATCTTCTGACATGCAAGAAAGCGGCAGCAACAACAAAATTGAGGCCAGGACTAACTTCAGTTCCAAGATGTCTGGGCAGGAGGTGAATCCCCATCACTGCCTACAAGTGCGGTGTTATTGAAAATGTAATTACTCATGTCTCTTAATCTTCTCCATGTTAACTTCGTATTTTTAGAAGCTCTGTAATCATGCATGTTAATGCACTGCAGATTGTAGGCATTAAGTTTTGTGCAGGTGAGTGGCAGCTGAGAAGTGTAGCATTTTGGGTGTGTTGCAGGCTTATCCAATTTTTATCCTGTGTATAAAGACGGAATATTCTTGAGTGCTTTGAAATGTCTGAATGACACCTGCAAGTGAAGAGAGAGACTTCTCCCTGCATTTCTGTCAGATCTCTGGCTGTGCTGTCGTGCTTGTTGCAAACAAGATTATACGTTTATGTAACTGCGGTCTGATTTAAAGCACGGTATATGACTCAGTATTTTTCAGAAATACAGGCTAGTGACCAACAGAAATATTGTGGGCAACCACAAGTCCACAGACTGAATGTGTGACTTAATCTTTTGCAGCTTTGACTTTCCTCCTACAGATGTACTGCCTGTTCAGGGTCATTCTTCGAGGATCAGGAGCTTTGTTGAACAATTGTTGAATCTGACTTCCATGAATGAGTGTTTTTTTAATAAGGAAGTTAATTCTCCCCCAGAGTGCATATTGCAAGTCTTTCTTTTCATCTTTTTGTTCTCTATTTGTTTAAATGACGTCTTAAGGGTGAAGTCAATTGTTAGACTACGTCTAGGATGTTTTATCTAGAAACTTGAAGCGCTATGTATTGTCACAAAACTCTAAGCATATAATTAAGTATATAAATATTAAGTAATCAATATAAGTATATAATAAAGTTTTTTCAAAGATTTCAGGCAACGTTTTTTTCTTCTAGGAACCAATAAAATCACGAGCACCGCAACTCCATTTAGAATACAGATTTTATAAACAACTTGGAAGTGCAGGTAAGTAAACCTACCTTAAGCTTATAGAAGGCTTGTGATTTCTTTAAATCAAACGTTGCCATCATGTTTGTTGTGGACCTCTAACTTGAAACCTCTAACTTGAACTTACTGATTTGAGCAAGTTCTTTTAGTCACATGCAAGTTTTTGGAAGAGATTTGGTCAGAATAACGTCATAACGATACTGGATAATTATTCAGACCTAGAAACTATCATTAGTAAACTGGTTATTGTGTTAGTGAGGATTGATTGATATGGGAAATACCCATTTAAGTGCATCTGTAAAAACACCAGAACCTTCAATGGATGGGAATTTATTTCTGTATAGAACGATGCTTCAGAAAAGTGATGTAAACTCTTAAAAATCTAGGAAGCCGTGCAAGAAGCATGGAGCTTTTCTAATAAAATACTGAAATACCTTTTTAGTTGAGATTTACTAAGTCATAAATGTGTCTAAAAGCCCACTAGCTCAGTGTGACAGTAGCATATATAAAATATGAGGAAAAATACAATAAACCAAAATTGTGGGGTTCTTTTGTTGGTTTTGGTTGGGGGATGGGGGGAAACAACAGTAAGCTCTTTGATTTCCCTAATATAAGGCTTGAGCTTGTGTCTAAATAGCATTTGGATTTTTATTCTGTGAATTTATGGTTGCTTTTTAAACCTGTGTAGACTTTTAACACGCACTGTTTCCAATGGTGAGGATTTCCACAGCTGCACAAGGAAGATTATCTCTGCTTTTTCTGTGCCTTGATAATATATAGCCATTGTTTTTTGGCAAGCTTCTTAAGTCACTGTAATTTTTCTTACACTTCTGATTTTTGCCTTGTCTTCCCTGGATGGACCCGGCTTTCACTCGCAGAGGATGTGTTCTCATACCACCAAGTGGTAACAAAATTCTAAGCTGAACAGAATGAAAGGTAGATCTGCTCTGAGCTCATAAAATGCAGTACCTGAGCAGTCATCCCACAGCTTTATTTTGCTTGTTCTAATTTTTTCTAATCAGTTTACTAAATCTTGTGTACCACATCCTCTGGTGTCTGGGGTACTATTGTACTCTTTTTTTGCAGCTTTGTTCTCCTCATAGCATGCAAAATCTGGAATGTGGAAACAAAGTGAGTTGGCACTATTAGAAAAACTAAAGTATTGTTGTTGATTTCTATTTTTCCCTTTTTAAACAGGTATTGTCCACTAAAATATGGTGCTGTTTCCTATGTACTTTATATTCTGGTGTTTGCACACAAAACTTGTGGTAGGTTAATGTCATCACTTAATTACAGTTACCTGTGCTTTTAAGACAGTGCATTTCTGCTGAAGCCTTTATAACTAAGTCAAATATAGGTTCGCAGAGTGAATTCTGCCCTTCTTTCCCTTCTTGAGTTTTGTTGATGCATGTGGTCTTTGTAATACCGCAGTGGACATCTCTCATGACACGTGAATGAATCTCAATGTGCTTTTTCTACACCTGCCAGCTTTCTACCACTCTTTAAAGATGTTATTGAGGAACTTAAAAACTAATTGAATGATGGAGGCTTTATTTTGTTTAGACTAAGTATTTTTTAATGGGTTTTCTCCAGTTCATAATGAATTTAAATGTCTCATCATGCAACACTCACCCAGATTTCTGCCCCGTCTGATCCTGTGCATGCTGATGGAAGTATTTCTGAATATGCTGCCGTCAGACATGGGAATCTTGCCTTCGAGATCTGTCCTCTCATTATATGGGAGGATGTCTGTCATCTCGAGCTCTTTGCCAGTATTTGTGAAGAGACTGTTGGGAGGCCTCCTGAAGGACATGACTTTAATTTCTAACTCTGTATGGTCCCACAGGCATCACAAACCCGGCTCTGATAACCTGTTGAATGGCATTAGAAGCTCCCACGCTATAGTTTTGCTAAAACAACTGGAAATAGGCCAGAAGCAAGGTTGGAGGATGTGAGCTGTATCTCTGGTCTCTCCATGAAACTTGGAAGCTTAACAAAATAAATTTTGGTGGAGTCAGACTGCCAGGACCAGGGAGTCTTCACTTGGTGCCTGCGTGCCATGCCGAGATTTAGGGGAAGACCGTCTGTCTGTAAAAACAGATTGGTGCTACGTGTGTGCCAGCCTTGGAGAAACAGCTGGGACTGTTCTCAGTGATATCGTTAATGCCAGGCTCTCTACAGAGGTCCTTGCTTCAAAAACTTCAACTGCTCAAGCAGCCAGCCTTGAGCCTCCAGTAAGCAGGACTGGTTACTTTAAATTATCTTAGACTTGCCAAATTGAGACTAAAAGTGGCCAAACCCATGGTGTGTATGACTCAGCTGAGAACAACAGTAGTGTTGCGTGTGACATACCGTTCAATAAATTAGCCAATTAATCTTGCCAAATAATGTGTCTGACTGTGAGCCTCCCACCATTAACCTGAGAAGTAATACTAGTAAAAGCATTGCTGCACCGCAGCAGTAGCAGCGTCGTCCTCTCGTTAGTGCAACTGCTGCGTTCAACTGCCTGTACAACCAGATGGTCTCAGTGAGCAGCATCTCTAGGAGAAGTCAAAATCGTCATCACTGGCTTTTATGTGCAGTACTTGTAGACAGAAGGTATTTTTTCAAATGAGAACAGCTTTGGTGATTTCCCTGGATGCTCAGAACAAACATTTTTAAAGTATATTACTGTAAAATCATGGGAAAAGCTAGGTTGGAAAGTAGCAGCTTACCATGGATCAAGCAGGAACGTTTTTATAGGGTGTCTGCATGTATGTGGGTCTAAGATGATGTATTTCATCCCTAGCAGGCGAGTGGATGTGTCCGGTGAAGTTGGTTTGCTAGTGGGGACACGGGTAGCCGTTGCCCAGGAGCTGCTAGTGAGCTGCTGGGTTCGCCCTCATCTCCTTTTCCACCCTGTCCTCTGGCACAGCACTGGGATTTATGACTCTTTTGGAAGTAAAGATGTGTTTTCGTGATTGTTCCTTTAACTTTGCTACCCCTCTGAAGAGAAGAGGCAGGGGCCTGCTGCACGGTGACCATCTGCTGGGTTCTTCTGTCTCACTGTGGAATTAAATATTTAATAACCTAAAGTAGTGTATGACTGCTTTACCTTAATGTATGCAATGAAACGAGTGAAAATCAAGCAAAAAACACAGGCATGGAGTCAAACTCCTGATGGCCAGTCCATATGGTGTCTCAGGAAAGGGTGAGTATTCCTTTAGGTTTTAGGTAGTCTAGGAGATTGTCTGTTTGCAAGAAAACTGGAGTAGTTTTACCAATTTCTGCGCAAATTTCTTTTGTTGCTCTACCATCAGTCCTGCAAGATGCTGGTGTCATACGCTGAACTGTTCCATGGTTCTTTGCTGTAAAGTCTGGGTGAGCATGCACGAACATCCTGACATACGTATGGGCTTCGGTCTTGCCTCGCTGCTGCATCTCACTCCATGGCTGGTGTTAAGGTCTGTGTGAGTCGGTCCCAATTCTTTTTTCTTGCTGGATAGCAGCTACCAGCGAATGTGAGTAGCACAGCTGTCCACATGTGTCCAAGTGTGTTCGGTATTCCCCCAAACTTATCTTGTGTACAGCCACTTAAATCCGCTGCTTCTGTGCCTTGGGGATGAGGTGAGCTCACCCTCTGACTCGACTGGGTGCTGCTGTATCTCCCACGGCTGCCAGAAGTTCAGTTCTCCAGTGCGTTTCCCTGGATGAGGCATTTGACCACATAATTTGTCCTCCCTGTACTTCAAGTTTGTGGAGTAAAGGCCTGTTTTCTTATCATTCACAGAAAATTTTGCATCATCAGGCCATGCAGCCTGCAGGATGGCAAGTGGAGGAACTTCGTCCCCACTGCAGGCTGGTGTTAGTGCCTGGTTCCCCGTGAGTACTGGGGTGCTGAAAGCTCGTGTTGGGAGAGCAAACTGATTGCTTTGCTTTGCCCACGGTCAAACAGACCCAGCTCCGAGCTCCTGCGATGGTTGTTTCCTGGGCGGTGTACCAAAGGGCAAAGCTTTTGCTTTGCTAGATTGGACCCCTGCTCATCCAGCAGCATCCCAGGGGACTCTCCTTGGTGTGGGGGGAATAAAGCAGTTCGTGCAGGCTGCAGGATCGCTCTGGAGCCCTGTTGGGCCACCTTCAGCACCTGGTGGCACACGAAGGTCTTAGCAGTTGCATTGACTATTTCTTGTGGGCTCTTTTTGCTTATTGGCCTGGTTTTAGGAACTTAAGCGGAAACGGTCTTATTTTTTCTATGTGAATTCTAGATTCTCACCTTTCCTTCAGATTACACTCTCCTACAGACTTCTCGAGGAGGACATCTCTTCCAAAGTTTTTACTGGAAACTCATCTTTTATCAGCAAATAGTGCCCGTATTTCCCAGTCTTTCTCAGCTGTCAGCAGCCTTCGTCTTGAGCCGCTCTTTCCCATGCGTAATGTGGGCATACAGGAGAATGTGGCCACATTTTTTCTCTCTGCCCATCCCGTCATTTGGATTTTGGCCGCAATCTGCAGCGGCTCCTCCTTTGCATCTGCTGGCATTCCCAGCCAGCTAGGCTGTTACACGTGGAGATACTGGACTCTCCTGTTTGCTGGCTGCTCTGATCACGATCTGGGCGGCAGCAAGGAGCAAGCAGCGCTGCTCAAGCCTGTTGTGTGAAATGTGGATCCTCCTGCTCTGCGCTCTGCTGGAAAACTCTCCAAATGTGTTCTGTATTTGTAAACTTAAAACGCTGCTGTGTTTCCTGCTGTAGTTAAGCTGCTGGAGCTGAAGGGCTAATATAGTGAATACAGAGATGTTTTAGAACACCTTTTAAACACCAGCCATTACTTTAGATGGAATTAAAGATCAAATGGAGTCTGAAACCTCTGTGTTCCTACTCAGTGCCATAAGCACATCTCTCATCTGCTAAGTGTTTAACATCACTTTGCCAATGGGAAGCTGAAGACTCTGTTCATGACTGCATGCAGAAAACCATTGCGTTCAAAGGCACAGGAGCATGGTGAAGCTGTCTGCACGCTGGGGAGCCGGGCAACCCCTCTCTCCTGGAGGCGGGCGGCACAGCCACGAGGCTGTTCCACATCACTTCATGTGCTGCAGTGAGATATCTGGAGCTGTGTTGTGTGCTTGTGCAGCCACAAAGCTGATGCCTCTCCTGATCCAGCCACTGTCATATCCAATGTAGCTCAGCCGAAATGGAGGCCAGTTGTGGAGACCTCGAGACAATCTTTGTCTAAAAGCTGTTCTCCTTTCCAGCTGTGCTGGTTAGAGGGGAAAAAGGGGTTATCTCCTCCTATAAACCTTGCTTTGCTGAGTAATTGAGGCAAACGTCTCTGCTGCATGGATATATCCTCACGAAGCTTTAACTATTTCCCCAAAGTTCGGCATGTTTGTCAGCAAACTCTAAGCCTTTTCTTGAGGATGAGGAGCCCGCTGCCATGTGAGAGTTGCTGTATTGCTTTTAGCCCACTTCCTCTCTCTAAGGATGTGATCATGGCTGAAAAACATCTCCAAGCAGTCAGGAAACAGCTTTTTGATCTTGTGCTTCTCCGCAAATAAATAATTCACCGTGGGCCTGGGAAGTATTGACTTTCCAGCAGTGACCAGGAGATGTACAGGACTGAATTTTTGTTACTACATTTCAAAGCATCCCTGGCACCTCTCCCCTGTAGTTGTTAACAACATACCTAAAGCCTTCCCAGTAAGCTCTGCGTTTGGGAGGTAAGATGGAGTGCTGCTTATTTTCAGGTTTCTGCTGGCTGCGTGGAGCTGATGATTGAGTTCCTGCATAGTGACAGCTTCTGCCTGTGCACATGGTGTGAAGGAAGTCATGCATTTTTGATTCAGTAGTAGCTTATTTTTATATCAGCTGGCAGATGAGTCACGCCGTCCCCAACTCCCTCGCAGTCCCACCTTGGCACATGTGATTCATCGCAGCCCGGTGTCAACACGCGTTCGAGTTTCACGCGATGGCTCGGCTGACAGGCTGTAGCCAACGCTCTTCCCCAGGACGGGTAGGTAATATTGGCAAGTGGATGTCAAGCGTAATTAGCCTCTATGGTGTCATGTCGGAGAGGAGTCGGATGCACTGGAGAATCCCAGGAAACCGAGAACATCTCCTCTCTCCCCAGCCCACGCAGTACATGAGTCACAGCATATAAGCAAAGCAGAATATACTGAGTCAGGGAGGGATATGTTGTTACATATAGAATATCGAAGGGTTCTGTAGTTTTGTTTTAATCCTTGCTCTGTAAACAAGTTCACCTCTAATGAAGTATCAAGTCTGTGTGTTTACTTTTGGACCTCTTTCTGTTGCACAACTCGCTGGAGTGAAGCAGTCTGTTTACTTGTCAGGAAGCAGGACCAAGAAAAGTGAAGGTGGTATAAATAACCAAGTCTTTTACATAGTCTAGTCAATATTTGCATGTATATTTTTCAATGTAGCTGTAGCTGTCTGCTACTCCATACTGTGTATTAAGTTGCTTTTCAGGATTGCCTACGTTTAGCACATTTTTCTCATCCTGTGTTGATCTTGCTTTACTCCTGACCTGCTGCACACTTGGTACGTACTGGTCTCTGTAGAGAAATTCTTTCCGTGCTGGTTGCACAACGCCGTCATTCATCAGCAATTAGGCAGGGGTCATTTCAGTAAGACCTGCTACGTGGATGGCTGTAAACAAGTTACCGTGGTGGAGCATGCTGCCAATACCTGCTGTTTCGTGGGGAACTCCCTGTGTGCAATGCTCTTCCCCGAGGGAGCGGGAGTAACTTGGGGCTGTGTAAGTGAGGGCTAATGCGAGATGTCTACACCCCTGCCTAATTAACGAGCGCAAACATACGCGTTAGCTGTTGCTGTGGTCGCTTTAATCTTCAGAAATCCCACTTGTGTTTGCCACCTGCTTTGAAGTGCCAGAAGCGCTTCCATGGCCGGGTGGTGATCAGGGAGCTGGTCTGGGGTGTGCCGGGGTGCCCCTCTGGGCTGCGGAGGGGATTTGTGCTGACGCAGAGTGACACAAGACCCGAAGCAAGCTTGTGCCCTGCTTCCTTGTAGAGCAAACGTAGTTTGTAGCCATCGCAGTGGAAACTCTAGATGAGTACTACAACCTTGTAGTTCGGGGTATTTGGAAATATCTTAGAATGTAAATGCTTAGTTGCTGTAAGTATTTGATTGGCAACTTCTTTCTGTGCAAGATAATACAAAGTTGACATCCACTTACACTGAAAGCAACTTTTTCTCTTGGATCACATCCCATGTTTAAGCAGTTCCCTATTTCAAATCCCTGGCATAGACACTAAGCTATACTTTAAAGCTGTTGGGTTTATTTTCTAACAGCAAGCAAAAACTCTTGTACCTTCATTCTCAAATCTTGCGAGGTGTTGCAAAGGAGCTTGCCATTGAAGATAAGTCTGAGGTGCCTCAGCAAGACGTGGTAACAGGTATGGTTTTTATTCAATTGAAAATTAGTTTGTTTAAACAATGGGCAACATACAGAGGTCCCTGACAAGGTTATCTGTGCCCTTGAAGAATGACGATCAACATCTCCAACCATTTGTATGTGTTCGTTATAAAGTCAGGGTAGTCCAATGAAATTCTGAGCCTGTGGGATCACTAACTTCAGAGCTTTTGATTTGCAAAATGAAACACAGTGGAGTAATGTAACATGCCCAGCTACAGCCTGCCTGCTTTCAAAGCAGGCTTGCTGTTGATCTCTGAGGTATAATATTTTGCTATCTAAAAATATATACATATATTTTTTAAATGTGGCAGTTGCATTGCTAGGAAGGGCTTACTGAACATGCACACTTCAGCATCTCTTTTAACATCAGAAGTTTTAACTTCCTTGGTCTAAATTTAGGCTTTGTCAATTGGAAGCTATCAGATGCTTTTACAGCAAGGCCATTAATATTTGAATATGAGATTAGGGCAGTTTCCTTTTTGTATTTCAAAAAGTCCTTATGCATCTCCTACTCTTCCGGTATTCGTTGCAGTAATTGCAAGTCAGAACCCAGCAACACCGTGCAGCGCAGGGAGGGGGAAGGCTGGGAAAGGCAGCATGGTGGGAAGCTGAGAAGTGCCCTTCCTGCAGACAGTTTTCCTCGAAGCCCGATGTGCCTGCAGTGGTGGTCGTAAATCTGTCACAGCCAGGCTCTGCCAAGTCATCCAGATGCCTCCGCAGGTTGCTCTGATGGACAAACAGCCTAGTAAGGGCAGGCTGTGCGATGTGCTGCTTGCTCAGCTGCTGCAGCGATCCGGCTCTCCTTGTGAGATGCTTGAGGTACACAGCTGTAAAAACAAATCAGTTTTTTGAAGAGCCCGTGTTGAGTACTGTCTCGATTCACTACCCGATTTAGTGGGATCCTTTCCCATATTGGTTTGGAGTTCGCATTTCCAAACTCTGCCCTGCCTGCCAGTCAAACTATGCTCCTCTTCCTTCTCCCATCTCTAAAAGAGGAGCCATTGACTCTTCCCCTGCATCTGTACGGCGTCAAGCTATGACAGCAGACTGGTCAGCGACGTCTGCCCTGCATGGAGGCGTGTGGTTCCATAAAGCTTTTGTCTGAAAGTGGCATCATTTTTCCTTCAAAACTCTTTTCTCACCCGCTTGTACTCAGCTTTCTTAAGGTGAAGCGATGACACAATGCCTGGAAGTATTATATTATTTAGTGCATCTGAATTTGTCCTGCAGGATAACCTTCTGTAATAGGAGGGGTTGGGAGGCTTTCCATCAGTCTCAGAGGACTGTGTGGGTAACACTTACCTGCTAATCTGACAAATTCTTTTTTCCCCTCAAAAACTACAACTGTTTGTATAATGGGACTGATGAACGCCAACCTTTTGAATTGTTGTGGACAGCTTAGGTGTGTTTGACTCTCAGCATCCATCACCTACTAGTTTGATGCTATTGCAGGAGCGAACGTCAATCTCATGGCTTTTCAATCAGTCGCTCTGTTGGGTCCTGCAATAAAGCAGCTTTGATGGCAACACTGGCACAGGAGGGTTCATGTGGCCGAGCTGCACGGGTGCCAGCAATGCCACGCAGCCTGTCCCCCTGTGATCGGGTGTGCAGGGTCTGGCCAGCTTCAAGTGTGGCTGAGTATTGTCTCGTTCCTGGGCACTCAAAGCTGGGGCTGCGTGCCTGTTAGGCTTTATCCAGCTACATTGGACCTGTCTGATCTGTCATCCAAGAACCAAATGTTGTTGGATCAGCTGCTGATGCTGATCGTACATGCCAGCTTTGCCTTATGTTGCTGTACCATCCTGTCTAGAACAGCTCCTGGTCACTGCGCGGAGACGTGGGTTGTAGCTGAGCTGTGATTTAAGCTGTCAAATTCCTTCTGTGGTAGCACCGCGAGGCAGCAGCAGTGTCACCCTGTTTTGCAGCTGGCTGGCACGCTGTAAGCTTTAAGTATCACCTCACTCATACGATAGGTTTTTGGCATGCAGATGGGGAGGAAGTAGGCGCCAGTAGGAGCTCAGCCTCCAGCTGACAGTCTCCAGTGGAGAGGAGCTGATGAAGGGCAGGGGCCACCTGGGATTTGGTGGGATCAAATCAAAATGTTTCTCTGGACAGCAGAGGAGCGATTCAGCAGAGGTATTTTATTATTGCTGCTTTCTTAGCAGTTTTCATCTCCCCAGGATTGAGTAGCCTCTTCCTTGCCAGTGCTTCTGAAGTTAAATTTGTGTGCAGCTGAGCGCTCTCTCGCAGCCTAGAAGCTCTGTTAAGTAACCTGTAGATTATACGTGACATAATGCACATAACTCGTTCTCAAAGCATAGAGTACAGTCAACAGAGGATGCCCTTAGTTGTCTTAACTCCTCTTAAAAATGAAGGAGCCAAAGCCTGCTGCTTCATTCCCTTCCAGCAGCTAGAGCTGTTCCAATGCCAGAATTGCACAGCAAAGGAAAAAATGGCAAACAGTTTCTATGCTACTAACCAGCAGAACCAAGTCAGTCATCACAGACGTGATCCAGATTTGCACCAGCAGGGCAAAACTCCCCCAGCGCGTGGCCGGTGGCACAGCGGGAGCAGGAGGCGGCACGGTGTAGCGACGTACGCCTTGAAGGCAGAAGCGTTGTGATGTGGCTGTAGCTGGTGATGAAAGGGCTTTGAGCTGCTGCTCGTGGCCGTAGCATTGTGTTCAAGGTGTGACATTGTGGCCACCGAACTGCTGTGTTCGTTTTAAGTGCCATTGTGTAGGCACTTGGCTTTTGATGGCTTCAGAGAGAGGCTTTGGAGGTAATTTTGATGGTTGGATCCTAGCGATCTGAAAAGTGACCTTTTTCTGCTGTATGGGAGCTTAAAAACAGCCTGGGAAGCTGATTCACTATGTGGCTGTATTTTAATTGCACAAGAGCTTTTTTGTGCGAATCCCACTGCCTTCAGCAGGCTGCTGTAACCCTTCACTTAACCTGCAAGAAGTTCAGAAACGGCAGCACCACAGCTTCTCACACCTTTCAGCAGAGACACAGGCTCCGCTGAGTACAGAAAGAAACCCAGAAAGCAACGCAGACTGGAATGTGAGGGTAGAGCAATAATTACATGAAGTTAAACCTTTTGATATTTTCTTCCATCCATGTCCCTGTGTTTGCAGGTACGTGGGAAAAGGTAGGTAATTAACTTAAGCCAGAACTTTTTGGGGTGGTTTAACATAACTATTCTAAAATTCTAGTGTTTTGATCCTCCTGCTGAGCTGTTGCCGTATGTGCCAGCTGCTGCTGTTGCTGGAACAAGAGAATGTGCAAAGAGTTTAGCAGCATAAAATGCAGCAGTAATGTGGAGACTTGAGTGAAATCATTTCCCTTGAGCCCTGGAGGTGAAATGTGTAATTCGGTCTCCCGAAACTTGCCAAAAAAGCAGGTCATTGTGTTGTGCTTTTGTCTTTGTAAAGAACTGAAACAAATTCACTCATCTGTAGTTTACTCACTACAGCTAAAAAAAACCTGCCCATGAACAGGTGTTTTTGGGTAAATTTTGTGCGTAACAGATTTGAAAGTCTTCCTGCAGCTTAGTCTTCCCAGCAAGGGCTTATTCTCCTCCCTATCTTTTGGCCAGATCCAAGTGCTGGTGTACTTCAGTCATCTAATGCCATGCTGATAGTGTTTGAGCAGAGCTCTCTCTTACTGTGCATTGTATCTGTTTGAAATAATCTCAGGAAAAGTTTGTTTTAGCTGGGTCATCAGTGCAACTGGCTTTGAACTTCTGCAAGGCTTTGAAAGGTGAGCGCTTGTGGTAGCCAAAGGCTGAACAAAAAGTGTTGGTTTTACTGCACGGCTGGATTTGACTTTATGAATATAAATTTGAGCATCCTCTGGGTACTCTCGCTAAAACTGCTTCTTTGTGGATGTGAAGAGTTGTTTAATAGAATCTAGCCATGTTGTCAGGAAACCAGCTTGTACAACTCCAGGAAAATGAAATGCTGCCCCATGTTAATAACACAACGATTGTGAAAATTGTTTTTCTGTAACTGAAGTAAAATTAAATTGTTTGGATTTATACCAGCAGAAAGAACAAATATGTTCTTCCTTCTGTCCTTCCCATGTCTGTTTTTCTTCTGTTCCTTTTCCCGTACCTTTTTTTTTGTAGATTCAAACACAAGCTACTCAAAACACAGCGGGGACTCAATACATCCTGTATGTCCTGAGAAGAGGTGCAAAATCTGCTAGCTTTCTGGAATTAATTTGTAGTTTTGAAGTCTGTGTAGCAGCCACACTTAACTTGCAAACATGTTGAAATGGGAGCAGTTCTGTCTGCTGGTGGCTCAAACACGACTGCTGTACCTCTGAGTGCTATCTCTTTCCCTTCAGAAGCGTCTGGCTCGGTTGCTCTGTGATCGTCAGGGGAAGGGGAATTGGTCAAACTATGGTTTTGGGATATTTTCCCTTGCTCTGTTCCCCATGGGCTCTCTGCTGCAGCCAAGCAGCAAGTCCTGCTGCAGCTACTCCTGCTGGGCAGTAACACTAAGGCACTTAGCATTTGCTAGAAAGGAGATGATTCATTGCCCAACTGAAGCAGGAAAAAGATGTTGCAAAAAGCTGGCAACGGAGAGCTTGGTGTCTGGCAGCAGTTGGAGCAAACAGAACATGGGGATGTTGGGGGGAACATGAATAAGAGGAGCTTGTAATGGTGCTGTAAAAGGGCTGCTGAGATGACATCTGGAGCAGGGGGAGCAGTTTGAGCTCCGTGTTACGGTGATGTGTAGAATAAATGGGGCTGGGAACAGAGAAAGCCAGCACCAAGGCCAGTCGAGCTTCGAGGAGGTGGCTTGTCTTAGCAGCAGCCCCCTCAGCTGCCTTTGTTGGTAGGCTGTGAGTGAGGGAGCTGGGTGGGCTCTCACTTCAGCGATGCTTTGCTGAGTGCCCTTCTCCCTGAGGAGCCAAAGGAGGAAGGGGGCAGGAGACGAGGATGCTCTGGGCAGGTCCAGTTGCTCTTCTCCCCCTTCAGATAAGTGAACGGAGGGTAAATCGGGGCTCTCAAAGCAGAGTATTGAAGCTGAGGAGGGCAGGGAAACAATGCAGAAGCTTTGCAGCCCTAAGCTGGGCTGAAAGCACTCACGATTCCCAGGCGAGGTCGATCACCTCTGTGATCTCCATCAGAGCAGCGGGAAGGGAGCAGGGAGCTGTCTCCATCCCAGGCTGTTCCCATTAAGGGTGTACCTCTGAGGAATGAAGGAGGTTAAAATGAGAATCTTAATTAAACCATTTATCACGTTTTAAATTTCCTGAAGAGATTAAGAGCACTTGATCGTGCTTGTAGTAAGTGCCTAGTGACGAATGGCATATCGAGCACTTTGCTAGGTATTCTGAGGACTCGGCTTGAGTGGAAGATGCTCCTCGCTGACAGATCTGACTGGTGGGATCTTCGCAGGTGACTGGATCACCATCCTTGTCACACAGACTTTTTGGTCTGAACAGTTTAGTTTCACCTGTTAATGAGAGGTTTCACTGGCTCCTACAGTTGGGTTCTTAAAGCAGTGCCACGTGGCCACGGGTCTGGACTTCACCAAATGTGACCTTCCTGCAAAGAAAGGGCCTTAGGTGATCAGCAGCAACACCGACAGGAGGTTTAGGAGATGTAGTAAAATCTGTTTGTAAGAAAACTCACAAGGCTCCATCCTGTCTTGTGGAAGACTCTTACAGCACATCCAGTTTGGAGTCAGCGTGCTCCTGAGCTAAACCTGGGCTACTGCAGGCTTTCCTTGGGTTAGCAGCGTGAGCAAAAGCTTCATCCACTGCAGCCTCTTCAGCTGAATTGGATATTACTGGGCTAAAAATAGGCTATTTTTAAAGCAGTGTGTTGACTTCCTTTTCCTAGACTCTCGGGACTTGGGTATCTTTCAGTCGTTACCGTTAATGATTCTCTACTGCAGCAGTTCGGGTTGAAGGGCTGCCTGTTCTCGACTCAGTTACAGATTTACTTTTAACCACTTGGGCTTGAAGAGTGAACCACAATGAACACACAGCTGATTTTTCTAAATAACCGTGCTGGAAAGAGGTGATGTTGAGGGACCTGATGACAGCTTGAAGGGAGTTAGGTTGTGAGGAGCCCTTAACATTGCTTGCTCGTTATTGAAATCCAGGAAGGTTCAAGTTGCTGTCATTTGAAAGCTATGCCTTTGTCTTGCTGGCTAATTGGCTTGAGGCTGGCTAATTGGCTGGCTAATTGGCTTGAAGCCTTCTTCCTGGGCTTTGAAACTTCTGCAACGAAAGTTCCCCATCCCTCTCCTGTAGAGGAACTTGGAGGCTGGCATGAAGAGGGAAGAGCACTAGATACGTCTGGACCTGGTTCTGTCTGCCAACAGCACTCCAAAATGGTCTTTCCAGAAAGCTGTGGATGTACACGATGTGTGCTTCATGCTGCCATGTCTCATCTCCTCATCGCTGTCACTGAGGTCCAAATGCAGACTGTCGGTGGAAGTCACGCTCAGCCCATGTTGTGGCTGCGGCATTTCCACGTTCTCTTTAGCCACTGGTCCCTCCGAGCACTTGGATCCATGTGAGGGCTCGCTGGGGCTGGTTTTCAGCTGCATCCCCAAGGTCAACCTGGTCTGCAGCCGCGTATGTCCTGCAGCCCACGCACAGAAATCGGGCGTTAAATCAGTGCAGCTTCGCTGAGTGTCCTGTGGCCAGCTTTTGGCATATTCCAAAATTTTAATCGGTGTGTTGTCATGGACACAGCAAAGTACCTGCTGCTGACTTTAGGGAATGAAAGCATTCAGCTTAATTTCATCTGCCGTTGGTAGTGATTGCTCTGATGACACTCAAACATGCTAAAGACAAGCAACATGTGCTATTTTCTATTTTTATTTTTTGCCTAAAGCTTTGTTTCAGACCTGAAACGGAAGCAGCCTCGGTGAGGGGCTGTACTGAAAAGCCTTTGCAGTCTCACTTGGATATAAGACATCTCCGAAACCTACCATCAAATGTTTGAAAGACCTTTCAGACAACTTTATTCCAAGTAACAAATCTATCTTAATTTTTCACCTCTGTTTCTATTTTTTAAGTAGATCCTTCAGAAACCTGAAGGTCAGAATGAACCTTTGTAATTTCAGCCTACAAAACATGGCTCGTAGATGTAACCTGTTAACCAACATACTCGGGTAAATTTAAAGCTGCTGCTGCAGGGTGTGTTTCAAGAGCTTAAAAGAAGAGATCTTGGCCCAGCTGATGTTGATCGCAAAGCTTCTGTTTCGGCTAGGATGTTATTCTGATTTGAAAATTAAGAGAAGGGTAGATCCTCATTAGTGTAATCAGCTTAAATGGGTTGACTACTCTAAAGCAATTTGTTTAATTTGTTTGAAACATGTTTAATTTTAGCTATAAATGTTCAGCTCTCACACAGTTGCTATTTATGCTGTTTATCATGTAATTTTGTGTTCTGTGATTTGTAAAAATAAACCTTTTTGCTCTGAATGAGAATTCTGTGACAATCTACATCCTATTCATCAGTGCTGCTTTAAAATCTTGCAGAACTTTTTGTGCGTTAATGCTGCAGGGGGACTGTTGTGTCTCTGGATGAGTTTTTATGAAGACTTGTTCTTGCTGCTCACATAGAGCACGTTTCTGCATGGAGCATCAGCCGTTTGCTTGATGTTGGATTGCTCCCCCTTCCCTTTGTCTCCGGGTATCTCATTTGGGCTTTCTTAGCAGTGACCTCCCCTGCTATAGTTTTCAGTTTTGAAGCCTGTATGAACCTTAATAGAGGAATCAAGCTGTAATTGCTCTTGAAGCTGAAGACCTCAGCTCCTCGGTATTTGGCCACACGACATCTGAGGGCAGCGTAAGCCAACTTACAATGGGAGGAAAAAAAATGGTGATTCAGAAGCTAACAGTTTTGTTCACCTTTTATGAAATGTGGCTGTTTCCTGTTGAACTGGTGGATGGGGACTCAGGTTTTGCACCTCATCTGATGTAGATGCCATGTATAGCTTTCTGTGCTCACCTCTTCTTGGGTGCAGTTTAGGTTGCTCACTGTTGCACTAGGCTTTGTCTTAGCCTCTGAGAGCATCAGTACGTATTCTTTGTATTCACAGCAGATGGTTTTTGCTTTCTGTGCCTTCCACGTGGAGCAGATGCTACAAAATTAGATTTCCCTTGGGCATATCCTTTGATTGGCAACTCTGCCATTCCCCATTTCATAACTGGTGCTGGAAGCCGCTTTGGACTGCCTGCGTGGCTTGCACAGCTGACGCCTGGACTGACGCGGCTTGTTGGAGCATGCCAAATGTTGGATGGGTTTCTGGGGCTGTTGGTCCCATCCGCACTGCCCTGCTCCTCCGCCTGTCCCTTTTGGTGGCAGCCCTCGGGAGCTGCGCAGTTGCAGCACCTTGGGAAACCCAGGGCTGGAGTCGCATGGCAGCACGGGAACGTGGTGGTGGCAGCAGAGCTTGAGTTTGGGCTTTGATGTCTGCGTTTGCTCTCATTCCAGCAATGATGCTTTAATCTCCGAAATGCTATGCTAGGTTTTCGCTGCGCTCAGCTTGAATTTCTTCCAAGACACCGCACTGCTGAATTAGCAGAATTTGCCTGTGGATTCCAGCACAGTGATCAGTCTCTGTTTATTGCGTTGATAAACTTTCTGCAAGAGCAAAGGTGGAGTGGGACCTCTTACAAATTGTCAAGCCAAACCACTCAGCAGCACAACTGAAGCCATTAAACAAATTCCAATGACTACTCAACTGTAACAGGCTGCTTTTTTCTCCAGAGGAGAACCTGCACATGTCATGCCTGGATTTTCTTGTGTTAATGTGTTGGTCTTGTTTAGCGCCTTGGAGAAATGACTTGTTTAGAAGTTATTTCATGCATTAATTGGGTTAAACTGGTCATGGTTTGTATTTGAAGTGTTGAGTTGTATCATCGAATCCTCCAAATAAGACTCTGCTCTGCCCGTGGCTTTTCATCCTGCACTCCTTGACTCCAGGCGTGCTCACCGAGGACAGGCTGCTTCACAGCACAGCCTCTTCCCTCGACGTTTCCAGTCCCCTGCCAGCACCACTGCTTTGCATTAAAAACATCAAGTTTGACTGCCCAAACAAAAGATACTCTTCCTTCAATCAATCTCTTGTTAAAAAGTTCTTCTCAAGTATTTGCAGATCTACGGGTGATGTTTGTGAGGTTCCTGTGTCAGTGGACTTGCGGGGGGATCAGGACATGTTGCTTGTTACCGAAATAGAGCTGAGCTGCACTCTGAATTACACAACTGAGCTCTGATTAAATTAAATTTTACATAGATTTTCCTAGGTTTGTAGGAAGAATTGGTTTGGAGATGCCTCTATCTTAAACTTGCCGAGGACCACCCTGAAGCCGTCTAGCCTGGTCGGCCTACTCAGGCCCTGCAGGTAGCAGGCACCATTAATACCAAAACTTCTGCTTCCAGCCTTGCCCCTTCCTAAAAAGATACTGCATATTGACTTATGTTTGAGTGAGCTGAGGCTGTGTTACCCTGCCTTCCTCCTAACTTTATCGCAAGTGCAGGGCTGAGGAGTCCTGGCTTGGGCTGGGGGGCCCCAAAAGGCCGGCCAGTGATGCTCCTCTGGAGCCAGGATGCGTGAGCGATGCAGCACAGGGCAGATTCCTCCAAACGCCCTCTGGAAAGGAGAGATGTTTCGCGGCATTTTTATTCTAGCAAAGCCAGTCTGTAAGTTCTTGACTGCAGAGCTGGCAGCAGCGCTGCCAAAAACCCTCAGAGAAAAATCGAACCCTTAAAATATGCCTGGAACTAATAATGTCCTCTGTAGGCTGGCACTTAGGATGCTTTTTTTAATGTTCTTAGCTACAGCTTCACCTTGCAGGAGCTCCCACCTAGGGCAGAGCCTTTCTGAGGCTTTATCCTGCTGCGGAGGCTGGGCAGGGTGCTCCAGGCTCGTGGCTCAAAGCACTCGCAGTTGATGGTGAAGCGAACTCGAGGGGCTGGGACCCCAGAGAGCACTAAGTGGCTGCGTTGCTTCCTTTCCCACGTGAAATCCCCGTCTTCTGGGTCTTACTGTAATCTATCTTCCTGGTTCTTGGGTCCAGTAGGAATTTAATTTCAATTGCAGTGAACTCTCTTTACCAAGTAAGGCAGTAAATTTATTCCTTTTCCCCTTGCTCTGGGAATGGGATTCTTTGCCTTCCTTAAGAGCCTTTCTGCAATTTTATTCTCTGCTATTCCGTAATTAGCACACTCCTAGCCTGAGTGGTTTCCTTCCTGATTTGCACTTTTCAAGACTGTTCTCCTGATGCAGAAACTGTGGTACAAGTACTCAGTGTATAGACAACTTGAATTTATAATGGTCTCAGTTTGAACTTCTCGTAGAATATTCTATTATTTTCTAAAAAGTAGATGATTTTTAGTATTAGAGAATGTTTTTGAAAACAAAACAGAAATTCTGTTTCGGTTGTCTGCCATTACGGCTGCCTTTTTTGGTGCTGGAATACAGGTTTGTTTCAATTCTGAGTCCTTTGTGTGTTCAGTCCTTTTTACAAAGTAACGTAGGTAAGTCCTCATCAGGTTTTACTGAAGACTGAAACTGTAAGCTGCTTCAAGATCTATTGCAGTTGTTCAAGCCTTCAACACTGAGCTGATGGCATTAAATTATCATTTATGTTTGTTTGGGGTATTTGAAAATGGTTTAGAGCTGCCTGGGTCACATCCCATCATTGCTTTCTGAATTGCTTCTATGTCAGAGCCCCGTTTTCTCAGAGGACCTTACTGCTATTAATGCTCACTAAAATGCAAAGCTCTGTTAAGAGCAGCAGCCTCCCAAGCTGGGATTGCCAGTGCCAGTCTGGGTAAATGTTTTACACAGGACATGAACTCTGGCTGGACTGGGAATTCCTGCAATACTCCGTAATACCTCATTAATGCATCCTGACGACTGATGCCTAATATGATTCCCCAAGCATGTGACTTAACGAGATTAAAACCATCCTACAGTACTCTTTGTCATGCCGTATTTTGTTCTTTTTGAGTAATTTATGAGAGTATAAGTTCTGTAGTATTTAAGCATTAGTAATCTCAGTGCCACATTTATTGTATTGGTGGGTTGATGAGTGCCACTGGGCGGGTTAACTAGCTTTCTGAGCCTGCAGCAGGGGTAAAGCTGTTGTGTTTCTGACATCTCCAGTTCTGGTGTTTCCCTGATTTGCTGTCTTTACCTGTGCTGGGCTAGGCTGCCTGAGTACAACACAGGGCAGATAAAAGCAATCTAATTCTGGTGTCTGATAAATAGTGAGGTTTTTTTTCTACCTTTAATATTTATCTCTTATGTAAACAAAGTGTGTGATGAAGTTTATAAATGCTGTCCTTTCAGGTCCCATGCTGTACGATTTATGGACCTCCAAGGAACTTGTTTTGTGCAAACAGGCTGCATGCATTGTAGTGCTCCCCGTGCTCAGCCATTGCAGCAAACAGCAGGTCACTGTACCTCCATGCGCTCAAGCAAAGATGTTGTTTTGACATAGGACAAAGACGTGTATTTCGAAATTAAAATCCTTCCATTGTGCTTTGGAAGTGCTTATGAGACATAGGCTGGAAGTACGCTGACAAAAAGAGTCTGATGCACAGCTTGATGCTGATGCCAGGAGGCTGAGCGCCTATGCTAGATGCTGATTAGAAAAATTTGCAGTTAGCTCTGCACTGTATCCTCCCCTCTGTGGGCTGGTCTGACTTTTCTTTTTGACTAAAAGGTAATTCGGGTAGTGCTGTGCGGCTCGCTGAGTGTTCAGACACAGGGACTGTTTTTTGCCTTTACTGGTGCCTTTCAGAAAGCCACTCGGCACAGAGACGCTGTCAGCTGGGCATAAATATTGCATGCTCTTGCTGAGAAATCCGTTGCTGAGCTGTTAGGTGGGAAGGGTGGGCTCTGACTCCTACCAGTTGTGCCGAGTTCTGTGTGCAGCTTAGCAAAATGTTTTACACATATGCTTAATGACTGCGCTTGTTTATTTTTATGTGATGATGAATGAAAATTTAAACCTTCGCTCTTTTTTAATGGAAAACTTTTGTTTTCCTTTCTTATGAATGTAATACATGTAAATTTTACGTAACATTGTGCTGAATAACAACAATGGATTAACTTTGTTTAAAAAGCTGCCTGTTTTTGGACGTGCCTGATGTTCTTCAAGGGCTGTCATCTTCTGACACTCATCGGAGAAGTCAGGCCCACGTTCGGGTTGTGCTCTGCCTGGTGTTAGTGCAATGCAGGGAACTCCTTGTCTTGTTACACGAAGCCCAAGCCTTTGTGCTGCCAAAGCTAGACGCTTTCATGTGGTCATGTTAGTGCTTTGAAATCCATTTGTCTGTTCAGGGGTGTAGCTGAGAAAAGCCTGCACTGATTTGGCCTTTGGTTCGTTCATGGTACATGCTGAAACTTATTTGCTCACGGGGTGAGATCAAACAGAAAAGACACTCGAGAGGTAAAAACAAAGGCTCTGCACAGCAAAAGACTTACACCCAGGAGGAAGGGTATTAACGTCGTACCACTGACTGATTTCAATTCTTTTCATATTCTTCCAGCTGAAGGGCTTCCCCAGGTTTATTACTTCGGACCGTGTGGAAAGTACAACGCCATGGTACTAGAGCTGCTTGGTCCTAGCTTGGAAGACTTATTTGACCTCTGTGATAGGACGTTCACTCTGAAGACGGTATTAATGATAGCCATCCAGCTGGTGAGTAGTAGGCACGGCAGCCTCCGCGAAACAACCTGTGCTTGTCTCAGGTCTGCGTTAGCCGAAGGGTCGGGCTGGCAAAGCGTGAGGTTCGGGGATGTCTGCTGGCTGGACAGAGTCGTCCTCCAGAGAAGAGAGGAAAAACTCTTGCTCAGGAGGGGAAGGTTAGCTTATGCTCAGAGCAACCTTGAACAGCAGAACCAGTGAAGCTGGATTCCTATGGACCTGTCCTGTTTCCCCTGCATGCTCCTGCCACAGCACCTACCCCAGCTCCTTCTCTCTGCTGGGACATCCCCCACAACATCTTATTTCTTACCCACAACACGGGGAGCATAGCATCCTCCCGCACTCCCACCAGTTTTACTGGTTTAGTGCTACCAGGGTGCTCAAAGTCTGAAGCCTCTCAGGGCAGCGAGAGCTGAGCTGTCCTTAACCAGAATACCGGCATTTGAAGTCTCTCTTGGTCAGATTTGGTCAAAATTGGCCAATGTGTTTAAAAAGCTAATAGTTGGAAGATGATATGTCTGTGGGCACCATCACAGAGACTCTTTTTGCCTACGGAAACCTAGTTAAAAGGGGTAGCTTTGAACTGTGTTTGAGCGAACCACATGAAAATTGAAAATACTAAACGTGGTGAGTGGACTTCCGCAAGTGGGTTGTGCCAGTCACTTCTAATTTTGGGTTGGCTTGCTCGATTTCAACCTGTGGCCTGCAGATACCTAAGTGGCATTGCAGAGGTAGAACCATGTGTTCACGTAAACGAATCTGTGGATACAAGTGTTAAGAGAAAAAGTAAAGGAGCAGAGAGTGTGATATTATTCTAAATAAACTGAACTTTGCCACGACAGAATCTCAAGTGGAAAATTTAGTCACAGATGAACAGGTTTGAATTGTGCTGGCCTGGTATTGGGTGCACACGGCCGAGCAGTCCGATTTTGTTGGGTTTGAGTGGTCCGTCATCACTGGAAAACCAACTTAGAGTTCTGTTTTTGGTTAAGTCAAATGGCATCAGTTGGCAAAGCCTGGGATACAATTTGTGTAACCTTTCCATTGTGAGGGTGCACTCCAGAAACAGCATTACCATTTTGGGTAGCTTTTCTGCAAGTGTCTAAAAAAACTCATAGTCCTTCTCATAAGCAGAATAGCAACATGGATATATTTTTAAGTGCATGTATATAACATAGGGCAAAATTGGGCTGGAACAACCTACGTCAGTCGAATTTGACAGACTTACATCTCCTACAGTTGTGCTAGTGAAATTTCCTAGTACTTGTAGGAATACTTTTATTTCTGTGAGGCCACTGAGGAAATAGAGACCGACACAGAAGGGTCCCTCTGCCTTTTAGCAAGCCCTGTGGTTGCAGGTTAGTTCTGTACTCGGAGGGTCTTCACTGGCATCGTCTGCTGATGTGACCTCGCCTGGCCTGCTAGCTCATCGTGACACTGACACCAATTTGGGAAATGGATGCTCGAGGTGAAGGACAGGAAATGCGATCACAAACGGAGCCAATTTTCTCTGTAGGCAGTCGTTCTCCATTTTCCCTGGGGAGATACGTTAGGACCTTTTCAATCTTTTCAGAAAGATTTCATGAGATACCAGCTTGGAGTGTATGCATTAAGGAGACACGTTTAGCAGCTTCAGGTGTGCCCCGTCTCCTTCCCTGGAAGGTTTCCTGGGACAAGGGCTCAGCTGGCCCCGAAGTGTTTTCCAAAAGGGTTGGCACTTGCTGCTTGACTGGAACAAAAGCCCTTTGCTCCAACCACAAGCCTTTGGGGAAAATTGTCTTGGATTTATCTCAGTTCCTACGCTAAATCATTACAGTCACTCTGTCACACTCCATTGTGAGGGAGACATAAAAGGAGTTGAATGTCACGTTCAGTGGTTTTGCCTCCATAAATTGTTTTGCTGTTGTTTTTGACCAGCCAAGGCTGCTTAAGCTGCTGCTGTTCTAATCTCAGTCACAAGGAGACATAAAACTTCACTGCCAGAATTCAGTGCACTGCACCAGCAGCATTTCTCTCTTCTGATGTTTGACACAGCCGTTAACAAAGCCGAATGTCCAGGGAGACTTCCAAAAACGTGAGCAGCCTGGTACCACCCAGAGAGCAGAGAGCACCTGCCCTGATGCAGGGAGGGAGGGACTTCACAGAGCGGTGCTGTTCCAGTTTGGTTCTTGACAAAATACCATCAAATCACTGTTTTTTAGCCCAGGAAGACCACCCAGAGGTAAAGCAGTGTTACTGGTCAGCGAGGCCCCTCTGCAATGCTCTGGGAGCTCTCCGGAGATGTCCCCAGTGCCAGGAGCTGCTTTTGCAGTGCCTTTCCAGCCTTGGGCTTGGTCCCTTCTGGAGGGGAGGAAGGAGAGGTGTACTGTGGATAATTTTGCACATGTTGAGCAGCAGCAGCATGTGTCATTCTTCCCTTTGCTAGTTCACAGCAGGTTTCTGCAGTAAAAGCATGCTGTCCCTGAGCTAGTGGGATAATAACAGTGTGCGCTCCTCTGTCCCCTGATTTTTTCTCCCCTCACTTGCATCCCCATGACCACAGGGGGGTCCAGTCACTCCTCTGCTGTCTGTGTGCTCCCTGCTGCTGCCCGCGGCAGGCTCAGCCCAGCAGCAGCCAGCTGCTGTTTTCCACCTCCCCTTCAGCTCCCTTCTCCCCGTGCTCCCCCGGCAGCCTGACCACTCTGCACAGCACGTCTCCGACTCATCCGTGCTTATGCTGGATGCTAAAGGTAGGAAGGAAGATTGAATGCAGTGTGATGGCACTCCATCTCCTTTTCCTGTGTCCAGTGGTCAATTTTTAACCAGAGGCATACACGAAAGATGTTTTTTTTAATAAGCGTACATGCTTGGCTGGTCTTAGCTTGACAGGTAGCAGTAGCTCGGGGCTGGGCAGAACCCTTTAACTCCACAGATTTTAGGAGAGAGAAAAGCCCTCAAGGAGAAACAAACACCTGGTGATGGTTTTAAGGAGTGTAGCTTGAGATTAAGGGAGAATTTAAACTTGGTTTCACGTCAAGAAGACTCTGCTGGCTGGGGGAGATAGAGCCTGGATGGTGATGAATCTTCAAAGAAAAAGGAGAACCCATTTGGAGTATTTTCTGGTCAGATGACACAGTGGGGAAGTCCGCCTCGGCCAGGGATGAGACACAGCCCTCAGGTTTGTCACTAGACTTGGCTGTTTTTCTGGTAGGCGTGTGCTGTGCTCGGAGCTGTGGCAGCAGCTCAGCAAGCACAGCTTGGTGGAACCAGAAGCACTTTTTCTTAGCCTAATTCACTGCTTCACACGTCTCAGTGAAAACCTGTGTCAAAGGAGTCCTCCTCTGCTTTTCCTTCCCCAGTGGAAGTTTTGGAGCTCTGTTACTCCTGTAACTCGTGCATTCATGATGCTTCACTTTGCTCTGTTAAGAGTATCAAATGGGAATCTCATCCTCCACGTGCAGCTGAACAGATCGAGTGGCTGGCCTTCCTTAACTACACAACGCATGGAAATTAAAAATGGGTTCACTGATGCCAGTTCATAAAGCCTGTAAAGCAGAAGTCATCTTAGCTTTGCGGAGCTGACTCAGTGATCGGGCTGGGGAAGAACACTTTTTACTCTGGCTTCGATTTTTCACTCTTGGCTGCATCCAACATCTGTGATGCTGCATTGACAACTCAATTTGTCAGGAATAATGTGATTTTCACCCTTGCTGTACATGCTCGCTGTCGCAACCAAGGAGCACAAGGCCCCTTGTGTCAGGCATTGTGCAAGTACTTCTGGCTGTGATCTAGACCAAGTTGTGGTGAAAAGTGACCGGTGACCATCAAACTCTGGCCATTAAACGTGAAGAATTTCTAATCTCTGCTGATCTGATCTGTATTCAAGCAGGTGATCTGCAGAAGAAGAGCTGAGATTTATCATGAGGATGTACAGATAAGACTGACAGCAAGATCAGATGATCAGCAGCTACATTTTGGGATAAAGGGGGTTTATCACAGTTCTCCTTGACATGAGAAAGGAAAATAAAAGCATGGTTTTATTTGGCATCTGGTTAAATGTCACAAATATCCTTCCATTTCTCAGCCACAGGGCAGGGGTCCTGCTGTGTGCCAGGGGATGCTCGCCCCTCCCAGGGGGTTCTCTGATATCTGAAATGGATATTTGTGGCTCCAGAGATGGACCCCTGAGTAACTTGGCCAGCTGTGGATGTGGAAATCCTGCTATAAGTCACGAGCAGAATCTCCCCCACACTGTTACTGTTCCTTTGCCCTAAGACAAAATGCCATAGTCTGTTCTAATGATTGTTAAAATAACAGAGCAGATGTTAACGCTGCTTCACAGTCACTGTTTTTCAGCCTAAAAGCAATTCCAACCATTAGTCCGAGCTCCTTGCAGTGGCCTGTCTGTATGTGGAAGGACAAACAGGCGGATATTAGAGCCTATAGCTCAAACACGCACCAGTGGGCACCGTGGCTCTGCTCCATCCCACCTCTGGACTCTGGAATAGTGGGAACTCACGCTAGTCTCAGCTCCTGCACTGACCTCTTCTTCAGCTGCACCATGTCTAGGCCAAGGCCGTGCCCGATCGCTCTGGGGAGCAGCTGCTGCAGCGGCATGGGACGTTTCTTCTCAGCAAGCCTGGAGGGGAGATGCAGCACAGATAGGCACCAGCTCCCCATCCCCAGCAGACATAAGGAGGGCACACATCCTGTCACAGCAAATAAAGCACTGAGGCTGCTTCCAGAAGTATCTTTCTGACGTGGAGAGCCTCTTTCAGCCATCCCTGGCTGTGTGTGGTTTTCCAGCAGCACATCAGAAGGTGTCCAGGCAGATGGAAATAAAGAAAAAGGACAATGAAAGACCTGACAGCGTGTGTCTGTGTGATGGGAGCAAAAAAGGCAGGTACATAAATATCTCCGAGTGCTGCTGGAGTGTATTGTTTCAGCAGACATCTCAGCCATCCAGATTGTTGTCCTGGCCAGAGCAACTTGCTGTCAATTAAAAAAAAAAAAAAAAGCTTTTTTTCCACAGTTGTGTAATTGCTGTTGTCTGTTTCAACAACTGGGCTTCTCTGGTAGCAGAGGCAAATCAAATGAGGTAGTCAGGCTATGCTTGAAAGCTTGTTATGTATGGAGAGGCTAGGAAACCCTTTGTCCCCATTTTAAGGGTTGCATCTTAATTTGAATTGCCTCCCCATATACCTTTTTGTCTTCAAACCTGCTGATGTGTCATGTAGGTGATTTAAAGCGTGAAGAATGGCTGAAGTGCAGAGCATCTGCTCTGTTCTGCCTCATCCTGTAATTGATTAGAAATAATGGCTCTTAGCCGTGGAACCTATTTTCTCAGTACATTGAAATAAATCACTACTTAAAATGAGGGAGGAGGGGAACTGTAACACGTGCTGTTACCGTCTTTGAAGAGCCTTTTAACAGTCCTGTTTTTTTTCTTAAGACCGAGGCACCTGTAGTCAGTTTTTTACTGTCGCCTGCCCTCCCTGTGCAGAACTTTGTTTTTATTAGGAGAGCTGCCCCCTTCTGCCTGTTACTTCTTTGCAGATGGTGAAAATGCAGCAAGTTTTCCTTAAAAACAAGGTGTCTGATAAACCTCTGGGGGCAGGATAGAGTAATCTCACATGCCCCTGCAGGGACGAGGCTCTGATTTCACTGCCTGCAGAATTAAAGAGCTTCATTTGTTTTGTCTTGGCAAACATACTTAGGTACCTGAAATGGCACCCGGGCTGTCAGATCCGGGCAGGTGGAGCCTTCAGCCAGGCAGGCATCCAAGATCTGGAAAGAAAAAGAGAGAGATGGGTTTGAGCGCTGAGGATGCGTCCGGATTCAGCAAGAAACAGACAGCAGTCGGGGTCTGTCGGCCGGCCCCAGCTCACAGTCGGAGCAGGCCCCTGAGTCTGCTGCCATCACACCGTGAGGCCGCTGCGGTGGTGTGGCAGTGACCTCTACGGACTGACGCTCGTTAATACAAAATCTGGAGTTTGTGAGAGCTTTGCCATGTTTTTTATAGCATCGTGAGCCTGCATGCAGATGGATAGATCTAAATGGCCTTTCCAAAGTGTCTCGCTAAAAAATACATACCCTCTGATGTGTGGGGCAGCCGTGGACCAAGGTAGCCTTAAAAGGGGATTTAGATCTTTTCAATTAAAACCTAAAGAGGAAATAAACACAGAATAAATGGAAGTAAGTTGTTAATTATCTTCACTTGGAATCATCTGGTAAGTCAGGAACACAGAAGAGAACTGCTTGCAGACCTACTCTAAAATCACCTGCAACATATTTATTTCCAAAAGTGCTGTTAATGGTGAGCATCTGAATAAGGAGAGTGGTGAGAGGGGGAATGGCCCATTCAGCCCTTGGAGCTGGGGGTACCTGCCTGTTTACTTCCTCTTCAGGGGAAGAACAAAGTTAGTCAAAAGCTGGAAAATATTCCAGCTATTTCTGGTTGACAACTGGTGAGATGAATTATTATTTTTGGTCAGCATCAAGGAGCGTAAGACTCCTACCTGCCCAGAATCCCCCTCCGTGGAGGATCTGGTATGTCTAAGCCAACATATGGGTCGAGAGAGGAAGGTGGTAAAACACAGAGCAACAAGGGAAGGCTGTGGGCAAGGGAAGAGCTCTTGGTAACCAGTATATTTAAAATCAGTATCAAAAGGCTGCTGCTGCAATCCTCTGTGGAATCCTTCCAAGAACGGTGTTCTGGTGGTACCGTTTCAGAACGAGCCTGTCCAATTTCTTTTCAGTTCAAGTCAGGGAGCACAGCGTGGTAGCTGGAGAAAGGAGGGGATGACAAATTCTTTTTCCAGCTCTGCACCGATTAACGTGACCCAGCTCAAACAGTAACTTCTGCCTTGGTGTACTCCATCTGTTGTGTTTCTTGTAGGATATCTGAGTTCTCAGATAGCACCAAGCACTTTCAGGAGATTTTGCGGTAGGCTGGCAAAACCTTGCTGTGCTGTTAGTTGGGAGAACATAACAGCCGGTCTGCTTGGGAATAACTTTTGCCTCATCCTTTTGCAGATATCTCGAATGGAATACGTGCATTCGAAGAACCTCATCTACCGAGATGTCAAGCCAGAAAACTTCCTTATTGGCCGGCAAGGCAATAAGAAAGACCACGTCATTCACATCATAGACTTTGGATTGGCGAAGGAGTACATTGATCCAGAAACCAAAAAACACATACCTTACAGGGAACACAAGAGCTTAACTGGAACAGCAAGATACATGTCCATCAACACTCATCTTGGCAAAGGTCTGTGCAGTCGGCGCGAGTTTGCCATGCCGAGTACTGTAGAGCTGACTGAAGCTTGGTTTACAGTTCTGTCATGCCTTTTGAGGTCTTTGAAAACCATGCAGCATGGTGGTGCTGTTTACAGCTGTGAGGTTTTACAGTTTGGGGTTTTTTTGAGGCATTGAGACAGCTAAAATGTTGGAACTGGAAGCCTTGTAATTATAGTTTTTATTAGGAACTAAACAACTGGTAGCAACCCTGCTCTGATAAAAGGCAAGTAGGCAGGTAGTAACTGCTGCACTAAATGATGACAAAATAGATTTTTATAGCACAGCCCTGCATGGGTAACTTTCAGTTTCAGGTGTTACAGTTCCATGTTCCCTGACCTAATAATCGGTTGGAGAAAATTAATAATGTTTTCCTTAATGATTTAACTCATTTTAAACCTGTCTTCTATCTCTTCTCCTCACTGTCTTGCATCTCTCTTTCATATTAGAAAATTACATTTCTGTGGGTGAAAGGCAAAAAAAAAAAAAAATAATTGTTTATATTCACTTAAGCTCGTAAGGGTAGTAAGATAATGGAATATTTCTTGAGCAGCCTCCCAGCTAGGAGATCAGGGCGTTGCTGGCTTTTGGATCTCTCGGAGAGCTCTCTCTTTGGGCATTAAGAAGGGATGGGCCCAATTTCTATTTTCGGAAAACCCAGCGGAGATTCAGGAAGGGATGGAGGAAGTGAGAGGCTGCAGTGGGAACAGGCCGCTCGCCAGGCTTGGAGGCTGCGGGTGGGATTATCTGCAGGGCACAGCACTGCCACCACCTACTGGCGAGCGACCTTTCCGTCCCCACGGCGAGCCACAGCCGTCAGCATGCTGATGCGTTTTCTCATCCCCTGCTTTCATCAGGTGGGAGGATTGGGAAGGAGTGGTGGAGTTGTCCCCTTCGCATTTCAGGACTGAGCAAAGTAAAGCAGATTGATTACAGTTTTTCAGAAAGACAAGTGCTTTCAGCCATCTCCCTGAGAAGTTTATCTGCATCATTGCACTAAATTACCGAGCTCTCTTTTTTTTTCCCCCTCCTTTTTACAGCTGTATCAGGGTGACATGCAGGAGCCATTATCCTGATTCCCTTAAGCTGAGCCTTCTCACCTCCAGACCGTTTTGCAAGTTACATTTGCTGCTACATGAAGGGGAGTCATGCTGTGCAAAGCGCTGCCTTTTTCTCCCCTTGCAGATTATGCGGCATCGGGGACAGCTCACACGCAGTTTGTTTTGGTGTGTGGGCTGCATGACTCGATTTGCTCCGTACTGCGGGTTCTGAACGCGTTATCTGCCTGCAGGTGGAGGCTGGCAGGGGAGGAGGTTGCACCAAAGCACTCTGCAAGCTCTGTGAACCCCAGTCTGGTGCTCCCTGGGAGAAGGGCCCGAACTGCAGCGCTCTGGCCTTCCCTGTAAACACTTTCCTGCAGCATGCTGGGAAGCCAGAGACAGCAGATGACGGATTTTGGGGTCCCCGTGCTGTTGAGGAGCTCCAGGGCTATTTGCTCACCAAGCAAGCCGAAGGGTCACGCTGCCACGAGGGCAGCCTGCCTTTGGCGTTTAAGGATGCTTTTCCTTTGGCATGAAGGCCCCTCTTTTTTCCCCTCATCTATAATCATAACATCTGCATGGCAACAGCAGCAAGTGTCTCACAAGCAAAGCAGTACTAAAAGGAGCTATTTTTAATCCGCTCTGATGCGATGAGCTACAGAAGCAGTCGGGAGAGGGCTGGCACTATGCAGCACAGTAGTTCCCTGCAGCTGGCTGCAAGTGTCCCCTGCCTGTTCTGCATAGTTCAGAGGAAATAACACAATCCAGCACAACATCGCGGCTGTACTGTGGGCACTGGCAGTCCTGAGAACAACTGGGGAACTGCTTTAATCCTCTGCAATTAATACCTCCATCTCCCATCCTTTGTGCCTAATGCTGGGCAGTCTGGCTTGCAGTTCTGTGCTGCCTCACGTTGTTTAGCTGATACGTTCATGTATTTTGTGTCTGTTGTAATAAGTTTTCAGGTACTTCTACTCCGAGTTGCAGACAGCAAGTGAATTTCCCTGTGATACCTCTGAAATATGTCTGGCTACTGGTCAGATCCCTTTCTGCAGCTGCAGCAATAATTTGTCATCTCTTCTGTTTTTAGAGCAAAGTCGTCGAGATGACTTGGAAGCCCTTGGCCATATGTTTATGTATTTCCTCCGAGGCAGTCTACCCTGGCAAGGACTGAAGGTAGGCTTGAGTTTAGGTTTTGCCCTTCAAAACTTTACTTGGTTTTTGCCAAAATGTGAATCTGGCAGGAGAAAGTTTGCAGAATCCAAGCAGAAGAACTGTCCTCTCTGTCTGTCTGCCAACAAGGCGTTAGCTTTACCTACAGAAGGTACCAGGACAGAAGCATGTTTCCTATCACATCAGGTTTCTGTAGCTTCACTGGGTCAGTACAGCTCTGGAGAGAAGATGCAGCAGAGGCAAATGAGCGACTGGGACAGGGACAGTAATGAGAGGGCTGCTGAGCTGTCGGAGCGGCTTAGCTGTAATGTGAACCTGCCCTGGGAACACGACGGTTGTTTATGAAATTCCCGTTACGGCACACAATGCCCCAGCTGCATCTGCGATCGTGTTTATAATGGGAGCCGTTTGATGGTTTTAGACGTGCAGATGGAGTTCAGCCTGAAAAGACGTTTTTCTGGTGAAAGTATGGAGCTTGGCTTCCCTCCAGAGACACTGGACACTCGCTGCTTAGTTCTGGATTATAAGTTTATGAAATATCACGTACCATGTGGAAGGTTGCAAGCAATTGAGTTATGGCAAGTGCAGCTACCATGCGTACGCTGAACGAAGTAGTCGTAAGTCGTCTGCTGGCTCTGGGGATGTTGGTAGTTGCATCTTCTGTCGCTTTCCTGATGATGAAGCTACTGCGTTCACCTTTGGAATTGGAGTGAGTGAAGGGACTGAATGTGATCAGGTTAGGAGAGGGTTTATTAGTGAAGACAGTGACTCCTGGTAGGCCTGTTAATAGGGTTTGAAAAAGCAGATGAGCCTTTGGGCTCACAGGCTCCTCAGCAGAGTGCCGCTATGGTCAGTGGCATGACTGAACCTGCTAAGCTGCTCTGTCACCATCTATCCAGAGTTAGCCTCAGCTTTGCCTTGTCAGACATGTGCGGAAATGTCAGTGACAACTCAGAAAAGCACAAGAGGGTTCTTCAAGCATGAAAATGCTTCTGAAAGGAATCAGAATCTCTCTGACGTTAGGTGCGCCTCCTATGGTAACTCTGAGTTTGTTACTCTAATAATATATTTTGTTTCTGGTTCAGTTGAAATTATCTGCTTTAAATTGATCCTGAAAATTACTCAAAAATAATTCCAGGTTTAGACAAGGCTCAGGAGAATTTCCTCAGATTAGTGCTGAGACTGCTTTTTGAAGTCCTACATTTCTTTAGCTCCAGAGCACACCCAAACTCTTCAGCTCAATCTAGAATATGGTGTCTTCACTCTTCTAGGTTTCTTCAGCTTATTCTTTTGGTCTCTACTATCAATTCTAAAGTCTTGAGAGGACATCTTACAATGTTAATTGTGTGGCTGGCAGGTCTAACTGGCATATTTTGAAACGGAGGCAATAAAACATGTTCTTAGGGTGCCAACTGGAGTAGTGCTCTGCTTCAGGAGGGATTCAGGTGGGGAAACCATAATTGAAGATTGTTTCATTTTTCTTGGTGACCGGCTGTTTAATCAATGCTAAGTGATATGCACTTTGGGGGTGAAAGGACAGGTGGTATGGAAGTAGCATGGGATTTGGGAGAATTGTGACTGATATAAACTGGTTGTTTGACTTTGTGATGGCTCAGTAAAAACCCAACGTGTCAAAATCGTCACAATTTAACTACTTTTACAGTTGCTTATGAAGCTGTTGTGGTTGCAGATGGCTCTAAGCCTCGATCTGTTCTTTGCTGGAGTGTCAGGATCCTGGTGTGCTATCAAAGTATATACTTTTTTTTTTCTTGTCCCATGCAAGCTTCCCTATACAGTCTTCAGGACTGGGTTGGTAAGAAATTAGCCCTGTGAGACACTAACCAACGTACTCTCTTTCAAGCACTGAAGCTGTTTTGAAAGCATCACTGGATATTCTTTGCTGATGGAAAATGTACAGGGAGAATTACAACGGTATTCCTGGTAGTGTAGTCTAGGATGCGGTTCAGCTACAAGTAACATTGTCTGGTACTACCGAGGCTCAATATTAAATACTTTGTTTTTCTTCCCATACAGCATGTCCTTTATCACATGGTTGAACTCTTTCTCCACAACTGTTTTGTCTTTGTGCGCTACAGGCTGACACCTTAAAAGAGAGGTATCAGAAGATTGGGGACACAAAGAGAAACACTCCGGTTGAAGTTCTCTGTGAGAACTTTCCAGGTAAAGCCCTGATGGGATCACTGGAGTGCAGCTGGAGATGGACATACCTTGTTAAGTAGAATGGTTCTGAGCAGTTTTGGCAGAAAGTATTCTGATGATGTGCATCTGTTACCTCGTCGTCCCTCAAGCAGGCAAACAACTGGAGCTGCTGCTATAAATTAGCACATCCTGTGAGCTTGTGACTGCGGCTTGTAATGAGCATAACTTTTCTCATTGAGGAGGCCAGAAAATGCCTCATGTTGCTTCTTTTCTTCTTGGCTTCCTTCCCCAAGAGGACCTCGTTACTGTCCTTCTCTCAAGTGACTGTGTTCAATCTACTGAGTTAACCTTTTCCAAATGAAAGGATTTACATGTGCTAAAATTTTAGGTGGCCAGCTTAGAAGATGGGATGATATCTGGGCAGCCAGAGCCTCATTGCTGCCGGAGCTCAGGGGTGCTCCAGTGTGCACACCAGCATCTCCTGCCTTCCTTCCCCACCTGGTTGCTGAGCATTCAGATGAAATTGCTGTGGCTATTTTATGTCTGTGTGAGCAGGCGTATGCACGAGCATCCTGTTGGCAGGCTCACTGAGTCGTCATTTACTGTACAGTGCGTTTTAGTGTTTGTTTTATACAAAGGTATAGAATACAACTTGTTGTGAAACTCAGATTCAAGGTAGAGCAGCAGCTCTCTGGAGCAAGTGTGGGACTTCCAGCTTTGTCTGAGAAGTGTTTGAATTGATTTGCATTGCAGACCACTGCAAAAAAACAGTGCTTTTTAAAGGAAGACCAGGGTTAGAACTGGCAGCCCAGACAATCCTCTCACAGCGTGAGGCTCAATGCTGCAACACAGCCCTTGGTTTATAGCCACTCATTGAGAAGATTCAGAATAAAAACAGACTATTATTAGACTTTGGGCAGGGCAGGAGGGCTCTAGAGAGCTGAGTGAGATTCATCGAGCAATAAAAGACTGGGTAGGTCACTGAGGGTAAAGACCTGCTGGATATCCTCAGCTTCTATCAGTCTATGGGGCTCACCTGAATTTGGTGGAACCTGGACAATTCTCAGCTCTGGGGATCTGGTTGTGGGTCCAACTTCGAGCAGTGCCTTGCCTAGTGCCATGGCAAGGCCTCGCTGGAGTTCATGGAGAAGCACGTTTCCAGCATGCGTGTGTAGCCTCTGCTGAGAGGCTTGCAAGTGATGGAGCTCTTGTGTGAGCAGAACTAACGCTGCTTCTGTTTTCCCCTTTTTTAACAGAGGAGATGGCCACGTACCTCCGTTATGTTAGGCGATTAGACTTCTTTGAGAGACCAGACTACGATTATTTACGAACCATCTTCACAGAGCTGTTTGAAAAGAAAGGCTACACCTTTGACTACGCCTATGACTGGGTCGGCAGGCCAATTGTAAGTCGGTCCTGCAAAATGCAGTGTTTTGCCTTCCAGGTGCTGCTTCCCAGCCACCCGGCTCTTGGTTTGTCCGAATAATCCCAATTAGTGCCAGCGAGCTCAGGATCAAATCGTTCACATCTTTTCTCTAGCTAGTACAGACTGAACACAGTGAGAAGCCTTGACGTTGTGTTTGGGGGTTCTTGTGGTGCCCTACGTTTCCCTAAGGAGCAGAAGGCCCCTTCCCACTTCTTTGGGTTTACCCTGGTGTGGGTTGTTCAAACCTGATTTTCTCACTTGAGGCTGTGAACAGGACTAGACTTAATTTGCTCCGGTCTAGTGCAGGATTGGAGACCTTTGTAGTCGATATCTAAAGACATCCATCTTACAGCAGAAGAGCATACTTGCTACCTCAGCACTGAATGATGGAAGACCTCCCTAACGCTTGGGTTCTCATAGAGAAGTACAGATCTGGGCAGGGCTCTGACAAACGCTCAGAAAACAGTAAACAGCAAACCCATTCTGATCTCAAAAGATCCTGGGGCTTACCCCATTCCAGAGCCTGGGCCAACTCTAAATAAAGCACATGGCAAGGAAATGTGGGAGTATCCAAGCTCCATTTAGCAGCTTCATGACACCAGGTGGAACACAACTGTGATCCTGATCTGTCTCTTCTATTGTCAAAAGCCATTTGTATTCAGGAAGACCTTGGCCAAAAGATGTGTCATGGGGAAATCTGATAAAAGTGTCTAAAGCTCTTCCGCTGGCTGCCTGTCTGATTTGTGTCTGTGGTGCAGCCTGTCGCTTGTATTTTGTGTCGTGCTGCTGATAGCCTTCTTGCTAATAGACAGTCACTGTGCGCCGCCAATGGCAAAGGCGCCCGTAAATTAATTGTCACTGGTGCCAGATCAAATGCCTTCAGCGCTAAACCTGGTGCCATTGCCGGTGATTTCCAGTCCCAACTATATTTAGTGTTACCAATGTTTACCGTGCCCAAGCTGGTTCATTTTAATAAGAAATCATTCTGTGAAATCATTACGTGATTTTTCTCCTCATTTTTGTTTAATTACAAAGGCAATTGATAAAAAGCCCCCTGTAAGACAAGCTGGCTGTTGCTGACAACTGCAGTGGTTGCTATGGAGATTTGATGTTGTGAGCAGGGATTACGACTTTGGTGAGAACAGAGCAGATGAAGCTTTAATTTTAACACGTCCTGTTTCTATGCAAGTGTGGTTTTTAAAAGTTGCAAGACAATGAGATGAGGAAAATAAGCCTGTATATTTGCAGTCACAATAATCTTATTTGAGGCACATTTGGAGTGATCTGTCATTGGTACAGATATGCAGCTATATCTTTTTGATTTGGTTTTCTGTAAGATGTTTGGTGCTGGTATCCGGCAAGCCACCAAATCACAGGGATTTCATGGCCCTTACTGTAATTATCCTTGGTTGCTGTCAGTACTTGTGGGCAGCATTTTGATGTTTTCCTGCATTGCCCCTGCATGATGGGAGCCGTCCCAACAAGTTAGGTTTGTACACACGTGATGAGAGATGTGTTGTAGGCATTGGCTTCATCCTGACAAACGCTTTATTTTCCAGCCTACTCCAGTGGGATCGGTTCACGTAGATTCTGGGACGTCTGCAGTAACAAGAGACAGCCACGTCCATAGGGATCGACCATCGCAGCAGGCCCTTCGCAATCAGGTGCGTTGTTCACCGCTGCTTTGGCAGGACTGCATTGTTTGGCATCTTTCTGAATTCCTCTTGGTCTGGAGAAGCAGAAACCCTGTGCCAGTAGAAGTAGCTGGGGCTGATTCTTGCTTTGTTTGCGGCAAGTGCATTTCTTGCTTAATTTAGGAAGACTGTGGTCTGAGCAAGACTTTGTGAAAGCAACAAATTGCTGAAATACTCTATCGGCCAGTGGAATTCCTCAGGACCGTGAGCCAAACAGAGTACAACTTGGAATGGGTCATAGTTTGTGGGTAAGCTCTTCGTTTCAGCTGTCCGGCTTGGTCAGACTACCTGACCAACCTGGCCAAGAACATTCTTTTGGGTGCTTTTACTCACAGCACATGGACTGTGGAGCAGACCAACAGTTGTGGCTATGGTAGCCTGCTCCCAGCTGCCCTCTTTCCAAGGACCGTGCAGCTGTAATAAGATGTCCCATGGACACGCACTATATCCAGCTTGGGGTCTCCTGTTGGTGGCACGGGTGTTGCACAGCAAAAAGGACTGCCAGCGTAGGGTCCTGTGGGGAGGCTGGGCATCATGGTCCAGACGAACTTCAAGTTTCTGAATTTCCCCGTTTTTTCCTTTCTAGTCGTAATACTTTGTTGGTGTTGTTGAGAGTCTGGATTTTCTGTATTAACAGAGCTGATCAGAAGTTCAGTAGATCTCCAACTGCTGGCTCCTAGCTAGAGCTATTGGTGCTCTTACCTCCCAGTGAGTGGTTCTGGGCTCGCTCTGCTCCTCTAACTGCTGTGTGCTGTTCTAGCTCCTCGTCTGTGGTCTCTGTGCCCACGCAGCTCATGCAAGCTGGGGTTTGTGGGCACAGAATTGAGTGTGAGATGAAATAACCTGTCTGGGCTCGACTTTCCTTGCTCCATGTAGCTGGGCTCTGAGCACTTAATATAGACTAGAATACATCTAAAGTCATCAGCTACAATCAGGATGAACATCCCTCACTAGAAGTGTTGCTTGTAAGAAGCTGGATTGTTTGAAGCATGTGTGCAGTACTGTATTTATGCATGCTTATTAGTGTGGACTGGTATGAGAGTACTAGTAAAATAATCTGCTTTAATATATTGCCTGATTAATGCATTAACCCCCTTTTTGGGTGGCAGTTTCTAGTTGTCCGCTTTGACAACAGACCTTCACATTGTGTACACGAGGCATCTTGTTTCCTTTAACAGACAATGACGCCTGGCTTCATTTTCAAGCATATTAGTCCAAAAATTATAGTATGTAGTACAAAGACAGCTGTCATATTCCTAAAATACTATTCAGACAACCTTCAGTCCTTGTTCTTCTGAGCTTCTCAAATTATCCTAATGCTGTACTGCGGGCACCTTCTGTCATCGTTTTCACCTAGACATTATTTAGGATATGCTGAATTATGTAACATTCCTGATATACACTGTGAATAAGTTTCCCCTTGCCAAAACTTAAACAGTTCTCTTCCAATGGATATTCCTTTTAACTGTTGAGCAAACTATTTCTCTTAAAAAAAAAAGGAGAAAAACTAAATTTCTAGAGCAGTGGATTGGAGACATGGATTTGGGTCAAGTAACTGCCTAGATCTCCAGAGTTAACAGCTTTATTTTTATTTCCAAGTATACTAACAGCAGATTCTCTTTTGTAATATTTGGTTTCCCAGTAAAGACACTGACAAGAGAGTGGTCTCCTTGTTGTAGCCTTTTCCTGTAGGAAGAGAAGGTACTCTCTATCAAACATGGGTGAGTCCTGCCCGGTCTGTTTTTAGATGCCAGTCATGTCTTGAGATCTGGTAGCTGGTAGGAAGGTGATGAGTGTTGACAGGAACTTGATGCTCTCAAATTCACAGGCATCACTTCCTCGGTGCCATTGTTTGGGCTGCGTTGTGGGCTGCTCAGCTCAACCCTACTTCAAAACCAGTTTTGAACCCACGTACTTGGGTGTAGAGCCAAAAGACAAAAATCTGGCTCTTGTGGTTTCTAAAGCCTTTCCTAGAAACTGCTTCCAGGCTCCTAGGCAGAAGCATGCTCCTCCCCGTGCTGACATTGGTGATACAACTTCAGCACCTGGGCTGACCAAGTGACCTGGTGGTATAGTGCTTTGTAGGAAGCAGCACTCAAGATTCGTCTTCTACTAGCTCTTAAAACCTGAATTTAAGTTCTCCACTCATCCATATTCTTGTGACCTGCAGCAGCTAAAGAAGAATTCCAAGGAAAGTGCTTCTCCAGTAACTCCTTTCAGTGCTACCAAGTACAAAAAGTGTAAGCAGCGTCTCAGGCTGGTGGGGCGAACATTTAAAAAGATTTACGAGGACAAGCCTGGACAAAGCCACCTCTAGGGAAATACTGCCTATGAACTGGATTTGGTGACTGCTTGGATGGAGGAGATGCACTATGAGTAGCTCAGAGAGGGACTCACAGGTCACTTGCAAAGGAAATGGTGGCTTATGCTGTATGAAATGCAAGCAGACTTCTTTTCTGTTCTGCTTCTTTTTGCACATGCTCTTGCTCTAGTGCAGTGACAGTCTGCTAGTTAGTGTTGTACAAGTTTGTTGAAAGGTTTCTGGAGTCATCCTGTGTGGAACTGCTTGCAGTCTCTTTTTTTTTTCCTTTTTCTTTTTTGCTTTGGCTCAGGCTCATCTTCTGCAACTGCAGGGAGTAACACAAAGCAGTGCTGGGGAAAGGCAGAGTCTGGGCACCTCTCTTTGAGTAGCCAATTCAGCTTCACTGCTGATAACTTGGTGTTTATTCGCTTGAGCCTCTTGTTTCCTGCCCTCTAGCTGGATTAAAGCTCGTTTGTGCTGGCCAGGTCCATGATGTCTGTTCAGCATCCATTCTGCCAGGTGCGTGTGCGCTGTGTGGACTCTGCTTCTCTGCCCTCTCTTCTTTTGCATTTGTGCTTCAGCTTTGAAACCTTTGCTTACATTTCTATATGGTGTCCAAGGAGACACCTTTTAAATGTGTCCCATCAGTAACTTCATGCTTGACTACATCCTCTGCCATTGGCGTGAGACCTGACACAGATCTGCCTGTTTGTTCTGTGCTTCCTGGTCTTGGGAAGCAGATGTGTTCCTTCAGCTGGCCACCTGGCTTTAGCTGCGCTGAGGTACATTGGTGCTAGGTGACCGATGGATGTGCATCATCAATGCTGGACAACCTCTAAGCAGCTTCACATGCATGTGCACAATGGTTCTTCTAATAAAACAAATCCAATTCTAATAATTTCTTTGTATCTATTGGGGATGAAAAGGAAACCTGATAGTGAAAGTTTCTTTCTGCTGTAGTTTTCTGCAGAAAAACAAGAAAACACCAACTCCAGTAGAGGAGGTGTGGTGGATGTTTCCTTCTGCATTGTACAGGTGAATTAATGTGTGGAACTGGCTTTTGGTGAAATAAAATGTGGCTTCATTTAAGGTTGCAAATTTGAGTTTAAAAAATGTATATTTTAGGGAGGTCAAGCTTGTGTATCCAAACTTGATGCCATGTCCAGTTCTCTGGTGCGTGACCTGACATGGACAAACATATTGTCAGCATGTTTATTTCTATGCTGAAACACATGGAAATGAAGCCGTGTAAAGAAATAACTTGCTGAGTAGATCTGAGCTTTCTCGTCATTACCTAGAGGAGAAGAAGTCCACTGCAGCAGTGGATAGAGACAGCTAAAGTAAGGAATGATGTGTACTTGGTAAAGTGAAATTTTAGCCTAGCTGAATGTTTAAATGCCTTGCTTTTTGCAAAGACAAACAAAACAAAGCACTACTAACTCACTAACAAGCACCCTTTCATTTCTTCACCTCATTCACCTGTTGCCCTCTCTTCTGTTTCTCTCCTGCTTCTGGACTTGTGAGCAGGCGTCATCAGATCGCCGAGGAGAGTGGGAGATCCAGCCAAGCCGGCAGACGAATACCTCGTACTTGACATCTCATTTGGCTGCAGATCGGCATGGAGGATCAGTACAGGTACCTTCTTCCCATGGTCTGCACAGCCTTGTTGCGAGAATCTGTGTTAAATCCCCTGAAGTCTCCTTGAATTGCAGTTACAACACTGGGGCCAGGAAGGCAGTTTCACAGGACACTTTGGTCCTGTCCTGAACGTAGCGCTCACGTTTTGTGGGGTCCAGGCTGTGGTGTCCAACACAGCTGCTGTTACTGCTTCTGTGAAGCCTTTCCTCTGAGAGCTGTTTAGGACCGGTGAGTGCTGGGTGATGGCACTGTAGAAGGTGGAGGAGCAGAGGATGAGTGACAGTGACAGCATTAAAAGGTGCACTACAGCTAAGTTCTGAAATTCCTGAAAAGACTGCTTGTGATTCTGAAAATATGCCTGCCTCTGGTCATCACTCAGGCTGGCTAATATCCTTGCAGTATTGCCAGAGTAAGATGGCTGGAAATGCTAGAAAAAAGATGCAAGGCTCATTCAAGCAAACAAGAACTGTCTAATATTGCTGGCAAGGTGAACTCCTTGGCAGAGGTTTGCCTGTAAGAGCTGGTTCCAGTGCCAGACAAAACTCTAGTGTGACTTTGAAAACTGGCTCTGGTGAAAGGGGAAGTAGAGCCTGGTGTGGGACAGGGCTGAGCTGAGGAGATGGGAGGACTTACTTCTGGAGCAGTGTCTGCGTCTTACAGCTGTATAGTTTATTGTATACTCTTCCTAAATATGTCTTGAGACTACTATTATGCCAGTATGAGACCAAATGCTTGGGAAAAGCCAAATGCTGAGAAATTCATAGATAAGGAGGAACCAATGTATGTATAGCTCTGATCTCGGATGAGGGCAGATGGTAAACAGGAGTTCCTGTAGCCCTCAGGAACTACAGAGTGGGTGTCTTTATTGGTATTGTTTTACATAAGGAGAACAGTTCACTTGTGCAACGCCAGCATGAGCTTCATCTCCCCACAAACAATGCCTTGCCAGAGTAACTACAGCAATAAGGCAGTCCTAGTCTGAATTTGACCATGAGGGTCGCCTACCTGGGCAGCTTACAAGCGTGTGTGCTACTGTGAGCATTAAAATTCTGCTTATCTGCAGCCAAGAATGGGAAGTCTTCTGCTGTGCATGGCTGCTCTGCCTGCAGCGTGATGGATGCTTAAATTTTTTCTCAACAGATGCCCCAGCTAATGCTGAACCCCTGGGAAGTCAGTAGTTTCAAGAGGCTGTTTTCGTTAAGGGAACAGTTGAATTTGCCACATCAGAATGAAGTGGCAGCATGTTAAAAAAAGGAGGAAGAAAATCAGAGACTTTTGTAAATTTAAATTTAACAAGAAGTAGCTGAAGAAAGTGTGGGAAGGTCACTGGGAACAGCACAATTAACTGCTCGTGTTTATCAAAGTTGTGTGGGAAGTGTGAGGGCCTGGAGAGCCTGGGTGGGCCTACACTATGATGGGTCTGGGAAGGGGGCATGAAGAGAAGCTGAGGGGCTCACTTGAGAGGAGAGCTCTGAAAACCCAATGAGCTTGGTCCTGACTTCCCTTGGTGCAGAGACTGGGCATGGGACTTGATCTACAGAAACAGCAACTGCTGGTAGGACTTGAGTATTCAAAAGAAATGTGCAGATGCACTTAATCGTGAGGAGACATCTTTATAGATCTGGCTTCTTTCCCTTCATCTCTGGTGCTTAGTGGCACTGCCACCTGCAATAGAGCAATCGTGAATTATCCAGAAAATTACATGTTCTCCTGGCGGAGGAACAGCTGCTGACAGCTGGGGATCTGGATAGTTATCTCTGTAATGGGAATGTTGAAGTAAGCCATAATGCAAACTGAAGCAGAAAGAGATCATACAAATAGCTTTTGGGCAAGGAGGTAATTCCAGGATCTGGCTGTGTACGGAGTGAGATTTGGGGGCTCTGGAGTGAGTTTATCCCACACTAGTGGCAGGTGACAGGACTGAGTCACTCACCTCTAAAGGTGTCAGGAGAATGCAGTCAACACAGTGCAGTGCATTATGAGGCTGTCGATCAGTCTTCACACCGATTTTTCTTCATAAGACCCCAAATTGTAGCTTAACCTCCCACAGACATTCAGACCTGTGCTGGGCACAGCACAAGTGTGAACTAGTGAACACAGAGTCCCCTGCCTGGCGTTCTGCTCTCACAAGCCAGATTATTCTCTCCAAATGGCTGCTGGAAACACAGCACGTGATTTCAAGGCATCCCAGGAATCCCACAGCCTGCTAAGAGGGTGCCGGGAGACAGGAACAGAAATCATTTCGCAGACTTTCAATTCCTACAGTATCCCTTGTTGAGGCAAGTGGAGACACGTCACGTGCCACCGTGTTGTGTCCAGGGGCTTTGTTAACAGGGCGTTTGTTTGTCTTCCAGGTGGTTAGCTCGACAAACGGGGAGCTGAATGTGGACGACCCGACGGGGGCACACTCCAATGCACCCATAACAGCGCAGGCAGAGGTGGAAGTGGTGGAGGAAGCTAAGTACGTTCGCTTTACAAACAGGCTTTCCACTGGTGTGGTCATTTATCCTCCTCCTGTGAAATGAGTGGGGATATTTACCCGTGGTGAAGTACTCGATGCTCGTGTCCCATGACCTTTTCCTGCATATTGCTGCTTTTGTGCATGGTGCCTTTGGTGCTGCTGCTGCTTCTTTTTACACTTGCCGTGGCTGGAGAACGTAACTCTTACTCAGAGCATGTGTTGCAAAATAGACAGTAGCAGAAATACCAAGATAATGTGAATTATTTCAGGAATCCCGGTGAGCATCCCCTGTTCCAAAAGGAGAACTCACTGTACGCTCATGCTGAGAGCGTAGGAGTAGCTTGAACACAGCTCAGTGAAGGAGTTGTTGGTCTGAAAGTTAACACTTTATTTCTGGCTGCAAGAAGTGGATGCCAGGTATCCATAATAGTCCTAAAGTAATTCTTGTAGGGACTTGATTTTTTTTCTCTGAATTCTCTTGGTCCAGTTCTCTAGAAGCTGAGAGAGAAAACAGCAGCAGCCCTTCTGCTCATGGGGAACCGTGTGCTAGCTCTGAGCAGACCTCTCCTCCATAGCTTGTGGCAAAGAGTGAGAACTGATGTACAAAGTTGCTGCTTTGACCATTTTGGCCTCCATCCGGCACCATCAATATCACCTTTTGCATGATCCTCAACAGGAGACCTTCTTGGTGCCTCTGAGCTAGAGCAGGACCACAGCATGGTCATGGTGTAATCCCAGCTTCCCAGTACGAGGGGTAAGCAGGCCCTTGAGCTGGTCGGTGCTGTCACCTCACCCAAGTGCGTGGTTATGATCTGACTTGATGGTGTTGGTGCTGCTTGTCTCAGCCTTTGTGGACGCTTTTGTTAGGAATGACTTGTGGGAGAGTAGAAAGGAAAACTGGCAGCTGTGAGAAAGGGTGTGTTGATGGAAACCATCCCTAGGTATCTGTCAGGCCGAGGCCTGCTTTCCCACCTTATCACTGTTGTGCTGAAGGTCTTTTGCTGTCTGTTCCTCCGTCCCTCGGGAAGCACTCCCGTGTGCTGTTCCTTGCTGGTTGCTGGTCTGGCGTGATCCTGGCAGTGAACTGTCCGAGCAATGAATATGTTTTCTCCTCCCAGCCAAAGGAGCGAGCCGTGGGTTTGGTACAGGCTCCTCCTAAAGCGTGGCGGGGAGGGGGAGGTCTTGAGGTGCGACTTGCAGAGTGGAAAATATGCCTCTTAAATTTGGGTAGCGTGGCCTGCAGAGAATGCAGGCTCAGCGTCACAGGCCATGTCTTGGTCAGGATGACTGAACTGGGGCCTCCTGGGCACGTGGCTTGGGGCTGCTCCTGGGAAGGACGGGGCAAATCGCCACCAGAGAAGCATCAAGACGGATGAAAAGAAGCGTGCATGGGCTATGTTGCCCAAGCTCTGTCTTGTGGTTTGTTCTGTCCCTTTCCAGGCCCTGTCTGGGTGGTTCACAATTGGTTTTGGAGGGTTTAACAGGTTACTGTGCAGCAGAGCACAGGCTGCTCTGCACCAACAGGTTTGGGGGACTCCTGTCATAATTCCCTAGTGTGCTAATTCCCTAGTGCTTCATTCCTCTTGCCACGAGGAGGGCTGCCTTCATCTTTCCTTGCATCTGTGATCATAAATCCCCTTGGATTTTTAGACTCAAAAAAACTGCTTTGCTGTAAAGCGGGCCAAAAAGAGTTAGAACTAGATGGAGTTCGGGCTCTGTGTTTCGAGATGAGGTGCAATGCTGGAAAGGGAAAGACCCTGGCACTCCCGGCAGGCAGAGGAGCTGTGCAGTGCTGCTTGGGGGTACTCTGGAGACAAGCTGCCAATCCCAGCCTTGGGTTTCACTGAACAAGCAGGGTCACACACGTCCATCCGTGCTCTGGCCTTCCTGCGGTTGGAGCTGCAGGGGACAGAGCAGTCTCCTCTTCTGGTGGCCCAGAACCCCTCTTTGATCTCAGCCCTTGAAAAGAACCTCACGGGGCCTGTGTCTCCGTGGAGAACATGCAGTATTTACCCAAGGCCTCAAAACCCCGCAAAACTTGGCAATTCTCAGCGGCACCGTGGCAAGGGCAGAGGTGGTATGAGGGCTGGGGGCGGGTGGTGGGCAGGCATGGTGTGTGTCTGCCAGTCTGCACTGCATGTTTGCATGGCTGCAGTGACATGCTTTCATCCCACCTCTGTGAACTAATTGCTCTTTCTTCCTTTCTGTGTTTTTTCTCTACACTCTCTGTAGCTGCCTGAAAATGCTCAACTTGTGGTGAGTCCCTCTCTCCAGTCCACATGCAAGGGGGAGCGGACCAGACTAGACTGGGGTTGGCAAAATCCAACCAACCAAGCCATAAAAAGGCACAAATTCAGAGCCAACCCAGGGCTGTTTTGATTTAGGACTCTGCTGAGAACCACATGCAATACTGGGGAGGGTGTGGGCTGTGTCTGAGAGGCTGCATTAGGCCGAGCAATCAGACTGATCTTTGAATTGATCTATGCAAAAGACAGATTTTAATCCTCTTCTATTTGGCTTACCATCTCCCCCAAACTGTTACGTCCATGTGCAGATGATGTCTAATGGAGCTGGGCAGAGTCGGGACCAGGCTTGCCAGGCATCTTGCAGGAATTCCTCACACAGACGGTTACGAAGGGAAAGCCTTGCTCTGGGTATGGAGGGGAGGGGAGCAGTCACTTCCTAGGAGAGGTTCCTACAAAAACACAGTCCAGGGCCTGCATCGTTAGAGAGGGTGTAAAGAAACTACATTCATTCATGACATTTGTGACAGACACCCAGCTAGAGCTACTGCTTGGAGACAGTGGGGGGGAGATGGCTGCTTCCCAAGCAGGCTGGCGACTCGGGGTGGGAAAAAGCCCTGCAGATGAGAGCGCAGATCAACTGTCCGCAGAGGGTTTGGGGTTAATGTCAGTCCAAGCCCAGCTCAGGTATAGGTACAGTTTATCAGGCTCTGCAAGCTCTAATCCTGGCCTCAAAGAGGCCCGTGGAGGTGAGCGGGGACACAAGGTGCTGAGCTGAGGCTGGAGGCGTTTTAGGCCCAGGCGGCACCCTGGGGTGCTGGTGGGTGGGAATTGCTGCAGAGTGAGGTGGTAACGCCGCTGTGTGGTGAGGATTGGCCTTGTTTGATGAGAGACTGACCCGCCTCTGCCCTGCTCTCCATAGGCATTGCCTCCGATACCTCTGGCATCTCTGGCTTCTCTGTATGTCATAGTCTGGGGCTGTTCTCTTGGGCATTGTCTGCATGCACAGAGATCACGTTCTGTAATTGTCGGCCTGCCTTATTCTTTTGTTTTGGTGTTCTGCCTCTGCCTGTCTGAACTGCCAGGACTTCCTTTCCTGAACCCTTCCCTGGACCGCTGAGTAACAGCCTAAAAAGACAGTCTCAAAGAAAAACAGCCAAAAGTCAGCCAGCTCCCTTCGTACAGTGCCCAAGGAAACAAGCGCTGCTCAGCCCTCTTCCCTTACCAGCTGCATGTCAAATCATAACTCGTGCATTTCCATCACCTCTCCCCGTAACAGTCCTCCCCCCTACTTACCATTGCCCAAATCACGAAGGAAGGTGGTTGCTGTGGGAGAGAAATACTGTGACAGGTTAACTAGAGAGGGTGGCAGGTGGACTGGGACAATAAAATACATGCCCAGTCCTGGAGCAGGGGGGAGACAGTGCCAGTAGTGTGCAGGAGCCTGTGCTTGGTGATCATAAAGCTTCAGACAGCTCACTGCAAGCATCAGAGCAGGTAGTAGTGATGGAGTCATCACAGCTGACAGGTCCCTCTGGGACAGCGTTCCTGGAAGGACAAGTGTGTTACGTTTATTCTCGGCTCACCTCCAAACTGGACCTGTTAGGAGTGCCTAAAAGAAACCTAAAGCCAAATCATGGACATTAAACTGCCCCCGGCTCTCAGTCCATGCAGGAGTGTGTGATGGGAGGTCGCCCTCCTACAGCTGTGGCTTTGAGCTCTGAATGTTGCAGGGGATTTCAGCCTCCCCAGCAGACGATCTATGCTGGCAGGCTTGGCTCATGTGGTGGTGGTGGTGGTCACCACTGCTTTTGCACCCCGAGGTAAGGCTCGTGCTTCCGGGGGCAAGCACGCTCTGGGGTGAAGGTGAGAATCTATTCCTCTAGTGCTGAGAGGACAGAAGCTTAGTGCCGGCTTTTCAGAGCTGTGAAGGACCCAGCTGAAAGTAATTTGGAGACATTGCAGTGTTTTTGAACACTTTCGGTCTGGCTGTCGGTAAAAGATGCTTGTAGGAAAAAATGGTTGTTGCATACTCACATCTGCTCTTGCTGCTTAGCGCCATGTCCCTTCCACCAGCCTGGGAAAGGGGGCTTTCAGCTTCACCCGGGCGTCTCTGGAGATGGCTGTAATGGCAGAAAGAGAAAGATACCATAGCTCAGGAGCAAAATTTGCACAGAATGAACATGTTTCTTCTGTGCAGAGGGTTCCTGACAGCAGACCGAGGTTAGGAAGACAAACATATCTTAAATGCCAAGTCATTCAGTAGGAAGCCAGCAGGACTAGAAAACCTGGGTGACTGCTTTCAGTATTCTCCCATAAGTGAAGCCACCGCTGCTCAAGGTTCAGCTGCGCTGAATGTTTTTCTCACCACCTCAGTCTCCACTCTCCATCCTTTGCTTCTCCTAGTCCCCGGGCACTGTGCATCTCCCTCGCGTTGGACGAGGGAAGAAGCAGGTGTTCTGCATACCTGCACCGAATAACGCTTTATCAAAGGTGGAAGCTCTGGTTATTGTGAAAGGTTCAGTAAAGAAACCTGGTCCCTGATCCAAGATCTCTTTGGAACTTGTCTTTTTAGTGAGCAGTGTTGAACCCCTGTGTCTCATAGTGGGGAAGAGCAGCCAAGGCTCGCTGTCCCTCTGGCCAAGAGGGAACGGAGTATCTGGATCCTTGTTTCATTGCTTTCCCATTTGGCTCCTCTTGTTCCTGCCCCAGTTGAGCCTCTAGAGGATGTCAGCCCGGCTCCGGGGCTCTCACAGGGCTGTGCCCCGCTGTTGCCCGTGGGCAGCAGGACCAGGACCCGCAGCGTTCGGCCGCTGGCGTTTGCCCAGGCACACGTCGGCCGTCCATCCGCGAGCTGCTGCCCACCTCGCGGGCAGGTCCGGCGGGGCCTGGGGCCGGGCGTGCGGAGCTGCTGTTGCATGTCAGCGAGCGGAGGGAAGGCCGCCGCGGGCGCCGGGTGGCGGGGGCTGGCCGGGGAGACGTGCGTGGGGCTAACTGTCCTTCTTCTTTGTGCTCCAGGTGCTGCTGCTTCTTCAAGAGGAAACGGAAGAAGACAGCTCAGCGTCACAAGTGACCGGTGCCTCCTGGGCCTTGCAGGAACGCCACCTGCACCTGCGGCTCCTGCCCTGTCTAACTGGAAGGGGCTTCTCTTTAGGGGGGAGGAGGAGGCATAGGAGGAAGAGAAAAAAAAAAGTGACATTTTAAACCAAAAAGAGAAGAAAACGTTCCAAAACAAACCACTCTGGGGTGGATCTGCTGAATGGTCTCCCTCGTTCACTCCAAGCCTGAAGCTCCTTTTGGGACCAGGACTGTGGCTGGCTCAGGTCTTGGTCGCCCTGGGAGGGGGGCTGGCTGGCTGACCCTCCTTCCCGTTGTTTACGGCGAAGGCATCGTTCATGCAAACCTGAGGACTGTGCTTAGTTCCTGCTCACTTTACTCCCCTCCCTCCCCTGCGCTCTCGGCTCCTCCGTCCTCCTCCCTCCTTAATTAAGAAAAGAAATACTGTCGGCTCGTTTGGCTCTCGAGAGGGCAGGAGGATGCAGTCTGGGCGAGAGAGTCGCGTGGGAGAAGGGCCTGACTGCTGCAGCAGTAAGACACAGGTTCCCTTTTAGGCTCCTTGGGAACAGTTACACTGTAATGTGCAAGCTGTGAGAAATTTGCAATCTACTGTTCCAGTTAGGTTTTCTGGCTCCCCTCGACACCTCCCTCCTCTGATGGTAACAGAGCAATGTGGATTGTTTTAAAGAAACTGACGTTGTTGCACTTTTTATTATTTTTAGCATTACAGATGCACATTGTATCTGTGGATTTCTGCGTGGACAAGTGGTGCCAGCGCAGACAGACATTCAGCTGGGAATGCGGTGGGGTGCAGAGAATGCCCACAAGTGGGGATGTTGACAACATCCGCACAACCCTCGTGCCAGTTTGGGGCTCTCAAAGCCCGCCTTGGGCCATGCGCTGGGGAAAGCATTACTTGAATTTTCAGTCACCCTTTCTAGCTGCCAGTGAATGTCCGTACCATGGTTTCCTACGCCGTGCCTGACCCAAGCAGCCTGGAGAGGAAAGGCCGCCGCCGGGTGTTGGCAGGAGGGAGTGGTGTCAGCTTTGCTGAGCTGGAGGAGGTCGCTCTGGCCAAAGGGGCAGATCAGGATTAAGGTACCTGGGAACCCGGTGTTTCCCAAACCGCAGGCATCTCTCGGTGCGTAACCGGGCAGCCTTCTCAAACCCCTCTGGTAGGGTGGTTGTGAACACGCACCTTCTGCGAGAAAACGTTAGCAGGAGCAAAGCTTCCCCAGCAGAGGTGGGAATGCTTCACTGCCTTAATACTGATTTCATCTCCAGATGGTCAGATGGGTTTGACTGGAATAGCCTTCACGTCCCCTCTGCAAGCTCCCGCCCTGCAGAGGAAGCCACGGTTCTCATGCACCGCTTTTGAGCCAAACCCATAGCTAGCAAAGGGCTTGGGGCACTTTGCGCAGGCGTAAAACCTTGCATCCTGCTGCAGCGTTTCCACCTCGAGGAGGCTGAGGTTGCTCGAGGGTTATCGTGGACGTGGCAGGGCTCTGGGTGAACTCGAGCAGCTTTTGGGGAGGCTGTGAATAGGTTCCTTGTGCTTTCTTTTCACGCGTGACACCTGACCAGGCTGGGACTGTTCGCTTGAGGGCCTTCACTTGTAAACTCGGGCCTGGCTCACCCCAGTCCCTGAATTCCCTGGAGAGTATGAAGGGAGGAAAGGGCGAGACTGGATCTCATTACCTGTTCTTAAACGATAATCTGTGCAGCTTGGAGCTCGTGTAGTGGCACTCACGGAAGGTTTGGTTCCCCTTGCTGGGCAGAAGCAGGCTGAGGGGGCAGGAGATCATCCTGAGCAGGGAGCCCCTGGGCTCGCTCTCTGTGCTTCCTCGAAGCAGGCACGCAGCGGTGCGGCATCAGCATGGCAAAGCCTCGCTTCTTGGCCAGGATCCCTTTTGGGTGTCTCTTAGCCATCCTCTGCCAAGTTCTCTCGATGCCTTACCCTGACGGAGCACGGCTCTCAGGCGTGGCTGCACCTTCCTCTCCCCGGCAGCACCCTAGGCTGCAGGCTGGCTTGCTCTCCGCTTGCGCACCCACCAGGAGATGCGTGCACCCCCGTTCTCGCTCTGCAAAGTGCTTTCCTCCAGGTGTAACGTGGCCCGGGGCAGGAAGGGACCATCCATCTCCTGCACGCAAGTGCCGGGGCACTTTGTTCTCTCTTCCCCTCCCACTAGAGGGAGGACAGGGACCGGCTGTGTTCCACCCTTCTCTTTTCGAGCTCCTCCGCTGCGGGTGGCTCCCAGAAGTCCCACGTCTCTGGCACAGGCTGTAGGAAACCTCTCAGCTGTAGGAAACCATGGTTTGGCGTCTTGGGGGGGGAAGGGGGCACAGGCGCTCCCTGGGGAGCGGCCCCGTGTGCTGCAGATGGAGCTGGGCCCTGAGACACTTCTGTTGCTGCCCTCCCAAGCCCCACTAAGTGCCTGTCACCAGAACTCGATTCCTTCTGCATCTCCTGCCGTGTTTGGTCATTCCTCGCTGCGTCCGCTCAAGGAGCAGCTTGTAGTTGCAGCATATGTAAGTGTTTGCAGGGTGAGGGAGGGCGGGGGGAAAGGGGCCATCTCAACAGTTTTTGTTCTTAAATGTTTTTTTTAAAGTGAATGTATTTGATTGTTTAGAAACTTTCCTGACCTTGTTTTTAAGTGGGTTGGTTTGAAAGCTATTTCACGATGACCCGCTACTGCTTATCTCTGGAGATACGATGTTCTTTTAATCCTATGAAGATGTGTTTGTAGGGGAGGACTGTCCCCCCACGGCATGCTGGTAATGCTCACTTGTACCAAGCCCTCTTGCACTATAATCGTACGTTGGACTCTTCGAAAGGGCAAAGATGTTGTGTGGTGTTTTTTTTTAAAAAAAAGGAAAGAATGTAGGTTAACAGTAAGTCCCGTGCTTGAGGAATCTGCTGTCCCCAGGGAGTCTGGAGGTGATGAGGAGACACAAGCCAGACTGAGCCAACTGTTCAGTGCTAGGAAGTAGGGCATTAATCCTACCTGGGCAAGCTCCCCTTTCCTTGCTGGAAGTCGCTAGCACCTGGGAGACCCCCAGGGTGCATGGGGGCTCGGGTCAGCTCTGAGCAGCGTGGCGGGGAGCGCCTGGCGCTGCACCGACCTCCCAGGCATAGCCCTCCTGCAGTGTGGCCCACCAACGTTGCGATGCAGTCTTCTGAGGTGTCAAGTGAGATATTTTTTTTTCAATAAAACATTGCACTGCTGCATTGTTCTCCATGAATAGATGTATTTATTACCCCTTCCTGAAAACATTGCTTGCTGAGTGTCTTCTTTTCCTCTGCCTCTGTTGGGCTCTCTTGGTAACCTTCCCTTTCGGCGGGACACTCTGAGCCCCCCTCTGAGGGGATGATGCATGCATGGGATCTCATGGGAGCTTCTGACCACTTTGTGCTTGACAGCCATGGACAGCTCAGCCCCACAGCGCTTGGCCAAGGAGAGGTGGCACCAAGTTCTCTTCTCCCGGTGCCTGCACGTTCCCACCTCAAGCATCCTGGGTAGCAGAATGGCTTACTTGGAACACGAGGATGCAAACTAATCAAAAACGTGCTGTCATACGGTCCCTGTGCATCTGCAGCTACTGCCATAGTGACATGGCTTCAAGTGTGTCTTCCCCGAGTGGAAGGCTTGCCTCCTGGCCAGGGCACGCAAGAAGCTTTGGGGACCCGGCTGCAGCGGGACTAGCCCCCGCCATGTCGCTCGGGGCGCGCTGTGTCTGCAGAAGGTGGCGATGACCCAGCCCCAGCCGCCGTTGCCCCGAGTGCCTTCTTCCTCTGCCAGTCTTTCCACTTCACAGGCTCTTGCGTAGAAAGCCCTGAGTCACTTCTGTGAAGGGCTGGAAGGAATCGACTGCTGTGATTGTGAGGGTTTCCAGCATGCAAATAGCTGCTGCTTATTTATTCTCAGTACAGCTGGAGAAAAGCATTAGGGAAGATGCTACCGCCAAAAAGAGCGGCTTTAAAAAGTAGCTTTCACTGTATCTAGACAGGGAGAGCACCTGCGGTGTGCTGTCAGAAATCACTCCGATCACTCAGGGTCTTCGTTGGGACACTTATTCCGTTTAATGGCCTTAAATGTAATATTTTAAGGATGAGCTTTCATTTCCTGTTCCCAAAAATCAGTCTGGGGACATTTGTGCTCCGAGAAGGAAGAGAAACCTCAACATTTCTTTCCCCGGCCCTCGGAAACTTGCATCTCCACCAGGCGATTCCTTTAATAGTTGCTTCTGGTAACAAATGTGCGGGTAACGTGCAGGTATTTGGCTCCTGTGCTGGGTGTGCAGGGGCTGGCGCTTGGCTGTGCACCGGTAAGCGTTAGCTGAGCGTGCCCCTGGCTGGTTTTGGAGGAAGGGACGGTTAAACCCCACCAGGAGCCGTGCTGTGAAGGCAGCAGCCAGCCCAGGAGCCACCGTGTGCCCGCCCGGGCTGCCCCGTGGGCAAGAGGCGACGGAAAAGGACGCGGTGGGGGGCGGCTCCCGCTCGGACAGACCCGGGGGGGCCGCCTCAGGGCGCCCCCTCACGGCGCCCAACGGCCGAGGGTGGGGGGGCGAGGGGGCGGTGCGCGGAGCCCGCCGGGAGCCCGCCCCCTCCCCTCCCCCCAATCAGCGTCCGCCGCGCCCCGTGCCCGCTCCTCATTGGCCGCACCTACGCGGGGGCAACGTGGCAGCCGCCCGGCGGCCCGCGCCGGCCCCGCCCCGCTCCCCTAGTCCCATCCCCCCCCCCCCCCCCCGCCCTCCGTCGTTGGTCGCGCCCGGGCGTACGCGCGGCGGGGCCGAGACCGCACCACCTGGCGCTGCGGGGGGGGGGGGGGGGCGACGCGGCGGGGAGGGGCCGGATGCAGGCGGCGCGGCGGGCGCTGCGGCCGGGCTGCGAGCGGCGGAGGATGAAGGCGCTGGTGGCGGCGGCGGCGCTGGGCGCAGCGCTCCTGCTCCTGCTGCCCGCCGCCTCGCGGGCCGACGAGCGCAAGAAGGGGCCCAAGGTCACGGCGAAGGTCGGCGGCAGCGGCCGGGGTGTGTGGGGGGGGGCGGGCCTGAGGTAACGGGGAGCGGCCGGGCCTGAGGTAACGGGGGGGGGGGCGGGGCTGAGGTAACCGGGGCTGAGGTAACCGGGGGGGCAGCGCTGAGGTAACGGGGAGCCGCCGGGCTGAGGTAACCGCGGTAGGCCCGCGGGTAGCGGTCAGCCCTTTGTGTCCCGGCGGGCCCCGGGTAACGCCCCTACCGCCCCCAAGGTCTTCTTCGACCTCCGCCTGGGCGAGGAGGACGTGGGCCGCGTCGTCATCGGGCTCTTCGGCAAGACGGTGCCCAAGACAGTGGAGAACTTCGTTGCGTTGGCCACTGGAGAGGTGAGGACGGCGGGTGGGCAGCCCTGGGGGGGGGCCGCGTGGGTGCCCTGGGCCCTCCCTGGGTCTGACCCCGCTTCTCTCCTCCACCGCAGAAAGGGTTCGGCTTCAAGGGCAGCAAGTTCCATCGTGTGATCAAAGACTTCATGATCCAGGGAGGAGACTTCACCCGTGGAGATGGCACTGGAGGTAACTCGGCCTGCAGAGGCCTTGGGGAGATGGTTGGGAGGTGGAGTGTGGTGCCGCGGTGGGGACAGCACACGGCCCTGGGGGATGTGGCCTGGGGGAACCTGGCTTTAGAGTGGTGCTTAAAGCTGGGGAGGGGTGGCCGGCTGCAGGATCTGGGTGTCCCAGCTGCTAGGTCACATTTGGTCTGGTATCGACAAGCCTCCTACCAGCACTTAGCAAACATCAGTAAAATCAATGTCAGCAGCGGAGTGTTTTGGGCTTGTTAGCTCTTGCCTGACCTCCTTGTCACGCTGCAGCCTGGGGCAGTTTGGTGTCAGGTCTGCTCTTGCACAGCCTCTTGCATCACTAATTTGGGGGCACAGCCCCTTCCATCCAGCTCATGGCTCAGCTTTTAGCTCCTTCCAGCTGCCAGTTTCTTGTGGTTCTTAGCAAACTTGGGGTGCTGGTGCACAGATGTGCTTAGCACTGCCCCCCCCCCCCCCCCCCCCAGTACTCCAATCCTGACATATTTCCACAAGTGCAATGCAGTCTTCCCCCACCTTAGGGAAGAGTATCTATGGGGACCGCTTCCCTGATGAGAATTTCAAGCTGAAGCACTACGGCCCAGGCTGGGTGAGCATGGCCAACGCTGGCAAGGACACCAACGGTTCCCAGTTCTTCATCACCACAGTGAAGACACCGTGGCTGGACGGCAAGCACGTGGTGTTTGGCAAAGTGCTGGAGGGCATGGTAAGGAGGAGAGCAGCACCAGGGTGGGAGGCCACGCTGGGAGATGCACACGGCCACTGTTATTCCTCTCCCATCTCTGCTCTCCCCAGGACGTGGTGAGGAAGGTAGAGAACACCAAGACAGACAGCCGGGACAAGCCCCTGAAGGATGTCACCATCGCCGATTGCGGCACCATCGAGGTGGAAAAGCCCTTCGCCATCGCCAAGGAGTGATCCACCCCGCTGGCTCAGCGACGCGGCGGGGCCCTGCGCTGTGGGGACCCGGCTGCAAAGGGCTGCGGGCCTGGGGCGGCCCTGCTGCCCCCGTGCATTCCCCCGTGGCCTCCCGGAGCACGGGCAGCCGCTGAGCCCCTGCTCCTGGCCTTCCAGCTGGCCAGCAGGCAGGACAGAACGCTGGCTCCTCTTTCCAACACTTTTGTAAGAAGCACATGCACCAATAAATGTGACCAATGTGTTTTTTATAGAGGTGCCTTGTCTACTCTGTTGGGGGGTGGGTTGAATGTGGAGGCCCCAGCAAAGCACACAAGGGGGCCTCCTTGTTCCTTCTGGTTCTCCTAGGCAGCGAGGAGAACGGACCGCCACTGGTCAGGGTTGATGGGCTTGTGCCTCCCAGCACTTTCCCCACAAGCCCACCCTCGTGCCGCCAGCCCTCTCCCCCCCCTCCTGTGCCTCAGAGCAGCACCACAGCTCTGGCCTCACATTGCAGAAGTCGGACACAGCCACCTTTGGCCACTGGAACCGCAGTGATTTATTGCACAGAAGCCCAGGTGCTGAGAGTTTTTCTTGGCATGGTTCAGCCCCCCCCAAAGGCTTCTCCCACAACCCCGACACAGAGCTCCTGCATGCCGCACTAAGGCACGTTGTTGGAAAGTCGCTGTGACGGGGCTTCTCCCACCGCACCCTCATCAGTGCTCGCTCCGTAGGCAAGGTGTTACTGCCAAGATCCTTCACATGCTACGACCACCACGTCCCTGCCCTCCGCGCTGGGGGTGCTCAGGAGCCCGGCTGTCCCTGGGACACAGCTGCACGGGGGCAGCAGCTCCATGGGGCGTAGAGGCCCTGCAGCACCCCGCTCAGCACGGTGTCGGGGAGTGCATCTGCAACGAGAGGAGCAGGCACTGCTCTGTGCCCCCCTCGCAGCCCCGTTAAATGGAGGGCGAGGCACAGCACAACGCCCAGCACCAGGGGACAGCGGTGTCACTCATGGCCCTGTGCCTTACCCGTGACTGGCAGCCGCACGTAGGGGTCAGTGTGGAAGCCAAGGACAGGTCGCTGGGAGGGCGGGTGGCTGGTGCTGCAGTGGGAGAAGAACCTCAGCCCCTGCAGCGCCCTGCTTCCACCCTGGGGAAGGGGGAACCCCTCAGACTCACGGGGGGCTGCTGCCCTTGGGGTCCTGCTGGCAGCGCCGCACCTTCAGGAAGTCCAGCACGTCCTGGGGCAGCTCCTTGTTGCGGCACAGGACGCCCTGCGGCAGGGACAGGGGGATGTCAGCACCCCCAGGACACGGGGTGCCGCCGCCGCCCGCTGGTGCCTCACCTGGATGTAGAGCTCCAGGCCCTGCCGGCGCTGCTCCAGCACCTTGGGCACCCAGTTGGGGACCCGCCGCGGGGGGAAGTCGGGCACCTTGCAGGTCTTCTTGATCTGGGGCAGACCAGGGCGCAACATGGAGCAAGGGCCGGGCGCTGTGTGTCCCCCAGGAGGGTCCCTGGCTGGGGACACACGCCCCAAACACTGCCCCTTGTCCCGTTGGCCCCAGGTCCTCACCCGCTTGTGCAGCGCCTGGAACTCGCTGTAGCGCTTCGCCACCGTGTGCCGCCGGCCATTGCACAGCACCTCCACCAGGAACACCTGCACCTCCTCATCCTCACCCTCACCCTCTCAGGGCAGGAGCCCCCAAACCCATCCTTGGGACAGGTGGGACACCCCAACCCCAGGACCAAGGGGGGCTTGCAGGGACCAACAGCCCCCCCAACCCCTTCAACAGTGGGGTCAGGGTCCTCAAAGCCCCTGGAGATCATGGGGCCACCACCACCACATGGGGCAGACGGGGACCACTGTCTGACAGGGTAGACGGGGCACCCCAGGGGACAAGCAGGGACCTCCACCACCACCACCTCACACCCCTCACCGTGTGCGCCTTCTCGGGGCTGCGCGCCGTCGCCTCGGGCTCCGCTGCAGGTATGGAGACGACGATCATCGCCCGCCGCCACCACCGCCACCAGGACCAGCTCCTGAGGGGCCGCCCTGTCCCGCCCCGGCTGCTGGGGGCCGGGCCCAGTAGCAGAGCTGCCTCCTGTGAGCCTTCGTGTTTTACAGCCCGAAGGTAACGCAGGGATAAGAGGAAAGGAAAGTGGGAAGTCAGCACAAGCTCGCTTTCTCTTTTTCAGTTGTTGTCTTCAAGGCAGAAGACTCGGTATCGGTTTTGATCAGAGCTGCTGCAGCCTCAGAGCTGGGGCTTGAAGGCGTTCCCTCTATCGTGGGGAGAGGAGCATCGCGGCCCCAGGCTCCTGCAGCGCCAGCTCCCACCCCAGGCTGAGCTCAGAGCCTAAAAACAGCCGCCTGGCCTTATTGAGAGAGCTTAATCAGAAGCCGAGACAGGTGGCTCGGCCAGGCCCAAGGTCAGGGGTTTCTTGGTCACAACAAAGCCGGAGGCACCGCAGCCTCCCACCAGCCTCTCCCCGCCAGCCCTCGTCCCTCCCAGCCCTCTCCCAGCACACCACACGTCTGTTTGCCCTGATACAAGTTTTATTACATAGTCGTAATGGCACTGCAGGAGTAAGATAGTCGTTAGAGCCCTAAAACCCAGCCTGAAAAATATACATTTACATATGTCGTTAACCCCCCCTCGCTCTTCGCCTACTGCAGGGCTGGTCAGAAAGCAGGAAACTAGTTTCTCTTCAGTAAGAAAATATATGTTGCTAAATGAAAAATATACAGTTAGAAGAGTTACTGGCTCGTAAGCTGCTTGTTGGGGGGGGTTAAACCTCTACCAGCTCCCGCATGTTTAACTGGGGTTCGTTCACATGTAAAAGACAGAGGTATAGTGTATAAAAAGGCAAAGTTCAGGTGTGCTCGTTCGCTTGGTCCAATTAAGAAATGGCCTTGGCTTCAGGCAGGAATGCTTCCCAGTACTTCACCAGCTGCAGAGAGAAGGAAAGAGTCAGGAGCCAGCACAGCTCAAGTCCAGCACTAATGAGCTTTCAGCAGGACTGAGAAGCTTTTAGGGAGGCAGAAGCTCCTCCAACACACACAGCTTGCAGTCGTCAGGGCAGGGTGTGCAGCCCCCCAAAAAAGTCAGGCATCCAGTAGGGTGCAATTTTTAACGTGCAGCTCTCCCATTAGCTGCTGTGGGCAATGTGGGGGGTAGAGGGGAGCGGGATGCTCACCACCGCAGGGGTTTGTGCCTGTGGGGGCTGACACAGAGCTCCAGGAGGTAAAGGAGGGCTGGCTGCTGGCACCAGGGACACTAACCTGCTGCTGAGAGTTTAGTAACGTCTCAAGGTACTTAGTCACGTGTTTTCTGAAGTCCTTGGATTTCTCTTTCTGCAAGAGACAGTTGCAGAAGTGAGCAGAAAGCTGCAGCAACCACCAAAACCCCCTGGCCTTTGCGGGAAGGACGAAATTCAGGGGGAAGAGACCAACAGGATTTTCCTGTTCCTCCTGGGGCCGTGTTGGAGGGTCCCAGCTGCCTACATGCCGAGTGACCAGCACAAGAGCTGGAAACGCAGAGGGTGAAGCTCAGCCCTGGCTGTGACAGCAGCAGGACAGATGAGCAGGCCCGGAGGAGTTTTGCACAACCTGCCCTTATTTTGATGAACATGCTCACCTGCATACTTTGAGCAGGAGAAAATCCCTCTTTAGCCAACAACAGCAGCTCTGCTGCAACGATGCCCCATTCAAACGTGCCCGAATTTGCAAATATCGCCAACTGCCGAGGGAAAATCACAGACCGAGGGTTGGGGCTAACCTACCTCGAACCGTATCACTTCCTTGCGGATCACGGCAGAAATCCGTTCAAAGTCCCTTTCATACTGCGTCACGCGAGACTCCCACTGCAGAGAGAGGAAGCACGCTGTTTCCAGGGTAAGGAAGCTTTTCGCTTCCTGTCTGAATAGTTTTTGACTGCTTGCAAGAGAGCTGATGCCAGCACTTCTGGTCCTCACATTGACTTGCCGCGTGGCTGCATCCTGTGCCTGAGCTTGCTGCGAGCCCAGCACCCCTTATGCAAAGCCACGCAAAGCGGGACCATAAGCAGCCCCTCCTGCAGCTTTTACGGCTTCCCGAGGCCTTGCTAAAGGCTGGCTTCTCCTCTTTGCAAGCCTGGCAAGAGATACCCATCCCTCCAGCTCAGAACATCTCCTCTCATACTGCTCAGAGAGCACAGCATGCCTCACCTCTGAGATCTCCTCTTTGGCCTGCTGCAGCTTGTCAGGTTTGTTGGCCCAGAGCAGCCTGGCCTCCATCTCCCTCTTCTTCTGCAGCATGGTCTGGGCGTCCTGCCACCGCTGCCAGGTCTTCATGCGCTGGTCAAAAGCTCCCTGAAAGGAAGGAGCAGAGGCTGAGCCAAACAAGCTGGAAGCAGCGCCTCGGCTGCGCAGGGCTCAGCACCAGGGCAGCCCGTGAGCAGCACAGCTGTACCCTGAGCCACCTCACAGCAGCTGTGCTGGTGACAGTGACATCCACGCCATCGGCGAGGGGGACACCAGCTAACGGCAGAGCTGCTTCATCAGCCAGGTCCTGGACCTGAGCACAACTGAAGCTCCCAAAAAGGCCAGAACATGGAGGTTTTTCCTCGCCGCTCTGCCAGTGAAGGAGCCCAGGCACTACAGCAACCAGCTTCAGGAGCAGCTCCAAGGCCTCCCTCGGTACAGAGCCCCTTTTACTACGTCACTGAGAACATCCAGGGCAAGGAGCTGCCTTCACCAGTCCCACACTGGTTCCCCTGCAGAGCACTCGAGCACCTGCCAGGAAATACTTTTTGTAAACCACCAGCCCAAGCAAGGAAGATCCATCAAATTTCTGAGTGCATCCAGCCAGATGGTGGGGAAGAGTCAGAAGAACAGAAAGCAGTGCCTGACAGCATCGTCAAAAGGACAGAGCAGCCAAAAGACAGGTGAAGTCTGAGGCAATGTTACAGCTCCTCAGCAGAACATGCCAGACGAGTCCTGTTACCTCCAGCACTATCAGAGGTCTTGGTCCTGCCCTGCAGCACCCACCTCTCCCAGTAAGGAGCACAGCAGACCAAGCAGGCTGCGTTCTGGCCTCTGCAGGTTCCAGAAACAGCTGCTCCGAGATGGGACAAGTTCGGGGCAGAACCAAGTCAGCCTGCCAGACCTGGAGGTCACTTGGGGCTTGTACCATTCAGCCTCCAGCACAGCAGCCTGCGCACCAGGCAGGCTGCAAAGACTTCAAGACCCAGGCTGTTCCCCAGCAGGTGCCTGGCAGCTCTATTTGCAACACAGATCATACTTTGCAGCACCTGCAGCCTTCTCTGGAAGGGCTGAGGCCACCTACAAGCCACGAGCTTGTTCCTTATCGCCCCTGAAGGACAACAGCATAGCCAGGTCTCACCTACCCTGCTTTCCTGATGCAGCAGCAAGTTTGCCCTCTGCCTGGAGAGATCAGAGGTACCATGTCCTGCACTTGTACTCAGAGGACCAGCTGCCTCCTGGCACACCTAGGCTTAAGATCTGCACTAGCACCAGTGGTTTGCCCTACAGCTTGGCTCTGAGGATTACCCCAACAGCGTGCTTACCCTTACAACTGAGAGGAGGCGGATGTAGTCTCCCAGGAGCTCAGCCAGGAGGAAGAAGTCATTGTTAGCCTGTTCCTGGTGCAGCTGTTCAATCTTCTCTTCCACCTCAGCCAGCTGGGACAGTGCCCGGGACAGGGCCGTGTTGTCCTCCGAGCTCCCCAGCATGGCCAGACTCTTTGCAAACTGTGCTGTATTCAACGCTAGCTCTGGTGAATGGAATAAGAGAGTCAACCACGGGCTCTGCCACACCGGGTGCTCCGTGAGACAAGCCCCAGCCTAGAGTTCAGCCCTGGGAGCTGCTTTTCTCTAGCCCCAGGAAACATCAGCAGGCAGAGCCAGCACCACCTGAGAGCTGGCAGCTTCTGCAGGACGTTGGGAACCCCAGCCAGGAGAAGCAGCAGTGGGAGGACAGGCACAGGTTTGCAGAAGTCGGGCAAAACATGCAGAGGAAGGAAAAACATTCCTGCTCCTTGCCAGAGGACAGCTTGGCAATTAGCAACAAGATCAGCTCTGCTCTGGTTTGCTACAGCAGCTTTCACCCACCGGGGCACTATTTCACATCCTAAGCTTGTACAACTGGACAGAAGGCGTGGAATTATCATTTTACTTCTGTTTCCCATGACAAAGAGGCCAAGAGTCCCTTATAGCAAGGAAGCACTGCCGTATCTTCTCACACCTGCTCACTGGTGATCTCCAGCCAGGCACTGCACAAGGCTTAACTGTTATGGCCCAAGCTACAGAGCAAGCGGTACCAAGCTCGTTACCTTTCCTGTGGTTCACTAGCGTTTCCACAACAGCATGCAGCTTCCGTAGCCGCTGCTCCTCACATTCCACCTCCTGCAGCTTCTCCTCGAACCACTGAAATGGACAGACCCAGAGCTGGTTCCCACATTCTCTGCAGGGCTGCAGAGCTGTCCTTGCATCTCTCACCAAAAGCTGAGAGCAAGGACGAGGACAGCCCAGAGGTATCCCAATACTTACTATGTCCGATTCATTCATCTTAATGGTCATTTTACTGACAGCATCGGTAGCTTTGTTGAACATCTTCAGTATTCCTGCTCCACTCAGGGCCTGGGTGCCTACTGCTCTCGGCAGCTGTAGAGAAATAGGAAAGTTTGCTCTGCCAGGAGATAAAAGTCACTTTTGAGAGCAGCCACCACAGTGGCATTATTTCCGTATGTGGGCCCCTGGACATTGGTGTTTCTGCACCACAGCTATGGCAAAGGATTAGCCAGACACTGCCCAAGCAGTGGCACAGCCTGCAGAGCATTTCAAATAACGGGACTGGAGTTTTCAAGCAAGTAAGGAGTTCCTGAACCCTACACTGTAACTGGGTCTGTCTGGTCTGCTTGGCCAAGGTAACACATCTGCAAGAACCAGCTGTCCTTCCTGAATCCCTGAACCAGCAACTCAAGCTTCCACAGGTCATGCAGGCACACAAGTGCTTTGGAGAATCCCTCCAAGAGCCAGCGGCAGCTCACACCGCTGGGGACACTCTAGCAGAGCGTGCCTTCATGCTGCGAAATACTCTACCCCAGCCACTGTCGTTTTTCAGACCGCTGGTTAGAAGTGAGGCATTTCCATGAAGTCTGCTCCTACGCCAGAGCCCTTCAGCACAGCACTGCCCAGATGCTCAGTCTGGAACGGTCACGCTCTCCTTGCGGGAGCAGGGACCACATCAGCCACCCAGTTCAGCAGAGGCAGCTCTCCCCTAACAGCTGAGCACCAGTCAAGTCAGCACCAGCCCCCCTCACCTCAAACAGCAGGCTACGCTCCCACCGTGAATTTCAGAATACTCAACCCCCGTCCTCAACGTGTGTCCCCACCATGATGTAAACAAGCTTGGCCACAGCTTGTTATGCGTGTATAGTTTTTAGATACGCACTAACACACAGAAGAGGTCCTATTCTCCCCACCGCTGGTTAAGAGCTCTTAGAGGATCCTGCTGCTTCCCCCTGAGCTTTGAAGCATCACGCCTTGTTAACTTCTGTGCTCCCAAGGTACTCGTAGCTACATCATTCCACCCCACTGACCTCCTCCTTTTCCAAGAACTCCCTGACGTCTGGGTCTTGCAGCATGGTTGGATGGCTGACAACTCTCCGTAGGTACCTGGGGAGAGGAACGCACCAAGAGTTACCTCTGTTGGAGCAAGCCTGGCTCCGAGACATCTCAGTGAGCTGCAGCATGCTTGTTATTTACTCTGAAATGGCAGTTCAGTAGCTGAAGCCAGACCCAACAAGCTGTTCTCACCCTCCCATCAAGAGTCCTCCCTCCCTGGGGACTCTCGTGAGACGAGTCAGCAAGACCAGGCCTGCACTAATACTCGCTGTATCAAGGTTACTTGATACAACAACTGACCGAGATCCAGTCTTACATTCCTTTACAATGACACTTTTACCAGATCTTCGGAGGCTGAAGCTGGAGGTGTACAGCATCCTGGTGCTAACTACAGCAGTCAATACAGGTGGCAGAGCAAAGGCCACTGGTGGCTGGATAGTTAGGGTGGCAGTTAAAGAGACCAAGATATTTCTCACCTGATCTGCTCTGTTTGTACTGGTATTTAACATCCATATTTTTTGGCTCAAGACAGCTCAGTTTCCTCTCTGCCTGGTCAGCAGAATTTGGCCAGATTTGGATCAAGCACCAGCAGGAGCTTTTGAAGCAGGAGACAGTTTTAAAGTCAAAGCAACCTTACAGTTACAACTCTTCAGTGGCCTTCAGGTTCACCCTAAGCCTAGCACCAGACTGCTTTTCTCATGTAGGGAGGAGAGTGCAGCCAGGCTGACCTTTCAGAGGTCCCTTGCTTGGCTCAGGCACGAGGGGATAGCTGTTGGGATCTGTACCTCTCTAGAGCAGCCCGTCTTTTTTCTAGGAACTCTGCAGAGGAGGAATCTTCTTTCCCAACTTTCACTTTGGTCATTCCTAGCATAGAAGGAAGGCGCAATTAAGGAGTGGCTTCAAACTGAACGTACAAGGCTGTGAGGTCTGTTACAGAGTACAGACTACCAGGGTGATGGTAGAGGATTCTGACCTTACATCAACAAGAGCTACTTGGAAAATTAAAATCTGCTTATGCCTACATCTAGCACAAGTCTGCATCCAGAAGAGAGACAGAGCAACGCTAAGCAAGATTTGACAGGTTACAGGTCCAGACCCAAGTGAACAACAATTCAGTGACAGTGCAGAAGACAAGGTTGTACTCTGCTTCAAGCAGATGCAGAGCCACCCATCAAATTTAACAAGGCTTTAAGCCCAGAGCTCCAAGTATGGAGCCAGCAGAGTTTTGTTTGTGCCACAGAACCGACATTATTTTATGTGCCTGCTTCCCATACTGCTCTGCAGCTTGCCTCTCAGTTTGGAGACTGCAGACAGGCCTGTTTTTGGGGCACAAGGCTCAACATCAGAAGGATGAGATCTAGAGCACCGCTCTGCACCTCCACCACTCACCTATGAGACTCTTCTCAGGCGGTGGAGGCACGATGAACCCATTTTGGGCATGCTTCTCCGACAACTTCTCATAGAGACCCAGAAAGTCACTGAACCTCCTTTTCACTGAAAACTGCTTGCTCCTGAACATTGGCATGCTCGTCTGAGGGAAGAGACGAGACTCAGGTCAGACTCACCCAGGGAAGCTTGCCTGTGCATGCACTATGTGCACTGTCACTTCTGGGGATGGAAATAGGACAGCTTGAGCTCTGTGGGATTGGAGGAGCACGCCAGGCTGCAATGGGCAAGCTTTGGCCTAGGTTTTCAGCAAATCACCTCCTAAGAGCCCTCCTTGTGGTGATGCTGCAGTGTTAAAGCCACTAAATAACAGAGCAGCTGTTACTGTGGCCACAGGAAGCCTGCTAAACCCTGCCCACTGCCTAATCCCATCATCCCTGCTCCCCACAAGAACAAGGACCACTGTTAGGTTGCACATAAGGCTTCAGGGGCCATCAGCAGCTCTTGACAGTATTTGCAGAGCAAGGCTGGAGGCTAAGAAATCCCCTGTCCCCATCACACACCAGCACCTTTGCACCACAAGACGCAGTGCCTGCGGCCCAACAGCTGCTGGACAGACAGCTAGGAAAGGCTTTTTGGAGAGCTCAGAGAAGTGCCCAAAGCTCCAAAGCAGGGCAGCAGCTGCAGAAAGCTTGATTTCTTGCGACTAGCCCAAGAGAACAGGTCCTGACAAGAGGCTAGCTAGCAAGAGCTGCGTTCACATCAGCCACAGAGCCAGCATCCGGGGCTTTCCCTAGCAGATGCTATTCCTGCTGCTCAATCCAATGCTGAGCGGAGGTATCAGCCAGGACTGCAGTGGCTGAAACTGGCTGAAAAAGTCAGTCCCTTTCCAAATACATGCAAACCTATTTCTCAGCTAGGCTCATCCTTTGATCTGTAGGAGTGGATTACAACTCACGAATCCATGTAGATTCAGACCTCCCATCTATTTAGGTCTCCGTTGACTTGATGTGGAAAGGACAACCCAGCTGCCTCAGAGCACAGAAAAAAAGGCATCTTATCTCAGAAGCAACGAGTTACACCTACCTGCGTTGACACTTTGTAGGCTACGTACGCATTCATGCCATCCCCTATGGGAAACAAAAACAAGGCATTAGTAACCCAACATCAGCCTTTTGCATCACCTGGAGGCTTCGGTGACTGCAAAGCACCAGGCGCCAGCCATCTCCTGGTCTTTGCCTGCTTCACTGGTTCTGATCCGAGCCCCAAATCTGCATGCAGACCCTCAGGCGGCATCCTTCTGCAGGACCCTGGACCCCTGCCCACTAGGCATTTCCCCAACCTGACTGCTTAGCTCTCCTTTTCCTTCCCCAGGCAGCCAACGCTGACAATCAGATGCTTGTTAAGCTGACGGCGTTTGGGCTAACTCCACACATCTGCTCAGCACGTAACAATTCAGCGGCTGTGCAGCACATGAAGTAGTCTATTCAGAGGATGCAAGTCAGACGGCCCCTGGCTGCGTGTGGTTTGCTTCCGAGACATCACAGGCAGCTTCTTCTCCAGCTAATACAGAAATCCCCTTGTCTGGGGAAAGGAGGGTTTACCTGGTAGTTCAATCAAAGGGCATCCTCAGAAATCAGATACTGACCCAATACACCTCTGATTTAGAAGTCAGCGCACCTCCCAGCTCTGGACGTCACAAGCTGGCTGGGCTCAGGCGGGTTCTCTGCAGACTGCCCTGGAGCTGGCTAAGTTGCTCTGATCCCCACTATCAACAGAGAAAGCCTCGTACTTCTCAGAGCCCCACAGCTGCTGGGGAAGGTGCCAGAACATGGGACAATATACTTGATTTTAGGCTGAGGAAGTTCTGCCTCCTCCTTGCCAGCTGCACACAGGACAGCGCTGCCTAGAGGTCAAGCAGAGTTGTCACCATAATCCCAGACACCAAACTCTGCTAGTGTTTGAGCAGAGTTTGAGCATCATGCTTCCCCCTCCTAAAATCCATGCCTGGGTCTCTGCTTTCGAGCTGCCTGGTTTACTGAACCTGCTGCCACCTTGCTTGTTGGGTCCTACACTTTTTGCTTTCTTTAGCTTCATTTCCTCGAGATGTTGGAAGAAGTTTTGCGGAAGTCACTCAACAGTCAGGTTTGTGTTTGCAGAGACAGCTTGAAAGCATGACGTGTGGGGACAGTGGCTGCACTCAGTCCTACCGCCAAACCTCACTTGCCTGTGCTTCACCCCATGCAGCAAGACAGGACGGTAACTCACCAACTTTCTCTGGGTCACTCACTCCTACAGTCAGCTCAAATTTGTCCTCCTGCTCCTCTTCTTCCAGCTGTTTAAAGTAAGCACACAAGGACAACAAGTTAACACTAGAAATCCAGGCTTCAGTCCACTCCAAACCACGAAGTCCCACATGCTAGTGCGCTCGTCGTACTGCCGAGGCATCTTTGGTATTTCAGTCTAGCCAAGGCAGCTCTGTAAAGCCCTTGGGCTTCTCACTTATGTTGAGTCTCCGCGTCCCAAGTATCCCAAACAGGCTTTGTCTTTACAATGCTGTCTGCTCAGACTGGTGCACAAACTGATCAGGGCTAAGCTGAAACTCTGCGGAGCGCAGCCTCAGCCCAGCTCTGCGCAAGATGGTTCCCTCTGGGCTCCTTTACGTCATGATTTCTGTTTTCATTTGAAACTGCAGAAGACACTGAATGCACACAGAAGGTAAGTTATACTGCGCAGGCACGCAGGGATGGAGAGCCACGACAGCAACCGGCAGACCCAGTCTGCGCTGGTCTTTCAGTCAAATCCTGCTTTGCTGAAGGTCGGCAGGCGGCAATAGCAACAGTACTGCCTTTGACAGACCACGGGGGCTTCAGGCTTGCTCAGAGAGCATTATGCTTCCTTGTTAGCAGGATGGTAAAGCACCAGGCCTCACACGGCCCCTGCTTTAAGAGCCTTAAGGTGAGAGCGTCTCAGTTCACCGATCAGCTCAGCATCCTGCCCTAGTTCTGCGTTGCTTCTTCACTTGAGCTGGTTGGGAGCTGGCCTGAGACACACTGACAGCGAGTCAGTCCTCGCAAGCTCAGAGGTGCTAGGGGCAAAAGAGGAGCTCTTTATTTGTCTCCAAAATAGTTTTAGTCTCCATACAGGAGACAACACAGAATTAGGCCAAGTGTCACCTAGCTAGGCTTGGCAACCAGACCACAAGTTCCGCTGAAGGAGTCTGCACTCCCGTGTTGCCCAGGAGACTTATTTAAACACACATCAGAGCGGTTACACCACCTGCCCCATCTGTGGCAACAGGGGGTGCTAGAGCTCTGAATCCAAGCTCAGACCCCCAGGGACCAGGTCGGCCGCTTGCTCTTCCAGCGCTGGAAGCAGCCTGCACCAGCGCGTTTCCACGTGAGCGAGAATGCTGACAGGCTGACCTCAACCCACTTCGGTGGTATCAGCCCCAGACCAATGGCCTGAGATAGAAGCCAGGGCATCCAATATGCCAATTACATTAACTGCATCGTTTAAGATGCAGGTTTGCATCGAAGTAAACAGACAGGTTCCTGCCAATTACAGTCCCAAACCAGCAGGGCAAGTCGGAAAGCTCAGAGCAATTCTCACCTCCTCATAGCTCTTTGGAGGGTTTCTAGAAGAAGAGCTTGCAGCTACTTCTAATGAGGGGGCAGGATTGGATGCTTTGGCCAGTTCCTTCTTCTGGTTGTTTTGCGTGCTGTCTAGAGACAGCTCTACAGTGGCATCTGTCAAGAGAAGTTTGCAAGGGTCAGCCTCTCTACTTTGTGTTTCTGGAAATTTCAATATTCTCAGAGAGGTTCATGGGATCTAGGCAGTAACAGTAGTCTTAATTAGCACAAAAAAAAACCACAGGGAGGACATCCGTATGCATCGGCAAGAGCATGACTTCATGCACCTTCGCTGCAGCCAGAGCATCTGATCAAACCTGCTGGAGAACGTTTCGTTAATCCAACAGCCTTCTTATTCTAGGGACAGCCAGGCAACAGTCCCTTGCTGCGTGCGTGCAGCAGCAGCTGCACACTAGAGCAGCTACAGCCAAGCTGGATTTTTACACAGCACGTAAACCTGCTCCTTCCCAGGCCGTTTCTCCATCCAGAGGAAGCCAAAGCTTCCCTCTGTTACCAGGCATCTCCAGAGCTGACTTTCAGATGTCTCTGCCAGAGGCGTCACACCTAGCCGAGGAGCAGGGCTGCTGCGGGAGGTCTGACCCTCCTTGTTTCCCCTGCTGAGGGGCATTACGTCCCCTGTCCTGGGAACAGCCACGTCTCAGCTAGAGATGCTTCCTCCACCTGCATGGAGGGAGGAGAAGGTAGAGAACAAAAAGCCCTTCAACTCTGGGAGGACACCGCCTTGCAGTTTAACAAAATTCAAGTGAACCCCATTTTTAGGCATTTTCAGCTTCTAAACAGTTAATCCTGCTGCACGATTAAGCTAGAGACCTGGAGGAGGCGACATGGACCTTCCCAAAACCACCACTAGCGCTCAGTGCTCCCAGAGCAGGCTGCAACACAAACTTCAGATAAGGACCAGCGATACTCCACAGTAAGCACGGTCTAGCCACCTGCAGGTCACGGCTAGACTGCAGATGACTCCTGGCTCAGAGTGCAGAAAGCCCCGGGGAGTGCTCAGGACAAACAGACTCACCTGCAAATAAGTCCTGATCATCTTGCTCTACGCGAACCCCATTTTCTTTGGAGCTGCTGCTCACAGGGAGAAGCGATTCCCTTTTTGGTGCCGGGGGCTTGCTCTGAAAAAGAATTTAAAAACACAAAGAGGTTATCTCCACTGAGAAACAGATGGTGGGGGACCAAACAGCCCACCTTCCTGGCCACTGCCACACAGGGCCACCACTGCAGACCCAGTGCGGACAGAGGACATCGCAGGCTGCTTCCCTCTGCTTCCCTTCCGCACCTCTGCGGTCCCAGCAGGGTACACATATCGCAACAGCTCGCGACAGCCACGACAGGCCTGGCCGTGCTATTTGTGGCTCCTGGAGCCTCATGCACAAGAACTACATGGGGCTGAGCAGACCTCTCAGGAAAACCAAGCTTTTGCTGCCAGTGGCAGAGACCCACGGCGATTTGCTTCCCAGCTCGTGCCCCCTCTGCCAGCCCGTGGCCAAGCAAACAGGGGCGCTACCACCAGCCCCACGTTAGGTGCATCCGGGGAGTCATTCGGATCCTCTGCTCCTGCAGGGGCTCTTCGAGCTGGGAAGAAACTCTCTGTGGGCAGGGTGAGGCAGGCACTGAAGTTTCCCTACGAGCCTTGCAGATCTCACAGATGGAAAGTTTCTAGGAACAAGAAAGTATCACGCCCTGTTCCACTTCTCCATCTGTTACCACGGAAGTTAAGAGCTGCAGCCTCTTTCAGAGCAGCCCATGACACAACGCCCACCACATCCGAGGCCCAACGGAGCGCACCCCCTGACCACCCCGAGGCCCCCCGATATCAGCCTGATGCTTCCCACAGGGAAGCAGATCTCGGAGCTGACCGCTCAAACCCATCCCTAGAGGACCGTGGCCAGCAGGGATTGAAGCTTCACAAACAGATAAGTTCCAGCTCTGGTTATAAATACGCTGGCCCCAAACATTTCCTCGCTGCCACCCCCAACGCCCACAGCTCTGCCTCGCCCACAGCTCCCCTGCTGCACAGGGAGTGTTTTGCTAACACTCAAGGGCAGAGAGACAAGCAAAGCCACCAGGGCATGCAAAAGAGCCAAGTATTAGTTATGACAGTTGCTTCAACAACAACATTAAGCACTTGATAAGCTGCTTTAGCTTAACAGACTTCAGATTCTGCTAAGGGCCACCTGATTTGCGCAAAAGCCTGTAGTGGTCAACACCCATCTGCTTTAGCAGGCTGCCCCTACCACAAAGCAACGGGCCACAGACATTTGTCATTTCTTCAGTGAAGAACGGTCCTGAGAAGCTCCAGACCATCACCGTGTCCTGGTGCTGGCAACAGGTCCCAGCATTTTTGGGCACCTGCTGTCAAGTCAGGACCATGCTTTCCCACATTATTTTCAAATCATGGGACTGCCCTGTTCTGCCCAGACCAACACAAGAGCTTCACCCTCGCAAGCAGACGCAGGGCAGCGTGTGGATAAGAGGCATGTCCCAAACTGCCCTCTTCTCTGCTGCGAAGCCACCAGCAGTGACACGCAGCTCTGTTCTCTGGTGGTGGACAGCTTTGTGTCTTTGGGCCAGCTCGAAGGAGGGTGAGATCTGTGCCCTGGGCAAATACCTGGGCTGGGAAACTGTAAACGGGTGATGGCTTTGGGGAAGGTTCCTGCCTCGCCTGCTGGAGCAGGCTGGAAAAACCCTAAGTGCACCACGCAGATCACGGTGTTGGCGATCAGAGGGGACAACACGCTCAGCCTTGGCTCGCAGGGCTGAAGAAATCAGTCCTGGCACCTGCCTGAGGAGCTGGCCTCCCGGTCGCCTTTAGCAGAGGCCGTCTCTCAGCTCAGCCTCCGAACCCAAGAACCAGCGGCTGGGTGTGGAGGAGGGGGAGCAACCCTTCGGGAGAGAGGCCGGGACAGGCGCTGCCGTGCGACGCCCCCCTCAGAGCCCCCAGAGCCGTGCTCGGGGCCGGGGGGCGGCTGCTTCTAGGTTTGAGGCACCCGCCCCAGCCCAGCACCCAGCGCCTGGGCCCGAGCTGCCGCCCCCAGCCCCAACGGCGGGGCCTCCGCCAGGCCCGGCTCCGGGCCCGCCCGCCCCCCCCGGCCCGGCCCGGCCCCGCCCCGCACTCACGGTGCCGGCGAAGATGTCCTCCCCCTCCGTGTCGCTGTCGGCGGCCTCGCCGTCGCCGTGGGGCGGGGGAAAGGGCGGGGGCAGGTGCGGCCCGGGGGAGGGGGAGCGGGAGCCGCCGGCGCCGCCCGACGCCATCTCCGCGCCGCCGCTTCCGCCTTGCCACAGCCGGGACCGGAAGCCGCCGCCGCCACTTAAACCGCGAGGGCGGGGCGAGGAGGTGGGCGGGGCTTCGCGATTGGACGAAGCCGCCTCTCAGCCACCAGGGGGAGCCAATGAGCGCCGCTGTTCGGCGTCGGGCCGTACCATTGCACGGGGGGAGGGGGGGAGAAGCGCCCCCCCAGCAGTGGACGAGCCCCGAGCTGAGGGAGAGGCGGGAAGCCGCGCTGAGGGACGGCCCGGGTGGCCCCGCCGCCACCGGGGGTCCCGGCCACCTTCGCTGAGGGGAGCAGGCACGGCCGCCACCCCCCGGCGTGGGGACCCTGCTGCTGCGGGTCCCAGCCAAAACAGTCCCCACACCGCTCCTGCCAACACAACCACCACCCCAGTACCCAACCGTAGTCTCCTAAGCACCGCAGCCGAGCTGGCCGCCACCCCCTCAATGCCCTGACGAACATGGCTGTGGCCCCCTCAGCACCACAGCCAGGGTGGCTGCCATCGCGTCACACCGTGACCACCCGGCCATGGCTCACCTCACCCAACAGCTCCTCACCACCGATGGAACCCCCTTGCTCCCAGCCCAGCCCTCGGTGGGTGTTTTGGGGATCCGTCCTCTGCCCCATCACAGGGCACCCACCCCCCCCACGCTGCTTCCCACCTCGGAGGTGGGTGCTTGTCTCCAAGACACACCAGCACAGCTCCTTTGTACCTAAGACAGCAACCTCCCTTTGTCCAGCTGCTCACAGTGACTCACGGTGATCGGTGTCACCACCAGCCCATGGGGCTGGCGGCTCTTTCGGGGAAGTATCAGGAGGAACAGAGTATCGGTAAAGCAGAGCCAGGCAAGAGGCTCAAGGCTTTCAGTTTTCTGCAGCGTTTGCATTTGAGTATTTGGTGTCATATGTGACTGTAAGTGTCCTGTGTCCCTTTTCTCCTCCATCCCTGCTGGCTGTGAGGAGAGGAATGTTGGTACTAGGGCTGCGCCTGTGCTAGGCTCCTCTGTGAAACAAAAACATAACACCGCTTATCCTTATCTTGAAGGCCTCGCTGGTATCCTCCTTTCTTTCTGCAAAGCCATAAAAATGATGCAGGGACATTACCAGAACATTAAAGCTCATGCTTTTCCACACTGGTTCACCTTACTAGTTTTATCTTCTGAGTATCTGACTTCCCTTGACCCTTTTTCCTATGCCCTGAAGACAACCTGCCAAGTGTCACCCCCTTGAAGTGACAGATCAGTTGGTGACTGTTCAGCAGACCACAGATTTGGAGGTTAAATGCTTCATTCTCATTTTACACTGCCTTATTTCTGAGGATGTACATTACAGGGCTCAATATAAGGGTTACCATCCAGGGTGGACACTAGAGGAGATCAGCTTGAAGGAATAGATTAATCTATTCTAATTTACATAGGATTGGAGCTTGGAATATATACTATTGCTATTAGTCAGAGGATAAGATGACTTTCTGGTGTGAAGAGCTCTTTTGAATATAGAGGAGGCTTTGGGGGTCAAGTTTAGACCTCTGTGCGCCACAGACGTCCATCCAGATGCTTAAACATAGGTGTCCTAAAACACTTTGGGTGTCCCAGTTTGTATGAGAAGAGCAAATGGGTGTCCCCTTTGCACAAGAAGAGCAAATCTCCCATAGGATTAGGAGAAATCCCACTGCACAGCTGGAAGCCAGGCAGGAAGCACAAAAATTTCTACACTAAGACCAAACATTATGGCTAGGCACCCTCTCATGCCTAGATGAGGACCTGAGGATAAGCTTGTAGCAGCGTTCTAGTTGCTGAAGCTGAAGGTGCAGCTCAGCAAGGATCAGACATGAGCTGTGTGTGTATATGTATGTGTATATATATGTGTATATATATATAGACACACTTTATATATATATAAAGTAAGCAAGCTTTCCTATGAGCTATTTACATACATACCAGCCCCAGGGTGATGACAAGGGTACCGATGAGCACAGTGCTTTTCCCAATCATTGGTGTCCATCACCGTGAGACCCAGCAGTCCATAGATACTTAGGCAGGTTGTGGTCAGCATCCTGCCGGTGCAGTAGGCATCAACGTCTTGTGGGCACCCCCGCAGAGGCAATGCTGACCTCAGTTGATGTTCCTGCCTCACGGGACACAGAGCAATTTGCTCCGTTTATACCCCTGCATGCTCCCAGACCCGGAGTGGGCACCGATTGGCAGCCCTAGTCCCAGGGAGCACCCAGCAGCCCCTGGTAGGTTACTGCAATTATGCACAGCACAAGTGACCAGCGCGTGCGGTGCTGATGGCAGTATTTTTTTCCATGCCAGATGACGTACGGCCTGGCACTATACCTGCTGAACAAACAATATGCGTTATCACAAGGACAGAGTTCCACCTCATTTGTGTCTCAACAGCACGACAGGGCTTTCCACGGAATGTTTGTCTTACCCTGCTGCAGTTTCACACCAGGCCAACCTAACGGGGTTTTTAGTCTTAACACAAGCAATCATGGTCTATTAAGGTATCTCAAGGAAGACGTGGTAACTTCAAGGTGTTCTGTCATGACCATGTCTCTACATGTCTTAGACTAAGACCTCAGCAGAAAGAGGTTCTTTGTCCCTAGCCATGTGTTCAGACCCCCGCCCTCTGTGCACACCCAGATGCCCTCTATGTCCCCTCCTGTGTGCATAGACCTTTCCTTTCCCCTTATATGCACTCATCTGACATTGTTCTCTATGCAAGCTCTGATCACAACCTCTCCCCTGCTGATGGGCTTTTTTCCCCCCTCCTCTGTTCCTCATCAGGTCCATTTTCATCATTGCCTTCTCCTCCATCCCCCTATATCCTCTTCCTGGGTCCCCCTATATCCTCTTCCTGGGTCCTCTGGGTCTTCCCCCCCTTTGCTGTCTTTTCTGCCCTCTTGGATCCCCCTCCATCCCCAACCAGGGGGTCTCAGGGCCCATGTTCCAGTGATGCCTCTATTAGAGCCAGGGGACTCAGGCACAGCAGTGGCTGCCCACAGGAGCCACAGGCGCTTGTTAATCACCTTTTTATTTTATTCCAAGTGCTGTACAGAAATTCACCCCCATAGGTGCTCCCAGTGCCCCTGTGCAGACCGGCCTCAGCACCCGCCACACACTGCTGCAAGGCGTGAGGCCGAAATAAATTACCCGTGTTCCCTGCCAGTGCACCATGGCTCACCCAAAGTGCCCTGCACCCAAGTTCTGGTTGCTTCAAAACTCAAAGTCCTTTTCTCAGGCCCTGCCCCACTCTCGGGGCTTAGCATGGCATGGCAGCCTCCGATGGCAACGGGGAGCACCTGTGAGGAAGGAGCAAGGTTGAAACATCAGGCTGTCACACCATCGCGGGGGCAAACTGGTCAACATGGACTTGTGTCCTTCAGCACAACAGAGGTTTGTAGACTCATGTCCAACAGGGCAGTGAGAGCCACCAGCACCAACCATCGCTCCTCTCCCAGGGTCGTGGTGCCCCCCCTGCCAGGTCCCCTCTCTCCATCCAAGAGGGACTGTGGGCACGGGGCAGCGCTAGGTGGTACTCACTCCATCTTGGCCTCCAGGTGGTGGACAGTCTGCTTGTCCAGGTAGCGGCAGAATAGTGAGAGGAGGTTGCTGGGCAAGAAGAGTGGCTCTACCAACGAGGCCTTGGGGACTTGTGACAGCTCCCGAGCGACCAGGAACACCGTGTCTGTCCTGGAGACACCAAGGGGACAGTGAGTGCCCTGTTGGGCAGCCAATCCCAACCCTACTCACGTGGCCCCATCCCCTCACCATGTCTCAAAGTCTCTGCCATGTGGCTCCAGTGGTGTCTCAGAAGACAGCAGCCCCTCACCACGGCTCAGCAGGGAGTAGAGCAAGGTGATGCCAAACTGCAGAGAAGCACCAGGAGGAGCATCATGGCTGCGTGTCCATCCATGATGTCCCCTGCATGCTGGGGATGCCCAACATACCTGGTTCTTCAAGGCCATAGCGAGCGGAAACTCGTCGGACTCAGGCAGGGGCCTGGTAATCTCCTGCAGGACCTCAATGAGCCTGCTGAAGGTCATCCTGCCCACCACCTCATTCAAAGGGCTGTAGAGCAGGGGAAGAGACTGGGCAGGGCAGAGGGGAGAGCAGGGATCTGAGACCGCTCAACCCACAATGGACACAGCCCCATCTCCACCCCACCTTCAGGGTTTCAGGATGATGCTGCATATCCCAGGAGTATACAGCCACCAGGACTGCTTTAATTCCTCCTGGAGACCTTTCTTCCTCCTCCCCGCAAGGGCAGAAGCAAAGCCCTGAACCTGCCCTTCACAGCAGCCTCTTCCCATGTCGACCCCACCACCTACCCAGCCTTGCTGGGACCCATCAAGATGGATGCCCACAGGCAGGGTGACAGGGAAAGGATGCAGCCCAGTAACCCCCTGCCCCAGCTGGAGGTGCTCGCCTCATCCAGTGCGTCTTTCTTCATGAGGAAGGGCAGGTGGTGGGTGATGGTCAGCAGGATCTTCTCTGCTTGCTCTGAGGCCAGGTGGGGCAGCAGCCGCGCTGTGAGCTTCTTGCCTTTCCGCACACACAGGACCTGCAGGAACTCATCCTCTGCCTCCCTGGGGACAAAGGCTCTGTTGGCACAGACTCTGAGCGACCTGAAGCCCCTCTGCCCATCTGGGTGAGGAACCAGCATCACCTCCCTCACTCCTGCATAGCTCCAGTGGAGGACAAGACTTGTATGTAGGGTCACTACAGATTATGGTGACACATGGAGGACGAGAGCCCATCACCTATGACTTGGAACTCAGCTAGGACCAGGACACGCTGCCCACCCCCACCTCACCACAGCCCAGACTCACTCCTCACTGCTGCAAGCTCTGATTTTCAGGGCCTGGTAGATACGCCCCGCTTCCTGGGTCTTCTGCTCCTGCTCCTCTGGGGCCAGGGACACCTTCCGCTGCATCTCCTCCACCTCCAGCAGCTGCAAGAAGAGCTGGAGGAATAACATGGGATAAGGTGGCAGCTTGGAACATCAGACATTCCCCGCAGAGCTCCTTGGACAAGACCCAAGCCCCTGCTCCATCAGCACCATGTCCCAAAATCAGGACCCTGGCCACTCACCCTCTCGATCCTGTGCAGCGCTCGAAGCCGGTGGCTCCCCGCAGCCTTCAGGAGGGGAGAAAGGAAGGCACAGTTACAGCCAGCACCAGACACCGCCGCCAGCAGAGCACTGGGCCAGCTGCTCCCTGGGGATCAAAGTGACTTCAGGACAAAGACCAACCCCACACGGAAGCCACGGCCACCTCCGGCTGCCCCATCCCACCCTGCTGATGCCACCAAGGTGTCACCCAATTCAGCCGTGCGCCCCATCCCATACCCAGAGCCAAAGCAACACCCACGCTGCAGCTCCTATTGCTCCTGCTAAATTGCTCCAAGACCTGGAAGACCTGGAGCCCAGTGTCCCCTCACCTACCTCCTCCACCAGGGCATGGTGCACAGCATCAATGGCTCGGCGGGGGCTGTAGCACGTGGACACAGCGACCTGGCCCAGCGAGCCAGCAATGCGCACCACTGGAAGAGAGCGGGGGGCACAGTGAGAGTGTGCCCCACATCCCACACCCCACCCCAGCCACCACCACGGCCCCTCACCAGAGTTGTAGGTCTCTACTTTCTGGATGAAGGGTGTCACCAGCTTGGGGGGCTCCTGCTTGTTGCGCCCACCCAGGAGCTCCTCTTCCGCCTGCTTGCGCTCCAGCCGATGGTAGTAGGTCTGTGTGGGAGCCAGGAGGGCAGCTTGGGACCATCCAAGCCCTTTTGCCCCCTGTGCCAAGCCCATTTCTGGATGGGGCTCAGCACCCCAAGCCCCAGCTCCCCAAGGTGGGAAGCCACAGCCCCAAGGAGCTGGGTGACCCACAGGAACCTATGTTAGAGGCTCACCTGGTAGTAGTAGTCATCATCCATGTTCTCACTCTGCAGCTGGATCATCTCCACCTTGACGACCCAATCCTTTTCCTTGCAGGTCATCAGCCCAGCATACGGGTCAGCTTTAGGGGACCACAGCTTCTTAGGGGAGACACTGTCACGGGGGAGACCACAGCCTGCCGTAAGCACCCAGAGCCCCCCCCCCCGGGGCACTCCCAAGACCCCCGGGGCCCTCCATACCTCTGCACCGTCCCGCCTTGCTGCTGCCGCTGGGTCAGGATGCGCTGGTGCTGGGGGTGCAGCTGGGTGAGGTGGCTGGGCATGCTGGAAAGGGGGACAGCAAGGGCTGAAGACACTGCAGTGGCTCCAGCGCATCCCCTGGAACATCCCCTGGTCTGTTCTCAGCATGGTCCCACAAGGGCCCCCAACTCCCTTTGGCTTGCAATGGTGGGCAGTGATGTGCTCATGGCACTCCTGTCCATCCTGAACTCACTCAGACCAAAAACCTCCTTGCCATCACAAGCAGGACTCAGCACCCACACTTGAACCATCCCCATGGAGCCACCAGCTTCTTTGGGGGCTGCAGCACCCCTCCCCTGCACCCAGCTTCAAAACCCCACTCGCCGCCCCTTCTACCTGAAGTTGAACTGGCTGCTGGCCGAGGGGCTGAAGAAGGGAGAGGGGTCCAGAGAAGGAGACATCGGGCCGAAGTGCATGGCAAGGGGCTGCGGCGGGGTGCCAATGTTGGGTGACAGGGGCCTGAAAGGGGTTGGAGGTGCGTACCCCGTGGACTAGAAAGGAAGAAAGAAGCAGTCAGGTGGCAGGACACCCTGCTGTCACATCCTGTCACATCCAAGGGCTCCTGGAGGGATGGCCTGGTTCTGCCAATGCCACATTTCATGCTTCCATCCCAGGCAAGGGTACCCTGGTGTCATGCTGCTGCCCAGCACACCCCAGATCCATCAGCAGTGCTCCAACATGCCACCAAGCACAAGGTCACACCCAGTGCAGGGACATCAGGACAAACAGGTTTATGAAGCCATAGCTACACCTTCCCCATCACGTATGGAGAAGGGCACCCAGGATGAGACCAAGATGGAAAGGCTGCTGCTCTGGGGAGGTGCTGAGCTGTGCTTGGAGGTGGCTCTTCCAGGACATGGCACCATCTGTGGGGACAGTGGTGGCCTGCTGCATTACCTGGTTGGAAGCAAAGAGAGAAGAAGCTCTGCGGGCTGGTGGGAAGGGCCGAGGGGAGCACATGGAGCGCGGCATCAAAGGTGGCTGCTGCAGGGACAAGTAAATATTACTGGGACCAGCTGGGCACTGGTAATGTGGTCACAGCCACAAATCCCAGCCTGATACTGGGTTTCATAGGGGACAGAGGCATCACAGAGCTGGGGACAGCTTCTGGAGCAGAGAGGACAGAGGTGAGCAAGACACCCTTAGAGCTCGTACCTGCCGGAGGAAGCGCTGGGGGAAAGACTTGGGGGACATCCCTCTGAAGTCGGGGCGCTTGAGCCGGGGAGAGCCCACATACCCCCTCTGCACAGGGGAGCCGAGGAAGTCGAGGGCCACATTGGCGGCAGGAGGGGGCGTCTCCAGGACCTGCAGGATGGCTTTGTCCTGTGGGAAGAAGCGGCAGGAGATGGGAATGCAGCCCTGTCCACATGCCACAACAGGGGACACGTGGGGATACCCCTAGGACCCACCTCCAGCATGTGGTGGGGTGGGATGCTGCTGGGGCAGGAGCCCCACACCATGGGCTCCATGGCCAGCTGGAAGACAGAGAGAGATCAGCATGGGGAGGAGAGGGGCAGGGAACACTCAGACCCTGCCACCAATGAGGAGGGGACATTTTTACCATGTCCTCTTTGCCAAATTCTGCCCAGACAGAGCCAATCCTGCTGTCCAGCACTGCTGAGTCCTGGCTCTGGGAGCAAAAAGGACAGTTAATGGCACACACTTGGCCACAGCACCACAGGCCTGCCCTTGTCCCTCCCAGAACCATTCCTTGCCCTCTGTAGGGCACAACCCACAGTGCGTGGATGGAGGGACAAGCAGCAGGTCCATATCAGTATCTTTGCTTGGACACTGGGGCTCAGCACCTGGGTCCCCCTCCCACCCCGCTCAGGCATCACCTCCAGTGTGGGCTTGCTCTGCACAGCTCTCATCACTGCTGGGTCTCCCAAGTCGTTGGGCTCATCCTCATGCTGTTCCTCAGCCCCCAACTCTTCTTCTTCCTCTTCTTCCTCCTCGGAGCCCACCTGCTCAGCCTCTGGCTCCATCCCACCTTCACTCTGGGGCTCTCCCTGCTCCTCTGATGGTGGCTGCCCCTCATCTGCTTGGGGCTCCTCCTTGGTCTCCACAAGCTCAGGGCTCCTCTCCAAAGGCACTTGGGTTTTCGCAGCATCCTCCTCAGTGGAGTCACGGTCTTACAGGGGAAAGCAGAGCGTGTTGGGGGTAAATAAGTGCCCAGGAAAATGCCACCAGGCTCCCTACTGAACTCTTTGTTAGGCATAAGGACACACCCCACCTGGGGAACACCTTCCTCACCCCCAACCTCCATCCTCATCCCACCAGGTGCTGGCTGGTCAGCCCAAGTCTGGGGCTCCCCTTAACCTTACCCAACCCAAATGTCATCTCATTGTACAGGTCAAGCTCCTCATCCTCCTCGGCCATCTCCTGCAGCAGAGGCACATCTTCCACTAGCAGGTAGTCCTCAAGGATCTGGGGGTGAGAAGGCAAAAGCAGCATGGACACCACCAAAGGAGACAGCTGGGGAAGAAGAAACCCTAACCAGCCCCCATAACAGGGGGACGCCCAACCCTTCCTTGCTGCTAGTCCCACGGCTCATGGCTGCCCCGCAGCTGGAAGAGAAGAGCAGGAGCAACCCCCAGGCACCAGCACGGGTCAGCCCGGTGCCAGGGCCCACCTGCTCCCCAGCCCTGCCACTCGTGGCTCCCAGGGACCAAGCCTAACCCAGCGAGGACCCGCTGAGCTCAGCACAGCGCAAACACCCACGGAAACGCCCTGACACGAGAGCACCAGCAGCGCAGCTGCCAGCAAAGAGCGCCGTGAAGAACCCTAGCGGTCCCCACGCGCCACCAGTAGGCTTCAGAGTGAACACCCCGCCGCGGCAGCGAGAGGGACAGCGGAGGGAAGGCGGCCCCGAGCAGAGCAGAGCCGTGCCGGGGCGGAGCGGGACGGGGCAGGGCGGGGCGGGCACTCACAACCGGCTCGCCGCCCTCCGCCATGCCGCGGCACCGCCCGCCCCCGCCTCCCTCTACGGGGCCGCGCTGCCCCCGCCGCCGCCTTTTACCGGCCGCCGGCACCGCGCATGCGCGGCCGCCACGCCACGCCCCCTCGGACAGGCCACCCCCTCCCCCCCGGTGCCCCGCGGGGGTCTGAGGGCGGGGCGGGGCGGGGCTGCGGCTGCGGGGCTCCCGTTAGGGCGGTGGAAACGAAAGCGAAAGCGAAAGCCACGCACTGCGCACGCGCGGCGGGCCGCCCGCTGGTTTCTCCAACCTGTGCGCTGCCCATCTACATGGATACTAGTGACGCGGCGGAGAGGCCGCCTCGCCATTGGCCGCGCGCCGCGGCCGTGATAAATAGGAGCGGGCGCGCGGGCGGAGCCACTCGTCGAGGAGAACGGAGAGGCGAGGGTCGGGTGGCGGAGGCATGGAGCTGGCGGCCAAGGCGGCGATCGTAGCGCTGGTGGCGCTGGTGGCGCTGCTCGGCCTGGGGCAGGCCAAGGGTGAGTGCCCGGCGCTGCGAGGGGCGCGGTAGCGGCGGTGACGGGGCCGCCCCCGGGACTTCGCCGTCCCCGGTGGCCCCGGCGCTCAGCGCTGCCTTGCCCCCCGCAGCGGCACCCAGGGTGCAGGTGTACTCCCGGCACCCTGTCACCATGGGCTCCGAGAACGTCCTCAACTGCTACGTGGAGGGCTTCCACCCCCCCAAGATCGACATCACCTTGCTGAAGAATGGGGAGCCCATGAAGGACGTCAAGTATTCCGACATGTCCTTCAACGACGACTGGACCTTCCACCGCCTGGTGTACGCCACTTTTACTCCCACCAAGAGTGACATCTACACCTGCAAGGTGGACCACGAGGCCTTCACGGAGCCCCAGTCCTTCAGATGGGGTATGGTTTCCTCTCCGCGTGTCACTGTTGTTCGCGTCCAGAAGCCGAGCCTTGCTGATTTCTATCTCAGCCTCTCTAGAAACAGGGTGCTGTAATGGGGTGCGTTTTGAAGGCTTTGTTCTAGACATACGTGAGCACCAGCAAAATTAACTTGGTTTCAGCCAAGGCCTGAAAAGACTGTTCCAAACCTGTGCGAGAGTTAGTTCGCAGCAGATAGGAAAGGTTTGCTTTGGCATTGCCAAAGGTTCTCTAGGTAGTTGGTCCCTGGCTTCCTGGCCTGCCTATGCTGTGCCTGACAACTGTTAATGGAGTTCTCTGGGTGGATTTATCTAAAAAAGATGGATGATGCAATGATTTTTGGCTTTAATCTAGTGGTAAAGAATGACACTGTTTAGATCACGCTTACTGAAATTCCTGTCTTCCAAGCCAAGACTGCTGGTGCTCCTCTTAATGCTGATGGCAGCATGTGAGCATGAAGTTCTGGTCTGAGGGCTGCTGGGCATCTCCTGAGGCAAACCAAGATCTTTCCAGCCCTTGGTTGTTGGGTGAAGCCTTCTAAGAGTAAAGCGTGATGCTTGGGGTGAACATAAAGAAGGATGCAACAGTGGGGAGTGATTTTTGGTGACCTGGTCTGTAGTTTGTGGCAGGAAGCACAAAGCCAAGCAAGGGCAGCTCTATGAGGCTGTTCCCCACAAGGGTGGGCCCTTGGGCCCTGCAGTGACTGGAGAGAGGGACTGCTGTTTGCTCTGAAGCCTAATGCTCTGTATTTCTTTCTTGTAGATCCTGACTACTAAGATGTGCTTATCACATGTGATAATCGCGGTGAGTTACACTTGTATTTTGTGTGCCGGTGGTAAAGGGAACGTGGACTGCTCTCTGCGGAGGGAAGTATGTAGCTTGCAGAGTTGAGGAACAAAAGGAGTGACCACAAAAACCCCTCGTGTTGCCACTGAATGGGGGCAGAGCTATTCTGAAGCTCTTACTACTTACTAAATATGGTTAATCCTGCACTGGGCATAGGGTGTTATTTTGGTAACTTGTGATGTGTGAGGCGCAGATCGGTGTAAACAGCTAGCTTAACTCTTGGTAGAGAAAATTGAGGATGTGTGGCTGTAAGAGCTGCGGTGCCAGCTGAAACTGAAACTCCTCTGTTGAGTACTCCAGTTGAGGCTGGATAATTATTGACTTTGTGCAGGATAAGCCTTTGCCAGGCCTTACAGGAATTACCCCCGTCCCTCCCGTTGGTTCAGAAAATGTTAACAAAGACTTTTAGACTGAGACTGAGTCATGAGTCACATGGACTTTGGAAAAACCCTTGGGCATTGCTTCGTAAGATGTAGAAGGATCAGAGTCCTTTCCGTGCCACTGTCTAGTGCTGTTTTCCCTAAAGGTCTCCAACAAAGGCTGGGAGGGGTGTTGGTCTTCAGGGACAGGAGAAAACTGGAGGTGAGGTCACCAGCTTTCTGGGGTGAGGAACAGGATATACTCTTAATTAGCAGCAGAAATGTGTGTGGTGCTGAGGGATGGGGAAAGGCTCAGGAAATTCACCCAGAGTGGAAAATGGTTGGATTGGAAGAGAATTTAGAAGGGATGCCACAAGCGGTTAGATACTTTCTTGTAGCTGCTGCTTGGGACATGTTGCTGAGGTAAATGGGCCTGTGATTCGATGCAGTACAGACAATTCTGGGTTACAGAGCTCAGACAAATGATATGGCACCTCTGCCACTTTCCTGGGGATGGAAACCCAGCCCTAGAGCTGGGCCTGGGGTATGCTGTGCCCCAGTGGTTTTAGTGGGATGTCTGCATGAAGGTTGCTGATGGTGAGGGACGCCAAGCTTGGTTGGGCTGGGACTGTAGGGCAGGGACAGTCCTGACTTTGTTGGAGTCTGGGGGTAAGGATTTGCAGAGCTGGGTTAGAGGAGGCGAGAGCAGGATAAAGCAAGAATGTCTGTGCAGACAGTGTTTAGGGTGCAGAGCACTGATCGTCTCAGCTTGTTGAAGTCTGAACCCCCAGGGCAGAAGGGATTGAAAGTGGTTTCTGCAGTGTTCAACGGTGGGTCTGTGTGCCTGTAGCTGGGACTCTGCAGTTAGAATTCCCCTGTGGAAAGCTCTTCCTAAAAAATTACGATTGAAGCTATGCAGAGTGACTGATGCTAGTCTTCTCTCCCCCACGCAGGTCTGAAGATTTTTGCCCTGCAAGTCAAAATGAATTTGAGCTTCTGTCCTTTCTGCATATGATGGAAAAGAGCAATTGTCTTCATCATGAAATTCCTTCTCTTTACAATGCTAGGGGTCACCTACAGTTAACAGTGGTTGTCTGAACTCGCTGTATTATGTTCCTGGCCTTCTTCACCATGAAATTAAAATGCTGAGGAATTGGGAGGAAAAGTGGGCGGAGGGAGGGAGGGAGGGCTTGAACACTGAGGCTGTGGCAGATGTTCTGCAAACGCAGTCATGCTGTGCTGTTGAACCACCCTGACCTGGTGGTTAGGATGGAGATGCAAAGTGAGCTGATCTGGAGGGAAGGAGAGGGGAATTCTGAAAATTTGGCTATGTACCAGGGGATTTGTAATGCAAATTCACACCTTCAAAACGTGTGCATAACTAGCCCCCCAATAATATAATTAAAAAAAAACACCTCTAACATCTGCTCTCCATAAACATGTCTGGCTGTAGCGACAATTGGTTGGTTTTGTAGAATCATTATTAAATAACTATTATTACAGCTTGTCATTAAAATATCCTTCACCCCAAACTAGTATGCTAACTGGGCTTTTCTGAGCACATAGGTATAAGTGTCTGCATTACCCATTAGAAAATTGTAGCTCTTTAGTGGTCTGAAGTGTACCTAATTTTTATCTAAATACAATCAGAAAACTTAAAAGGAGTCTGTCTTTCTGAAGTGTATTTGTCTTTAAAGTATTTCTCCAGAGTCCTGTACCAGCCTGAACCAATTTTTTGGACTCTGCTGGCTGCTGGGTCGTGGGCTGATCCAGAGTATGGTGGAGCTGCACTTGGCTGCACTTTTTTTCCCCCACTGAGAAGGAGCAGGCACACTTTTCTTTTGGAGGGGAGCCACTTAGTCCGTCAAAGGGGAAAAAACTAACAAACAAAAACAGGACATCTGGCTAAGGCTTTTCAAGGCATGTGGTGTCAAAGATGGACTGAGGGGAAGCAGGATGTATCAGCTAGTTTCACTTCCTCTTTTTTTTTTTTTTTTTTTTAATTCTGCAAGGGGCTAGCTACATCACATGGCCTTATGGGGGCTGTTCTGTCACACCTCAAGCTCAACAAGGATTTGATGGCATTACCCAAAAATGGTGATACTGCAGGAGCTGTGCTGCACAGCTGGGCAGCCTGCTTTAATTTTATGAAACAGCTGTTGTGATTCCTTGGTCCTGCTAGATCTAGGAGGATCTGATTAGCACAGAGCTCATACCTGAACAAGGATTCCTGGCTACCTGGTGTGTGTGGTTTATTGCACTTGCTCTCATGGGTAAAGATTCACTGAGACTTGTGTATGCCAAGGCATCACATACTCAAGGTTTACCCAATCTCGGCTTACTTCATAGCCTTTTCTGTTATATTTGCACTTTCCATGATGAACACGGAGAAGAGAACCTGCCATATGCAAACCTCTGGCTTTCTGCTTTGCTTGAAACTATGTTTTCCTCAAACAAATTGTTTACTACAAGGGGCACACTCTCCTAGCCTCGGATTAGAATCAGTCAGGAAATGCTAGCTGGTCTGGGAATTTCTATCCAGCAGGAAAGGTGTGCTGGTGGGGCACTGGTCTTACCCAGGGGTTGCTGTCCATCTCCTTCCAGACCCTTTGTTCAACCCAACAGTCTCAGGTGGAGGAGGTAGATGAAGACCTTGGGGTCTCCACTGGGGTGTTGGTGGTGGGTTACATGTTCCCTATCCAGAAAAATCCTGTGTGAGTACAAAGATGGGTTCAGGACCTGGGGGGGGGTGGGGACGGTCTGAGGCGCCGTCCTCTGCAGGAGCAAGGGGAACCCTCAGGAGCATTCAAACCAGGATGTCATGCCTGGGTGGCCGTGCAAAACACACATCACCCAGCCTGGGACAGCAGAGCTTGCCCAAGCCACTGCAGAGCTCAGCTTGCAAAGTCAGCCATGCTCTGAATATCAGCCATCCCCACCAGTGGTAGAAGATGGTTTGGGAAGGAAGACAAGGTTGGGACTTTCCCTCCAGAGACCCTTGTGGAGCAGCACAGCCTGCTGCAAGAACCCAAGGTGGCTTGAGCCACAGACCATGTCCTGGCCTCCTCTGATTCATGGAGAATCACCAGGTACCTGCCACCACCCTGGCTTCCCCTCTACTGGCTGGAAATGCATCACAGAGTGATGGCCGGGTGTATTGCACCAATAGGAAAACCTCCTAATTAAGACATGAGCTCTGCACAAGCTGAAAATGCTATGGCACAGGTGGTGCAAAAAGACCACATTGCTGAAGGAAACATCCAACAACATCATACTGCACTAGGGAAGTTGTTGCCCTGATTGCATCTGTGGGCTTTTTGTGGTATTACCTAGGAATTATTTTGTCAGCATACTCAAAAATCCCCTTTCTGGGGAGTATGATGCATGGCAGTCCCAAAGGCTAGTGAATTTTGGTTAACACCTGAATTTTGGGATCATTTCTAGAAAAATGTTCTCTGTTTGAGGGGGGTCCGGCTTGGGGGGGGGGGGTCCAGAGGTATCTGGGATGTGCTTGCACTACTGCTGCAGTTTTTTCAGTGCAAGTTCCTAGGGGATGGAATTGTTGAGGGATATCTTGGCAAGTATGAAGCATGAAACAAGCCTCATTTGTGCTTTATGAATTACGAGCAGTTTTGCTGAAAGCAAGCTGTTTCCCAGATCAACCAAGTACGTGTTTTTAGAACGGGTTACTTCTTCAACGTCACGTCCCCTTAGGGTCTCTGACACTTCACCAATTCCTGCATGACAGGGAGAAAAAACAAAGGGCTCATGTACAAGAAGAGGGGAAAATCTTTCAAGACAACTGAATATAGACGTCCTCCTGGAAAAGTGGAAACAAGCAGAAATCTCCAGATGCTGGTGCACCTCCAAATGCTTATCTTTACAACTTCAGATTGTGTAAAAACCTGATGAAAAATGAGTATGAATCAAAGACCAGGGCTTTCTGCTTCACTTTTCAGTACTGCTGACATATCACTTGCCTGTTTGGGGCATATTCAACTCTGTTCAGGTTTCCAGAGGTGTCACCAGCCAGGCTAAGTCACGGAGCATTTCTGGAGGACATGGTGGTCAAGCCTTGTACATAAACCTACCTCAGCTGGTTAAAAAGTCCCACTTGGCCCATCTGTGTGCCTAGCTGAAACCATCCTGAGCTATTCTGGGGCTCCAGAGGCGCTCAGAGCCCTCAGCAGGTCCCTTCCCGCCTCCCCACCCGGCTGCCCCTCAGCGCTTCCCGCCGCCGCCATTGCCCCTCAGGGTCCCGCCTCACCTCAGCGCCTGCCACCCCTCAGGGCTTTCCCTGCGATGTTCCGGGGCCGCCGTGCCTGGTTCTCCCGCAGCGTCCAGCCCGGCCCTCAGCAGCTGTGGGGTGAGCCCTCAGTGGGGCAGGGACCCCCTTTGAGGAGCCCAGGATGGGTCACGGGGAGACCCATGGCTGTGGGGCCCATAATGGGGCCTGGCCTGGGATACCCCAGGCGCACTGGGGCATGTGGGGACATGTTTGGGGTGTGGCGATGTGTCAGGGTGTGGGGACAAGGGGTATGTAGTGCCCCACTGGTGTGTTACAAGGGGTAAACAAGGGACACATTGGGGTGGTGGGGGGACACACTGGGGTGTGTGGACACATTGGAATGAGTGGGGGCTTGGGGAAACATTGGGATGTGTGGGAATGTGTTGGGGTGTTTGGCGACAAAATGGGGTGGGGAGGGCTCTCGTGGCATGTGTAGGGACATTGAGGTGGGGGGCACATTAGTGGGGGGGGGGGGGCACCACATTGGGGTATGTGGGGACACGTTGGTATGGAGACACATTGGGGTGTGGGGACGCAATGGTGTGTGGAGCCATGGAGTATGTGGAGACCCACAGGTGTGTGGGGGGACACACTGGGGGGTGTTGGGTTGTCTTGGGGGGGGGTGTGGGGGCACACTGGTCTGTGGGGACACACTGGGAGGCACATTGAGGTGTGTGTGGGGGAACACATTGGGGTGTGGAGACACATTGGGGCATATGGGGATGTTTTGGGGTGTGGGGACACATTAGGGCGTGTGGGGACACACTGAGGGTCTGGGGACATGTTGGGGTGTGTGGGGCTGTCTTGGGGTGCAGGGGGACACATTGGGGGGGTGGGTGGCACATTGAGGTGTGGGGATGCATTGCTGTGTTGGGGTGGGGGGGGGACATGTTGGGGGGCACACTGGGGTATGTGGGGACATGGAGTGTGTTTGGGGGGCACAGTGGGGGTTGCGTGGAAATGGGGTGTGTGGAAATTCGTTGGTGTCTAGGGACATGTTGGGGTGTGCAGGGACACATTGGGGACATACTCAATGGAATGTGGGGACAAATTGGGGTCAAATTGGGGTCTGAGGATGTCTTAGAGTGTGTGGATACACACTGGGTTACCTCCCATCATCCTCACCCGGGTTCTTCCTCCTGCAGTGGCTGGCGGAGGGCTGCTCACCCGCTGGCAGGATGCCGACTACCTCTTCAGCAGTGATGCCGCCCACCCCGACACCCGCAGGTTGTCACTCTCCCCAGCTGTCCCAGCCACTGCCACCTCCTCACTGCCCGGCACATGCTTGGGAAGTGTCTGTGGTCACCGTTAGCCCCTTCCATTGTATGCGTGGTGTGCTGAAGGGGCTCAGCCGTGCAGTCATGTAGAGACAGCAAAAGTAAAAGCACAGATAACAGTAACAGTTGTGTTAGCCCAGTATTTAATGGGTGTAAACATCCCCTGCAGTTCAGGGTGGTGTTTTGGAAGTGCTTTGTACAGTTCCTGCTATGGTCTGCTGGGGTTTTACTGCTTAGTCTGGTCTGACACAGAGCTCATGCATGTGAAAACCTGTACCCACAATAAAGCGTATCCAGAGCTATCCCAGACAAAACATAAAATGGCTGTGAGAATAATGCAGCTTTCCATGCATGAGGCTGGCTTCAACCCAGCACTGGGGACGGTGTTGTGAGAAAAGGACGGTGCTGATACTGGCATGGCTTTTTGTGTGGGAAGCGGAGCAAGGTAAGAGCTGATAAAACTGCATTCACACTCCAAGTAGTACTAGCAAAAATAAAACCCACCTACGCTTAACGCTGGTACAAGACCTCTGCACAGAAACAACTGATAAAAGATGCCTTCAATTGTGTAAATCAAAGTAATGGTGCTGCTTTGTTCTTGCTACCTTTGACTTGACATGCTAAAAAAGCTCAGGGGCTAAAACAGAGCTGACACCATTCCCAAGGCCAAGGGGTAAACAAGGAAGTAACCACAGGTAAAAAAACCCAGGGCGGAACATTGTGAAAGCAAGACTGGGGACAAGAATAATCCAGCAGGAAAAGGGTTGAATTGATATTTTCCTTCTGCTTCATATAAAAAGTAAGAGAGCTTGACAATGTTTTTACAGCAGAACTACAGAAGTAAGAGAAGACTATTCAGGATCTTCCTCCACCTAGTGAATAGCTGTGTAACTTATCACGCAAATATATTTACGTGAAAGGGAACGGTTTCTCCTGATCCTCTGCACCAGGCTTTCCTAGTGGCTGAAATAAGCAGGTTGTTTTAACACATTATTGCTTAGAATTGGCTTAGATTTTGTAAGCCTTTAGACACCGAGGCCAGCTTTGGGAGTGGAATCCAGCAGATCTTTAAACAAAGCCCTTCCTTCAGCCACAGCATTCCCTGGCCCATCCTGCTGGAACAGGACATTGCTGATAGAGTCTCAGAGTTAGAAAATAACAGCCTTTCCTAGGGTACTTTTTCGCCCTGCAAAAGGGCAAAAACATCCAAGCAGGTCAGTTTTAATGACAACACACATCCTTTTACACTTGTTTTACCCAAAGCCGCCCCCTAGCCCTGTATCTCCAGATTGATTGAAGCCAAAGCTATTTCTGTTCTGCTTTTATTCCAGGCTTACCTTTAGGAATCATTCTTTTTCAGAATACACAAGAGCCTGGAGTACTTGGACGGCAGAGCTACAGTTTTCCATTGCTGCTACCTCTCTGCATGGGCAAACACCAGTGCAGAAATGAAGGAGTCAGTGGTTCTGGGCCACTTTGTTCTGCCTCCTGCCTGCCTGCAAGAAGGTGAGGGAGGACACTAGGTGGGTGCTGCGCTCTCTATTCCCCAGTACACACAGGGGTGCCAACTGGCATCAATCCTTGGTCCCCTCTGTCCTGAGGGTGGGGATTTCCTTCTGCTGGGAGCAATTCTTCCTCCCTGAGGCCAAGGAATTGATGCTCCATCTATTATACCGTGTTAGGGAGCAATGCCACTCAGTGATCTCCTGCACCACTGGGCAGTCTTCTTATTTCATGCTTTTACAGTCATTTACTTTCGTTCATGGCAGAAATCAGAAGAAAAACTGGTGGCTTTATTTGGGAGCAGGTGGATGATTCCCTTGCAGAACAGGTAAGATGAGACATACATACTGCAGGAGGTGGTGTAAAAATCAGTTGTAGCAACTGGTTTTCATCCCAGACCCTCAACCCAAATATGGGATGAAACGTTCTTGCACTTGCGCTGCATGTGTCCTCTCAGTGTGACAACCCAAGGACAGAATACTGGGACATGCAGGAGGGATTTTCTCTCTTGCCCATGCAGGCACGCAGTCTGCACATTCTTCTGGGGACTGCCTGTTGCTGAGGTCTGAGTCCAGCCCTTTTGGTGCAGCATTTTCTTTCCCCATGACAATTCCTACTGTGTGCTATCTTCTTGAAGGGATTTCTCAGTAGTTTTGAATCAAAATTCATCATCATCTTTAAAACTTTATTACAAAATATGCTAGAAATCAGAATTTCTAAAACTGCCTCAAGTCCAATGGACTCAGGGCGCAATTTTAAACTAACTCTGTGCTGACACTAGCAGAGACCTAATGAAGATCTTCAACCTAATGAAGATCTGCCGGACGAAGCAGAGATGGTGAGAAAAGACTGCAAGCAAGATGTGAGGGAGGATGTACTGAACCTGTCTGAAAGGTATTTCAGGCCTCGATGGTAGGATTCGGATATGCCCTTGCCTTTCAGAAGATATCCAACATGAAGGAAATAACATCTTTCTCCCCCAATACAGCAGTGAAGAAAACCCAGGCTCAAGAGCATCGACCCAGGGGGAATTTTCATACCATGCACTTAAGGAATACCCGATGAATAACATGGTGACAGGTAATGTGTAGCATAGGTAGGCTTGTAGTAAGTGGAAAATTTGCCCGAAAACAGCTGTGGGTGCTGATGAAGTCATACTCACCCCTTGGGATTGCTCTTTTCCCTTTTACTCGTGCTGGACTCAAAAATGGCTACAGGTTTAACCTGAAAGATTGTAGTTTTTTTGTTGACACTGCTCGTTTCTGATGGAAACTGCTTATTGCTCATTGTCCTAATTTGCATGGCATGTGCAAATATCAGAAGTGGTGCAGCAGTTGTGTAGGGTAAGAAGGTTGAAATTCCTGGGTGGTAGATCAGAGCTGTGTTTCCCTAAACGTTATCTGACACCAATTTCCAGTCATTAGAAACTTGAGAGCGCAACCAGCCTTTGCTGTAATTCCGAGGGCACAGCTGGAATTGGTCCCTTCCCCTCAGCACTTCTCATTTTCCGTATTTCTCATTTCAGCTGAGAAATGAGAAATTAGGTAGCTCAGGGCTCCCGCGGTGAGACCAGCACTTTCCATTCCTAGGCTACACCTCTGCTCGTGACATGAAGAAGTACGTCGGAGAGCTACATGATTTCATTCCTGGCACCTCGGGTTACACAGCATACTGGATTCAAAATGAAATCAAAGTTTACTCTGATGTGAAAACTAAAATGAAAAGAAAATTGTAAGTAACAGGAGGCTGTTCTCATCAAAAGCTTAACTGAGTGCTGCCAAAATGCTGTCAGCCATGTACGGCGATTCAATTCTGTTTAGCAACATCCCATAGTTAGATTCTCTGACACCTTACTTACTTTTCTGCAGACTTATGGTTATTTTTACTGTCAGTCAGTCTGTGTTCTCACCGTGTTTTAGTTAAATAGTGAAGAGATTGGTGGTATTGAGCTGAGAATTCTGTGGTTAAATCTCTGTGGTGTTTGGGAGAATTTATAAATTAGCCCTGTTCGGTTCATCCTGACTACAGCTCAGCATGTTCAGTGTACATTTAAATACCTGGCTACATTTGTTGTAAACATTTTATTCCTAACTATTTAAAACAAATTCCACAGAACACACAAATACAGACGCATCTCCAAAAGACCAAACCCTTTGCCTTTTCATTTGTATGGAGTACTTAAGTCAGTCGTCCCATGGCTGCAAACAGCAGCCTTGGAAGAACACGCAGGGCGGGGAAGGAAGTGGGCTTCTCACCACAGCCCTGCCTGTAGGACCCAGCGCCCCACCAGACTGCGTGGCTGGCACCGTCACGGTGGGCCTGGGACCTCCAGTACAAACACGGAGCCTCGTGGGCTTGTGTGGGTTTTGAGCACAGGCCCTAAACTTCCCCTCAGTAAAACCCACGTCAGTCACAGGTGCACTGAGCACAGCAGGCGGTTGTGCCAAGACCCCTCGCCTCACCAGGGGTGCCCAGGGCACCGTGACCACAGGTTGTGGTGCTGGATGATGCCAACAGCCACGGCAGGGACTTGTAGGGTCCTCTGCCTGTGCATACAGGATGGGAGGAGTCTTGGGGGTGAAGGTCACAGCTCTCCCATGCCTGCTGCACCCTGGGGACATCGTTAGTGCATGGGCTGTCTTGCTGGGGGCTTTGGGGCCTGTCTCCACGGGGGAGCTTCCACCCCCAGACACAGTGCTCTGCTCAGCCCAGTTTGTTCCCCTCACAGAAATAAAATCAGATTTCTCCCTCTTTCATTTAAGCACTAAAAGTCACAAACGCGGTTATAAAAAGCAACTTTTATTCTGGCACAGCACGACCCTGAGAGCTACCCACTCACAAGCAGCACAGCACAAAGCTGGGAGGCGCTGACGGCGAGGACACACCACACTCGCCCTCTCCTGGCTGCGCACGGCCATCCTGAGAGCAGCAAGCACGCATGCCTGCAGGAAAACCTGTAAAATAACAGCTTGCACCTCATGCCCCAAGGAAAGACCCCCAAAAGGCACTCACAAATGTGAACGTGTCAAGTCCTCTTCACACAGTGATGCCTCAGATATGGCACCCCGGGAGAAAGTACCCTCCCCTCCTCACCCCTGCGCACACAGGCTTCGAAAGACCAAGCAGTCCGAGTTGGTTTCCCACGTTTATTGGAAAAGTGACATAAGAGCGACCGCCTCAGAGAGCTCCTCGGGGTGTTTTGAAGTTCATCCCCACCGTGGGCTGTGTGACCTGCAGGTTGGACAGGCTGCCGAAGTCCTGGAAAAGAGACCGGGGTCAGTCACCGCACTGCCTGCCCTAACCCCGCCGAGGGAGGAGGCAAATCCCTCCCAGCGACACCAGGCAAATTCCTCCGAGCGAGTACGGCTCAAGCTACTCACCAGAAGCTTCAGCATTTCCTTGGTGTCTGGGTCCACTTCGATGATCTCCTGATCGAGGGCAGAGACCTGGGGACAGAAGCGAGACAGTGGTTGGGCAGTGCCGCGCAGACCAGCAGGAAGCCCCAGGGGCCAAGTCCGCGCTACCACTGCGAAGCCCCCACCCAGCACGGCCCAGCACCATCCTCCTCGTGAGCCCTGCTGACCAGCATGGTGAGCAGCTCCAGTGCCCTCACCAGGATGAGCCAGGAGTACCCCGACCGAAACGCTGTGGAACCACCTCAATTCCCCTCTCCAGACCCCAACCCTTGGTCTCCGTGTGCTCCCTTCCACAGAAGGCTGGGTTTCACCAGCATCTTCCTAAGAAACAACGAATAACCCGTGTTCAGCTAACACAGCTACAGCACCAACACTCCTTCCCTGCTCAGCAAGAGCTGTGAGCTTCAGGGTGACTTCTTTCACCAGCATTACCACACCCGGCCTCTGAAAGGCAGCTGGTGTAAAACACCCCAGCTGTTTCCTCCAGACCTCTGCTACCTGCAGCATACTGCAGGAGACAGCTCTTCAGGTCAGCACAGCTGTGGTCACACCTGAAATTTGGGGGATGTGAGAGCACACAGAGCTGCTGGTATTTCCTGAGTCGTTTCTGGATGCCAGGAGTGAGGAGTCACACCAAGCTGTGGCACCAGGCTCATCATCCCACCTTGGGCTACAAAACTACCTGTTCTTCCCCGACCCAGACTCCAAACATCGATAAAATCAATCTTCCACGTAACCAAACCCTGTGACAAACCCCAGCACCAACAATTTTGGAGAGCTGAAGAGCAGAGATAACGGTCAGACCGACCACTTCTTGTACAGCACGGAAGGTAACAGCATTACAAGCAGCTGATTAAGGAGATGCGGAAGAGCAGCGAGGAGCAGCTTGTCTGAATGCTACAGGGTTTGGGAGGGACAGGAGCAAACCCACCAAACACGGGAAACGCTTTCAGAATTCCTCTCCCTGCACTATCAATGACCAGGCCACGCACCAGACCTTGATCACTTTCGAATGCAGGTTCAGGAAGAGGGACCGGGGAGGGCACTTCCGCGCGAGGACCACCAGAGCTATGTGTAGGCAACGCGCCGCCTGGCCGGAGGTCGGGGTCCTGCTGCCCCTCCACCAACCGGGTCAGCTCACTGGGATTTTACCGACTGCCTCTCTTTAGCGACATCTACCGCACAGCTGGCTTTAAGCTGCTCTGAAATATTTTTCTGTGTATCAGATTATTTCTTTCCTCATTTAAAGCGAGGAAAATGGAGGATGGGTATCATCTTCTGACCGGCAGCAGAGCTGAAACGCAAGAAGTCAGCTGCTCTTCCCATCCCACGCCACGGAGTTTTTGAGGAAAAACCCTCAGAGAGGAGGCCAGAATCTGCTTCAGCTCTCCTCCTTTGACCCAAGCCCTCCTCAGTTCCTCCTCAGTTCCTCCTCAGTGATGTTTAAAGATGTCTGGGGCCAGTAATGAGAAAACATTGCGCCTGGGTGCTTTTTAGCACCCGTGACAGAAGACACCCCAAAGCAGAATGGGCAGGCCCCACGGTCTCCGTGTGTGAAGACAGCCGCCGAACCGGGCACTTGAGCGCGGCCGCGAGCTCACCTCTGGGACGTAGTTGTCCCTCCTCTCCCTCTCCTCCTCCTGGAGTTTGATGGAGATGCCTCTGACGGGTCCCCTCTGGATCCGCTTCATCAGGTGGGTGACATACCTGTGGGACACGGGGCTGCCAGGGGCCGGGGGGCGACACCGCCGCAGCTCGGGGTCCTCGGCACCTCCGAGAGCACCGGGCGCGTAGGAAAAAAGGGAAAACGTGCAGGAATAACGGGAAAGCGCGCAGGAAAAAGGAGAAATGTATGGGGAAAAAAGGGGAAAACATGTAGGAGAAAGGCAAACACGTAGGAGAAAGGAAAATGTGTAAGAAAAAGGGGAAAACGTGTAGGAAGAAGAGGAAAGCATATAGGAAAAAGGGGAAAACGCGTAGGAAAAGGGGGAAGCGCTTGGGAAGCCTCACCCCGCGATCTTGTTGCGCAGCTTCTTGCTGGGGATGATGGCGATCTCCTCGCACACCCGCTTGTTGGTGTGGAAGTCGTTGCCCAGCCGCGTGTAGTACTTCTCGATGATCACCCGCGCCGCCTTCTTCACCGTCTTCGTCCGCACGCGTCCCTGCGGGGGCAGGCACCGCTCGCTGCCGCCGCCGGCCCCGCTCCGCCAGCCCCCCCCCGCCCGCCGCCCCCGGGGGCCCCGCCGCGCCCCGCGGCCCCCGCCCCGCTCCCCCCCGCTCCCCGGGGCCGACCGCGGGCAGCGGGGCCGCGGATGGCGGCGGATGGCGGCCGATGGGGACGGATGGCGGCGGCACTCACCATGTCGGCGGCGGCCGCGCAGAGAGAGAGAGCGCAGGGGAGGGCGGGAGGCGCGAGGGGACGCCGGGAGCGGGCGGCGCCCACAGCGCCCCCTGGCGGCCCGGGGGAGCTCGGGGAGGGGACGGGTGGGCGGGGCTCGAATGAACAGGGCGTGGTTCATTGGTATGGCCCCGCCCCCGGCGCTCCCCTGGGTCCCCACGCCCGCCCTCGGGGTCCCGCCCCGGCGCCTCCCCCGGGCACCGCGGCGTCCCCGGGCCCCCTCTCACCTCGCCCACCAGGGAGCCGGCCTCGGTCACCGCCCCAACCCCACGCTTCGCCCCCACAACACCTCCTTGCCCACAGGAGCCCCTCTGTTCACAGCCCTGCTCTGTGTCCCCCCTCCCAACCCCTCAGGTGACAGGACACCCATCCCCAAGGTGCACGTGGGCAGCAAAGAGGGAGCACACAACATCTTTTTTTGCTGCAACGTGTTTATTATGTGCCAAAAACTACACCACAGCTTACTCCACGCATCTGTAGGAGAGTGCAGTCTTGCCTGCATATACTACAATGAGGTAGAGACTTCACACACAGCTTCACGAAAACCCACAAAGAGCAGCTGGGATATGCAACAATGCAACATCAGCTCAGCAGGAAAGAGGGAGAAATTATGACACTGGTTCTTTGGCACACAGCTTCCGATAGAGGGGAAAGTAAAAAAAAAAAAAACTATAAAGTTCTCAAATCCCAGCAGCATTTCAATCGACTGCACCGTTACTTCATACATTTCTTAAACAAAAAGGAAAAAGTACTTGTCCCCTCTAAGAGAAAGGGCTCCTATGAACCTTCATCTGTCCACCGAAACGCAGCCCTTTTTTAGCTAGTTACAAAAGAAAAGTAAGTCCTGTGACTTTGTGATTAAAAACCTCTATCAACCCCCCTTAAGTGCAACTTAAAAAAGTGCAACAAACTATTTAAAACTATATACAGCAGCTCAGAGATCGTTTATCCGGTCCAGTTTCAAATCCAAAAATCCTGTCCTGTTCCGTTGCAAACACCTCGATTTACAACTTTCCACCAGCAGCCCCCAGACACAAATTGCAATAATGTTAAAAGCTGCCAGGAAAGAAAAATCTCTCGTTTCAAACGACTTAAAAACTGTTTAAGAGTGTAAAAAGGAACTGGTAAAAACCCTCGAGCGTAAAATATGAAATATGATTTGGTTTAAATGAAGAGCAAAGTCTCCTTGTTGTTACAGTAAAAAACGCCAGCTGAACATTCAGTTTATGCCGTTCAGATGGGGGTTAAATGAATGGAAAGGCACTGTATGGCAACTGCAAAAAAATGGAGCCAATGAGACCTGCATTATTACCATCAGTATTGCAAGGAATGTAAAAAAGCGCCTTTAATAAATAAAAAACCTAGGTGAAGGCATCTGCATAAACACCTTCTCAACACGCGGCCCTTTTTGCTTCTCGTCAGCAAACTAGGAACCAAAGTCTGGGAACTGCAGAATCGCTTGAGGGGTGCTCCCCCCCTCAAAAACCCCAAACAAAACCCGACAAAATTCACTGTGCATTAGTGCAGAAACAAAAAGACCAGCAAGTGCAAACGTGAATGTAAGATTTCCCCATTAGTCCTCAGGAAGCGCGTTCCCAGCCTGGGTCTGGCACCAGCAGGCACGCTCGTGCGCTCTCCACTTGGCAGGTTAACAAAAGGACTTTCTCCTGCGCCCGCGGCGGCCCCCGAGCCCTGGCGGCCGCTTTAGCTGGAGTCTCTGTTCTTCTGGTTGCGCATCAGCGGGCGGTGGTGACGCAGGACCTCCATGGAGTGCTGCCAGTGCCAGCAGGAGCGACAGAAGTACTTGAAGCAGATCTGCGGGGAGAGCAGAGGGCAACGCCACCGGTCAGGATGGGCGGACACAGCGCACAGCGGCCTGCGGGCTGGCAGCCCCCTCCCTGGTTTCACAGCCCACACCAACGCAGCAGCTCCGAGGGCTGCTTGAGCAGAGGGAGGGAATTCCAGCAATGCTGCCGGAGGGCTCCGCCAGCACTCGCTGCTCTCCCACTCCCGTCTCCTCCTGGTGAGGTGGAGCAGAGAATGCTGCTGCTGCTCCATCTCCCGTTGAGACTCCAACAGGGAGCTGCTGGATTCTGGCCCAGCTCCTTCAGCAGTGAGCAGAGGTCAGACAGCGTCCTCTACATTTTGAGCAGCCTCAGGACAGCAGTGGAAGGCTGCCTCTGCCCCGGTGAGCAGCAGGAGGACTGCCTCCTCCAGAGCTCTTGCTTCAACACCTCATCCTCCCCTGTGGGGGAGCACGGACAACAGGGAACCACAAACACCGCAGCCACGAGGAGCGGAACCTGCTCCTCCTCGAGGAAGTCCCTGCGTGGGGCTGCCAGGAGCAGGAATGGCACCAAGGGAAAGCATTACCTGGTCTCTGCAGAAGAAAGGGCCAGGCTGAGCGCTGCAGACTTGGCACATGGAGTCCTCCAGGTATGGGTCAATCTGAACCTGTGCAAGAAACCAGGCAGCTGGCACAAAGCCGTGGCTCTGGGCAGCCCCAGCAGGGCCACGCCACACGGGTCACCAGCACCCCTCACAGGGACAGGGGGCAGGCTGTGCTGATCAGGGTGCTCCCAGCAGCATCGCCCATCTCACACACACACACACACACACAGAAATCCAGCTCTCTGGGCTGCCCCAAAGCCTCTCCCACCAGCTCCTCACCTTTTTAGTAAACTTGGTAGTTTTGATTTCCACAAAGGCAGCGGTCACCGCCTTCAGGTAACTGCGCTGGTTGTTAAAGGTGACACGGCCAGACCCTGGAAGAAGCCAGACCCCAAGCATTACACCAAGCCCACGCCCCCAGGCAGGAGCCAGGGGGAGATGAGGAGCCCCACACACCGCCCGCCTCCTCCACCAGGCAGACACAGCAGGCAGCTGAGAGCAGAACGGATCTTCCACGCCTGCACGAGCTCTGGGGCCAGGACAGGAGGAGCAGGACCAGCAAGCTCCACGCCTGCACCTGAAATACGCCAGTGCCGAGACAGCTCAGCAGCTTTTATTTTAAGCCTCCCACTCATCCCAGAGTCTTGCATTTTTGCATCTTCACTGCCAGTCAGCAGTGCTCCTGCACCACTCATTTCCAGCCGAGTTTCGTTATGCTGCAGAAAAACCTATCTGTGCTCACCTACGAGTTTCCTTTCTTAGAGTAATAAGAGCTTTGGCTGTTACATGACGCTCCTGCGTGCTGACAGCTAGAGCTGAAGGCAGCAGGGATGGGCACAGTGCAAAGCGCCAGCCAGAACACATTTACGTTGTCCCCTCAGCGCCCACCCAGCATCACAGGACAGAGGCTGGGAGACCTAGATCTGGTCTGGGGCACAGAGATCAGATCTGGGGACCCTTCCTCTCTACAAGGGTCACTTCAACCTCTTAGTGGGGATCTCTTGGGACTGTCCCCAAAAGCCACTTCAGCAGTGCCATGAGCACATCCCAAACCCAGGCCTGCACCCAGCCTTAACCAGAAAAGCTGGAACGCTGTCCATGGACAGTGATGAGCAGCAGGCAGCTCAGCATTAGCCAACTCTGAAGTTGTTCCTGCCTAGTGACAACCAAGAGACTCACGGTCCCTTCCAAAACACAGGGACCACTGCAGCCTTCCATAGCTTGAGCCTGGAAAACTGCTCCTGATGTTCTGTTGCAGGGTTTTTCCACACAGACCAGCGCCTTCAGTGCTGAGGTCAGCAGCCAACAGGCTTGAGTTTGCCCCAGCTGCGTAACAGCCACAGCTGTCCCTGCTCTGGGGATGGAAGAAGAGCTCAAGCAGCATTTAAGGATCATTAGCAGCTGACTGTCTGTGCACAGCACTGAACCAAGGCAGAAAACCCTTCAGCAACACTTGAAGAGGCACTAAAAACCTTGAGCTGCTGCAGAATAATCTGGGAACTGGAAGGTGCCAGGCACATCATCTCTGCCAGCACCCCCAAGGCTTGTCTCGCATCCCCACAGCCAGGTGGGGAACACTGCTGGTGGAAGAAATTGGCTGGACATCTGCTCCCAGAGAGGTGGAGGCAGATGGCCATTTGTCCTGCTGGCTGCTTGTCCTGCAGAGCTCAGCACCCTGGGAAGGGACCAAGCAACGGGCACCGCTGCAGCGGGTGCATCTCCTCAGAGCGCTCCCTGGCAGGAGCAGCACTCACCGATCGGGTACTTGTGCTTGTCCGTGTCGATGCCAGCGTAGACCACCCCTCCGAACAGGTCATACATGACTGCTGCCAGGGCCTCTGCATTCAGCATCCCGTGCAGAGCCCCCACGAACACTGTCTTGCTGGGATCCAGCCGCTGCGACGGGCTGCGCACAAAGTTGCTGTCTGCCAGCACCCACGGGATCACCTGCACCTGAAAGCAAACATGAAGAGGTCAGCAGGCCAAGGGCCTGTGATCCCACCACCAGGCTGATCCTGCACCCTCAGCTGAGACAGGAACCCTCCCAGGCCCTCAAGGACTTCATCCCCAATCTGCAAATGCTCCTTCAGTTATTGCTGTTTAGGATCCACATCCAGGACATAAGAGCTCTGGAGCTCCAGACACCTCAGGAGAGCTGGGGCCTGCCAAGGGAACACAAACACTCCATGCTGCTCTGTTTCAGCCAAACTGGAATCCAAAACACCAGTCCATTGGGGCTGGCAGCCAGGAAACAATCCAGGCACGACCGATTTTACCTACTGCCTGCACCTATGTTTACAGCCCAGTCAGACGCCTCCCTGCACAGAAGCCTATTGTTGGAAGGGATCGATGAAACAACCCACCCACTGCCAATTTCAACAGGAGCTTCCATCTGCTAGACAGCTGATATAGGGCTCTGAAGAGGAGAAACTTCTGCCAGAGCTAAATCACCAGGCACAAAGAAGTGCTGCCAATAGCCAGACACCAGGAGAGCTGTCTGGAGTGCAATTAGTTTGCGCCTGTCTAGATAAGACCTGAATCTCAATTCTTTAACTCTACAAACTTGTGCAGCTGCACCTGATCTACAGCTAAGGCCCCGCTCACTGGCATGCCAGTCCAAGCCCTTGGCTGCTGTAGCACCTCCACCACCAGCGCACCGGTCAGCCAGCCAGGGCTGCGCTGGGCAGCAACTGCGGATCCAAAATATCTGCCTGCAGCATGCACAGGAGCCATCCATTCTGCGAGCAGGCAAGGTGTAATAGAGAACCAAAGGGATGGAAGTGTCTCTGCAAACAAAGAGATGCAGAACTGATGGGCCTGCTCACCTCTTTGCAGCGCATCCTGCGGCTGGACATCTTGAAGTAGTATTCACTGAGCCCGTCAGGACTCAGCAGGTCCTGGGAGCATGCCTGGAGCAGAGCACGCACAGATTTCTCTGACTCAAACACCAGGTAAACATATCCTTTAGAGATGAAGGGAGAAGAACCACTGTTAGAACTGCAGTGGGGGGAAGACCATCCCAGCTTGTAAGCACCTTCAAAACCACTCTCAGATAGCACTCAAAGTATCTGCACTGCATCTCCCTTGCAGTCCCCAACCCTTCCTCTTGGGAGGCAGCGTTACTCCTCCTCAAGCACCACATACAGGATCCACTGCTGATGCATGGAACTGGGGAAGAGCCCCCTGCAGCACAGGGCTGCTCCTCTTCATCAGAGGTCACCACGCTCAGGGACATCTGGGCCACCACCTCCTGCAGGCACATCTAGACATGGCAAGTGGCCGCAGCCAGCCCAGCCACAGCACGGGCTGCAGGAGAGCAGGCTCAGCTTCACACTTCGGACGTCTCATCCCAGGAACATCAACGCAGAGCTTTACACCACTGTCAGTGCCAACACTGTGCCTCGCATTGCTTTGGTGGCTGAGCAAGGCCACTAGGCGCTGCCAAGTCTACAAATCAGCCACCACGTTCGTTATGCTTTAACTCATTACTGCTTACACATCAGCCCAACTATTTCAGACAGGATTAAGCCACGGGGCCATTCAACTCGCTGGTGCCTGCAGCTTGCTGCAAACATACATTTGTATTCACTGTGGGTGCTTTACGCCAAGGGCACACGTGCCTTGGGTGCCTGCACCAGCAGAGGAGGCTAACAGCCACCACCAGAGCAGGACAGCCCCACGCTGGGCTCTGGAAGCACCAAACAGGGGTTTTGCACCCCCACGCTTCCACCCAGCCCTGCTAGGGACAGGTTAGAGGTGACAGTGCTCCGCAACCCTGGTGCTGACCCCAGTGCGAGCGGGACATTTACCCTAGGGTGCTCTGTACCATCCAGTCACCAGCATGCAGCCGTACCATCCCAGCATCCGTGCTGTAACATAGCATGGGAAAAAAGTAACCCTACCGTGTCGCTATTACCTTTAGGCATATTACCTTTGGGAGGGCAGCGTGGGTGTTTGCCATCCTTACCAGGCCACTCCACACTCAGTGAGCCAAACACACGGAAGGTGTTGATCAGTCCAGCTACACACGGAAGGAGAGAAGTCAGTGCCCCCTCAGATGGCTCCCCCCTGCAGCCACCTCCTCACAGGGCTCTCCTGAAGGCCTGAGCAAGCTGTACACACACCGTGCCAGGTGCAACCGTCCACTGCGCCACCACGTGCTGGCAACTCCAGTGGGAGTTGTGGCTCTTTTCACACAGCTTCAAGCTCCTTCCCTACCCCTAGGCTGTAGGGGAGCTGGCAGCAGCACCCCAGGGAGGATGGGAGCCCACCTGATACCAAAACCCAAGGCCTGTGTGAACGGCTGCGGGCTGCTCACCTTCCGTAATGTCCCAGGGGACTCCACCTAGGAACACTTTGCAGGAGTAGACAGGGTTCTTGTAGTTTCGGGGAGGCAGCTGCCCGCTCCAGGTGCAGGTTGCTTCATTCACAGCTTGGACAAACAGGCAGCACTCAGAGGAGGACCATAAGGACCATATCCCCCCCAGTTACCCATTCAGCAGAGCTGCACCAGCAGTGAGAGGCAGCTGCCCAAACAGCCTCTGCCTGTTTTTCCACCAGCTCATGGACCCAGGAGGAGGCCTGCATGGAAGGTCTGAGCTGCTGCAAGCTCAGGGCCAGGCCACCCGGTCCCCTCCCACAAGCCACCACCAGGCACTGAAGGCTGCTGAGACCCACCACCTGACTTACCTGCTGCTTGCCTATGCAGCCTGGCTTCTCTTTCAATACTGAAGGGGTCTTCTGGAGAGTCCAGGAGATCCCAGGAAGGCCACGCAGAAGCTCCAGGCCATCTTTTCGATGCACTGGCTGGAGAGGAAGTTGCTGCAGCCAAGGCAGCTTGATCTTGATCCAGCCGTGACCCCACTCCCATCTTGAGGGGGTCTCTTGACACCCCACTGAGGGGCAGGAAGGGCAGAGGCGGGGAGATGCGAAGGCTTGACTGCAAGAGAAACTCCACATTAAAATCCAGCTTCCCAGCAGGAGAACGTAGCACCTGAGGTCATGCACCACACCAGGAGAGGAGGCTCTGGGGATGCTCCTGCTCTGACTGAGGTCTGGCAAAGGCAGGAAAGCCACTGCCTCACCTCGCTGGGGAAGACCTAACCTTCCCAGAGGAGAGTTGTGCTGCCTGCCACCGGAGATCCCAATCCCCACCCCACCCAGGAGTTAAGGAAGCAGCAGTGCCAGAGCAGAGCCAGGTGCAGCTGAGGCCCTGGCTTTACACTCCAGTCCCAAGGAGGAGCAGCCCACACCATGTGCGGAAGCACAGGGCACCCTGCTGGCACCCAGAGCTGCTGCTCACACTGCAACGCGGGCGGACCCAGCTGCACAGACTGGGTCAGCGAGACAGGCGCTCGCCTCGCTTGCCGGCTTCCAAATTTAGCTGTGCTTTAGGGAGCACAAGCAGGCTAGACCCAGTTTGCTGTGGAAGAAGCAGGCCTGCGATGGAGGAGCACAGTCAAAGTGGAATGGCAATGAAAGGCAGAGACAGGAGCTCTCAAGAAGCCCAAGCTAGTGCAGCTGCCTCTACTCAGCCACCTCACTAGTGGAAGCAGGACAGACACCCTGCCACATACCAGCTCAAGCACTCAGACACTCTGGGAGCTGCCTTAACCCATTAGGGCTGCAGGCACTAGGGCAGCAGGCACAGAGCAGCAAAATATTTAGAAGAAAAATAAGGATTCTGCTAGGCTGTTCTGAGGGAGGACTGCACGAGCAGCCCTTCTTCCAAACCCTGGGCTGCAGGAGAGCCTTGCTGCATCACTGCATGCATGACAGCTCCCTCAGCATTCCCTTCCCAAGCAGGCAGGCCGCAGCCCCACACGTCTCCTGCGCTCTCCAGAAATGCAGCGAGACACCATGAACCAGAGCCCCAGGCTGCAGGGAGCAGGTGCAGGCCCCAACTTACGATTAAGTCCGAGAGGTGGTCGGAGCCCGAGCTGAACCCGCTGGTGTCCGAGTCGGAGGGGCTGCTGGAGCGCGAGTCCAGGAGGGAGCGGGAATCCAGGCGGGAGTTCCTCAGCGCCGGAGTGGAAAACTTTTCCGACAGGTCTGAGCCGATGGGGTCTAGGGGCAGGAAACCCAGCGGGGGCTTCCCCAGGACGTTCCCCAGAGGGTTACTCAGCATGCTGAGAACTGCAACAGAGAAACACAGCCTGTCAGCGCCACAGCACAACGCCTCCTTCCTCCTGGGCAGGGCCCAGGAGATGCCAGGTACCATCGCCCTGCATGCAGGCGGTGAGGGAGATGGCAGGCTGGGAAGAGCAAGGCCTGACCCACCCACGTGGGATCCCATGGGGGCATGGCTCCAGCCAGCTCTGGACAAGAGGAACAAGTCTCAGCAAGCTGAACACGTCCCCAAATCAAATGACAAGAGCAAAGCATTCAGAAATGGTTTTAATTATTCAGAGGCTGCGAGACAAGGCAGCCTGCCCTGAAGCTTTCAGTTTTCAGCAAAGCAAGTTCGGGATACACACAATATCCTCAGCCTCACAAGGTTTTAACCCAGGTTTTCAGGAGCTCTTGTACAGAAGAGGAGTAACAGTATAAAATGCTGCCCAAACCAGACATTAAAAGAAGTGCTATCACACTGAGGTGCACTACAGCCACTAGACACCGGTGTCACCCCAGTGCCAGAGAGCTACCGAGGGTACGCGCAGCGCTGGGATGTACCTGCCCCAAGCCTCACGCCTGCTGGGAGCTGGCACCTCTAACCTCACACTGCAGTGAGGAGCCTCAAAACAGCAACAGAAAACTCAGCAAGGCACAGGCAGGCCCCCGAGGCACCTATCTGAGGCAGAGCCGGTCCGCAGGAGCTCTCAGCTCCATCCACAGCACCTCCCTGCATTTGCGGAGCTTTATCCCCAAGAATTTCCCCAGCAAGAGCACAGACCTCTTCCTTCCCCCATTTCAGCTGTGGCACAGGACTGAACTCAGCACTCTGCTAAAAGGAGACTTGGAAAGAGACCATCTGCAGGATAAGGTCACGGGGAGCTTTTCAAAAATATCTGCTCAGCTCCCCCCAACACACAGACAAACCAGCAAAAGCCAGACCGACCCCGCAGCCACAGGAAGCCTCAGCAGTACTTACTGTCGGCGGAGCCCGAGCGGAGCAGCCCCGCGAGCAGCAGGAAGCCGAGGGAAAGCTGCTGCAGACAGCTGAAGGCGGGGAGGAGACTGCTCCCTCCTCGTCGCAGCACAGAGCAGGGCAGAGCAGAGCATCTCCCAGCCCAGGCGAGCCGCACTACGCTGGTTCGCCGACTTCTCTGAAGCCACGTGATGTGTTTAAAAATACAGCCAGCATATTGTTCAAGGGAGACAGCTGAATTTGTTAAACAGGCTCAAAAATCTGATTAGTCACTAAACAGTACAAGAGTCAAAGCAAAGCAGCTGATCCCACGGCCCAAGCCGCGCAGCTGACAAATGCTCCAGCACTGATGCCCTCCTCCACCGGGCTCATCAGGTTCATACCACCGGTCAGCAAGCAGCCCCACACCGACCCCATGTGTGGTGGCACTCCTGGAGTGCTACAGCAAACACCGTGCCGACAGCTAGCAGGCAACGCAGTCCTGTGCCTCCTCTCCTGGCTACAGCACCACTTTCGGAGGTTCAGGACCAGAACCCCATCCAGGCTGCACCAGCAAGGAGTCAGGGGCACATCAGCAGCCCCCGGAGGTGTTATGGGGTTATCGGTAGTGTCACCCTCATCCCTGCCACCACGCTGGCTTGCTACAGCCGCAGCTTACACATTTGCTCCCAGGATTGCTGGGATGTCACTGCAGCTAGAAATAGAAAAACAATGAGGCCGAATCCAGTGTCCGCAAGAAGTGGAATTACTGGCCTTAAAAGGATCGAGTGCTCAGGTGTCTGAAGAGCATGGCGCACCTGAGTTTCAGCACCTACCACCACACTGGCTACAACCGACCTACTCCTGACCTCCAGTCAGGAAGCGCTGGCATCCTGCTGTTAATGCAGACAGGACTCCATCCACGCCAGCAGCTTTCTGACAGATCCCACAGGCAGCACTGAGCTACGGGCTGTAGCTACGGGCTGTGCTGAGCTTGTGGGAGACCCCCATGCCCCAGCAGGTCCGAGGCCTCATCTCAGCACCTACAGCCGCTCACAGAGCCATGGGGAGGAAGAGCTGCCAGCCAGGCTCGACATTTGCTCCTTCATGCTCACTGAGCGATCAGGTTGCATCCCCTGAAGCCAGCCCTTGCAGGTAGCCTAGGAAACATCCGCGCTGGAGACCAGATCTTGTTTCTCGCTGCACCCCTCCACCAACCTGGAGTGCTCACACACAGCTCCCTGCTGGCAGGGTCACCCGCTGAGCCCCCTCCTCGGGGAGGGCCCCACCAGAAAAAGCCACCCACCCAAACAGAACCTCTCAAGTCATTTGGACCAGTCGATATAGACATCCAGGGATGTTGCCTCATCTCCCCTCCCAAACAGGGAGCCTGCAGGAGAGGAGACTTCAACCATCTTTAGTGTATAAGCAAGATGCATCAGCAATTTCCAGTGTCAGGAGCATCCCTGGAGATCCTGAAGTGGAGCAGCAGACACCAGATCATTTTTTTCTTAGTCTAAGCAGTTAAAAGCAAACAATCAAGTATTTTTCACACTTATGTGGGAAATTCCAGCCTAAGGGTCCACACGATTCCCATCCACCTGCTCACACAGCAGCCCCAGCGTCCAGAGCACAGCAGGCGGCAGAAAGCTTCTGGAACTTTTCAGGCCACCGCTTGGAGCTGCAAGAGAGGCACATGCCAACTCTCCTTTGCAGGGGACAGCAAAACCAGTAGCTTTTAATAGAAACTCCGCTCTGACTTTTGACTCACTGCTGCAGCTTTAATGACTGAATTCGGAGCCAGCATGCTCCATCTCTGAGCACGTCAGCCAAACGCCGACAGATTTAAGAGCTCTGTGGAGCAGTCTCAACACCCCCATGGCACTCTTCCAGATCGCAGGCGCTCAGGACGCTCTCTAGAGAATGAGCATTGGAAGATCCAGTCCTGCTTTTCCTAGTAAATGCCATCAGGACACTGCTGCTGCAGTGTGCCCTCTTAATTCCTGCATCATCCTGGGGCCCCAAGAGGTACAAGCATCTCGGACCCATCACACCCAAGCCACACATTTCACAGCAGAAGTACGCAGTCACACAGCCCACAGCCATGGCCAGGCTTACCTCTTTCAGCCAACTCTGTCCTGCAGACCCCAAGTCATCTCTTGGCCCTGCTTACAGCCACGTTTCACACGAGCCCACCCCATCTCAGACCAACAACTCCCCCAGCACAAGCCGCTGTTTGCGATGTGCTCCCTGGGAAAGGAGCTCCAACAGCAAGGCATCCAACACCCAAAGCAGCCAGACTCAGAAGAGCTTTTATTCTTGCATGCTCCAGTTAGATTTACAAGTTAAGATTTTCAGCACCTGCTCAGGATCTTGAAGCATATGGCCTTCTTCCCTGCATACTGTTATTTACAGCCACTTAAGGATTAGACCTTCCTGGTAGTTTTGACCAAGCCTATTTTACAAGAAATGGCTGTAAAGATGAGCCCTGAGCAGCCAGGCTTACCACTGCCAGCGGTTCAGGGAAGGACTCTGGGCAAATAAACCACCTTACCGCTACGCTGATGACAAATGACGCTTTACTGCCTTGAATAAGACCTTAAGATAAGCAGAACACTAGAGACAGAGCAGCCACTGAATTTTTATTCCCAGTGACTCGAGCTGACAAAGAGCCCTGCCACCATTAAGCTGTCCTCGAGGACTCCGGCCTCAGCTTTGGGCTGCAGGAGACCACCCAGCAGAAGGAGCTTACAGCACATTCGACACAGCTGCTAGCAGAGCAGCGCCTCTGCCCCGTGGTGCATCTGTTCTAGGCAAGTTACCCAGAAACAGTCTTGCCCAGAGCAAAGGCACTCATGTCACTCTTCTCACATCCCTCTGCTCAAGATCTTCCCCATGCCATCGGAACACCAGTGGAGGCTTCCCCACAGAAGAAGTTTGCCACAGGGCAGCACACACTGCTCTCAGCCCCCTCACAATTGTACGTAGCCGCGTGCACGCACACGCACAAGAGACTCCCGTTCTGCTGAGCGGAGTGCCAGGCCCCAGATTCCTGCATTACAGGCAACGTCTGGCACCTGCATGCTTAATGTGCGTGCAGTCAGACACCGCTTTTGGCAGTGGCACCGAGTGCTAGATGAGCACAGGCACCCACTTTTTGAAGTCGTGCTCTGAATACATATTTCAGCCTTTGAAAACTCGCTGCAGGGCTGGAGGAAGCCTATTTAGAAGGGACCAGAACTTGTACAAGCAGGTCAACAACGCTGAGATGGTCGCTTCTGCTGGCTGGCACCACCAGCACACCACCAGCAAGGGTAGAGGCAGGGACATTTCAAGCTCCAAACACTACTCACATTGCAAGCCTGCCCCTCTGCCCTGATCTCCTTGTGGAGGCAGGGGTGAAGAGATCAATAGGAAAACTCACCAGGAGGAGCAGAGAAGATGATTTTCAGAGCTACCGCACTTCTGCTTCCACTCAGTGACACCTGCCATGCCCAGAGGCTGCAGAGCTGCATGCACATTTGGGGCACGGCAGCGGAGGAGGGAAGCAGCGTGACCAAGGCCCTGGAGACTGAACACAGTGCAGTTTCTTTGTCATTCGCCAAATAAGCTTGTAGAGGGGAAAAAAGGCTGATGTCCCAAACAATAGCCTGCTGCAGTTCCAGAAAAACAGCTTGTCTGCAGTTTTTACCGCCCAGCCAGACTCTACCCATGTGGGGTGGGAGCAGGCTGACTGTTTTAGTCAGCCAAAAAGCAGCACCTCCTACAGACACGAAGCAGCTTCATGGCATGAGAAACATTTGCATGTCTGAAAGGCAAACGGGCACCTTAACCACCTCCTACAGTTACAGCCAACGTCTCTGTAGTTACGGCAGCGACGCAGCCAGACAGGCTGCCAGGGTGAGTTTTCCCCCCTCCATCACAAATAAGCACCAAGCTGCTTAGAACTCGGCCTGCTCAGCATAGGGAAGGGGGGATCCGTACTCCAGACTAATCTCAAATGGGGTTTCTGCACTTCTCACCTGCATCCATGGCACCTTATGCTGCCTGGGGGAGCCGGCATGCCTGCAGTTACAAAAGACACCCAGGATCACAAAGAAACAGGTAAAATCTGCAAAGAACTGCTAATGGCAAAAGAAAAATCCTTCCTCCTAAGCAGAGAAGCAATGGGACAGTGCCTGGAATGGAAAAGGGGGATTTGCAGCCTTAAGTGTTCAGAGCTCACCCGAGCAAGACCTAGCACTACTGATCAGAGCAGCAGCCCGGATACCTCCTGAGGTCTTGCTGAAATCCTCCTCTTTCCATTATGCTCCCATCACTCCAGATAGGGAAGAGTCACTGCTGTTATGAGAAGAGCTACCTGAAGGCAGAGGCAGAGCTGCACATCACAACACAAGTCAGTCATCTCGAACCAAATGCCAACATTCACGAAAAGTAAAGCCCAGACCAGATGTGATCAAGCATCCACTTTGCCAGCAGTAACCACTGTCTAATCAAGAGCTATCGCACAGCCCTTTGGTTTTTTTTTTTTTTTTGTTTCTGAACTACAGAATAGGAACTCTGCCCTGACAGATTCTTCATTTGGGACAAAGAAGAACTGAGGATATTCAGGCAGCTATTTCTGGTTTGCTAAGAAGGGGCAGGGGAATAAAAAAAAGCAGCATGATCCCACAGCTAAACCGCAGAATTAGAGTCAGGACACCTGAGGTCTATTCTTGGTTCTGGCACCAACACGGTAAGTCACTTCCCCGGCGTGCCCTGAAAAATGGAAACAGCAGCAGAACCAGGAACAGAGGCTTATTGCATTAATGTTTGAGAGCACAGGTCCTCCTCCTGCTCCGAGTGCGCAGGACCTGGCTGACAGCAAGCTTAACTGCTTCATGAGGCAGGGAATTTACTACGATGTTTCTGGGAGGGGAAAATGGATGCCCGAGGTAGATGTAAAATCAGCAAGGACAGCTAAAACATGATTCAGGATTTTAGAAGCGCGCAGGTAATTGCGTTCACTAAGCAGACTGCCACAACTGCATTCATCTTAAGAGATCAGAACAGTGAAATACAGCAAGGTTTAACACATATCAGTCCCAGAGATATTTAAAAGCCAACATATTCAGGTCAAATTCTGCACAACAAGCTTCAGTTTTGCAAGCCTCAAGAACAAACACTTCTATATTTAAGTACTAAACTCCTCTCAATTATCTGCTGCAGCGTCCAGGGTGCAAACTCCGCAGCATGTGTTAGTTTCCGTGATAACAAGGCTGAGGCTGACTCATTTTCGCTGCTCAGCTGTATCACAGTTTGTGGGGTGTCAAGTCGATCAGGATACCAGCTTGAGGAAAAGGAGAGCTCTTTGGAGAACGATGGGGGAGCAGCATGCTGGAAAAACCCCTCTGGGCAAAGGGAGAGCAACTAAAACAGGCTGTTGCCCCAAACGCAAGCCTCTTTGGGAAATGGCACACAAGGAGGGGAGCCGGGCATTTCTCCATGGCCATCTCACACGGATGGCAGCGGCTGTGCCCAAGAGCAGCCTGAGCTGGCAGCAGCACAGCCCTCACCTGTGATTCAGCTGTTTTGCCAGCACCTAAAGGACTGTGCACAACAAGAGGCGCAGACACGAGGTGCTGAGCCTCAGGACGTGGTGTTGGCTGGAGATGCTCCGTGCTGGCCCAAAGAATGTTTCTTTTTCTTCAGCCCCCCTTGGGCTACGCTGCTTTTCCCAGCCTGTCCCATTCCCCATGCGGAGTCCTGGGGAAGGCAATTTGTCTTGAGCCCACAGGCAGGCAGGTTCAGACCAGCCGCCCTCCAGCAGCACCCTCACACAGCTCCAGGTGGAAGCACTCAGCCTTGCACACACTGCAGGGTTTGTAACAAGGCACGGAGATAAAAACACATTCGGGACTTCTTCTAAGAGCTACCATGTTACAACAGATGAGCTGCAGCAGACAGCGCCTTTCATACCTCGCTCTGCCCAGCAAGTAAGCAGCCCTTCCACTGCTTAGACACCTAGCAGCTCAAGGGCTGGAAGAAAACCTGTCTGCCCTATCCCTCATTTGATTGGCACAATTTTGGGGATGAATTTTACCCCAGGCCAGAGCTTGCACACATCACCTGAAACACCCTGCCACCACCTCCAATATCAATCACAGTGGAAAAAAGACTAAGCTGCTAGTCGCCTAGGGCTGCTCAGAGCCACCGAGGAGCAGCTCTGATGCTCTCCTTGGGAGGGCACACACCTGTAAGGCTCATTTCAGCAGCTAGATGAGAGGCACACACTTCGAACTACAATCTGGTGTCAAAAGCTTATAGGGAAGCTCCACAAGCCCCATGTATTTGTACACATCGGCATCACCAGGCGATGAAGCAACAGACAGCTCGTCTATGAAGAGTGGAGATCTGCCAGTGCTGGAGCGTTTTCTCCACCACACCTCCAACAATCAGATGCTTGAGAAGTCTGTGCCTTCCTTGCACCCACACTCATCCACCGTTACCTCCACAGGCTTGGTGGCCAGGCAGCAGCAACAGCCCCTTGGATGCTCGGGAGAGCTCACTCAAACATCCTTCCCTCCCAGGAGAAACCAAGGGAAAGGATTTTTGGTGGGGCATGCCTGCTCCTGCAAGCCATCTCCAGCACAAGCCAGGAAGCTGCCCTGACCCACTTTAGCTCCTGCTGGATGCAGGCAGAGATGCTGGGTAGGTTCCTGTTCGAGTTGCTCACCTATTTGCATCTTCTGCCTTATAGCATCAGCGCAAAAAAAAATCTGTTTAGAAGCTGCTCAAATGGCAGATCTAAAAGCTGTATTAAGAGCAGCTGCCATTAGAAACCAATTGCAAACTTGGAGTTCGGATACTTGTTTTACTTCTTTGATACATAAGTTATTCTGTTAAGGATCAAGTTCTGCTGCCGCATGAACAGCCTGCAGCTATCAAGTGCTCCAGGCTTTCTGCTCCTCAGCACGGCCAGCTCTGGCGAGCAGCTGAGAAATCAGCCCGTGGAGTGTGATCAGCCCTTACCGAGACATCCTCAAGAAACAAGTGCCCATTAAGCATCCACACCAAGTACATCCTCAGAGAAGCCCTACAGGAGCTAAGAGGGCACAGGGCAAGCTTTTAGGCAGGCCATCGCGTAGGCACCGCTGCAGTACAATGGGCACACAGGAGACCCTGCGAGGCAAGCCAGCTTCCAGCTTGGAAAACTGGATATCCTCCCTTATTGCGTTATTATAACTAATCTCCACATATGAGGCACTGCAACTGTGTTTGTACTCCACCAGCAAGCCCTGAACAGCAGGCAGGCTTCCCCAGAAGGGCCAGGGCTCAACACAGAGCCACCAGGCAGCTCATTCTCTTCTGAAGAGGAAAGGTGCTGAGCACACGAGACCCAGGATCACACGAGATCCAGGACCCCCAGCGCCAGCAAGCCTCTGGTTATTGCATTGCCCGAGTCACACACAGGTCTGAGCCAGCAGGAGGTGTCACCACCTTGGGCCAGCACAACAGATATTTTGAGTCTTTCCAGACAGGCTCCCCCATCACTAGGGAGTTAGAAGAGTCCTTCCCAGGTGCTCTGGTGGCACACAATAACCTGGAGTTATCTGATGCTGAGCTCTTCTCACCCAGAAAGCCTCCTCTAGCACAAAACAAGACCTCTCCTACAGACTGGCTGCTGAAGCCACTTGTCCACAAGGCAGCAGGTGGACACCTGGACAAGCAGAGGGGCACTGGAGAAAGCACCAAGCTGCTGCCCTGCTTGGGAGCAGGCACTTCGCACCGTGCTGCAGCACAGGTTAGCCCAGCAGCAAATTAAACAGAATGGATGCCCTGGGGACTTCCTCACCTAGATCCTGTCCCTCCAGGGTCTTCCTCGAGCTCTGCAGCTGAGCACTCTGAGCAAGCAGCTCCAGCCCTGTAGGAAGGGCAGCACCAGCTGTGTCATGCTCATTAGCAACAACCACCCCAGACTGATCAGCAACACTCACCAACCTCCTCTGTGGCCACGGCACACACCAGGACAGAGTCTGGATCACCCTGCAGAAAGAGGGGTGCTTCCTGCTTCCTTCTGCCAAAGCTAACCAGCTCCAGAGGAGGTGTTTTCTCAGGTGCCTGCCACCACAGATGCAGCATGTTGAAGACAGTCTGCAAACAGCCGGTCCTGGGGGAGCAGTGTGCAGGTCCCTCTGGCTGTTATCGGGAAGAAAGGCTAGGAGTCCATGGAAACAGACGTGCTTCTTCCTGTGCAACAGGTCTTGTGTCTTGAAAGACACATCCCCCTTCAGGAGATGATGGGCTTTTGCCTTGCAGGCTTTAGAGCCTCCTAACAGAGGCCCCGGCTCCCTGCCAGGCAGCGCACAGACTGCCTGCAGCCCTAGCCCAGCAGACTTTAAGCAGCTGCAGATGACCAGCACATTCACACTTACTATGGAAAGAAGTCGCTGTGCTCTGGGAAGCAGCAGAACCGAGGGCTGGGGACGTCCAGCAGCGCTGCCCCACCACAGCCCACTGCCCCAGCTCCAGAGCCATAACTTTCAGGCTCAAGAATGAGCCGGCAGCAGAAGGTACAGACACAGCTGGAGCTGCAGCCTCAAGAGAGGATCCAAGACCAAATCTGAATCTCTTGCCGCACCAGCAGCTTCAGGGCAATGCTTAAGAATTCGGTGACATTTAGGAATTGCACATCTGCTCAGGCTGTACTCACCCAAAGACAGCATCCCAGCCTCCAGGAGGCAAAGCCACCATCAGCAATTTCCCAAGACACTGATAGCAGCGTTCAGAACTTATTTAGGGGCAAGGGAACAACAAGGGTGACATTGCAGAGCAGAGCTGATCCTCCTGAAAACACCCTGGCAGTGTCCCGTCCCCCCCGCCCCCCCCGAGCCTGTGCTCAGCAAAAAGCCTCAGAGGCTGCAGATCTCTGAAGAGGGGCTGAACGATCAAGCCCTTTCTCTTTACAGAGACATGAGAAGAACAAAGAAGTCTGAAACTGACACCAAGCACTGCTCACACCTGTGCTAGAGCCTATAGAGGCCACACACAGCTCAGGGAACAGGACAGAAAGCTCCTCCAGTGCACTGGTACCATGGCAAGCTTCACATTAACAGACTGGTTTTAGGATGATTTCCCAGTGGGCGAGCCTGCCTGTCCCACATAGGGAGGCTGAGACTAACCCAATATAGGGCAGACCAGGCCAGCCAGACCAAGCGGCTGGCACACAGGCAAAACACCGGTGAGGGAGCCGTGAAATCCACACTGCCTGGGTGCTGCTGCCACTGGTTCTCTGGGCAAGAACTGGAACAGGACCCCATTTGCTTGTGCTCCTTTAGGAACAGGAAAGATAAAGGATGCCACCAAGGGCAGTCCTGCCTTGCTGCCTCTTACCCCTTCCTTGCCTCTGCAGAGGGAGGAACACAGAGGTCTTGAGGCAAGCGGCTGCCTGCTGCTGGGATGCTGTAAAGGGGAAACGCTGCCTCCAGAAAGACAGCTGGGATGCCAGCACTGGAAGTGCTTAAGGCCAGTTTCCTGCAAAAGCCCCTCCCCAGGCCACCGAGCAGCTTTCTGGGGCTCGATGAAGTACTTCCAGCCTGACAGATCTAGTGGCAGCAGCGGGTTTGATGTGCCTTCCCAGCTATGAGACAGCAGTTCACTCCTACAGCCAATAAATGCAGGCGGCTCCAGCCTGCAGCAGCTGCTGCCTCCCGGGGAGGCTCTCTCCAGACACCAGCTTCAGGGGCTGGCAGCGCGTCTGGCACGCTCTCAAGGGCTAAGTACGCGTCCTCGGTGTGTTACGGTGCTGCACCCAGAAGGAAGGCGCGTTACAAACAGCCTGGTCCAGCACGGCCGTTCCAGCATCCCTTTGGGAAGGGGGACAGAGGCAGGACCAGAGCATACAAACCGGCCTCACTGCACCCCGGCCTCCTCTGGCGTGGCACCGGGTCCCGCTGCGCCATGCCACGCCACCGCCCCGGGTGCACAAGGTGACACCAGGAGGGTGTGCAGCCAGCGGGTCCTTCCCTTTGGCTCAGAGCTCTGCACTGGCAGGGACAACAGGCAGCAGAGGAGGTCCCAGCTCGTCAGTGCTCAAGCACAGGCACTGCAGGGGACCACATCAGCAGTATTTTTAGCCTGATTGTTACTGTTTTTTTTTTTTTTTCCCTTTTTGCACTTCCACCCTCCCAGCCACCTCCCCATGGGTCTGCACAGCTGAGTCACTGCTGGAACCTTCCAAAGGCATTGGGTGCCAGCAGCACCATCCCTCCCCAGCCCCTAGAGACTGCCCAGCACTGACACAGCCTCACCTGCCCGCAGAACACCCCCAAAAGAGATCCCAGCCCTGGGGAGCAAGCTCATGCAACCTCCTAGGCTGCAACGCTGGGTGCTAGGAGTTCCTGGACATGAAAGCACCCAGCCCATGTCCTCCTTCCAGCCACAGCATGGCCAGGCCACCCGTGAACGTCCGCCAGCTCCTCAGATCTACACAGCTCACAGCCCCAGGAGCGCTCCTCTGCCACCCGGAGAGGAGCTCCCCAGTTTTCAGGAGGTGCTCCTGAGCTACACGGCCTCCCCTCCCACGGAGCTTCACACTGCTGCTCCAGGGCCCTGGCAGAGCAGGCAGCCGTGGCTCTGCAGCTGCAGGGGGCATAGGCAGGCTGAAGCCATGCCACAGCCGCGCACAGACCTCAACATTTCACTTCCCCAGTGAGCAGATGCCATCCCCACAGCTCTTGGAGAGGGACTGGAACAAGTGGGCAGGCCAAGGAGCACGCCTGGCCTAGCTGCTGCATGTCCTGGAAGGGAGGGTGGGATGGACAGGGGGAATGCGGTCTCAGGACACCCCAACCATACAACAGGGGCACTCCAAAGGCCTGAGGCTCCTCCAGGGAAGCAACACAGCTGCATTTTGGCTGGTTTATGCCCCAGTCATCCCCACCTCCTATACTGAGGGAATACCAGGAGTGAAAGTGAGGAAGTCTTCAGTCCAGACAATGCCGGGTGCCACCTCCTAACGGCTGCTGCTACCACAAGCACCCAGAGGATGCAGGCCACCCAGGCACAGCCCCTTTCCACCGCTCCTCCCAAGCCTCTGTGGCAGGAGCTTCAGCACAACACACTGCAGTCCGCAGGGGCACTAGGCACAGCCTCTACTCGCAGGGAGGTCACCACAGCACCTTCAAATCACCCCCAAAATTCACCTCCCTTACAAAACCAGAAGCCCCCCACCCTTGGAAGCACACACATCCCCCAGCACCACAGTCTACGCAGCTCAGCCTGCGGCACACAGAAGCCTGCCACAGGCTCATGCAAGCGCTGCTGCCTGGCAGAGCGCTGCAGAGACATCCGCACCTCTGCCAACGCAGCCTGGCAGGAAGCTGGCCAAGAAAGGGCCGGGGACGGCCGCACCACATCAGGTGGGGCTGGGACACCAGCACAGAGCAGCCACCCCAGTGCATGACAGCCCCAGCTCTGCATGCCATGGTTAGTGCTGGAGGGACGGTTCGGCACCGACACAGCCTCCTTTAAGTGATCCTTTACATTATGGTCCTATAACACAGCTCAGGGCCCTATAGTCTGCTGGCTGCCATACGGGGGCTCTGTGCACAGCCTGTTCTAAGGCATCTGTCCAGCCCGCAGCACCGATAACTCCCATTCCTCCATCCCCCCATGATGCTTCAGCGGTGGTTGAGCTGGCAGTGAATCAGCTACAGGACACACAGTGAGCGTGGTTCCCTGGCTCGTTCGGGGAAACCCAGAAAACCATGTGCTGGAGACTTAATACAGCAACCGCAGCCCGACCGTAGCAGACCCTGGTTGCCTGCACTAGGGCCCGTGAGCTCTGTCTTGTGGAAACTGGATGTGGGAACTCGAGTGAGCTGCGCTGACAAAGCTGTCATTTCAAACTCCACCACCCCACGAGCGATTTTTACGACCGATGCAGTGACATGCTGTGCTGTGTCCCAAAAGCTCAGCTCTGCCTGTCCAGGGGCAGCACCCCCTCAGAGCACACGCAGTGTAAGCAGCTGGGCATTGGAGGTGGTCTGCAGCACCCCCTGGCCCCCCCCAAACACCCACACAGCACTGCCCAGGGGCTATCTACATTCCTGTCAGCAGCAACTTCATGCCTGGGGCCTCTTGTGTCACCCAAGTCTACGCAGAGATGCACTACCCTTTTAACAAAGCAGCAGCGTGCTGCTATAAAGGGATGAGTTTCTGTAGCAACCAGGCTGAACTTGTACAAACTCTGCCAAAGCACTAGATCTTTCCATGGACTGCTACTTGAATGAGCACGCCAGCGCTGGAGAAGCTGGTCCTTACAGCCCCGCAAGGCTGGGAAATGAACACGTCCCTCTCTACCACACCCCCTGCCCCGTGACAGGGAGCTGCATCGAGTTCGTGCACGAGGCGCCCCTTCCTCATCCTGCGCGCACACGGTTTGACAGAGAAGGCCGGTACCTCTGCAGGAGTTAACTGAGCCTTGTGTGGTGCTGGAGAGCACCCAGCACCCCCAGGACTCCCCGTCCCATCCCAGCTGGGGATGCAGCACTAGGGGAAGGGAAGCCAGCAGCACGGCTGTAAGCCCACACCCTGCCGATCATGTAGGTTTGCGCTGGACCACAGGGGTTCAAGTGAGAAGCCATTCCGCTGCACCTCCTCCAGCCCGCTGCTCGGAGCGGGCCGATGCTTCCAGCCGGGGAAGGCTCCCTCCGAATCCTCCAGGCTGAAGTTGTTTGCCAGGTGCTGGCTGCACCTACCACACCCCAGAGGCAGTCGTGCGGCCAAGCACTGCCGTGGCGCAGGGGCGAGCGCTGCCGCCGGGACTCTCGCGGCCAGGCAGGGGGTCTCTCCGCAAACACACAGCTGCAACGCGCCCTGCCTGCCGCTGGGGATTTTCTCTGGCCACCAGAACGAAGTTGGGCTGTGCTCGCAGGCAGCATGCTCAGCGCCCTAGCACCACACCCCCCACCCACTCCATGCAGGCTCAGGGAGAGGATTTCTCTTCTCCTCTCGGCTGCGTTATTCCTCCAGCGGCGTCACAGCGACAGTGAAAGATAAGCCCGGGCACTTCTGCCTGCAGTGAACTGACGGCAGAGCAGAGGGGGCTGTGGCACAGCCCGCCACAACCTCCCCAACTCAACCCTACCCTCGCCACCACATTACACAAGCACTACAGGGCAACAAGCCCCCATCGGAAACTGCCAGCACCCCGTTACACAAGCAATTGCTCTGTGTTAGCTTTAAAAGGGCAAAAAAATAAAAAAGGAATCCAGCAACTGTTGCTGCGTGTCAGACTCACCGGACTGTGTACTGGTTTGTGCTGCAGCATCAGAGTCCTGGGTGCTCCAGGGTCTGTCCCACCCTGTCAGGTTGAGGGACTGCAGGCCAAGGCACAGGTCGTTGGTGTCGGGGAGGCCACGGGAAGACTCTTGCGTGGATGTGGGGAAAAGCATCCTGCTTGCCACTGCTTCTTCAGAGTCCTGGAAGTCTGCTCAGATTGAGAACAAACAGAAGCTTGAGAGTTCAGGGCTGCTTTTCTTTCGAAAGAAGGAGTTTTCCGAAGCGTTAAACCCCAAGGCAGGTCTGGCGCTGCTCTGAAGCCACTGCCACTGCAGCCAGCGGTTGCACCCCAAAAGGCAGGGCTACCATATGTCCAGAAACCAGCCCCCCACCCCCCTCAGCCCCTCCACCTGCCTATCCCGCCTGCATTACTGACTGGGTCAGCATGTGACCAGGCTGCTGATGCTTACTGTGCTGACAGTGACGTCACTCAGCCATGCAACAGAACCGCATCAGCTCTTACAAAATAGGGGTAAGAAGAAAGGATGGATTCCCCCGAAAGACAAGGCGGCAGGCAGGAGGAAAGGGGTGCAGCTCCGGTAAGCCAGGCAGCACAAAAGCAGAGCTCCACGGCACAGCAGACAGCGATCCCCCCAGCGACGACGATCGCAGCAGCGACAGAGCAGACAGTTAGTTTTAGTGCTACCCAGCTCTCCTGTCCCCGCCTCCCTCCACCCACAAAACCCAAAAACACTTTAGTCCTGGACAGCCTCCAGCTGCTGGCTCCAGTTCAGAGCCCGATGCAAAGCTTCACAATTCTGCTAGCATAATCTATTCGGTTCAGCTTGGCCACTCTGCCTCCCTGACTCTGCATTGTTTACCACTGAGTAACAAGGATAACCTTCACCCCCTCCCCGCTACCCAGAGGGAAGCGCGTTATCCCTGTCCGGTCCGCGTGGGCACATCACACCAGCATAGGGAGCGCAGGACCCGTTTCTCATTGGGAATTTCCGTGGCCTATTTATTTCCCTTCCGCCTGCCCAGTCCCCCCCTGCCCTGAGCCCTCCCTTCCCCTGCGGGAGGTGCGCAAGCCTACGGTACTGGAGACGCCGGATTCCTGCCTCGGTTTAAGCCCGTGCCAACAGCCTAAGGAAATGCAGCAGGTTCATAGTCTACGAATTCCAGCTTAATGCAGGATCTGGGGGCTGATGAAACCACAAGATGCTCAGCCGTGCTACCCAAAATCTGAGTCAGAGGGCATTTATAAGCCAGCTCCAGGCAGTGGCAGCTGTCTCCTCCTCCTCCCCCTGCCCCCTTCCCTCCCACTGTGCCATCAGATGTGCACCTCGCGCACACGCTGCTCGCGGCTCTTCAGCGACTCCAGCCTGTCACGTTATCCCTCACGTGCGGCCCCAGCCATCCCAGGCAGCCTGCCGGCCTCCACAGGCCTCCTTTTCTGCACCCACAGCCGGATCCCTCCTCACTCACCACCCAGCACAGCCAGGCACCGAGGTGGGGCCCTTGCCCTCGCCCCACAGTGGTTTCAGGAGCTAAAACACCACAGTCAGGACGCAACCAGCTAAAACTGTACCTGCCGACAACCAGCTGCCTCCCTGGCCACAGCCTCCTCCATGGTACTTCGCTGGCATAGCATCCACACAGCTTTTCCTACTCCCCTAGTAGCACTAGTATGAGCTGTAGCACGCCAATTCAGTCGCATCGCTACCAGGCGCCTGTAACAGCATCGAGTATTTCTCTGAAAGCATCGTGCCGCATCTTCGGCTGGGTATTTTACTGCATTAATTCCTCCTGTACAGTTTTCAGATTGCTCGTTTTGGACAGGCCCTAAAAACATTTATAATGCAGCTGTAGGGAGGAGAGGATAAAGGCACATTGCTCAGACAACTCAGTTCCCACAGCAACCATAACTTGCCCATATGAATATGCAACATTTCTGTGTTTATGGAAATGCACAAGTGCTCTGCCTGAGTCCCCATCCCCGGCTGGAAGGGGGATGCGCCTGGGGAGCAGGATCTCACAGGTTTTGTACCGTCTTCACCATCAACTCCCACCACGCCTGATGCTCGGACAAGCACAGACACAAGCAGAAAGTATTGACAGACAGCAGAACTCAAATCCCATCCAGAGCCCCTCTGGAAAACCCACCACTGAACAAATAAGGAAAATAGGGAACAAACTCAAAGCGCTCACACCACAGCATCCTAAGCCAGACATGCCAGCTTTCCCTCGCTATCCCTATTTCTCAGGAAACAAGCTATTTTGTTTAATTGAACCCAGTCAGATTTGGGTTCAGAGCTGTGTTTCCTTCTGACGACTTCAACCTACACTGAAGACGAGCTCTCTGCAATTCAGTTTACAGGCATAGCTGCTGAAACACAAAGCAGGATTTACTTAGATAACCAGCATTTCTTAATTAGACCTTCTCCCAACCGAAGCAAACAGCCAGCACAAGCCTGCTTCCCCTTTAACGGCAAACAGCCACGCTGAAAGATGGATATGGGTCATCAAGGAAAAAACTTAAAAAGGGAATTTAAAATGGATTTCTGGAATGCTTACTTTCAAACTCAGAATGGAAATTTGTTACAAAGCAGACGATTGTTAATGGCACACATGTAAAACTAATAGGATGTAGGGCAGGAGGAATTAATTTCCTACAGAAATCCAGTCTGAAGAGTCACAACCTCAAGTTAGTTGCAAGTACATGCCTACCAAATATTAGTTTCACTTTGCAATCTGACCCAGCCCGGCCCAGCCCAAATGCTTTGCCGAAGACTTTTCCAAGCCCCGAGAACCAGCCCGAAGAATCTTTCCAACCTGGGTTTTTCCCTGGAGTTGCCCCTGGAACCCAACCATCGTGGCAGAGGGAGCCGTGCTGCTGCGCTGGGCTCGTGCCCGAGCCGGTCGGGTTTTGTTTCAGCAGCATCCTGAGAAGCAGGTCCTTAGGAAAGCGCTCCCGTGCGAGTCTCGGCAGCTCTCCCAGGCAACGTCCTCCCACCGGTCCGGGACGTCCCCAGAGCCAGGGCACACGGCAGCACAGGCTGGGCAGCTTTCCACACCGCCGCCCCGACAGAAAGCTGCATTTTTCAGACTTCAAATGTTAGCCCCGCATTTAAGGCATTTCAAAGGCTTCTTAACAAGGAGCATCTCCACGCGGCTCAGCCCTTAACTTGCAGCTCAACCCTACCAGCAGGCTTACGCAAGCCCCAGCCACTTGTCCCCACCCCAGCACTCCCTCCCCACTCACACCAGTTTAGGCAGATGAGCTTCCACCCTGGAAGCTGGGCTGGGGCACCGATCTGGTTAAAGCCGCACCACCAGGAGTTAGTTTTAGCCTGGCTCCTTTCCTCCATCTGGTATGCAGTGTGGCTGCACCAGCCAGGCATTTCAAACAGGAAAATATTTAGAAAATTACAGCTTAAGCCTGAGTGGAGAAGACAAGGAAGGACTGGCACCAAGCACCACGGCCCACAGGCAGCTTGCAGCAGAGGGGTTAAGGCAGCACAGGGAGCTGAGCACAAGCCAGGCCCTGCCCCATAGCAGCAGCATCCCTCAGTGCCAGACTTGTTCTGCAAACTGATACATGCAAGCACCAAGGCATTCAGACATCCAAGCCCTCCAGACGCAGGCCACCTGCAAAGCCAGCTAAAATCCAGCAAACACGCTTTGTCTTAAAAACTGGGAAAATTCAGAGGGGAAAAAAAGGAAGCAGAATGGCTAAGCACATGCAAACCAAACACTCCTCCTGCTGCTGTGGCCATGCAAGGTCCCCCTTCTCTCCCACACACTAATTTCTAGCAGAGCCTGAATGCAGAGGAAGCCCCTCCACAAACAAACGTGGGCACAGGGGAGGGATAAGAGCTCTGCTGTAAAACAGAGTGGAAGGAGCTCTGTTCACCAAGAGATGCAGCTCCAAGGCATCTTTGTGTGCAGCAGCATCGCAAGCTATAGCTCTGAACTTTCAGATCAAATCTAGAGAAGCAGGACGCCAGGCAAACCCTGCTAAGCCCTTCAGGTCACAAGCGGAAAGGCAGCTCACAGCAGGAGTGCCCTTTTGCCTTTCACACCTTTTTATCCCTCCGGTTTCAAAGGCTAGGAATTGCATCCATGAAAATTAAGTTTCTCAAATACATTTTGCATACAAGGCAGACTACAACAAATCTTGAGCGAAATCCTATGGAGGATGAGCCAATTGTATTCCTCAGGTACACCGGGGATCATCAGGGGCTTAGGAAAGCTCTTGTTAGGCATAAACCTACTAGTTACAAGAGGTTTTTCTAATATACAACTAAGCATCTTCCCTGTAATCTGAAAAACTCCTCAAGTGGAGAAATTTGTTGCTACATGAACCGTTTCACAGCCAGCTGAAGGAGTTTGACTTCTCTTGGTAACCACAAGCACTTGAACAGCTAGCAACCAACTATTTAAGAAACTAAGAGGGGCTGCAACTTAGGCTCGCTGCTCTACCTACTTCTGAGAGACTGCCACAGGATTATAGTGCCCAAAAACCTGAACAACCAAACACCATCTCAGCATAGCATGTCAGGAAACCCTCAGGACGCCTGCTGGATCTGCAGCGACATCCCATTCAGCTCTCCTGGGTTTGTGTCCTGGGCATATGGCACTTACCTGGGGCAAGCCACAGCCTTGCCCTGGTTCAGGCACCCCGCTAACCCCACGAACTCAAGGCAATTGGTGCTATGCTTTGGGTCGCCGTCCAAAATATTTTGTTCCCTCATCCTAGATGCCATCTATCCAGTGCTTCAGTTCTGGTGGCTGCAGGGCAGTGAAGGACAGAGGCATTTACATTACAGTACCAGGGAGGACTTTTTGGGTGGCTAAACAAGGGATGCCATTAACAGCAACTGATGGCAGGCAACAAGCTGATTTAGTCTTGGTCAGCATTTGTCCTTTAGCTTTCCTTAAATAAAGGAACTCCCCAGAATCATTAAGGGCTGATGGGTCTCAGCTAGCAGCCTTTACACTCATCTTGGCACCTCAAGCCACAGGAAGTGGTTTAAGCATCCCCCAATCCTCTGAACAATGGACTGTCCGTTTACAGACAACACACCGCTACATTTGGGGTACCTACAGCCATTTCAAGCCCTTGTTTTCAGTCCACATTGCCTTTAGTTGAACCGAGTCCATTTAACCAGGTGAATAAATGGGCATACAAAGGCTAAAGAGAAGGAGCTTTACTCGCTGTTCCACTTAAGCTGGAAGTTGTCCCTACAGAACACACTGGGGATTTCAAAAGCTGGTTGGGCTTTCCTACCCAGATCTGGTAGCTGCACCTTCCACCCAGCAAGGCCGGGCTTTGAAGCCTGGCAAGGAAAGCCACCTGAACATCTGTGCAACAAAAGCTACCCAAAGAGAATGGCTTTGCTCATGTTCTTACCCGGACTGGCAGCGAGCACACATTTTAGTTTTACATTTCGGGGAGTAGAACCAACACCAGAAGCTGTGGCATGGAGGGCCACAACAAGCTGATGTCTGCATGACATGCAGCCATGCTGAAGAAGTTTTGCCTTTCAGGCTGATTCAGTGCTCTCTGAGGAGAGGCAGGTGTTTTGAAGCACCGCACGATCCTGTCTCAGAAGCAACCAGACAGGTTCCACGATTACAGCCTTCATGGCCAGCAGCCACTGTGCTGCCGCACCGTACCCTTCAGTTTGGGCCTGACCTCAGCCTTGTGTTTCGGAAACTCCTGGAGCGAGCACCCATAAACGACTGTGGTGTCAGGCTGGGCCTGACAGCTCGGATCATTTTGACAAGGCAATTAAGTTCACCGAGGATTATCATTAACTGCAAACTGATCCTTATAGAGATTTAACATTAGGTATGCCCACTTAAGTCTCCAGTGGCAGTCCCTTCCGTCATCTGGATAACTCTCCACCTGTGTCAGGAACAGGGCCCTGCATAAGCTCGTTGTCTCACATTGCTCAGACCGATGCCGTGTCCATCTCCATGCTGCCTTGCTGCGCACTTCACCACACCAAGCAGGGCATCTCCACACGTGTTTCCCCAATAGCATTAGTGAAAGGTCATGAACTTCTGCAGTCCCTCCTCCACCACGTGTAATCCTCTTAAGGCTGAATGGGGCTTCTTAAACACACATCCAATCCAGGATAAATTTAGTTTGACCTGAGGAAGACAACTGAAAAGCTGGAAGGACCACGAACAGATTAAAAGTACAAGTTTCCCCTACTGGAATACATCTCTTCCCCAAGCCCTCCCACCAAAAGAGGGGAAGTTGAACACAGGCAGTACTTTTAACTGCTACAGCTACTACATTAAGGGTGGATCTCCAGGCTCATTAAGTTAAGAGGCAGTAGTGAGGACTGCAGGAGCTATGAGCTTTATGTTAATGTAGCCTAACTACTATGCACAATGCACAAGCTGTTCTTGCACTGAGTAAAAGCACCAGACTCACAAATTCGTCAGGAGTGATTTAACCCAGAGCCAAGTCACCACGTGAGGAGAAGTCCCCAGCTCTGACCAAGGGACAGCTCTGCAAGGCCACCTACCCAAAAGCCAGGCTCACTAGAAGACCCTGATCCAGCAGAGCCTTGTCCCGTTCACTCAGAAACATGGAGAACTGACCTGTAGAATTGCAGCATTCAGGCCCTCGCTACCTCCTGAGAGGTCCCGATGCAGACTAACAAGGCAAGGCCAGGGCTGCTGGTGGGCTAACAACATGCACCAGACAGATGCTGACCCACTCCAAATATTTGCAGTTGGTAGTTGCTGGACCAGTCAGGACAGCTCAGGTTACTTTATTTTCAGTCTCTTGTGCAGCCCAGAGGCAGCTTCTGGAAAAGTCACGTTCCCATTAAATGGTGAAGGCACCAAAGGCAGCCACTTCGTAGCCCTGGCTCAGCAGCACCCAGCACCACCAGGAAGCAAGTGAGTCCCACCTCTCCTTGTGCCATCGCACACATCCATGCAGCTGCACAAGAAACTCAATGCAAGCCCAAAACCTCCATCAGGGTGCTAAGATGGGCCCCCACACTGGTCCCCAAACTGCACTGTGCCAGCTGTCAGCACCTACCTGTGAGACCAGCCTCACCCGCCAAGCAGGAACAAGAAACATTTATTAGGATGTCCCAGAAAGCACAACTTTGCTTGCACCACAGCAGAAATAACACGCTACTGGAATCCTCCTTTTTCATGGAGAAGTACCATCATACTTGCCCTACAGGAAGGTCTTCCACAGAAGTAACTTGCTGACAGCCTGAAGCACACAGTTGAGCACCACAGAAGGGAAATTTACCCACTTTCCAATTAAGACTCCACCTCAGTAGCCCTGTGACAGGAAAGACCCCACTTCATCTAAGAAATACCACAGCAACTGACAGACCAAGAGAGATTTACATGCAGAGGGTCATACACAGGTTCATTTCATGCCAGTCCTTCAGACAAGAGCTTTGGAAGACAGCACTGTAAATCAGCGTTGTTACACCAGCTCTAAGCCCAGACCTAAAGCCAGAACTAACCCACATCTTCACCAGGTGAATCTGCTCTGGTGGGATGAGGTATGTCCAACTAAGTTAAGTTTCAGCTTACTTGCCAACATTAATTAGGAAGTGCTCCATTCACAATTAAAAACAGAATATGAAGGGCTATAGCTAAGATTTCAATGAAGCAGCCAGAAAGAACCCTCATGAACCCAATGAGTGTATTTTCCTTTATTTTAGGTTTAATCCTCCCTTATTATTCCAGCACATCAAGGTCAGATGCAACACTGACAACCACTGTTTTAAGGGACAAAGATTTCTAACCAGCTCAGTACAACAGCAATCTCAAAAAAAGCACCACTTATACACACCACTGACCTGAATGAGTTAATATTCTCTATGCAACTGCTCAAAAGTAAACAGCATATCCTCCAGAACTGTTTTACTTGCCATGTTTCAAGCAATGCTGGGTATAGATTCGTACCCAGAAGCAAACAATTCACTTCCTCCAGCATTTCTGCAGCGCCAGCACAGGATCACATGGCCAGATCAGCCCCTGGTCCACAGCGCTAAACCCTTCAATACACAGGAGATTAAGCTGCACTGGAAGTCATCTGGTAGCAGTCATTTCACTAGGCCAGCACAACGTCGCACTGCACAAGCGCCCAACCCGACCACAAGGTGTCCAGAAACCAGTCTGGAGCTTTCTGTGCCCGTTTGGTTGAGGCTATCCACCGGCACAAGCAGCTACAAAGAAAGCTTGCAGCGGCCTGCAAGGTCACCAGCTGGTGAGGTTTTTCCTTTACTTCCCACTTTGTTTTGGGACAAGTCCAGAGGGTCAGTTTGCTTCCAATAATGGCAAAAGTGTTTATTGACCCTATAATTCAGAGGCTGGAGGAGCAACAGCAATCTCTTTCAAGCACCCAAATCCTTGGCACAGAAGTGCACTGGCAAGAGGAACAGCAGGCTCTGGGCAGGTACATTTACTGGCAGATCTCGTCCACTGTAAAGGGACAAAAGCACGTCCTTCAGTTACATAAAAATAAGTCTGGACCCCATACTCTTTGCTTTGGCACAGAGCCTCCTGTTTTGAGGCAAATCAAGTGCAAGGCAGCAGAATATTCCCACCGCCCTCAGCCCATACAAAGCAGGAACTTGCAGAACTTATTTCATAATCCCAAGCTCCTCTTTGAGGAGAAAGCCTTCTCTTACATGCACTGCTCTGTGTGTTCTTCAACATGAGATTAACTAAGCTGTAGCAAACCAAACACAGTTATTCAAAAGCCTTTTGCATTTTATGTATGCAGCAGATCAGCCATAGGAGCCACCAACAGACATAATCCTGCCTCCAGGAAAGGCAGACTGCTTTACTGCTGGAACCACCTATGCCAAAAGCAGCTGGCAGATGATGCATTACACACAGGTCAGGCAGCAAGAGCTCACATCCTGCCCACACAGGACCTGGGGGAACATGAAGCCAGCCTTCCCAGGCACCTTCACACTGCCAGGAAACACTGGGTTATCCATTTCAGGCTCACAAAGCCCCCCATCACCAAAAAAGCATTAGCCCCAACTTCAAGCAGTTCTTTGTTCACAAGCAGGTGCCAAACACCACACCACCAAGGAACATACCATGTTTGCCAGGTCCCACTGAGCAACTTCCCCACCCTACCAAACCCTGGCCCTCAAGCTCGCCTCTAACCCAGCCAAACACATCACCTGGCGAGATGTCACGTTTGCTTTTTGTGACAGGAGTGGTGCAGACTCCACTGAAATCCAAGGAGTTGTCCAGCATGGCATTTATTCGGCGAAATATATCTGCATTGCTGCACGTGGAAAGAGCAGGGGCATCCGGGCTATCCCAGCAGTCTTTTATGCTCCTCCCAGTATCTTCCTTCTGGTAAGAAAGAACAAGCATTAGTGTCAAGCACGCTACTACTCACCTCCCTACTTTCAATGCATTGTGGAAAGCCTGGATTGCCTCCAATACTCATATTAGCTTTAGCTCCAGGTCTTCACAATGTTCAGGCACAATTCTTTGCACTAAAGAAACAGTTAAGCAAAAGGGTCAGCAATTTGTCAGCACTACACACCAGACCAGGACCGCCCCAGTCACAAGCAGGCACCAGCTCACTGAAACTGGGTGAACTTTAGACCAAGAGCCACAGCACCCGAACCCATTCAACTGCTAACACAAGCTCCCTGCCTTCCTTCTGCACAGCACTTCACACTGAGGCACAGACCACACACCTTCTCCCCAGGATCAGCTTCCTGACACTGGGGGATACTCGTGGTCAAGGCACCCACCACCTGACACCACAGGGGTTCCTCCTGCACACAGTACAGCTCACTTCACCGCTCTCATTTTGGAGCTCCAGGCAACATCTTGGAAAAGCCAAGTCAGCAGCCATGCAAACACTTCAGGCCTATGGAAAAAACAAGACTTCCCAGCTAATCAAACAGCCCCAAAGTCCTGAGGTGCCACTCAGCAAGGTGAAATGAATCCCAGTCTCCTCTTTAGTTAGCTGCTCCTTATCAGAAAGGGGTTACCCAACAACAGCTCTGCTTTATCACAATCTTCCACCAGCACCGACCTACCAGTTTCAAGGTTTTTTGGGTCTGACCATCCTACTACAAGCCAGGGCTCTCAGTAAAGCTTCTTCTGCATGCCAAGAGCAAAACCCTCCTGCTTCTTGGTGTCAGTCCAGAGACCCAGCAGCAGCAGCTGCTTCCCCCAGCTCTGCCTGCAAGCCACTTCCACACCCAGGCTTGCTTCAGTGCAGCTGCACAGCACTCAAGCCCTTGCCACTCTAGAAGCTGCTAAACAATCTCCATCCAGCATTTTTGGACCACAGGCAAGTCTCCCCGCCACCCAAAAGCTACTGCAGCAGAACCCTGCTCCTGAACATGCTGAGCAAGCAGTATTGCCATCAATTAAGGCACGCATTAAAGAGAAGCGCAGGAAGGCACAGCCACTCCGGTTTTGGCCTCTGGACCAGAATCCCTGCCATTAAGCAAATCTAGCTGGAGCCAAATTCAAAGAACTGAATCACAGCTAGGCTGGCAAACAAGGCCTCTGCTACTCCAAGACACACAAGAGCCTATAGCTTTAAATTGGGCCATTTGTATTTGTCAAGGAGCCGTTTAATCCATCCACCATTTGGATGTGATCCTGTAAGTTTGGGGCCTGCCTTCCCCACACTTCTGCTTTGCCCAGCAGCAAGCCTGAAGCACCGAGCTGGTTTTCCTTTTCAAATGATCCTGTACTGATCTTTCCAGTGTGCGGCCTGTAACTGGATGCAAGAGGCAAGCCTAAACCAAATTTCATGTGGAAATGGGAACTTGGCCCAGCCTGAGCATGGGACTCACATTTCCCCCATTCCCCACCTTGTGAGCAGTTTTACTGCCATAAAGTACACTCAGTTTTCCACATCCCAGTCAACTACAAGCAAACAAACCCTTCCTGAAGGAGGCAGCAATAAGCCAGGGAATTGTCAACTCCTGTGATGCCTCCAGGTAGGAGGCAAGCAACTGATTCAGGATTTCAGCCTGCTTAAGACTATTGCATCTAATTCAGCACCACCGCCTGGGATATTTGTCTGTTAAAAGACCCAGCCCACCCTCAGATAAGGCCCTGGAACTCTGTCAGCACAGCACAGGAGCATTTACAAGCCAAGAATAAACAGGTAGGGCTCAAAGCAAGCTTCAGGCAAGAGTAAACAGGCAGAGCAAGCTTTAGGTCATCTTTATAAAAAGCAGCTGAGGAGTACAGAAGCTCAATTTAAGAGAGTATTGCCAGTCATCTTTAATAAAAAGGAGTGCCGCATCAGGCTGTTTTGGCACAAGTGTGAAATGCCATATTCTCCTCATGTTACTGCTACAGAACCTCTTAAAGCAGGAGGCAGAGCTTTTTCCTCGGAGTTTGTGCTAGCAGGACAAAAATAAACTCCAGTGGCCAACCAAATGCCTGACCTGTTCCTGCTCATTTAGCATTTGATGCTTCCCACAGCTGGCAGCACCAGTCCTGCCACAAACAAGAACAGAAAACAGCAAGAGGATGGCCAAGCATTTTTACAGAATTTCCTTTTACTTAAAAAGCTTTTAACTTTAAAGACTGAAGGATATCCTAGAGATACTGCAGGCACCACCGACTTCAGAGCTGGCATCCAACGCTTTGTGTAGGCAGTGGCTCATGTCTCTGCATCTTCCCTGGTGAAGCTCACCCATCTCCCTGGCCCCCCCAAGCCAAAAATACTCCTTTAAAAGAGCTCTGCAGGTCTCTGAAGCATGCAGGGTCCAAATGACTAGACTACACAGGCTGCTGAACAGAAGGAATTTACAACACATAGCTGGAGAAAACATCCACATCCCTTAGTCTCACCAGGAATTAACACCAAAGCACAGGGAAATGTGTTTGAGGCTGTGTGCTCCAGAACCTTCTCCATTCTCACTTCGAGCAAGGAAGTATTTTTGAATGCAGCAAGGATTAGCTTTCAACACTATCTTGACTATCTTGAAGGACTTTGCTGACCAGAGCAATACATCAATAGCTATACTCTTGCTCCTCTGGACCACACCACAGCAACTACAGCCACAGCCCACACTTGAAGCTGCCCCCCCCCACACCTTCACCAAGGCACAAAGATCTGTGCCCAGTGCACTACAAGGCTCTGAAGCCCCAGGGAGGGATCATCAGGTGCCAGACACCTGTAGCACCACACTCCAAACAAAAGCCACCTGAGCAAGATGGGGAACACCTGGCTTGATGTGAAACAAGGCAAGAAGATGTTTCTGCTCCCACAGATCAGCAGAAAGACAACTAGCATGCCACCTCACCTGCTTGCTCTGCATCCAGAAGCTGGCAGCCAAAACATCATTGTACTTGCAGCCATCAGGTCCCTGGGGTTCATGTCTTATCAACCCCCCAAAACCATGACTGCAGCTGCACTTAAAAGAGATCCCACACAGGACACCCACAAGACATGGACCTGCAGCAACTCAGTCCATGAAACAATGTCTGCTCACGTAAGCAAAAGCCACTAAAGATATCTAAGTGGAAACAAAGGCACCTCCACAGCTCTGACATAGACACACCTGAAGGAAACCTAGCATTTAAACAGCAGATAATGAAATCCCAGGGCCAAGCAGCATCCCCAGCACTGTGCAGGATTAGGATATCCTAATCCTGAGGGAAGCCATTAAACACAGCTCAGCTGCCAGCATAACCATGATGTGCATTAGCTCCTTAGGAACAGGCAAGGCTCGTCCACCCCAGCTGCGATTCAGCCTTTACTCATTATACTTTCCATGGAAATCCCACTGAGGCAGCATCATGCTGATGCCTGAAGGGGTTTTCAGCCAAGAGGGTCTCGAATCCTGAAAGTTTAAAATGTTGTTAAAATAGCATCAGTTTCAACATAACTAAATCAAGATGGCTCTACACTTCAATCAAAAGCAGCTCCAGAAGTCTCTTACTGGCCTGTTTTGCTTCCCAAACCAAAGTCAGGTACACCAACAGAAAGCACTACTCTGATGCAACTGTTCCTATAAATCAACACTGCTTAATGAAGCAACAATTTAACATGCCCAGCTCATCCTGTCCAGTGCTCTCACCACCAGCAGGGCCACGCTTCAGCAACTGCTCCATGGTTTGCATGGAGAGGGCCTCGAACACATCTGCCTGGAAGCAACCCTGTTTGGAAAAGACTTCGTTGGATTTACTTTTACGTGGGAGTGCTGACTTCAGAATTATACCAGTTTTGCCAAAATTCCTGTTTTGAAAGAAGTTTCACTGCTAAGCACCTACTTTTTTTTTTTTTTCCCCCAGAACTGAATACTTCAAAACTATTATCCAAACTGCCTTAGAAACAAGTAACAACCCAAATAGAGGCTTCAGCACACTATCAGCATAGACTATCTCAGCACACTATCAACATAGAATAAGGCCCAGGGAGATCACTCCAGCTGAAAAACCCTAAGAGCCCTGAACTCCCCCAAAGCATTACCTCCACCCTTTGCACAACTGCAGCTGCCACCGCTTACATCCACTTCTGTTGCCACACGGCTAGCCTCTTAACCAACCCACCTCAACGAGCACTGAGTTTAGCTGGGTTAAAAAAAAAAAAAAAGAGAGAAGTGAAGCCTGGAGAACACTCCGCACAGGTGTGGCAGCACAGAGAGGGTGCAAACTACTACTAAGTAAAAAAAAACACTCAGACCTCCCTCTGCCTACAAAAAGGGGTTTTAAGCCATTACGTGAGACCACGATACACCAACAACTCTTCAGGGGCGACCCTGCGGGCGGGGGGTTTCGCCTCAGCGCGGTAGCGCTGAGGCGAAACCCCCCGCCCGCAGGGTCGCCCCTGAAATCTCCTCAGCGCCCCCTTTCCCGCCCAGCCTCCTCAGCGCCCCTTCCCGCCCAGCGCTCACCCGCCGCGCGCGCCGCCAACGTGCGAAGCCACGTGAGGGGGCGGCGGGCGCGGCGAGGAGGGGGAGGAGGAGGAGACCGCGCGCCGCTCCGCCCCGCCCCTTCTCCCCCCTCCGACCTCCTCCTCCTCCTCCTCTTCCCGCCCGCCGCGCGCGCCGCCTCAGCACGGCGCTCGCTCGCTCGCTCACCGGCGGGAACGCCATGGGCGCTGCACAGGGCGGGAGGATGGGGGGGGGGGGAGGCGGGTCTCGAGGGACCGGCGGCAGCGCCGGGCTCCGGCCCCCCGCCGGGTTTTTAATGCGGCCGCGGCGCATGCGCGTGGCGGCGCTGTCCCGCGCGGCCGCCTCGCGCCCCCTCACGACGCCGCCGCCGCCTCGCGCCCCCTCACGACGGCCGGCGGCCGTTGGGCGGCTCCTCACGGGGGGTGGGGGGGGTGGCGGTGAGGGCTGGGTGCTGGGGCGGGCGGTGTCGGCTCCGCTCAGCGCCCGGGGTGCAGTTCTGGGAGCCCCGGTGCAAGAGGGAGTCCAGATCAAGGGGCTGAGCAGCCCTGCTGGGAGGAGAGGCTGGGAGAGCTGGGGCTGCGCAGCCTGGAGAAGAGGGGGATCGGGGGGGGGGGGGGGGGCTCGTCACTGGCCGTAAATACCCAAGGGAGGGTGCAGAGGGGACGGAGCCAGGCTCTTGTCAGCAGTGCCAGGACCAGAGGCGCTGGGCGCAAGCTGGAGCCCAGCAGGATCCATCTGAACATCAGGAAACGCTGTGCTGTGGCGGTGGTGGAGCGCTGGCACAGGCTGCCCGGAGATGTGGAGTCTCCATGGAGATTCAAATCCCACCTGGACGTGGTCCTGGGCAACCCGCTCCAGTGGCCCCGCTAGAGCAGGGGTTGGACCACGTCTTCCAGAGGTCCCTTCCAACCCAAACCACCCTGTGGTTCTGTGGTCCTGTTCTCTCCCCCCCTGTGCCTGGCTCCCAGGGCTTGTCAAGGGGTGAAGGCAAAAACTGGGGCTCTCTGAAATCTCACCCAATTGCTGGGAGGGGAGAGCTGGATAAAGAGACATTTTTCCTTCTTTTTCTCTCCAGAGATGAAATGCCTCCTGGTGCTGGCCCTGCAGTGGCATGGCAGAACAGACACAGCCCTCACGTAGCAGGCATTTCTGCAGTCAAAACACCAGCGATTCTGCTTTGAACAAACGCCTGGAAGCCTCCCAGGTCTCCGCAGATCCCTAGTCAGGGCCAAGCCTCCTGCCCTCTGCCAAGCAAGTGCAGGTGTCCCTGATGTCCCTGCAGCAGAGCCCAGCAGGGGACATTTGGGGACTGGCCCTGCCACTATACACACAGAGTAGAGAAGGGTGCAGGTTTGAGGAGAGCTTTATTGGCCATAATAAATAAGGTTACACTGCGTGACTGTGGCAAGAGGTGAGGGACTAGAGCCACCGTGTCTTCACCGAGCAGGACATTGTCCTATCCTGCTCCTTCTTCCCAGAGGCAAAGCCAGCCCAGGTATCACTGCCTCCTGTCCCGCTTGTGCCACCATGAGTACTGGGGTGGGGAATAACCCCGGAACAGGGACAGGAGGGTCTTGGGGAGTGGTGTGGGGCAGAGGGGATGGGGGCGTGTGGCAGGGCCTGGCTGTCACTGTGCCAGGGCCTGGACGATGTCCTTCACCAGCATGGTGCCAATCACCATCTTCTCGCTGTTGACGGTCAGCTGGGCTGCGGCTCCCTCCCGCCGCTCCAGGGTGACGAGCACCAGGCTGCCACTGGTCACCGTCTTGGCTGCAAACCTGCCCGCCAGCAAACACAGGGCATCAGGGTGAGCTGTGCTCCTCTGTCACCCTCCTGTCCCCTGTCCCCAGCCCCTGGGATGCTCCAGTGGGGGCTGGGGAGGTGTCTGCCACCAACAGCCACTGTCACAGTGGGTCTGGGTGCAGGTTCCTGCAGGCTCCTTGTCCTTATGGAAGCTCTGAGTGTCCCCATAACTGAGCTGATTTGATTTGGGTATGACTGCAGAGGTGACAGTGCCTGCCCAGTCCCCAGGCTGGACCTTGCGGTGGGTCACTGGCATGGCACAGTCCCCAGGGAGCTGAGGTCCCCTGGGGTGTCTGGTTACCTGTATTCATTGTCAGCTCCGCAGGGCACACGTCCCACGTTGGCAGCCGAGGTCACTTGCTGGACGATGGCGTGGTCACTCCGGCATTTCTCAGGCAACGTCAGCTTCTCCGTGATCTCGCTCATGCCTGTGAGCTTCCCTGGAGCAGGCAGCAGAGCCCCTGCCTGTCTCTGGCCATGCACTCAACCCTGTGCCCACCACTGACAGCAGTCGTATCCCCACCAGGTCCCATTTTGCTGTCCCCAAATCAAGCCCTGGCTCCCGTCCCCTCCTGTCCTGCCCCAGGCTGAGCCTGTCCCAGGCCACCTTGTTCCTATGGTTTGCGCATGGCCTCGCATCCAGGTTCCCATGAGGTCCCAACATGCTGTCCTGCTTGCTCCTCTCCAGCTTGGCAGAGATGGACATAGGAAAAACCTTTCCTCCGTGACCCTTTCCAGGCTTGTCCCTGTCACCATGCCTGGTGGCAGCAGCCTGCAGCCACGTCCCTAGAGACGGGCTCCTCCAGGCAGCAGCACTGCAGGGTGATGGAGCCAGGTACCACAGGGCACTGAGCACACCCCAGCATCTCCAGCTCACCACAGACCCCCTCTGCTCTGGGAGCATGGTGACAGAAGGCCAGGGTGTCCCCGTCACTTGCCACAGAGTGACATGAGGTTCCTGTGCTGGGCAGAGGTTTTGGGGACCTCGTGCAGCCCTGTGGCACTGTGGGGCAGGACGGGACATGGAGGTGTCCCACCGCCCCCACACGCCATTGGGGCACCCCGGTGCCTGGAAGGGAACAAGGGGAGCTACTCTAGGGCCAGCCAAGCTGCCACTTACCCTTGCCCTGCCGCGTGAGGTGCTCTGTGCCACGGCACGGGTGGCAGGGGGACAAAGCATGCAGTGAGTGCCACCGTGGGGACAGTGGGTGGCCCCCCACCCTGGCCCCGGCCCCCACTCACCCTGCTCCTTCCTGAACTCGTTCTCGCTCATGAAGACAGGGGCCATCAGCTCCCCCACTGGCGGCTGGATGGAGACGTAGAAGTGACGCGTGTGGGTGCTGGGGACACAGGCAGGTGAGAGGGGATGCACTTGAGGACGTCCCCCTCCCCCTGCCTCAGGCAGAGGGACAGCTGGAGGGAAACTGAGGCACAAAATGGCTCAGGAATAGGGAACCCATCAGGCTGGACCTGGGACTGCTGCCACCTCCTTGTCCCCTGGTGCCTGTCTCACTGTCCCCTAGAGCACCCCATGTCCATCCCAGTGTCCCCTCTCCCCTGGAAAGACCCTGGGGCGCATCCTGGTGTCCCCATCCCCTGGAGAAACCCTGTACTTGTCTCACTGTCCCCTGGAGCTCCTCATGCCCTGTGCTGCTGTCCCTTGCCCCCCAATGCCCACCCAGCTCTCCCCAGTGCCCTGGAGGACCCCATGCCCTATCCTTCTGTCCCCCAATGCCTCATCCTGCTGTCCTTTGTCCCCTGCTGTTCCATGTCCCTTGGAGAGATGTCAGTGCCCATCGCACTGTCCCCATCCCCTGGGACACCCACCCTGTCCCCTCCCGCCTGGCACTGGCCACTCACCACAGCTGGAAGTTGGCCGCCTGAGTGGAGTCGCAGAAGTCGATGCCCATCACCACGCTGGTCGTGTCCCCAGGCGCCAGGCACTCTGAAAGCACACGGCTGTCACCGGGTCCCACCTCCCCTCCGCGGGCTGTCCCCCCCGTCCCTCCCGAGCACCAGTGCTGTGCCGTGCCGTGTCGTACCGATCTCAGGGAACTCCTGGATCCGCATGCCCGAGAGCGGCTTGGGCTCGCTGACCCGCAGGCTCTTCACCTCAGCGTCGGTGTTGTTGGAGATGTGGATCTGGACGGCCACCATGTGGGGGTCCCCCGGGAAGGGCCGGCGGCTGAAGCAGTACTCAACTGAGAGCCCCTCGCCCGCCATGCGGTGCAGCAGCTCGTAGGTCCTCACCGCACCGAACGCCGGGCTCATCAGCTGCCGGGGACCGAGGGACGATGTGGGCCACTGAGCCCACCCCATGGCACCCGTTGGGTGTTAGGGACCCGCAAGGGGATGTGAGGGACACTTACGGTGGGTGCCAGGGAGGTGTCGGTGAGTGTGAGGCCCTCCAGATCGGTCACCAGGCTGGTGGAGACGATGCTGGTGGAGGGGACAGGCTGGGGAGGTGGGGGAGTGACTGCAGGGAGAGGAAAGATTTAACAAAGCTCCGATGAGCCACAACCCTGTGGGGACACCACATGGGGACACCACATGGGGACAGCCTCGGTGCTATAGCCCCTTGGGGACAGCCCCATGGGGACACCACATGGGGACAGCCTCAGTGCTATAGCCCCTTGGGGACAGCCCCATGGGGACACCACATGGGGACAGCCTCAGTGCTATAGCCCCTTGGGGACAGCCGCATGGGGACACCACATGGGGACAGCCTCAGTGGTGTAACCTCATGGGTACAGCTGCATGGGGACAGCCATGTGGAAACAGCCCTAGTGGCACAGTTGCAGGGGGGAAGCCCCTCAGATACCACCCACAGGGACAGGCACGTGGGGACAATCCCATGTGGACAGCCCTGGTGGCTCAGCCATCTGCTCCACAGCCATCCTCATGGGACAGGGGCCATCCAACCCCCAAGTCCCCATGTTCCTGCTCACCCAAAGACTCCACACGGCCTTGTACCTCCCCACCCCAGGTGTCTGTGCCTCAGTTTCCCCAAAGCCAAAACCGTGACCATCCCATGTCCCCTGCAGCCACTCACAGTCATCCAGGTCAAGCAGGGAGATCTCCTTGGGGCCAGCCCTGCTGCTGGGGGGCTACAAAGGGGCAGAGAGATGGGGAGGGGTGAGCAGGGGGGCTGGGGTCCCCCTGGCCTCCCTCCCAGCCTGGTCCTCACCGCCTTCCTCCGCTTAGCCTCTACCACGGCCGGTGCCTCAGTGCCAGATTCTGACCCTGAAGAGCTGCTCTCGGAGGCGCTGGCCTCCTCTGACGAGGTCTCTGCATGGCCCTTCCTCCCCTGAGGTCCTGCTGCCTTCTTGACCTTCTTCCCCTCAGTCTCCTCCTCCTCCTCGCTGGGGCTGCAGGGAAAGGAGGCTTTAGGGGAGGCCATGACACCAGGTCAGCCGGGGGGGACACAGCCTCCTTGGGGTACCTGCCCGCACTCCCCGGGGAGGAGGCCTTCCGGGGGCCTCCCTTCTCCTTCCTCTTTTTCCTCTTCTCCTCCTCCTCCTCCTTGTCCTCTGACTCCCCGCTGCCTTCCTCCTCATCCTCCTCATCCTCCTCCTCGCTGCTGGAGCTGGAGCTGCCGGAGCTGCTGCTGCTGCCGCTCTCCTCGCTGACGGACTCAGGCTCTGCAGGGAACACAACTCAGCCGTGCTGCTGTGTCCCCCCACGTCTCCACCATTCTTCGCTGTGTCCCACCACATCCCTCCACTGTGTCCCATGTCCCCACAGCTGCCCATGGTGCCTTACAGCATCCCCACATCTCCCCCCGCATCCCTGTTTTCCCCTGCCAGATCCCTCCATGTCCCCCATCCCCACCACGATGGGATGTCCTCATCATGGTGTCCCCTGCCTGGTGTCCCACCATGGTGGCATCACCAAGTCCTCACCACTGTCTGCAGACTCGGTGGGCCCTGACTCGCCCTCTGAGTCAGAGTAGAAAGGTTTCTCCACCTTCTCCTTCCTCTTCTCTCGGCTGGTGCACTTGGTCCACTCGGGAACCTGCTGGCACAGGGCTTGTCAGGGTTGTCACCCATGGGCGGGGTCCTAAACCACTGCCTTCACCCTGCTCCTGCCCCCAGGCAGTTGCGTGGTCACCAGAGAGGGGACATGGGGCAGCTGAGCAGCACCTGGGCCCCTTCTGGGGCTCTCCCAAGACCCCAGTGTGACCTCCCCACCATAGTCCCTCATACAGCCCAGGTTGCCCCACGCACCTCCACATTCCTCACGGAGGGGTCAGGGGCTTCATCTGGCCAGTCCGGCAGCTCCTGGTACCCAACAGCCTTGGTGTTGAGCAGGTGGGACAGGGAGCCCAGCTGGAAATGGTCCCGATCTATGGCAGGATGAGAGGTGGCGGCAGCTCAGGGCCAGCGGTGCAGCACCAGGGTGACATCTCTCCCTGTGTCCCCATGCCCTGCAAGCAGGGTGGGTACCTTTGAAGGAGGACTCCAGGATGGGAGCAGGTTTTTGGGCCAGGAAGAGCTTCTTGGCATACTTGTTGAGGGCCCCGCTCTTCTCGGTGGGCACAATGAGCTGGCGGATGAAGCGAGCCCGGTCACGGATGTCATAATTCTGGTCGTACTTGGCCAGGTTGAGCACGTACTGGGTCAGCAGCTTGCTCTGCATCAAGGGGCACGCTCAGGGCCAGCCTCTTCCTCCCACTGGGGAAACTGAGGCAGGCCATGGGACCGTGTCCCCAGGAACATGTCCCCAGGTACCTGCTTGGAGTTGGTCAGGTAGAGCTTGGCTGCCAGGTTGATGACCTGCAGCTTGACGATGTCCTCCTCGTTGGTGAAGGACTTGGCCATCTTGCGCAGCACATCGGGTGCTATCTTGGGCACGTGCTCACAATACTCGCCAATCAGCCACAGGATGCTGGCCCGTGCCATCGGCACCTGCAAAACACCCTCGGGAGTGTGGCATCGCTGTCACCCCCTCTGGTCCTGGGTGCCACACAATGCCCCAACCCACCTGGATGTTGTCAGTGAGCTTGGCCATGTGCTTGATGATCTCGCTGTGCTGAGCCGGCTGCATCTGCAGCAGCTTCTTGATGACCACCACGGATTCAGCCACCACCAGCTCTGTGAGCAGAGACCCGGCCTCAGCGGAGTCCTTCCTGAGGGAGATGGAGCCCCCATTTCACCCCCACCATGAGTGCTCACCATCCCGGTTGGAGAGGAGCTGGACGAGGCCGTTGAGGCAGGTGTCCCGCACTTTCCCAATGTTGGTGGCACAGCGCCCAATGGCTTGGATGGTGGCTGCCACAAAGTCCTTGTCCATGCTGCGGATGTAGGTCTGTGCAGGCACAGCATGTCACCCGTGTGCCAGCACCGGGTGTCCTCCGCATGCGGTGGCCACACATCAGGGCTTTTTGGAGCCATTCATGGAGTTAGCACATCAGTCCTTTCCTCCCAGTGGGATTCTCCTCCATCCCCCCTGTCCCCAACCCAGCAGGTATTTTGGCATCCATAGCCACGACCGAGTTGCACCCTCAGACTGCCTGGGGTCTCAGCATACCTGAAACTCACGCAGGATGGTGGAGATGTTGGTCTCATTGGCCAGGTTGGTGAGGACCTCCAGCTGCAGGAAGGAGAGAAAGACTGTCAGCTTGAGACATGTCCCAAGGACACCAGATTCACAGTGTCCTCCTGTCCCCAGAACACGGAAGATGGCTGCTCCATGGGGAAGAGCTCCATGGAGCCCAAAGCCACCAATGATGGGTCATGCCAGGTGTTTCCAACTCACCTTGAGGATCTTGATCTGTGTGGGGTCTGTGGAACGGATGTAGAAACTCTTCAGATAGGGCTCAAACATCCCCTGTGCAGAGAGCCAGCAGTATTAGTGACACTGATGTTCTCAACGTGCTAAGGCCACCTGTGGGCAGGTGGCCCTGGCAATCAGCCACCGGCCAGCCCTCATTTCACTCCAGAGTTAACGGGGCTGACTCCTCCCGTACCAGGGCCAAGACTCACCCGCCTTTTAATGGACATGGTGGCCACATTCTGCAGCACAACATACTGGACCTCGCTGTGGAGACAGAGAGGGGACTGCCATCAGTGGGGCAAGCCAGACCTCCCTCCCAGCATGTCCCCATGAAGACGGAGCAGGACCCACCACCAGGGTGATGCCACCATGATGCTCCCACCCTTTATCTGGGTTGGGATGTTTGGGAGTCTTCCCCAGGGTCTTGGGGCTCCCATGGGTCCCACTGGCCACGTTCTGTGGGGTGGGAGACCACCAAAACCCAGGTGCCACAGACCTGTGACTCCGCAGGAGCCGCACCAGTGCCTTGGCGATGACACCAACCTCTGCCTTGGGTGCCAGGTGGAAGTAAAGCTGTGCCACAGCCATCACCACCTGCGGGGAGACACCTGCCTGTCACACATGTGGACATGGGGACATCTCAGGGGACAGCTGTGTCCCCCAGTGTCCCACCCAACAACAGCCAGAGGAAATCCAGCCCTTGGGAAGTCTACCACTGGAGGTTCCCCCAAGACTTCCCCAACACCCTGGTGGCTTCTTGGCTGGTGGGGACATCATGAGCCCAGGTTGGACACTACTGGTAGCCTTGGGGACAGGGCGGGGGCTCACCGCAGCATTGCGGCTCTGCAGCAGGGGCTTGGTGTTGCGCAGGAGCAGGCGGTGGTCAGGGTCCATGACATAGGGCTTGCGCTTGGCCAACGAGGCTGCCTCCGCCTTGGCATCCTTGGTGTCCTCTTCCTCAGAGCCATAGAAAGCCTTCTCGGCACTCTCCTCCAGCAGGGATTCCTGCCAGCAGCACTCACCTTCACCCCACCACCCCACCCCAACCACACTGGCAGAGCAGCAGGATGCACTGTGACACCAGAGCATCCCTGGTACCAAGGTGGCCAGGGGCACCCTAAGGTGTCCAGGACACCCTGAGGCTCCCAAACTCACGTTCTGGTTGGGGCTGAGGAACTGGGTGCGTGCGTAGCGGGTCAGCATGTTGATGATCACCACTTGGCCCCACTCCTCCACGTCGATGAGCAGGTTGCAGAGCTTGCGGTAGTTCTTGTGGATGAGGTCGATGCGCTCTGGGCAGACCTCCTCAAATGCCATCACCACGCTGCCGGCCACCAGCTGTGGAGGGAAAGCTCGGGGTGGCTCACTGGGTTGGTGGCATCTCCACAGGGATGCTGGTTTGGTGGGGATGGTGACATCCCCATCAGGGATGGCTTGGTGGGGACATTGGCACCCCCACATTTTGGGGGAGGGAAGACATGGCGCCCTGCTCACCGTGGTCTTGTCCGCCAGCAGCTTCTCAATGACTTCGATGAGTTGGTCCTTCTGGTCTGAGTCGAGGCTGTGAGGAAAGAGTGGGATTGGTGCAGGTAGGAATACATCCAGACCCCCAACTCCTCCACCCCTGCTGGCACCAAGCAGCTGGGACCCCCCCACCAGGGTCTGCATTCCCAAAACCTAGCAACAGAAAGACACACAAAGCCTTCCATGAGTTTTCCCTGTTCTCAGCAGCCATCTCGCATCCCCCCGTTACCTGTAGAGCTTGGGGATGGCATGGGCAGCCGTCTTACGCACGTATGGGGACATGTCTGATGCGGCCTCCTTGATGGCCAGCATCATGATGGGTACGATGATGGGTACACGGATGCTGGAGAGGACACGCAGTGCGCTGGCACGGATCAGCTGGTTGGGGTCCTGCAGGGACATAGGCATTGCTGCAGCAAGCTGGGACAGCCTCACAGCCTCCCCTTTTGCCCCCAAAGCATCCAGGATGCCCACCTTGAGTCCTCGCTGGAAGGTGGAGATGGAGAGCAGGGCCAGATCCTGCTGCTCCTCCGCGTAGCGCACCAGGTACACGTACACCAACTTCTTCACCTGCAGGGTGGAGCCGGCCAAGGTGGCAGGGACCCCCAAACACCCCCAAAACCCTCCCAAACAGGGAGCATCCCAAGCCCAAGGGACACCCATGGGTGCAACCTCACCTCAATGTTCTTGCAGGCGACGTTCTTCACCACGGCCGGGAAGAGGTCAGAGGCATTTTTCCCCCGGGCAATCATCTAGGGAATGAAGGAGCAGTGTGACATGGGGTGGCTGGCACAGCATGGCACGGCACAGCATGGCATGGCATGCAGCAGCTCACCGCCACGATCCTCTTCATGGCCTCCAGCTTGAGTGAGTCCTTGTTGCTATCCAGCATCTCCTTGAGGTCATCATGCCTGCACCATACCAGGGTGGAAAGTCCCATAGTCCATTTTTAGCCATTTTTATTCCTTTTTTTTGGCCCTATCCCATGGGAGAGATGCCTGCGCCGTGCCAGCAACCTGACCCTCCAGTGCTGTGCAATATTGATGGGGCAGGAGTTGGGTTACAGCCGTATGAAAAATGAACCAAAGGGACTTGCATGGCACTGGCCACCAGCTCTGTCCCCATCCCGGCCACCAGCTGGACATCCCTTGTCCCCTCCTGGGCATGGTGGTGCAGATGTGCCAGTGCACCCTAACAAAGAGCGCCCTGGAATGGTCAAATCCAGCACTTTTGTTACCATTGTTACCTCTTATAAGGCTGTTTGCCATCTGTGTCCCTTTTATAAGGCACATCTGTCCCCACCAAACCGGGGGGCGCTGCAAGTCTGCATCCACCCACAACAGCCCCATCATCATCAAGGGACAGCAATTTTCCCCAAAGAGCACAGATTTGCACCAAACCAGCCCCAGCATTTGGTGACACCCTTCTGGGGCATGCCACATCCCAAAGCCCCCTGGCACGATGCTCAACCCCAGCCATCGCTGCCACCATCCCCGGGGGGGCTCCCCGGGGGGGGGGGTCTTACCGCGGTGGCTGCCCGGTGCTGGTGGCCACCTCGTCCTTGGGGACAGCCAGTGGCTGCAGCTCATCGGCGCGCAGGGCGCTGTAGCAGGTGGGTGGCCCGGCCTCAGTGGCCAGCACTGGGCTGGTCACCTCCTCGGCCGCATCACCACCTGCCACTGTTTTTGGCCGCAGCAGCTTCTGCACAGGTGGCAGCAAGAGCATCGCTGTGGCCAGGGGTGGCACTGGGGACAGCAGGGACAGTGGCAGGGCTGTGGCCCCGCTCCTCCTCCTGAAACCTGATGCTGGGCTGGGTTGGGTTGCGGTGTCAAACCAAGAAGGCCACCACGGGGTCTCGTGGTCCCAAGTGCCACCTGCCCCACAGCTAGGGGGACATGGCAGGGACATGGTTCCCCGGGGACTTCCAGTGGCTCAGCTGCAGGTGGGGACATCCCCAAGGGGATGGAACAGATGTGGGTGTCCCAGTTGGGTGATGGGGTGGCACCTGGGGGGCATGGGGACAATGACAGATCCAGCATGGACACTGCTGGACTAGGGGACATTGCCAGGGGCTCAGGGTGGGGGACAGTGACAGAGTGGGAGACCCTGCTGGAGTCGGGGGAAAGTGACAAAGTGGGGGACATTGCCAGGGGGTCAGTGATGAGGGACAGTGCCAGCAGGGGGGAATCTGCCAGGGCATGAGGAGGGGGGAGATGGTGACAGTGTGGGGGACGCTGCAGGGGTTTGGGGTAAGGGACACTGCCAGGCTGAGGGACACTGCTGGGGGGGGGGGCAGGGGGACAGTGACAGAGTGGGGGATGCTGCAGGGGCTGGGGAGGGGGACACAAGGAACCCCACTTTCCCCTTTTACACTGCCTCCTCCTCCCCTGTCCCCCTCCCCCACTGTTCTGCATCCCCATGACCCCCCAGCAGCTGCCGGCCACAGGTGACATCCGCCGCCCCGTGCTGCTGGGACCGCGGGCTTGGCGTGGGTGGGAGGCATGGGGACTCTGCAGCCCCCCCGTGCCACAGCAGATCTCAGATCTCCGATCTCCCCCCACCCCCCCGAACCCCTGGTCCAAAACCCGTCTTTTTTCCCTCAAACCACCACTGCATCCTGGTGGCCTTTGCAAAAAGCGATGCGTCCCCATCCTTATCCGCAGGCGTGTCTCCATCCCAAGGCGGGGGGGGGCACCACCAGCCTGCTGCCATTGTCCCCAGGGTGTCCCCATGTCCTCCCCACCCCCCCCCACCCCATCCCCACCTCTTGTAGTCGGAGGCGAAGATGCCGCCGCTGGCAGGGTCGTGGCCGTACTCAGGCTCCCCCAGGCTGGAGGAGCCCCCCTTCTCCTCGCCGTAGGCCGGGCTGGCCGCCATGGCGGTGCTGGCGCAGGCTGGGATGCGCAGGCCGCGGACGCCGGCACTGATGTCAGCGTCGTGCGGGGACGGCCACCGCTTAAAGGCACCGGGGAGAGCGGGTACCCACGGCACCCACCCTACCCGCAGCACCCGCAGCACCCGCGGCACCTGCGGCACCCACGGCACCCTGGGGGATGCTCGGTGTAGCGGGGCCGTGTGGTTCTGGGGGATGCTCCCACGTGGCTCCCCCCCCCCCCCCCCCAAATATAATAAAAGGATAGGAGAGGTGGGTTTGCTCCCCCCAAATGGGGTGGTCCCCAGTCCTGCATTTTAAAAGTGGGCATCACTTGGGATCTTGTTATTTGGGACACTTGTTACTATTTGCGATATCATTATTTGGGATATCATTATTTGGGATATTATTTGGGATATTATTGTCAGGATATTTTTATTATTATTCAGAATATTATTATTATCATTGCTGTGATTTTCACTATCATCATCACTATCACTATTATTATTATCGCTTACTATTATTATTTACTATTATTATCATCATCTACTATTATCATCATTTATTATTACTAACGTTATTACTACCATTGTTATTTTTATTATTTACAGAAAAGTAATGCTGTTCAGAGATAAGCCTCATTACTATTAACAAATAATCAGTATTTTCAGAGAATTCAGGATATCATCATTATTTGCAGATAATTCAGAAATTCTATTTTTTTTTCCAAATTTTAACATTTTTTACTTCATATCTTAAACACAGAAATAATGTCTTTCAGCTGGGCAGTTATTTCACCCAATCACTCAGGATATGAAGCAGCAAATATAAGCAGACTAGGTGGAAATAATTAATAAAGCAGCTGATTAATGTTTCTTTCCCCACGCAGAGGGTGCTGAGTGGTGTCTTTGAAATGATCCAGCGCAAAATCTAGAAAGGAATACCCCCCAAAAAGTCATGGTTTGCAGGAAGCAGATGTGTGGAAAGGCAAAGTGTGGGGACGAAGGGACATGGCTGCCCTGGATGCGCTGGGGAACAGGCCGCTGGCTACCCCCCTCACACTATCTGCTTGCTCCCCTGGAACACGAGCGGCCTGGTGACCTCAACCCTCCTTGGAGACCCCAGCAACTCCTTGGGGGCCCAGCCCTCCTGGGGACCCAGACAATATAAGGAGGACCTAAAACCTTTAGAAGGCGTCCAAAGGAGAGCAGCGAAGGTGGTGAGGGTCTGGGGACAAGCTGTATGAGTAGTGGCTGAGGTCCCTTAGTTTGTTCAGCCCAGAGCAGAGGAGATGAGGGGAGGCCTCATGGCGGCCTGCAGCTCCCTCACGAGGGGAGCGGAGGGGCAGATTCTGAGCTCTGCTCTCTGGGGACAGCGACAGGACCCGAGGGAATGGCATGGAGCAACGGGACAGGGGACGGTCAGGCTGGGTGTCGGGAAAAGGTTCTTTACCAGGAGGGTGGTCAGAAAATGGAACAGGATCTCCCAGGGTCACTGCACAGAGCCTGCCAGAGATCAGGAAGCATTTAGACAACTCTCAGAAATAGTTTCATTTTTAGATAGTCCTATGTGGAGCCAGGGGTTGGACTCTATGATCCTTGTGGGTCACTTCCAACCTGGGGTATTCTATGATTCTGTGAAGTTCTTAAGGACCAGGAGCCTCTTGGGGAACCCAAATCTCCTTAGGGACCCCAGCCCTCCTTATGAACCGCATCCCTCCTTGCGGACTCCAGCCCTCCTTGGGGACCTCAGCCCTCCTTGGAGACCCAGCCCTGGAGGGAGCAGTGACACTCATGCAAATACTCACATCACTGCCATGGCTGTCATTCTTCTTGATTTTAACCTGCAGGAAAAAGATGCCCGTTTGTCTGGGGACTCGTCTGGCCCACTGCACATGCACTGCCCTGTCTCCATACTCACCGCCTCTAAGTAGAAATCCACCAAGTCCAGCAGGTAGAGTGCGAAGTGGATGCAGTTGTTCTCCGTGAGACTGTACTGGGCTGTGCTGTTCATCACCTCCTTGACTTTTTTCTGGAAAGCATCAAGGTCAACCCCAGCTTTTTTCCTGTAAATTTGGCATTTCCCCCTCCCATTTATCATAGCATGGAAGCCTTCCTTGCTGATGTGTCCTCCATTTGCATGATCGTCTGTGTCTGGAAAGGAAAGAGCTGGCCATTACCATGTGCCTTCACCGGCCACCACCGTGACCTGAATGGAAGATGGGGAGCATGGGCTCACTTTGGAAGTGGATGACCTCCTCATCCCCACAGTAGACGGCAGCATGCCTGAAGGGTCTTGGAAGAATTTCAGATTTGACCTGTATGGGGAAGAGCAGGATGTCCCCGGGCTGCAGTTTGCTCTCCAGCAGCACCTCTTCAAAATTTGTTGTGAACCAAGGCACAGTCATCTGGAACAGGAACTTGGTTGCCTCACTCGCTCTACGGGAAGAACGCTTAGGAGAGAAAGGGAATATGCAGCTTCAGCATGGGGCAGAAGTGGCCCCCATTGACCCAAAAAACTGCCAATGGAGGTCTCGCTGTGTACCCTGCCCCAGGACAGCACATCCCCTGCAGAAGCACTTGGAGGAAAGGCGAGAAATCCCAAATCATTCTACTCACAAAACTGTATGACATCCTCAGGCCCATGCTGGGGGTGAAGAGGGACTACCCTGCACCAGGCTGTCCTGCCCTGGTTCTTTGTGTGCTCAGGGATGGGCCCCAACCTGCACTTTACCCTTGCAAGCAATGGTTGCAGGGCTGGTTTTCAGCACACTTGACCCATCCTGCCCCTGTCCTGATGCCCTTTGGTACCTGCAGCTCCTGAGATGGAAACAGCTGGGCCAAAGGCTATTTGTCACCTCCCACCCTGAGCTGGCACAGGGCTGCTCCTTTCTGCTGATTCCTCTTTCCCAAGCCGCGGGGACATTTTCTCCTCCCTCGGGAACCATTTCATGGGCATGAAGCAGCCCAAGAGCTCTCCCATGGGTGTGGGAGCTGACCAAGTCCCCAGAAGAAAGCCCGGAGAGACCTGGAGCAGCTGTTGTGGTTTTGGCTGGACATTCTGGGACTCAGACTGAGCTCAAGCCAGTGGGACTGTCACCTGTGGATGAGTCCACGTGGCAGCATGCATACCCTGAAGTGCCTGTGACCACATCTACTCTGGAAAAAGTCCACACCAGGACAGATAGACCTTGAAGCATCTGCAGCCGTGGATTAGTCCATGACACAGCAAGTAGACCTCTAAGGGACTGTGGCTCATAGATAAGGCCACACCAGAACAGGTACACCCCTAAGGGACTGTGGCCAAAGGAAAATCCCAGGCTGGAGCAGGGACAAGGGTTGGAGTTAATTGCAATGTTAAACCCTATGGCCTGGTCCAAAAGAGCAAGGGGTGGAGACTGCAATGGAAATGCCTTTAAATTGTTGTAACCCATGATCTGAGTTGCATGGTATAGGAAGTCCCTTATCAGGACTATAGGACTGAGGTGGATGGGCCTCACAAGAAGCAGTGCAAGAACAGCAGTGACCTGACCTGAGATGGCTTTAGCATCCAATAGCTCCATGCAACACACCGCCCCTCCTGTCCCGAGTGACTGCCGTAACAGATAGAAGCTAATCATGGACTAAAAGAACTCAACAGACATTTAATGGACATTTGGCAGGGGTGGTCCATAGACTATGGCAATTATCTTTGTGTATTAATCAAATGGTGGTGGTTAATAAGAATGTCTTAGAAAATGTGGGACCTGATCATGGTGTAAGTGGTACGGAATAAAGGGTGGATATTGTCATGGTTTTGGCTGGGAGGCAGTTAATTTTCTTTGTAGAGGCTGGTATGATGCTGTGTTTGGGATTTTTGATGAAAATAGTGGTAGAAACACACTGGTATTTCAGTTGCTGCAGAGCAGCGCACACAGAGCTGAGGACATTTCTGCTTCTTCTGCTGCTCTGTGAGTGAGGAGGCGGGGAGTGCACAAGGAGCTGGGGGGACTGGGAACAAACCATGCCAACAGGGCTCCTCTACCCTTTCTCCTCCAGGCAGGAGGCAGCAATCTGAGGGGCAGAGGTGAGTTTATCTGCAGGGGACACCAGGAAGCAGCCACTCTCTTCTTGGAAGGCAGGAAGGGGTGGTGGCATTGGGCTCCTGAGAAGGGAAAGCAAAAGTGGAAAAGCCCAATGCTGGTGCTGGGCATCTCCTGCTGGGGCAGGTGGTAGCCGAGGGGCTTAAAGCCAGCATTTGTCCCCATGACAGACAAGTTGCTGTGGTGTCCTCATGCTGCAGTAGTGCGGGCTTTCACATGCAACCTTTTATTGAAAAGCTGTGGGCACATGCCAGCACCCACAGCCACACCCTGCGCCCATCCTGCACCCCACATCCACACCTGTATCCCACACCTTGCATCCAATGTCCCGCATCCCACACTGCAAAGCCTGCATCCCACCTGCACCCTGCATCTCCCAGCTCACATCCTCGGCCCGCACCCCACATCCCATACCCCACACCCTCCAGCCTTTATCCCACATCCTGGCGGTGGCCCAGAAAGGATGCTCCAGCCCTGCGTGCTTCCCAGATCGCATCACCACCTTCTTCACTGCAGCTCTGGGGACATCTAGGAGAGAAGACAGCTCCAGTGATACTCAGCCGGGGTGGGTATTGTGGTCCCCTAGGCTTTGGGATGATGGCACCCACCATGTCCCCAGCGAGCTGGCCCAGCCCCAGCAGGGCAAGAGCGAAGTGGACACAGTTGCAAGTGACAGCATCGTACTCCAGCACCATGTCCATGGCTGCCTGGACCCGCTGCTGCAGGGTGGCCACATCCAGCCCCCGCTTCATCCGCAGCACCTTGGCAGGGCCCCTTGTCCGCAGGAGGTGGCTCTTACTGTGCTTGGCCACGATCCCTGTTGGGGACGTTCCCAAGGTGCCTGTGGGGTGGAGGTGATGTCCCCCAGGGAAGGTTGGGGTCACCGAGAAGCGTTGGGGTCACCAGAAGGTTGGGTCCCCAAACAGGGTTGATGTCCTCAAGGAGGTTTGGGGTCATCAGAAAGGGTTGAGATGCCCAAGGAGAGTTGGGAGTCATCAAAGAGGGCTGAGGTGCCCAAGGAGGATTAGGGTCATTGAAGAGGGTTGAGGTCACCAGGAGGGTTTGGTCTCCAAATAAGGTTGAGGTGCCCAAGGAGGGTTGGGTCCCCAGGAGGGTTGATGTCCACAAGGAGGGTTGGGGTTATCAAAGAGGGCTGGGGACACCAAGAGGGTTGGATTCCCAAGGAAGGTTGAGGTCACTAAGTAGGGTTGAGGTCCCCAAGGAGGGCTGAGGTCACCAAGGAGGAGATGCTATGCCCCATGTCCCTTGTGCAGGGATGACCCCCTGCCACTCACCTTCCAGGTGGATGATCTCCCCGTTGCCACAATAGACACCGGCATGGGCACCCCACCAGCCAGGGCCACCCGAGGCCAGTGGGAAGAGAAAGAGGTCCCCAGGCCGAGGCTCCGCCACCCCGTTGGGCACAACATCAAAGTGTTGACCGAGCAGCCCCTCACAGAGGAAGAATGCCGCCGTGCTCGCCACTCCTGCCACTGCCTGGGGACACCACCATGTGTCACCTCCAGACAGGTGCTGTGGGTGGAGCACTGTCCCACTGGCTTGTCCTCATCCCACAGTGGTTTTGGGTTTCCATGGACCAGGAAAAGGATTTGGAAGTCATCTCCAGCTAGCACAAGTAGACTAGGTCCAGAGCACCCATGGGTGCTGAGTAAAAGCCAGTTTTGCCCTGTTATGTGATGGGATGGGTGGTGCGGAACGCAGGGGAACACTGGCACTTACCTGCTTGGAGCTGCTCACCTGGAAGGACAAATACTCACGGTCATCCCGGTGGCACTGGGACACAAGCTGCCCCAGACCCAGACAAATTTGGGGCAGCATCACCAAGGTGTGTCCCTTGATGTCAGCACCCCCCCCCCCCCCCCCCCCCCCCCCACCCTGAGCAGTGCCACCCAAACCTGCCGCACCCAGGAGCGCAGCCAGTGCCAAGGCTGGAGGAATGGCGGGACCTTGTCCTGCAGGGTCTGCAGCATGGAGCTCACCTGGGGGGGAGAGAGTAGGACCAGAGCTACCCTGGTGTCACCAATCCTGGTGGCACCCATCCCTTGTGGCACCCACCTCATCCTCAACACCCTCCCCATGTACCCATGTCCCCTTGCCCCCAAACTCAACACAGATGGTGCAGGGTGTCAGGACCCCAGGGTGACACCATGCAGACGGAATGCAGTGGCCTCCTTGGTGGCTCCCCAGCTACCTGTGCCAGGAGGTTCATCTGCAAGGACAGACATGGTGGGGAGCCACGGTGCTGTGCCAGCCCCAGCTTGGGGACCGCGGTGTCCCCAAGTCCTCGGTGGTGCCACGTCACTGAGCACTGAGCTCTGGCCTCGGGCACTGCGCCATCACTGGGGACGGGGCTTCACCTGCGACCCCCTCGCCGCCCTTACCTTGGGATCACCTCCGTTGTCCCCTGGTTCTGCTGCGGTCCCCAAGCCGCAGGACCCCGACTTGCTGGCAGTGCCCGTGCCCAGGAATGTGCCCAGACTGTCCCGACCGGCCCCACTGCTGCCAACAAACCCGCCCCATCCTCGTGACACGGGGCCCTCCCAGGGGCGTCCCCCCCGGTGGGACATTTCTTCAGCAAACTCCTTGGGTGACTGTGAAGTTGTCGCAAGATGCCCTCAATGATGGACCTGAGCCCAATGCCACTGGGGTGGTGCTGCCACCCGCCTATGGCCACCAGAATGTCCCCAGGGAGACGCTTGCCCCTGGGGCCTGGTTTTGCGGCCGGGTCAGCCCTGGAGCCACATTAAAGTTTTAGCTGGGGGTCAGCAAAGGCTTTGGCAAGGATCAGCATGGGTGACCTGGGAGCTGTCACCACCCCCCTGCCTGCTGCCACACGGCGTCATTTGTCACAGCAAGGGCACAAAGGGAAAAGAAGCCTCCGGTAAAGGAGAGCTAATGACAGGTGAAACCGGAGCCTGGCCTCGACACGGCTGAGCGCCGGTGTCTGCGTTAACCCATCACAGCTACCACTGGTGCCACCAGGGGCTGCGCCAGGCCGGCAGAGTCCCACATCCCTCTTGTCCACTTCCAGAACTTCTTGTTTTCTTCTGGTTGCTTTTGTCCCCTCCTGATCCCCACCACCAGCTCCTGGTCCCCATCATCCCATCGTGGTCCCCACCATCCCCTCCTGCACCTCACTGCCTCCTCCTGATCTCTGTCATCCCCTCCTGGTTCCCATTGTCCCCCCCGGTCCCTGTTGTCACATCCTAGTCCCCACCATCCTCTCCCATGCTCCGTCATCATCTTCTGGTCACTGTAAAATCCTCCAGGTTTCTATTGACCCCTCCTGATCCCCTCATCCCCTCCCAGAGCCAGTCAGGCCTTTCTGGTCATCATCACCTGCCCCCCGAGCCCTCTTGGGCTCTGTTGTCTCCTCCTGGTCCCCACCATCCCCTTCTGGTCCCCACTGTCTCCAGCTGTGCTTCACCATCTCTCTGTGGTCTCCATCAGGCCCTTCTGGTCACCATCACCCCTGCCTGAGCCTTGTTGTCCCCTCCTGGTCGCTACCACCAGCTCCCAGTCCCCATCATCCCCTTCTGGTCCCCATCACCTCCTCTTGGTCCCTGTCACCTCCTCCTAGTCCTCATCACTCCCCCCCGTCCTCATCGTCTCCTCTTGGTCTCCACCATTGACCCCTTCTGGCCCCCATCACCCACTCCTGGTCCCCACCTTGTCCCCTGGGTCCCCACCACCCCCTTCAGGTCCCCACCATCTCCTGCCACCACCAGAAGGAGCAGGGCTTCCGATGTCCCCATCTGAGCCATCCCCTGACTGGAGAACATCCGTGTGCTCCCCATGGCTGCTGAGATTAGGGCACGGGTCTCAAGACCGCCAGCGGCATCTTGGGGTAATTAGTAAATTAGTAATTAAATGCTGGGGAGAAGGGGGGGGGGCGATCCCAAGGTTTTAGGCTGGGTAATTCCGCGGCATCTGTCACGGAGCTGGGTCACGGGCTTTAATGTTTGCTCCTTCATGTGGGGACCCCAGCACTGGGGCCACTGGCAGCCCCTCGGAGGTGGCATCGGGCACCGCCAGGTCCCTGACCAGCCCCACTGTCCCATTGGGGTGCTGGTGGAGACACCGCAGTGGGGACCCGTGGGTGGGGGACCCACAGCTGGGTGCAAGGGCAAAAGCGGGGGTGGGAGCAATATTTTTGTAATTATTGGATTTCCTCAGTGTGATGATTATTGGCCGGCAGCAGATGGCTGCTGGGGCTAATCCCCCTCCCAAATCCCAGCTCTGGAGCTGGCTTTTTACCGGCGGCACAGAGCAGAGTGCGGTGGGGTGACAAATTAGCCGAGTCAGCGCCTATCGCCATCCCCACGGGGCTGAAAGCTGACGTGTCCCACCGCCATGGGGGTGCCCCTTTATGCCATTTCCCCCCTCCCCCCCCATCACACAGAATCATTAAGGTTGGAAAAGAACCTTCAAGATCATCTGGTCCAAACATCCCCCTACCACCAATATTACCCAGTAGAACATGTCCCTAAGCACCACATCCAACCGCATCCCATTCCCCATCCCCATCCCCATCCCATCCCATCCTCATCCCCATCCCATCCCATCCCATCCCATCCCATCCCATCCCATCCCATCCCATCCCATCCCATCCCATCCCATCCCCTCTTCATCCCATCGCATCCCCTCCTCATCCCAGTCCCATCCCATCCCCATTCCATGCCCATCTGTTCAATCCTCATCCCATTCCAATCCCATCCCATCCCCATCCCATCCCATCCTATTCCCTCCTTATCCCAATCTCATCCTATCCCATCCTATCCACATTCCCGTTCAATCCTCATCCCATTCCCTCCTCACCCGAATCCCATCCTATCCCATCCCATCCCCATCCCCATTCCACCCTCATCCCACCCTATCCCAATCCCACCCCATCCCAATCCCATCCCATTCCATTTAATCCTTATCCCATCCCATCCCATCCCATCCTGTCCCAGTCCCCCCCCAACACCACCCCCCCATCCCATCTCCAGTGGCCACGGGGGGGGTTTAGTACCTAAAGCCCTCAAATCCCAAATTGTGCTGCCCTGTCACGGCGAGGGTTTAGCGGCTGTTGCGTAACCCTGGGGCCACCTGGCCCCCGCGCTGCCGCGTCAGCAGCCGTGGCCCAAAGCCCCAGCAGCCCCCCTGGGGGGGACACCAAGGCTGCTGGCCTCGAGGCGGGGGAGGAAACAGGGACATGGATGTGGGGCACAGCCCCATGCACCAGCAATAAGCTGCTTGACGTGTGTGTGTGGGGGGGGGCTTCAATCATCTCCCTCGATCGGGGCTTGTAATTAATTGCTTGGGAGCAGGGAAGGGGGGAGTGTCACCCCCCCCACACACCGTAATTACCTTTTTTTTTTTGTTATTCCCCTCTAAACTCCTTAGCAAGGGGCTTATGCGCTTACAGGGCCTGGTGGGCGCAGCATGGATGGGGGGGGCCAGGACACCCCAGCCTCCCCCCCACCCCAACCTCCCTCCCGCACTCTCAGCCATCCACTTTTGGGGGCGGCTGCATCGCAGTGCCCCCCCCCCGGCCCATGTCCCTCCACGGGTGGCTTTGGTGGCTTTAGTGTCGTGGGGTTTAGGGTTACAGGGAGGCGGCCGGGCTGGGGCTCAGCACCTTTTTAATTCTTCATTGCGTGGCTGATTGATCGCCCCCCCCGCCCCGCGCAGACACTAAAGATTAAGACGGTGACAAACAGGCGGCTGCTTACACAGCGCCCGGCGCTAATCTGCCTTGAAGAGAGCACGGCCACGGCCCCCAGCCCGCAGAGCTGCCGGGCGGTGGGAGCAGCCCCGCGGCGGGGACAGGGACGGGGACATCCCGGCATGGCTGCGTCGCCGGAGGGGTCGGTGGTGAGCGCCGGGCTGGAGGACAGCCCCTCGGGTAAGAGCCAGTGCCCTGCTGCACGGGTCTGCCACTGCTGTCCTTCTTCGGGATGCTCGGGATCCTCCACCGTGGTCCTTCTCAGGGATGCCTGGGGTCCCCAATGACGGTCCTTCTCCACGATGCCCAGGGTCCCCTGTCCTTCTGGATGGTCCCTGGTCTCCTGTCAGGGTCCCTGCAGTCCCCTGCTGTGCCCCTACTCTGGAATGCCTGTGGTCCCCGAGCACAGCCCCTTGCTGGGACACCCAGTGTCCCCAGCCCTAGGGACACCATTCCTTCCCCATTTAAAATTCCTATGAGAGCTCATCGTGGGGCATCCCGGGGACATGGGGAGATGCTGAGCCCTGTGGAGTCCCTGTTCCTGTCCTCTGGGACATCTAAGGACCCCTGGGCTGGACCCGTGGAGGTGGGAGTGACCGCATCACCTGGGTGCTGGGGACAGTGGGGAATGGTGGAGGGGGACAAGGGACACGGGGGTGCCCCCAATCACCCCAAGCATTGTGGCTCTGCTCCTGCAGGGCTGAGCCCGGCCCCTGGCAAGGCACTGAGCCCTGTGCTGCTGTGCAAGGTATGCGGGGACACCAGCAGCGGGAAGCACTACGGCATCTATGCCTGCAACGGCTGCAGCGGCTTCTTCAAGCGCAGCGTCCGCAGGAAGCTCATCTACAGGTAGGCAGCGGGGGGACGGGGACTGGGGGACAGCCAGCGGGCAGGGGCCTGTGGGGATGGACAGAGACTGGGGGTACAGATGGGGACATGGCATTCACTGGAGTAGGACACCCACCAAGGGAGGGTTTTCACTGGGACAGGGCACCCAGAGGGGACAAGGCTGACTGGGACAGGACACCCATGGGGGACAGGACACCCATGGGGACAAGGATGTTCACTGGGTAGAGGCCACCCCCCAGAGGACAAGACACCCAGCAGGGACAAAGCGCTCCCAGCATGGGACACCCCTGGGAGGGACAGGGCCACCCCTGCAGGCACAGCCGGGTGCCGCCTCTTCCCGCAGGTGCCAGGCGGGGACGGGGCTGTGCCCGGTGGACAAGGCGCACCGCAACCAGTGCCAGGCCTGCCGGCTCAAGAAGTGCCTGCAAGCTGGCATGAACAAGGACGGTGAGCACGGGGGACGCGGCAGGGAGGGAGGTGACAATGGGGGGGTGGCCGCTGTTGATGCCACCGTGTTCCCCCAGCCGTGCAGAACGAGCGTCAGCCCCGCAGCACAGCCCAGATCCGGCTGGACAGCATCGAGCTGGATGCCGAGCTGCCCCCCGAGCATGTGGCTGCCACACGCGAGGTCCCCTCGGTCCCCTGCCCAGCCCCGCGTGGCCCCGGGGCCACCGCTGCTGCCACCACTGTCCCCCGTGCACCCACGCCGCCCACCAACCACCGCTTCATGGCCAGCCTGATGACAGCCGAGACCTGCGCCAAGCTGGAGCCTGAGGACGGTGGGTAGCTGCCGGCAGTGGGGGGACACGGGGGTTGCGTCCCCACGGCAGGGTGACACCATGTCACTGTCCCCACAGCCGATGAGACGGTGGATGTGACGGGTGGCGAGCCCGAGCGGGCGGGCGGCGAGTACCAGGTTGCGCCGTACCCGGCGGCTGGCCCCGAAAACATCTATGAGACCTCAGCACGCCTCCTCTTCATGGCTGTTAAGTGGGCCAAGAACCTGCCCGTCTTCTCCAACCTGCCCTTCCGCGACCAGGTGGGGACCACCCCAATACATGAAAGGTGGCAGCGGGATGGGAACAGTTGGAGCCTCCCTGAGGTGTCCCTTCCTGGCCATGGGGGATGTTCCTCTGCCTACCTGCGGGTGCTCCAAGGGGGTTGATAGGGTTTTGGTCGCCCCCAAGGTGATCCTGCTGGAGGAAGCATGGAGCGAGCTGTTCCTGCTCTGCGCCATCCAGTGGTCCATGCCCCTGGAGAGCTGCCCACTGCTGGCTGTCCCTGAGCCGTCCCCCGGTAAGCTGCTGCCGGCCACCATGGATGTCCGGGTGCTGCAGGAGACCCTCGGGCGCTTCAAGGCGCTGGCAGTTGACCCCACCGAATTCGCCTGCATGAAGGCTGTGGTGCTCTTCAAGCCAGGTGAGGGGACACGCCTTGGTCCCCCACGGCCTGTCCCCATGTTCTGCCCCCCCAACACCTGCTGTCCTCACAGAGACCCGTGGCCTGAAGGACCCCGAGCAGGTAGAGAACCTGCAGGACCAGTCGCAGGTGATGCTGGGCCAGCACAACCGCTCCCACTACCCAGGGCAGCCTGTCAGGTATGGCCATCCCCATCCCCAGCAGGTGCCAGGGACACTGGGGGTGGTGACACCACCCACCACCATCCCCTCTGTCCCCCAGGTTCGGGAAGCTGCTGCTGCTCCTGCCAGCGCTGCGCTTCCTCTCCTCCGAGCGTGTGGAGCTGCTCTTCTTCCGCCGCACCATCGGCAACACCCCCATGGAGAAGCTGCTCTGCGACATGTTCAAGAACTGACCACCCCCTGCCGCCACCCGGCCATTGCTCGTTGGCTTTCGGGACCCCCCCCCATCACACCCCAGGGCTGTTTGTCCCCTTGTCACCCCCTGGGGCTCCTCATCCTGGCCTGAACATGCCCGAGGTGGTGGCCAGGTCCATGGGATGCGCCTTGCGGACCAGCTCCCCACCCTGGGGGGCTCGCAGCCCACACCCCATTTTGTACTCCGAATAAAAAGGGCTTTTGCAGCCAGCCTCCTCCTGCCTTTGTTTGGGATCTGGCACTGGGGACACAGGGGACTCCAGGCTGGGGTGGCCGGTTGAAAAACCAGCAGAAAAAACAGATTTCCAGCACCAAATGGAAAGCCAAGAAGCAAAACCCACCCGAGGACATGGAAACGGGAGAAAATGTCACCTTTCTGGGGCACGTCCCCACGGCGCCAGCCCCCCCAAGCATCCCCCCTGCACCAAAGACATCACCCAGTGCCAGGCGCTCCTCGTTACAGCTCTTTAATAAGCGAGGGGTTCACTCGGCCACCAAGCCGCTTTGTACAGCCACACGGTATACGTTGGAGAAATATTACACAAAAATTGCACTTTATACAGAATGACGGCCTTATTGCAGAAGGGAAGGGAACAACATTAATTAAGAAATTAAAGAGAACCGCGGATGTGACATGACAGCTTGCCAGCTGCCCCCCTCCCCGGTGCCGGGGGAGAGAGAAATCATTCTCCTTTATATAATTACGCTTTTATTTCTTTTTTTTTCTTTTTTTTTTTTTTAACAGGTAAAATTTATAGCGAGTATGACACAGGATAATATATCCTCTTACAATACATACTTTGTTTTTTTTCTTTTTAATTTACACTCAGCATACTTATAAATTACTTAAAAAAATTTCTGTTAAAAATAATAATTAACAACACGCAGCCCATGTCCTTTCCAGTAGTAAGTACATTCACTTGGTACGAGGAGCGGATCGTCTTCAAAACCTAACCTTTTGCCCCCAAAAAACAGCCATTTACCCCTGAGGGGGAGCAGCTGGGCGCTGGATCCATGCCGGGTGGGAAGCGGCTCAAACACCCAATTTTCCATGATTTCTGGGGACCCAGCGCTGACTGCACCAGGCTCTTGCTGGGTGCTCGTGCCATTTCCAGGCTTTTCCCCAGTAAATTCCTGCCCTTATGAGCATCGCCGCCCTCCCACCACGCCCCACTCCGGTCCTAGCAGGGCCCCGGCCCATTTCACCCAGCGACGGGGGTTTCATTCCTCCCGCTCCCATGCAGGGAGGCAGAGCAGGGACAACACTTTCTTCCCCCATGCAGCTTAAATCATTCCCCTTTCCAAATTAAAAAAAAAAAAGGAAAGAAAAAAAAAGAAATGAAAGAAATAAATAAAACATCCCTTGAAATAACTGGCACTTGGGCTGGGAAGAGGGGGCTGCGCTGCAGGACCGAGCCAATGCCGCGAGCACCAAGGGCAGGAGCAAGACTGGAAGGAGCCGAGCATCCCCAGCCCCAGTCAAACTAATGCAAAACACCCAGGAAGATGCAATTATTGGTATTTTCCCTCTTCTTGGTGTTTAGGGAAAGGAGCTGAGCCTCAGCCCGCACACGCACGGAACGAGCAGCGTATCCGAAAGGGCAGATCCAGCATTTATTAATCCAATTAGCGTCCCCGGGCTCCTAATCTCTTCTCTATTCCAGCGACCGTGGTGCATCTCCGAGCACCCCGGCTGCAACCGAGCTGGTGCGGGAGGGATTAAGCCCCCGGTTGTTAGCGAGCACTGATAATTAGCGCTATTGCGGGCACTGCTTCCAAGTGACGCTAATTACAGCCCGGTGGATTTCTCGCCAAAGATGATGTGCGCGGTGACGTGCGCGCTGGCGCCAGGTGACGGGTAGGGACAGTGGGACGCCCGCGGTGACCCCACTTTGCCCATCGCTCCCCTTGCCCTGTCACAGAAAAATAAAACTCCTGTCTGGGGAAAAATAGTTAAAAAAAAAAAACATAAAAAAATATTTACAATAAACTCCAGTAAGCCAGAATATAAACAGATAGAGGTTCAAGTAAGTCCTTGATTATTATTATCATTTTTTTAATACTGATGGTCTCAAAAAACAAAACAAAACAAAAAAAAAACAAGAGGAGGGTGGTTAGGTCACATTGAAAAACAAACAAACAAAAAAATATGACTTTTGGCAGATTTCCTTAACGCTTTTCCATGCACTTGGCTTTTGCTTGAATGACATGATTACAGCGCAGGGGTCTCAGAGCCCACTCCTGCCGGCAGCGTGGCCGGACGCAGGCGCCTCTGTGGGCTTTTGGGCTTTGCTTTCTATGCATTCCTACTTCCTCGCTTGATGATGGGACCTCCGGCCACGGGCGGCCCGGCACAAGGGTTCAGCTGCAGCGCTGTTGCCCGGACAAAGAGCAACGCGCCCTTCCCGAGACGGGACCCAGGGCTTTCCATTTCCCCACCGATGTCCCTCTGTCCCTCCTCTGTCCCTCTGTCCCCAGGCCGCCTGCCCCGGCCGCTCCCAACCCCACACCGTTAAGGCCACTGCTGAATCCGTCCCCACCAGCCTTCTGGATTGAGCGCTCGTCTTCCTCTGGCGCTGGCGCCCAAGCAATTGGTGAGGAAGATGGTGACGATAATGATGGTGACAACAGGGGATGCTCGAGGCTTTGCCACAGGGCCGGGGGCTCGCACCTCACACCATGAACTCGTTGCTCCCCAGGAGGACGAGCTGCTGGCCGGTGGCCCGGTCGGCCTCGGGATTTCTCTTGCGGCCCGTACCCCCCTCTGGTGGCTCTTTGGTTTTCGGGGGGGAGTTCTTCACACTCTTCAGTTTCTGCTTGCCCTTCTCTGGGTTGAAGGTCCCGCGGGTGGTGAACTGGGGGCGGTCGTCAGGTTGCCCCGAGGTGGGCTCAGGGGATTCGCCTGGCCCCCCCGCTCGGTAGAAGGGTGATTTGGAGTACATCTGGAAGCGCTTGCGAGGCAGGTGGGGTAAGCAGGAGGTGGATGACTGAGAGGAGGAGGAGGAGGAGACGATGGAGGCGTCCGCCGTGTCCACCACATCCGGCCGTGTCCTGGGGTGCCTTCGCAGCCGGCTGGGCCCCTCTGCCTTGGTGGGACGCAGGGAGCTAAGTGCTACGCTTCGCTCTGAGGAACAGGGACCACAGGAGGGTTAATGGCCTGGATCCGGCCTTTGACAGGCACCTTGTTACTGCTCACCCATCTCACTAACACCAACCACGCTGCTATGTGCAGAGCAGGCAGGCTGACTGTGGAATGGCTTAACCAAAAAAAAAAAAACAGTTCCAGGGAGGCTTTTACTCACCCGAACGATCGGAGATGGCTCCTTCAGAGTCAAAGTTTAGGTTTTCAGAGCTGTCAGCAGTGCCGATGGAGGCTTCGGATTCGAGCGTTTCATCATCAGAGGCACGGGGCTCCAGCGTCAGCATCTCAAACGTCAGCTCCTCCCTGTGAAAACCAACCCCATGACCCAACAGGACTGAAAAAGGGGGGAAGGAAAACAAGAGGGACATGGAGAAGTCCTCCAGCTCATCCCGGGAACAGCACACCAACCCTGGAATGCAACCGCGCTCAAGTCATGCCTGAACTGAACCTATAGGCATCGGGCATGGGAGTGAGCATGGCTTGAACTGAAGGCCAGACTCACTTTTCCTTCTGCAGGCTTTCGATCTGCTCGGTCAGCACCCTCTCCTCCTGCTGCATGGCTGCTTGCTGCTGCTCCGTGACGTCCATCTCCATGGCCTCCTCGCTGCTCATGGTCTCCTCAGGGACATCTGACACCGAGGGCAGGCGTACGGCGACAGGAGACGTTGGGCTGGGGTAGGTGCCGCGCCGTATGCGTCCTTTGCCCTGGAGATAAATGTCGGTGTCAAGCAAGCCCCCAAACAGGATTATTTGGCAAGCCTGCAGAACATCTCAGGTGCCAGCAGCTTTCTCCCCTGAGTGCTCCACTCCCAAGGAGCGGAGGAGATGGCCCCAGTCTCCGCTTGCACCCCAGAGGCTTCAAATCTCATGCCCAGCTGGGAGATGTACCAGGAGCACTCACCGCACTGGGGAAGGTCGAGATGAAGCCAATGCACCTTGACTAGCTACGCATGACCCAAAAAAAGCCAAGCACATGCTGCTTCTACAAATCTGGGCGGTGTGAACAACGGTGTTGGCTTTGGATGGAAGGAAATGCGGGCATGCACATGGGGACACTGCTTGTTCTTGGGGTGCTCACCCTCCCTGGCAGGGAGGTATCACAAGACTCAACACAATGGTGCAATGGGACAGTGGGTTGAAGAGGAGGGTCTGCTAACCAGGTGGAAAATGGGAGGAAGCGCTGCATGAGAAAACTGGGTGAGGAACAGCTGGAGAGCAGCAAAAATGAATGGTTGGGAAACATCTGTGAGCATCCTTCAAAAGTACAAGCCCCTGCAAGACACCTGTCAAATGCAGCGGTGCCAGAGCTACTGACTTCCACCTGCAGTTAAGGGGAGATTTAATGCAGCTGTGCCAGCAGCCCCCCTGTGCTGAAGAGCCCTGAGGAATCATGTATTTTTACTAGTATTAAAACTTCTGACTATGAAAATGGTCTCAAATAAGGGTATCATGGATGGAGGAATATTACGCATGCAGCTGGACTCTGCTTTAACTTTGGAGGAACAGCTCCACAGATTTGCTCCACAGGGTAAAAGAAAAATGCTGGTTTTTTGATATGAAGGATGCTGTGGAGTAGCTGCCGGGGCTCACACGTTAGAAAGATTTTAATCACGACTGAGTCGTAACTGAACACAACCCATCATTCGAATTCAGGATCCTGAGCTGACCAGGTCTTAGGACACCAGTGCAAGGCGGAAAACCCATCACTTGCCTCCACTCCACTCAAAAGCTGCTCTTGTCCTTCAACCGATCATTTTATTTCTTAGGTGGTGAATACAGATCCCCCTTCTAGTTCTTGCTGTGCTCTGCCCTGTTCGCAAGCTCATTGCAATGCATCTTCTCTTCCTATAAGGCTATCTAAGCACTGTAGCTGGGACACCTCTTGGTCTTTCTCATAACCCACATGCCCAGAACACAGTAAAAGAGACTCTTTTTTTTTTCTTTGAAAGCAAAAAACTATCAGAAACGTGAGCAGGGATCTTTCTTCAAGCTGCAAAGCATCCCTATACTGATGTTAATGGGACACAGCTTGTGTGGGAGGCAATGCTGAGCATTTCTTCCATCTGCAGTGTCTGTTAAGTTCTCCACCCCGTACAAATGCTGCTGCTTGGTGCTGAGACATGAGATTTGCTCCATTTTACCGTTTCATCTCCCAGTGTCGCACCCGGGAGATCTTTCTCCAGCTGCAGAGAAGCTTCTGTGCCCCAGAGCAACGTTACTCTGATGGCAACCTCATCACGTGGGCTCCTGAGCTGAGGCACAGCTACCTGAATCCTATTAGCAAAAACCCCTGAGCTCCCAAAGATCCCCAGCACCTTGTGTATTGCTCTCCCTGCCTACGGGGTGGTCAGCAGCGAGCGGATGCTGCAGTGACGACGTACACGTGGACTTTCAGCAAAGCCCTCTTCTCTCCCGGCTGCCACGAATGGAAAATTTCCTGGCAGCTCGGATGTGCGTTTGCTCACAGCACAAGGGCTTGCGCCTCCGCTGCTGGCTTTCCTGCGTCAACCAAGCGCTTGCCTGGGCTGAAATGAGGAAGGCCACACCACTTTCTGGTCTATTTAATATGTCTGCTAAGACTGGTGTTTGCTCCAAAAGCCCCTGAGCAGAGGGCTTGCAAAACAGTGTCCAGGGTGGCATGGTTCAAACCCAGGTCTCCTTTTCCCCAAACAACTGTGGATGCAGAAGGGTGGGGAGAAGCATCATGGGCTGAAAGTGGTGTAAAGAGAAATAGCTCCACAAGCTTCCCCCTCATCCTAGGGCAGTGTTTGTGGTCTGTGTCTATCCTATGTCTATCATGGTCTCACTGAGGAGCACATTGCTGCAGTGGTTCATGTTGGGATAGAGAGGTGAGGGAGGGGTGGGGACATTAGGAGCTGCTGGGTCCCCAGATTCATCCTGGGCTGTCCCAGCCATCAGGGTGCAGCTGGCCTCACATCCAGAGCCTTTTGGCATCTGGGTGGATGCCTCGCCCTCCCCACAGCCTGCGGGATTTACCCACCATAGCCAACGCAACGCCTTCATGGCACGGTGCCTAAATGCATCCCAAGCAGAAATCGTGGATGGAAGGGAAGAGTCAAAGAAAGCAAAAGTCAGAGAAGCACAGAATGGGAAAAACAAAAACACTACAGAAAAACAAGATGTGAGGGCAAAAGCTGCTTTTCACAGAGCTGCATGCAGGGGCGAGGGCAGCCCTCAGGGGAGCCCGGCAGATGCGACCGCTCCTGCTCCTGGGTGGGAACCGGCAGGTCCGAGAGAGGCGCCTGCACGGGGACAAGACAGGAACGTCACGGACAATGGCCGGTGGCATGGGGCTGGAATGAGCGGCGGTCACACACAATGGAGGGACGCGGCTGGCACAGAGCACCGTGCAGTTAATACATACCGGGATTGAACTGCGGGTTATGCTCATAAATCTAACTGCAATTAGTACGGGTTTCTGGATTAGAGAGGACATGAAAAGGAAAGCAGAAGGTTAGAGTGCACATGCCATCGCCCTCCAAAAGAACCATTTTTTTTCATTTTTGTCTTTTTTTTTTAACCGGGACGAGTGAGGCAGCTCTCTGCTGCATCTGCACCAGCGCACAGCCGAGCCCCAAGCTTGGCAAAACGACTCTGGGAATTGCTTGGGCTTAGTCCCAGAAGCAGCACCCGTGGTCAGAAGTGCCTCAAGGGCAACAGCGGGCAGCTCGGCCCCGTAGCACAAACCCAGGCCGAGTCTGTCCTGATCCCACAGCCAAAAAGCCAAATGTAGTGTGTGTCGGCAGCCCGCTGGTGTGCCGAGGCGAGACGGACCCAGACCCCGCTGTCGCTCACCCCAGAAGCATGGAAGCTCGATGAGATGGTTCAGGAAGGAGCCTTGGGGGAGCTCGGTTTGGGTTTGGAAAGCATTACTGAGCTTGTCTGCACCAAAAAGAGGACAAAGCAAGGCCGTGGTTATGGGTTGCTTCGGTCCAGGTCTCCCTGGTGTTTGTGCATGGGGTGACAGCAAGGTGGTTGTAAGCAGAGGGCAACCAAAGGCTTGATTCAACTTAGGATCCAATTGTTCAAGTGAGCAAAATAAAGCCTGAAATGTAACCAGGAGCCTCTGAGCTCAAGCGACTACATCTCCACAGTGCCTTCTCTCAGGCTTCTGGCAGACTTTTCCCATCGGCTTTGCTGGACTCTTGTTTTTGTAAAACTCCCTGAAAACGCAGGGAGCTGCCGTAGGGCTGGGCATGGGTCCTGTGCTGCCTGGGGTGGGATGGTTTGGCAGGTGCAAGGGGGCAGGGAGGCTGGAATAAGCAGGGGGAGGTACGGCAGGGTTGCTTTGAGTGAGAGGAGAGGACAGGAGAGAAGAGAGCATCAGAGCCAGAGGGAGGTCTGACTTTCCCTGCAGCAAGACAGAAATCCTCCGGGGCTGTGACGGGCACACCATGGGAACACCAGATCTCCTCCTGGCTGCAAATTCCCTTGGAGCAGGGAAGGAGACACGAGTCTGTGAGCAGCAGGGACGGGCGCAGCATCTCACCATCGACCTGCGGATCAGGGACAGGCGGCTCTTGGCTTTGTTCTCAGCGAACTCCAGGCTGTTGATGTCCTTGAGGCGAGCCTTGTATTTGTTCATCTGCTCGATGACAATTAGTTCTACGCAGCTGGGAGGTAAAGAAAAGACAAAATTGGTGTCGGAATGGATTTTATCTGAGCTGCCCCTCCCTGGCACAAAGATCTGCCTTGCTTGAGAGCTCCAGCATGCAAGGATGGAAAAACCCAAGGAAATTCCCTAAAAAGGGTGGTAAAGGACTTCAGATGGACCAAGGAACTTGGACTAGGGGAATTAAAGACCCCCAAGGGTTAAAGCAGAGAAACTCCTGCCCTGGGAAGGGAGGGATGGGACAAGGACAGGAAGATGCAAACCTGTGAAAGGCAGGTTGCTTCTGAGCTGCAAATGCACACAGACTTGTTTGCATGCAGTTGAGACAGTAACACAGCAACACAAGCTCATTTAGCTGTCTGAGCTGACTTTTTAATGCTGTTGGGATTGCGTTTGTGGAAAAAAACTTTCCATGTAATAAAATTACAGGATGTGCTATAGCTGAAGTCTACAAGAGAAAGTACAATGAAATCCCTTGCTGGGACAAGTTTAGGAGATTTATTCAAACTCACTCAGAGGTAGGCAAAGGAGTCTAGCGGGAATGTTTTTGGTATTTAAGGCCAAAAAGGGTCCTACCAGGTGGGTCTCCAAGCATGTTCTGGTCTTTTACAATTTTAATACACTTACTGGAGGCAAAAAACCTCTTTCAGTAGCCCAGCCCTTCGCTGGATGGTTTCCCACTACAGTTCGTCTCAGATGTCTTCATTATCCATTTTTAAATCTATTTAGTGAGCCAGACTGAATTTGTGCAAGTGCTTCACTTTTTGTAAAACCTTTGCAATTATGTCAAATACCTTAAAGAAATCTAAGTACACAGTATTGCTGCCTACCAAAAAAACTCATCTTCTCCTCAAAAAAAAAACCACAACCACAAACAAACAAACAAAAAAATCCCAGCAAATTAAGTAAGGATAAAGACTTAGTTGTCTAAATGAGATTAACCACATCAGCACAAACTCCACTTATTCCTGCTAAGATCTGCTGGGCATGAAGGGTGCAGAGAGCATGTTTTGAAATCCTGGAGAGCGAGTTGATCTGCTCTGGTGGATCCTCCCTTACTTAACAATCCCCATTAACCACCGCTTGGCTGTTAAGAAAACATTAAATACTTCCTTAAGATGCAGTTAATATGCAAAGCTGTACAGTGTTTGTCATTTCCAGGCTAAAGCTCTCTATTTTTGAGCCATCTGACGGTACTAAAGGTTATTGAGTCGTAAGTGGTGACGTGGCCACAGTCACAGAGCAGGAGCTGGACCATCCCGCCCAGCGCCACATCCTTACGTGGTTGTTTTACTGATGTCCTGAACGCTCTGCAGCGGGTCTGTCGTGTCGGGGCAGCGGAGGATGCAGGGAGCGAAGACGATGGCCAAAGCATTAGCTGACATTCGGTTGGTCTCTTCCTGGAGGGCAATCCTAAAAAAAAAAATAAAAAATACAAGGATTACTAGAGAAGCCAGGGATGAAGGCAGCTCCTTCACCTCTGCCACTGGTAATGAGGAGTCGCAGCCTCCCCACTGGTCCCGTGTACCTGACAAGGTGGAAGATGAGGCGCTCCAAGGTGCTCAGATGGGTGCGGGAGAGCTGGTCGATGACCGAGTAGACTCCCCGCACCGTCTCCTTCCTCTCCTGCAGGCCTGCAGAGAACACACCAGCCTTGTCACAGGCACTGCTAGAGTCCTCACTGCAGCCCCTGCCACCAGTAAGACATCTCCAAGCCCTGGGGGCTGCAGCAAGTGCTCTCCTCCCTCTCATTCCTCTCTCAGCAGGCTCTGTCTGCCCTCCTCGCACTTGGCACACCAGACACACTGATTTTTTTTTTTTTTTTGAAAGGGTTGTTTGTTACAGCTGGGAGCTGGAAAGTATACTGTACTGCTAAAAATAATATGTTTCTACTTCCTTCTCCTGCTTAAAATGGTACATTCTTCATGCTTACTATCACCATTTAAAAGACAGAACTGGAGAGCAGGTTGAAATCTGCTGAACTCTGATGGAAATGGATGCTACCAAACACAGGGCTGAACTGCCTGTGGCTTTGAGTAAAAACAAAACAAAACAAAACCTTACAGCAAAAAACAGACTTTGAAACTGGACAAATAAGACTGGGGAAAATCAGATGCTTTGGGACTGAAGAGCAAGCAGAGAGTTAGGCACATAAAGCAGCTGACATTTCCCTTAGGAAATGATGATCTGGAGATGATCTGTCCTTTAAAGATCATCTTATCCAATGCCTCACCATGGGCACGGACACTTCCCACTAGACCAGGTTGCCCAAAGCCCCATCCAACTTGGCCTTGAACACTTCCAGGGATAGGGGGGGGCTCCACAACTTCTTTGAGGGTGGTGAGACCTGGGAAGATGTTGCCCAGAGTGAAAAAATTCTTCCTTATACCCAGTCTAAATCTACCCTCTTTCAGTGGCAAAGGATGCTCCTTACCCATCGCCCGCAGAAACTCCTCGTACAGCTCAAAGGTCATGAGAGGGTTGGGCAAGTCTCGGAGCCACTGCTTGAAGACACTGGCAATGACGTGGATGTTGTAGTCATCTAAATTCACATTATCAATGTCTGTTCATTGGGGTTCAGCAGTGCATTGAGAAGAAGGCATAAAAACAAGAGATAACGATCAATATTAAACTGTAAGTGAAGCCAGTGTGTGGATAAGCTATACCTCTATGACAGAAAACATCCATGTGCCACCACACTGCATTCAGCAGCAGGAAATCTAGCATCTTATTTCAGCTTTACACATTAAAACTAGAGGAAAACACATTTTCCAGGGCAAGGAACCTTGGGTGGGATCAGGATTTCTTTTCTTGCTGGCACCATTTCTAAGACGGAGCTTTCCCTCAACTATATTTTTTTTTCTGCGTTGCACCCAAAAAGAACAAGCCAGTGACTCAAAAACAGATTTTGGTTTGAGCACTTGGTTGGAGATGTGAAAGCAACGCTTGCTTACACCAAACCTTGCCTTGGCAGAGGTTTTTCTTCTGTCTTTTTTCCCTTTTACCTGTATCTAGTCCTTGCCGCAGCTCCTTGATCTTGTTGGTGGACCCTGATTTTCTGTAAATGCCCTCTGTGTACAGCCCATGCATTTCTATGTAGTTGATCAGCTTCTCCACCAGCACTGGCACAGCTCGCTCCTCACTGGTCAGCCGGGAGAGCTCCACGCCGAACTGCCGAGACGAGAGCTCGGGATCATACTGACGGGGAAGAGAAAAATGCAAAAGGGCCTAAATGCCTTCCAGAAAGCAATGTGTCAATGTTCAGCCTGTTTCAACCGATCCAGGTTACCTGCAAGTCACAAGCCAAGGAGGACAGGACACCCCTGGACCTTAACCTCAACCTGATGTTTTGCTATTACCAGCAGCCTCATAAATGTGTATAGTCCCAGCTTGCAACACAAAATCAGACTCCGGGCATGCACCTGAAGTCATAAACATTTGGGTTTTCTTTGTTTAACCACCACACCGTGGTTACAGTGTTTTTAGCCAAATGCAGCTGGGCATGGTCCTCTCACCTCCTGCCCCTCCAGCACCATCTCCAGGAATGACTTCACTGCCCGAAGATGATGCACAAAGCAGACCTAACAAAATTTTGACACAAATACCCAGTCCCAGCAAAGGGAATGTGACACAGCACGCACTGCAATGCAGTGATGAGCAAGACGACCCTGAAACAGGTCACAGCTCCTCTTACAACCACTCCTACACCTTTGCTTTTCCCATTCAATGTTGTCCTTTCGTCAAAGAAAACATTATCAACCTCATGAGACGATGTGAGGAAGATGACCGTGGTATGCTCTGCAGCAAAAACGCCCCAGGAAGCGGGTGGGGAACATCTAGTCTCAGCTACCTGCTGAAATTCATAGTCTGCTCTTCTACCAGCCCACTTGGCTGCTGAAACCACCATCAGATGTAATGCCACAAATGCTGCAGCCTACTTCACTCCAGCGGGAAGTCAAGTAATTCAGAGACATGGACAAAGCAAGGGCAAAAGCAGTTCCACGTCCACCAAGAGAGATGAGCTCAGCATTTGCTCAAGCTCACCTCTGTAAATCTGGAGAAACAGATCCACTCCGGGAGAAGGTTAGAAAGCAGTTAACAAAATCAGCCATTGCCAGAAAACAAAGACATCCTTCTTAAAGCATAATACACAGCTTGTGGCACTCTGTTGCTGAAAACAACCCAAAAAAAGTTAATCCACCAAGCACAGACAAGCCAGAGCCTTCCTACAGAAGAACCTCAAACTGCCCAAAGGGAGACACTGTAAATTTATTTCCTCGTGGACTGCACAAAAACTTTCTTGTGCAGAAAAAAAAAAAAAAAAAAAAAACAGGAAATGAGAAGGTTCCAAGCATCTCTGAGCAACCATTTAGAGCTGCAATTATTTTTAGGTTTCATTTTTCATGGAGAGGAACAAAAAAGGACTGAAAGATCAACTTAGGCAAAATACATCAGTATCTCTTTCACAACATTTAAATAAGAAACTCACTTCAAGTAGTGCTATTTTCCTGCAAAATTCCCCTATTGTCCTGCAAAAATTTCATGGCCTCAGCTCCTTTCCTGCTCCATTTCTGGGTGGGTGTCATGGAACCATGGCCAAGGTGATGGGCTTGGACTGCAGACCCAAGAGCATGAGGACCAGCCTGTGAAATAGTGGCATCTAGCAAAGCCTAAAGGTCTCCTCCCTGTAAAGAGGAGGCTCTGTTGTTCAGATCTCAAATCACAGATGCAAAAGGTCTAAAAATATGCAAGGCAACATCTTTGAAAAAATCAGTGATCTCATTAAACTTCACAGATTTGTAGAACAAAACCTCAGAGAACCCATTCCCAACTCTTACAAAGGTGGACTGCCAGAAAGGGAGAAATTGCAGAAGAAATATTGTATCAAAGCAAATATATTCATATATACATACATATATATATATGCACATATATATATATTCAGATTATTCCTTGGGAAAAATGTAATCATAAGGCTTTATGGAGGCTGTACACCTGAGAAGCCTCTTAGGGTCTGATAAAGCTTTGCACACATTATTATCCTGCCTGCATTATTATTTTGGGGGCATATGCAGCACAAAATAAACTATTCAAAACAAAAAAAGAAAGCTTGATGACTCATTGTTAGCACGGGCAACCTGCTGCATTCATTCACTGTCAAACATATCCTTGAATGTGGTAAACAATACTTAATTCACCTCTAATGAGCAGAGTAAGTGCTTCAGCACCATCCACCCACCCTTCTCCTCTCGCTGTCCCCATCCTCAGCTGCAGTGCCATGGCTGTTTGGGGACTGTGTGGGGAGCCCTATCAGAGAGCAGCAGGGTGAAGAACAACCTGTATTTTTGCCTTTTGTACTGGGAACAAAGGCTTCAGCCTTGCGAAACTAGGGCTGGGGGTGCTGCAGCGGGTTATGCTTCTGGCTGTGGATTGCAAGAACCCCACCGGCCACAGGGGAGCATCCTGACCTTCTAAGAATAAACATAAAACCATGGCAGCCAAAACTGCAGCACCGCAGAACGAAAAAAATTGCGCACCATGAAATGCACTGGACATTGAGAGTTCTCTGTGTAGCACTGACTCTGTTCAAAAATGTTATCTTTTTATATCAACCACATTTTGAAGTACTCGAAAGCTATAAAATGAGGCAGCTTTCAATTATTCAGCATGGTTACAAGCCAAGAACATCACTGCAAGAGGTGCTGCATGACTGGGCAGATGTCTATCTTGATGCATCTCTGTATTACTACTGAATACAAGCAGTCACAGAAGCAGTGGCTGGAGAAACCTCCAGGGAGCTCCAGCCCAACCTTCTCTCGATGAAGGTTTATTGCCAGCATTGTACCAAGTTCTGTGCTCGTAAGTGTTTGTTAAAAAAGGCTAAAAAAGATTGGGATGACAGTCAGAGAGGTATTTAATGAGAGAAAAGGAATGAGAGAAACTTACCTTTTTGGAGCACTTGGTCGTGGTTTTAAGACAGCACTTCTTGTGACAAGCATATTTACATACTGCAACAAACAAAAAATAGTTTTTAATAATTCAAAACTTCAGACCTCTGCACAAATGTGAATTAAGTAGCTCTTCTTAGAATTTGTGCATGTCAAAAGCATGTTGAATTTGCATTCTTCAGGGGCCAAGTCTATATTAGATCGACTCAAAAAAAAAAAAGAAAATGAAGCCTTTAATTTTAAAGGCCCTATATTTAAGTTCCTGAAACGTTAAAAAAACAACTTGACAGATCAACTCAGAAAATAGCCCATGAGTCACTCTGAGCTATCAGACATGCGTATAACTCATAGGTTGGAAAGAGCACCTAATTTGTATTCTTCCTGCACTGGATACCAGCCTGAAACACCACAGGGCTGATATTTTCAACCTAATAAGAGAATCATTGAAAAAATTAAAATTAAAAAAAAATGTCTCAACCTTGCCTGTTCCTCCTCCACTTTCCTGGGCTCCCCAAAAGTTCAAGTACCCAGAGGTCAAATGGTCTAAGCCCAATGAACTTGTGATGGTGACGAGACTCACAGCATCCATCCCACAGGCTGAAGCCATGGGGTACATTTGCCATACCTGCTACAGACTCTCTTCACCATCCCTTCTGAAAGCACAACTTAAACGTGGTTTGAACAGTTTGAAGACTTGGGTTAATATCCGTAATGCAAAGCTCCCACGCACAGAACTAACCATAATGTAGGTTCTGGAAGGAATGCCAGTGGACTTCAGAAATCCTTAAGGTTTGTCTCAAAAGCTATTCTAATGTGAAAAATCCCAAATATTTGAGAGTGGGGTTACAGGAAACAGTAGCAAACACCTTTCAGAGCCCAGAACCCCAAGACTGTAACAGAAACACATGAAAAAAAGCCAAATGGAGCATGCTTACATTTACAAACAGAAGCCCTGTCCATTATCCAGATCAAGGAAGAACAATATTCACAGTAGGTGGGGATGCTGTACTGGGTCGCCTTAAAAATGTGCCCATTGTGCTCTTCCACCTGCGATGAAAAAGATTCAGTGGTGAGAAAAAGAGCTGGATGCAGAGTCTGCTGCAAAACAGGGAGCCCGACATGGCCTGCTCTCCAATGTGGGCTTTTACATAGAACCAGCCTGCTATTTGTGTTTCCTTTTTGGACCAATAACCCTGTGGACACCTCAGACAGAAATCCTGCCTGCATAGGAAACAAACCTTCCTGTAAGCAGGTTAGAAACCAGCTGCATTTGACTGTGGTTGACAGGTCAATCTCTTCATGTTGAAAGGCACTTCTGTGCATCCACTGCCCCTTTTTGCTCTGCATCTTTCCCAGTGCTATTATATCCTTTAGGACAAAAACTCTATCAGAGATGTAAGATATGCGCTAAGTTTACAAAGTAACCCAGAGCAACACTTTCTGCTTCATTCCCAGTTCTTCTATAATAATTCCTGACATTATATTTACTGTCTTGACTGATGTGGGACATGTTTTCAGAGAACAACCTATAGCAGTCCTTGATACGAACAGAAATGCTGATTTACAGGCTCTTGCTTTTGCCTACAGCCATTCACAAGCAAACTAAATTCACCTTGTCCATCTTTCTAGCACATCTTTTCAAGACTGCATATGCACTGGGATGGGATGTTCAGATCTCACCATAGGATATGTCATGAGCAGGTCTCTTATCACCTGTAATTCTGGCCAAAAGGACATTAATTCTTTAATGCACAGGCCCAGAGTGCTCAACTCACCACATCCGCTTCTTTTTTCCTTCTCTTTTTTCGTTCCGTTTTTGGCACCTGGTATTAAGAAGAGAGTCAAGCATATTTATGGGCAATTCCCACAAGTAAAGCCTGCAAAGGTCCCATATATAACTTTTTCTACCTCTTTCCAGCCCCATCCTCCAGTGCACCTGCGGCCCCATGAAATCCACTCCAAGAAATGCTCCTACTGCAACCAACCGCCCGGTGTTCAGAAATCCCCTGGCCAACTGTCACCATCTCCATCTCAGAGCTGGGATTAGCTGCTGCTCTGGCTCCAAGTCCAGCACCTGTGACCTAAAGCTCTCTGATCTCAGGCAAGACACTCAAGGGCACAGCACTGCAGCCGGAGCTGATGCTCAGCCTGCTCAGAAGAAATCCTGTGCAGAGAGCCTGGGGAGGACTTGCAGCAGAAGAGCTGGAGAACGGGATATTTGCTTTCCCTGTTCCACAAGAAACACCATCTCCCAAGCCCAGCCTGAGACCCAGGGGTGGTCCCTGCAGACAGCAGGGAGAAGAAAGCAAGGAGCTCAGGTTTGTAACAGACAGTGCAAGCTCCGACTACTTGACCAACTGCACCTAGACCCTGAGGACAGCCACTACCATGTAGCCTGCTCCTGCCACCAGACCAAGAGCGATGCATGTGGTCACTTGGGAAAAGCTCAAGAGACTAGGAAAGCACAACATCTCAGAAAAACAAGACGATGCTTTCACGCATCCCTCAAAGACGGGAGCTGCCTTTCCAACCATCCACAGATGGTTGCAGATTTGCCCTGGAGACAAAGTTCACATATTGGCAGTGGCCAAGACCCAGCTCAACCCAGATGTGAGCTCAGGCTTGCTGAGCTCAGTGAAACACAACCAATGACTCACTCCTCTTGTGGTGGCTTATGTTGTCCACCCCAGCTTACAAAAGGAGAGAAGACAACAGACTTCAAGGTGTCTGCACAGAGCACAGCCCCACAGAAAGAGAGCTCAAAATCTGCAAGGACCTTGAGAAAATGCTGGCTACCTTCACTGCGGTGTAGTCCAGGGGTTTGTACTCTATCATATATTCGTCCAGGAAGACTTTGAAGGTATTGACCCAGACTTTCACTGGAGACTCACTCCAGTCCCTCTGTTCAAGCCTCATGGTCTTCTCAAGGATCTGCTCGAATAAGGCGTACAGGTCCTTATAGCGGATGCTTTTCCCATCATCCATCTTTTATAGAAACAGAAGCAAAAAGAAAAAGGATTTTTATACACATCAGACTGCCTCTTCTGCTCCAGACAATTATTTTAGTTTGACTGGCTTCCAACTGCTTGGGGAAAATACAATTATGATTAAAAGAAAGAAAAAAAATATTTAATGGAGAATTGTTTCATGACCTTTGTCAGGGTGGCTTCTCAGCGCACAGTGCATAAGGACAGAAATCTAGGCAGCTGCTGTAAGCCAAAAAAAATGACAGATCAAATATTACCACAGAGGGAACTTTTCACGCAATCTGGACAATAAAATGGCTTGGCTCAGCAATCACTGCTAGGATTTGGAGCAGCAGAAGAGCAGAGCACCACATTCCTCAGATGTTCACAACTCACAACTTTAACCCACAGGTTTCCAGACAAGTTGGGTGTCAAATGGGAGTTTATTGACTTACTGTCATCTCCCTTTGACTGAGAGCAAGCTGTACGGAAGGGACTAGAAATCTCTTCTCAAAGTATACTGAGAGCTGGCTAATGAGGAAGCATTAGTCCAAGTTTACAGCTTTGTGGGACTGAATACAAAGGAAAAGCATCTTCCCTTTGGGATAAGGAGACCAGGAATAAGGCTCAGCAACATCTCTACCACCAGGACTCACAGCATCTCATTTCTCCTGGAGGTGGAAGTTCCCACCTGCTGTCCAGGCACTTACCGCTAACGCTGAGGAGTAAAAGCTGAAGATGTTTTGTCGGAATTCCTTCAGCGCTTTCTTGAACACTACATCCACCAGCGTGTCCTTCTTGCTGTCCTCATTATCCAGCTCATTCATCTGGGAAGAAACCAAAGGGTGTTATGCACCGATGTGACTGTGCTGTGGCAGAGCACTGCATTAGGTGGAGCACTACTAAATGAGCAGCTGCTCCACCACGGGCAGGTGATGTTAAGAACTACGTGTGTCTACAAGGCAGTTTCTCCTGCATGCAAACTTAGCACGTAAAAACATGAATGCTTCCCTGGAGCCTTCAGCTTCTGCCCTCTTGGGTCACCCATTTCTGATGCCACCAGGGGCTGCTCAAAGCAGTGGAAGTACCAAAGCTACTGTGCTCCCATAAAACGACTGTGCTGTGCGCGCACAATGCACCCATCTTCTTTCCCAAGCCTGCCCTGGTGCACACTTCGCAGTTTTGGGAGTGCAACTAAAGCTCTCCCCAAGGTGGATTATAAGTTTCACCTTGCTGCCTTCAAGATAATACTGTTTTGTTGTCTCCATCCGCTCCCTGATGATTTAGCTGGAGCGGCAATGACAGGCATTACCTTTTTCAGGAGAAACTCATCCATGCTCTTCAGGTCGCTAGCACTGGTTATGATCTGCAGGGAGTCATTCTGCCATTGCACGGGCTCCAGAGCCACGTTGCTGATTTTGACGCTGCGCTTGCGTTTCACTTTGGGAGAGGGCTCCTTGTTCTCCTTAAATTCCCTCCGGTAGATTCCTGACAGCTCAGGACTCCGCGGGGGTGTCAGATGGTGAGGACCCAACTCTACGGGTGGTAATTAATAAAGAAGAAAACAAACAAAATGCAGATTAGTTAACTTGCTCTCTGCCTGACCAAAAATGCTGTAGCAATGTTTGTTTGGTATTTGATTTCACTGAAGCTCTGCAATATGTTTTGCTTTTCAGCATCTCCTGAATTAGGTGAGATAAAGCTGTAAGCAATAAAAATGCTTTTCTCCATGCTCCATGCATGGCGTGAAAGAGAAGTAGGGTTTGTTCTCAGGTAATAATAAAATTCTGTGGCTCCAGATGAATTCTCAGTAAGTAAAAAATCTAGTGTCATCTCCCAGAGCTGCACTGGCAGCAAGATGGGAAGGTAGCACAACGGAAAAATAGTCCTGTCACTAAAATAAGGAGACAGGCTTCAGAATAAACCTGCAGAGGAGAAAAGTACTGTACAGCGCTTATAGGAAGATTAAATGTCACTTCTCCATTGGTTGCTTCCTCTATCAAGAGGGGAAATATCTGTTGGTGTCCAGACAGCTGCCTGGTGGATTAGCTCCACAGTGGAAGATGGAAGGTGCTGGTGACAGCACACAGCTGGCTTCAGGGGGTCATTCTGAAGAGTATGTCCTCTGTCCTTGTCCCCTGCCTCCCAGAACAAAAGTGACAATCCCTACTTGTAAAATTTCATAGAAATTTTGAAAGAAATAGTATTTGTTTGGTTTGCCACATACTATCTTTTCTGAATGTTTTCTGAATTCCTCCAGACCCATTTTGTGCCCTAGCATCTAACTTCCTTGCTGCTGTTTCGTGTTCGTGTCACCCATGAAGGCAAGAGAAGTGAACCAGCTCGTCACTTCTATTTGTGCAGTTTTCCAACTCATTCTCCTACACCATCCTCAGCTACACCATACAATCATACATGATATTCTAATTTACAGGTATCCTAACCCTACAGATAAACGAACTTATCAGTTCTACATCTTAACCCAAGCCACCATACATGGGGCTACACTTAAAGGTAGTGCAAAGCCAGGCTTAAAACAGCTACACATTTTATCTCTGCCATGACAGCAAATGCAATTTCTCTGCCCCTTACAACACATGTGACCCTGCTGTGTGCTTGCCCAGCACTCACCTTCACCAAGCTGCAAGCCAGAAATCACCTCTCTGTTGGGTGCTTCTTGCTCCGCGTACAGCTCCAGCAGCTCAGACTGTGTAGCAAGCTTCTCCCGAGGGGTCTTCTTCTCCCCCTGCTTTCCCTTCACCCAAAATCTCATCTTGGCTCGTTGAGGCCTGGAAATAATTTGTGGAAAGAACTGCCTTAACCGGGAAAGTGTCCTTCAAGCCAAAACCACCTAAAGTCTCCCAGACCTTCATGTCCTTTTAGTAGGAGCTAAATGTGTACAACTGCTTACAGGAAAACCAGGCTATTTGTCCCCAGGAAATGCAGGAAACTCCAAGTTTCATGTATGCTGTTGGGTGGTTTGGGATGGGATGCCTGGCATATGGCTTCAAAACTTTGTTGTGACCTGAACTTTATCGCCCCTTCTAACTGGGTGTGTTCGTGGTCACATATGAAGAGATGTGACGAGTAACTCATTCTGATTTTGGCTGGTTGAGACAAAACCACCAAGCTGGGGACTAGTGCAGCTCAGCAGTGTGAAGGAAATCAAAAAGGGCTCAGGGTGGACTCGTCCCCCAGCTCCAGCCACGTTCCATACCTCCCGTCTGGGGCCAGGGTCTTCTGCGCAGCCACCAGCTTCCCGATCTCCCCCTGAGACATGGTTTTATGGAGTTTTGTTTGGCCTTCCCCAGAGGTGAACCGCTGCACCGTCTGTAACAATTCAAGGATGAATCATTCAAAAATGAGACAGTTCTTGGAATTCCAGAACTCTTTAAGCAAAAATTAGACATTTCATCTGTTATGAACGAAATCTTTATTTCTGTCTGCCTACAGGTAAAAATCTATGTCCCTGTCGAGCTAGCTGCAGCTCCTTCAACTACAGAAATATTTTAATGGCTTCTAAAACAGAAGGACATTTCTCTTACTCCGATTCTATCTCGAGGTCCAACCTTCTTCCTCCTTTAGCAACAAATGCTGGAAGTCGGTGTGCACTGAGCCACAGGCCCTCATCACCAAGCACGCAGAACTGCTCAGCCACCTTGCCCTGGGCAGCCCAGCTCTCTGGCCAAGAAGAGCCCCGTTAGCCGCAATCGTTAGCCACACTTAAGTGATTTGTGGTGTTCCCCACCTCAACCTTGTGCCTGCCATTAGCCTCCGTTGGAGACTTCGCAGAAGGAAAAAAAATAAATCTTTTTGCCAAGGACACATTAAAATGTACCCTTATGAAATAAGAGATTAAGCAGCTTTAATACAAAGGCTCTCTGCCTTTGTCACCTCTTTAAATGCCCCTGGATCATTTTTAAGGGTGACAGGAATTTGCAATAATCAGATGTTAACAGGGTTCCATGAATAATAATATCTACTAAGTTCTAAAAATGTGGCTTTAAATTATTCTGCATTATACAATGGTAAGTTTTGCACCATTTGTATTATCTTGCACTCGGTAGGAAACAAGGCAAGCGATGGTGCTTTCCTCCTCTCCCCAGAGGCTGCAGAGGCCACAGCCATGACGCTGTATTTTAATGACTAGCAGGTGCTGTCCAAAAAGCATGTCCCAAGAGGCAGCAAAAATGGAGATGTTACCTTAGTCCCTCTCTTGTCACACGCTCACAAAGCCTCCACCACTGTGTTATATGAGCAATGTTTTTTATCTTGGGAAATATTACTAAAAATCTCTCTTTGTTTACCTAGCATGGAGGAGGAAGCCATCCAAAGGCAGCCTGGCAGTGCGCAGCCCAGAAATATTCTTGCCATATATAATATATATATATATATATATATATATAATATTTTAATACATTTTGGCTCTTGGAGGAGAGCCTTTCAGCACAAGGAAAGCAGGGAATCAGGCTGTATGAAATGATTTGGGAGATCTCTTCTTCAGCTTTCCCTTCACATAGATGTTTCAGCTGAATGCACCATGCTTTTAAGCATTTCCTTTTCACCAAAAAAAACATTTCATATAAAATTCAATAAATTATGGGCTGCAGGGCAGTCACATTTACCACACTTACTCTCCCATTCTTTATTTTTCACCCCTGTACTAACCTCCCTGCCAGCCAGGAGATGGCAGCACACAAGGAAAAACTGCCACTGCAAAAGAAAAAGCTGCTTTCATCAAAGGGTTTCTTGTTCCTGTTGTTCTTACATTTAGGTGATGATTACATATAAATTGTGGAGACTTGCAAGGGAAAAAAGGACCTTGAAACCCATGAAAGTGATTTCCATCCAGTGACCCTATTAAAATATTTGCCCCCATGATATAACATCTGTAATGTACTTTTTAGACAAAACTGAAGGATTTTTTTTTCTTATTATCAATCAAAACATGATACAAATCCTGTTCTTCATCAAGGGGATATATCCGTGAGCCAAGGACCAAAGTTAAAATGACTCGGGGTAATTAAATAACTAAGGAATAACTGGATGCCAAATAATACAAGCAATGAAGTACTTGAATATAGAGGAGTAATGGACATTGTGATTGCTCTGTGCAGGCAATTTGGCATGTTTTCCTGGAATTGCCTTGGCTTGTCTGAGAGATAAGGGGACGCATTTCAGGGCAGAGAGGGGAAAAAAACTCTGTGAAATTCTGTTGAAAAGGGCTTTTTGTAAAGCAAAACGCAGCAGGGACATCACTGCCCACTGGATGTTAATGGATAGGGTCTGAAAACGGTCCTCGTCTTTACCAGCGTGGAATAAAACTGTAGAGAAGAAATGCTCCCTGACATCAGAGCATATGACAGGATGCAAGTGATGTACAGCCTCGTCATTAAGACTAAAGATAAGGCTTTGGACTCACTTTCATCCCATGTAGACGCCTCAGAGACTGCATGCCTCTCTCTGAAGGCAGGCTTTGTGGGGAGATGAGACTTCCTACCAGACCTCACCTCCCTGTCACCCTCTGGCCATTACCACTACAATCTCTCCCTGCTCTGCCCCTATTTTTGATCTATTATACATCAGTGTTTCTTCTGCTACCACTGCAAATTCTCCAGGCTTTGAAAGAAGGACTGAAGGCATTTTTGGCATGAGACCCTTCTGTTTGAGGGACTCCTCCAAGAAGTTGTGAAGGGCAAGGTCCTCAGCTGGATGGGAAACCTTCTCAGCTCCCAAGACAAGCCCTCTTCCATGCAGGGAACACCACAAAGCACCATGTGCATGCAAACCGCAATATCCAGGGGGTCTGTAGTCATCCCATAGAGCAAAAGGGGACCAATTTTTTTTTTTTTAACTCTGAAAGAACAACCTCTATTTTGCTTGCCCATGCTAGAAAGAGGCCAAGCGAGATGACTTGTCCCAGCAGGCAGCAGTGCTACGTGCTGTGTTGAAGGGCTTCCTAAAGTGCAACGCTCCCTCTGAACAGCTGAGGACAAGAGCTCTTCTTCCATGGCTGGCTCTTCAGGGATGCTTGGGATCAGCTGGTGACAAATGACAGAGATACTCAGACTGCTGTTTGTCAATTCATGGCTTTAGTACGGAGGTTGAAGCAAAATATATCACTGCTTCATTATCCAGGGCCCTCTCTAAGAGGCTCTGCTGAAGGGAAATATATGCGGAAGGTATTTCTGGTGCGGTTTCTTTAACCAAGGCTTTCTTTCTATCTGCTGGAGGGAAGTTCTCCAGGCATAGGTGCAAAACACAAGTGGTATTAATATGCACTGACCACAGCCAGGAGCTATTCCTCCCACTTGTACTTGTCTCACGGCAAGGCAGGTACATCCTTGGCCAAAAGACTCAAGCAACCTTTGAAGGCGTGGTCTCGTCAGGAAGCCCTTGCCCTTTATCCTTAAAGACAGCTTGGCTCTTTGCAGATAACTGTACCTTAAGCAGCCAACTTGTATACTGGTGCACCTTGGACTTCAGCTCTGGCTGAAGATGCTCTGGGCTACCCTGCACTTAGGTCAGGAGCATCAGTCTCTGGTGGCCCCGCACGTACCAGCTGGTGACACTCAACCATTGACTTAGTGGTCGTGAAACCAATGGGTAAAACAGCCGGGTTCGCACCAGCACAGCTGGAGTCTCATCACATGCTTAACTTCACAAAGTCACACTTGATCTCTGTTGTGTATCCAGCAGCCCTCGGCCACTGGGCAGCACATCAAAAGAGGCTTTTTGGAAAGTTGTAGCTGGGGGCAGGAACCTTATGAATAAACTATTCACTAGGAGGGCAACCAGCCTGCGCGTGGCAACTCCCTGGTGCATCTTCATGTGAGCATCACAAGACATGAGGGATATGGTTACACACACATTCACCTACTTGAACCCAAACCAACATGCACCAGTACTGTCCTATTATAGGCTGCTTCATCATTTGCAACACCCGAGCAGGCTCTGCTAATAAATATGAATAAGCAGCTGGATTTTGCTGCTTTAAAGAGCTCTGCCCTACGGGTGTGGCGATCCTGACACAAAGAAGCCACAAGCCAAAGAGCTGGTCTCAAACCTGCAATACAGAATACAGACGGAAACACTGTACATGTGGTCAAGACATACAGACATACGATACCACTGGGCACACAACTTTACAAGCAGCGTTTGCTAGAAAGCAGAACTCAACCGCACAAGGGGTTGCGTCAAGGCGAAACCACTGGCTAAGCCTGACCACCAGTTAGAACTAGAGATGGAGCGCAGAGAAGAGGGATACAGGAGGATAGACGGTACAGTTGGCACCTACTACTACTTGCATGCAGTGAGAGCTGTTAAACAAAGTGAGCAGAGGCCCAGGAGCATCTCTAATGAGTGGCATGAGCCAGGTCCCTCCCAAGGATGGAGTTTCCCAAGCATTACCCCAGCATCTTTCGCGTCTCAGCAGAGATTGCCAGTGGAAAAGACTTCTATGGCTAAAAAACTAGGGCTTTGTAACAGGGTAGCCTCCAGGAACACAGCATGGCAAAGCCCAGGACTCTCGCCACGCTTTTGAGCTGCTGCTTCCAGCATTTCCAGGGACCAGGTCCATGTGCCATTCGACCAGGCAGCAAGACTGCGGCAGAAGGAAGTCCAGATGAAAATGCTGGCATTTAGCATCAATCAAGGAAAAGTTTGTTGCCTTCTTGCCAAGGCTCCCTCAGGCTCCTGGCTGCACGCACCAAGCATTTACAGAGGGACACTCCAGGCAAGCGCTGCTTTCCTACAGGTCCACACGTGGTTTTGGACCTACACCTCCAGATTTGGCTTCCTGTTCCTCCCTATCTATTTTTTTCCCATCTTAATGGAGAGTCTTTGGTTCTTTAGTGTAGGGAAGTTGAACACTTTCTTTCTCATTGTGTCTTCAAATGCGTGCCTCAAGTGAATGTAAAGGTGCAGGATAGGAGGCACTGCATTTTCATGTGCAAGTTTATTTAAGCTGACTTGTCATCAAATAGGGGACAAAAAATAAAAGCTGGTCCTGATATTACTCCTCTGTAAAATTCTCCCTTTCCTGTTATAAAAACAGGGAGATGAACTAAAGCACAGCCAAGTGAGTTCAGTTCAAAGAGCCACGTCTTTCAATCATGTTTCTGCCAGACAGCACTTGAAGTATTCCTGGCTCAAAACCCTTGAAAATTTATCATGAGTAACCTTAAAAATTCAGGGAATTTGTGAAACTCTGCCCCTTCCCAGTGAGGAAAAACGTGTTGTTTATAATAAAAACTGCTAACAGAAAAGTCACGAAAAGCCCTCCTTAGCCATCTGCCTTTCTTGCAAAGGCAGATTTTAGGATCACACGAGATATTTGCTGGATCTGTGGCAATGTGAGCACTTATGGCACAAGACACTGCCTTGGGTTTATCTGCACATCTACGTGGACACCTCTGCCACCTCCTGCCACAGAAAAACTGGGAGAGAGGTGGAAGTCACTGTCCTCTTCCACTCCTGAAACCTCTCAGTTCATGGTTTTCTGAACACAGCTTATCCAGGCTGCCATCTCTCCTTGACAAAACCACTAACATGCTTTTTCTCTTTTTTTTAAAAATCATGCTATGTTTTATTGCCCAATTTACAGGTTTTTGTTTCTCAAAGACAATATCTGCCAGTATTACTCCAATAATTGAGGACTGAATAATCATCAGATACCCTAGGTAAGGATACCAAATTAAAAGTTATAGGAGGTGCAAGGTTCATATTGTTTTCTTTGTTCTCTGTTACTTTTTTGTCCAGTGTTTGCCTTGATCTTTTCTATGCATTTCTGTAGATAATTTTGCTAGAGCCAAAGGATCCTAGTGGGACTTTGTAATGGAGGTAATCCTAGTTAAAAATCCTAGTTAAAAAAACAAACAAGGTAGCTGTGCAATGAGTTGCAATGCTACATAAAACCTATGGAAACCATGGAAGCTACTCTCAAATCATGCCAGCAAACATCCCCATGGTTGACAGAAATTCAAATAATTTCCCTTTCTGTTTTGTACTCATTTCTGCTGTGTTCTCTGAGTTTACCCATCTACAACATCCATGTGAGTGGGAGAAGAAGCAGTGTAGGATCCGTGCAGCTAAGGTTAGCAAAGAAATGCTCCCGCAGATCTGCTTGCTCCCTTTTTTTTCCAGCCCCAACAAGTTGGAAAATTACCATTTCGGAGTCACTGTAACAGGCCTGCCCGAGCCGGGCTGCAGGCCCTGTCTCAGGATGAGGAGGTTGGTCAGAGGAGAGAAGGAACTCAAAATTGCCATCGTAATCATCTTCCTCCGTATCCCCCTCCCCATCAGCAAAAGTACCTCTAGTCAAGAAATCGGAGCGCGTCCGCGCCATGCGGGCTTTCTTTTTATGGGTCGGTCTGGGAACCTGCTTGACCAAATGATAAAACATAACAACAACAAAAAAAGGTTTTAAAAATAAAAGGAGATTCTATAAAAGGAGATTCTACAAAAGGAGATTCTACCAGTGTTTGGCATCATAGCGTAGCTCAAGTACAGCCTTACAACATCGCTGAGTAACACTGCACTCCACAGAGGACACACACTATTACATGTAGTGCAAAAACAACCAGGAAAACAAAAGCCAAGACAGCACGGAGAAAATAGGACAATAATGGATGTTACTAAAATGGACATTAAAGCAAACAAGACGAGACTGCGTATTACAGTGTTTGCCATCAGGACTGCAAGATCCTTTTCATCCAGAGCAATTCTGTGCTGCTACCCACTAATGCTATGGGGGCTTTTTTAAAGAGAAGGTGTGAAAGTTGCCTTAGTGTGACATCCCCCCCATCCCCAAGAGCCCTGTGCAACCCTTGTGCTTTATACTTCTCCAAAGCACTTGAGGGAAAGCTGGCAGAATAAAGGTTTGGGATTTTTTTTCCCCTTTTCAATTAAAAGAGAAAATAAGAAAGCTGCAACTTACCTCCCCTCTGCCAGACCCAGGCATCTTAAATGGCTTCCTAGTTAGCTCACCCTTGGGAAGGCATTGATGACTTGCTTCCCTGCTGAAAGGCAACAAAACAGAGACGTTTCATTTTCTCTAAAAGCTTTCCCACTGCGCCAGCCCAGCTCTCAGCAACGCAGAAGTATGCAGCCCGAGCAATCAAGAAGAAATCACTGTTTGAGGTCACAGGTTTTCAGAACTGCTTCAAATTCTTCGGGATTTGACTTAATACCAAAGGACAAGAAGATATGAATTTCTTTTTGCCAGAGCTGCACTCTACCCTTCATGGTGGTTACTGATGGTATCTTTCCAGTTCTGTATTCTGAAATGTGATTGCTCTGTTGCAGCATTAAAATTTTTAAGTTCCAGACAAACTAAAGATGAGGATTTTTGATGTATTTTTCCTTTTCCTCTTGCTTGTTCTGTGCATGAACAAGCCAGGAAAAGAAACTGAAAGGAGCGTGGGGAGAAAACTGTTCTCAAATACTCACTTTCAAAGCAATTCTCCAGGACCTCCTGCAGATTTCAACTAAACTGGCTCAGAAGGAGAGCATCCTCACTTTGCATCTAACACAGCATTCAAAAACATTCCCATTTAACTTGCTCTTTGCTCAGCTCACTCTTTCTGCCATCATTTCTGAACAAAACTCTACCATGCCCATGAGTGAGGGCTCCATAAAGCCCTTCACTGCCTTCCTGCTCATGGGATGCTGCTGACTCTATCGGGGACAAAGGAGTATTTTTATTGACTGTTAAAGACTGCTAAGCCCATTACATGTGTAACTTTTTATGCAAGTGATACACTGGCCAAAGTGCATCCACATTCTAAACTCCCTTTGGACAGTTGCTGCTTTTTCTCAGCAATAGTATAATCACCTTTGCTGATTATTTTAATTCTACAATTAGCAAGAAAAATCCTGAAATATTCTGACTTGTCTAGTCATTCCTGCTCTGGCCACCCAAAAATGCTTTGGTTTTTTTTTTTTTTTTCCTCTCAATTTTTTTACCTTTCAAACGAAACCTGTATCACTGTTCATACTTAGAGTAAATGAAACAAGTGTCAACTCTCTCTTGCTATTAACACCTTTCACCTGCTAATAGCTATGAATATCTCCCCTGGCTTATATAATGCCAATGCCCAACACACAGGAAACTTAGAAATAGCATTTCAAGCTCTTTTTCTTTGTCCCCTGATTTCTGCCCACTCACTGCTTTAAGATCAAAAAACCTGACACTGGTCTGTTTCAATAGTTGGGTTGTTTTTTTTCAATCTCCAGAAACCACATTCTGCCAGAGACTGTTTTACCCAACAAAGGCCTACAAGGAAAGCCCATCATATTTTTACTCACTGGAGGCCAAAGGGATTATCTTTCGGTGTGAAGAACATGGTGCTTGCCCTTGTCTCCTCGGTGGCCTGGTGTGGCACTCGGGGCTGCCGGAGGCGCTCTGTCCTAGAGAAGGGGCTGCCCGGGACATCCCTGGGGTCCGGAGCCAGCCTGGAGCTGCAACGTGACTCCAGCGCTGTCCCCGCCTGACCCTCCCTTCGCTCCATGAACATGCTGACAGGTCTGTCTTTGGCAGCACCATGGGCTGGAGAGCCTCCCCTGTTCCCAACGGTGAGACCTTTGATGTCCACTGATGAGGTTGGCGTACCAGCTGTGGTTGTGCCCTGGGGGTGCAGGATGAGGGCTGACTGAGGCCGGCTGTCTGTTTTTTTGGATGGTTTCAAAGTGGGGTCCTTCGTTCTGCTCAGCTCAGCCCTCTGCAAAGCCTCCACACGGCCTTGCTTCTCAAGCTGCTCGAAGGCTTTGCGCTGTCTCTCCAGAATTTCCTTCTGCTGACGGATCTGCTCCATCATCTCCCTCTCATTTTGCAGCTGAAGTTGCTTTTGTCGTTCTTCCTTCTCCACATTGAGCTTCTCCAGTCTCTTGATGACGGAGTCTGGAGAATGGGTCTGTGTCGCAGCAGCTGTCCCACGTTCCTCTCTCTTGGCAGAAGACTTTTCTCCTTCCTCCCTTCCCAAGGCTTTGCCCTGGTCTTGCTCAGAGTCCTTCCTGATCTCTGAGAACGTAACTGTTTTCTCCTCTCTTTCCACTGCTTTATTCCTCAAGTTATTCTCCACCAGTGACTGCTTTACCTTCATGTTGTCCTGTGGTGGAATGTAGAAAGTAGGTAGGTTACTAGAAAGGAAAGTTTCTCTTGGATGCATCTTGTATAGATAATTCTGGGGGTCACAGACCACATGCTCCTTTGCAGTGTGGTTATCGGGCAGCTCAGAGTCTGAAAGCATCCTTCTGCAACTGGATAAATTGCTGTTCACATCAGCTGTGCAGAAAGACTTGTCCTGCAGATGGGGCTGGGGACTGCTAGGCACGGAGTCCTGTGTCTCAGGGGAAAATGACTGCACATCTTGCTCATCTAAAACTAAGGAAACGAGTTTACTTGGGGTATCTTCACAGCTTAACATCTCTAAGCTCCCTTGAGAGCTTTCACTCTCCGGGGTTCCCTGAGGGGAATGAAGTGCCTCTGATACCAGCTCGGTAGACCACCGTCGCTCTTCTGAAGGCGACAGCCCTCCGGTGGACCGGACCTTAAGCAATTCCAAGCTGAATTTTGCCTGTTCCAGCTCACGCATTCTCCGGCTTTCCCTTTTTGCACGAACGACTTTCTTCTGGTTAAGATCCTCCAGTGACTTGGGTCTCTCTCTCACAATTACTTCCTCTTCAGTGTCCATACCACTCTGGCTACTGGCTCTCTCGTGCCTTTTGTACAATAAATTTGCAGAAGTGTCCAGTGGATCCACATGATTCACCCGATTATTCTCCATCAGTGATTTATGTTCCTCTACAGCTCTCACTCTCTCTTCAAATGAGCCATCCTCCCACTTGGATGGGTCGGAGCCCTTAATTTCCAAAGCACCATCTGCCTCCAGTCCATCCTCTTCGCTAATTGACAGGCCATTCTCCAGCTGCATCTCTTTTAACCTCTGCTCTTTCAAAGCTCTAAACCTGCAAGAAAGCAGAAAAGCAAAACACTGTAACCCCATGCCCATTCACATTGTTCCAAGGCACCACACTGGAGGCATCTCATCACCATCATCTCACCACCATCAGCATCTCAAAAAATCCTCCTCGCCAGTCAGGTGCAAGATGATGCAAGTTCATGGTCAATGCACCAAGTGCACTTTCAGTCTTCTCTTTTGCAATCTCAGCTACTCAAGAATTGCACCAACGCACCTGAAAGCTTCTCCTGTGCCAATGACAGCAGTTCCAGACTTCATCCCTGGTGTAGACAGTTTGTAAGCCAGGAAACCGTAACACATTGCATCACCTTGGCTTCCTCATCTTCACCATCATGCCTGGGATGCCTCTGGCACAGCTAACAGGCACTCATACCCTGCACTAAGAGCTATTTCCAGCTCCCAATTCTTTGTCAGTCATTCCACACCTTACAGGCAGTGCTTCCTGAGAATGAACCAAGACCTGCCCTACAGCCAGCGAGCCAAGGCATGGCTGCAAATGTTTTTCTCCTCGCAGCAGCTAGCTCGAGTAACTCCTGTCCCTGCTTCTGCCCTCACCCCACTTGCTGACTGATTGTCTGTGAGACAGTGCAGCAACCAGATTGGCAGCCAATCTGAGTTAAAAATAGGCTACTTAAACTGGTGCTGCTGCCAAGAAAAAAAAACAACTCGCAAGTATTTATGTCCTCGGCTTTCCACTGCCTACGTGCTCTAACCTGAAATAGGCTCTGCTTATTCTAAGAGTAGGATGTGCAGCTAACTGAACTCCTCTGTTAGAAAGCGTGGACAAGTGAAGGATCAGGGCAGGTCAGGACAGTGTCAACGATGCTATGAAGGGACACCATCATCTGTAAGTCACAGTGGTCTGAGCAGTGCCAGAATTCACATCGACCATACTTCTCCCCATTGGGCACTATCAGAAAGCACTTCTTTACTTTTCTTTATTCATTTATTTTAAGATCAACGTTACCTTTGTCGTGCTAGATATCCTCTGCATGCTGCTTGCAAACTGATGATTTTTCTTCTGCTGACTCTGTAAAGCCGCTTTGCGCAGTGCCCTCGCCAGGCTGCCTGGATGCTGGTGGCTGCATCGTGCCTCCGCTTCGAGTGCTCCCGCCAGCAGCTCTGGATGAGGTGAGCAGCAAACTGCATCTGCAGAAACCTCCGCCTCTCCACGAAGCCTCGCCAGTGGGTCTGGAGCACAACTGCGGCTTTGCTGAGTACCAGGGGGTCTGGGGATGGTTCGCCTTGCTTTCGGCTCTGGTAACTACGCCAGAATCTCTGCAAACACAGCAGGCAGCTCCTTGAAACGTGAATGATTTGGGAACTGGAGAGCACCTGCCTCTATGCAAGCTTTCCAGCTCTGTCTCTCCCATGCCCGAATTACCACTCTTCTAGGAGTCAAACTCTGATGGTAAGCTCCTTCCTAGGGGAGGGGAATTGATTTTATGCCTCAGATACTCCAGCTACAGCCAGAGCTGTATCTACAGGACTTACAGACTGTAATTTGTGATGAAATTAGGCACCACCACCTACCTGTATGATTACTGCCGCTTGCCTTAAGCTCAGGAACTGCCTCCTGCAGAGCATGCTGCGGAACCAGCGCTGCAGCAGTGTGATCCTGCGCAGTACCTCCTGATGGAGCAGGTCCTGCAGAAGCTGCCGCTCTCGCTCCTTCACAAAAACCTGGAAAAAAAACCACATCAGTCATGAATTACAAAGCCTTTGCCTTCCCCTCTGGGGAGACAAAATGATAACAACAATCATTTGTCTGCACACAGATGAGTTTGAAAGGCTACCTTGTTATAACCTGACCACAGTGACTTGGTCAGAAGAAAACAACAATGTTCCTCGCTATTTTGTGTTAACAATATTCAAAGCATCAATTAAGTCATTGGCTTCTTGCAAACAGAATAAAAAATAGTTTCATTAGTTAAAAACATATATGAAGATGTTAATATAACTGTGCACAAATGCAGGCATATCTTTATCTTAAACAGATAAACATTTACCATGGTTCTTCCAACTTGGTAATTGTCTGGATTGAGTTTTATTTTCCTGAAGAAATCATGGATATTGTGCTTAGACGGGCTGATTCCTTGTGGCAGAAGGACATGGAAATGGTTCACAAAATCCTGAAGAAAAAAAAATACCAAGATTGGATTAAATGGGATAGGTACTGCTGTGTCACATTTTTGCATAAGTAACTTGGATTTGTTCCACTGGGCACATGAAAAAGGATCTGTCAAGGAGCAGAAGGACAGATAGCATTTTATGGACTGGAAAACACCAAGTTTCCTCCATTTGTGGTTCAAAATTGCATGGAAAACACATCAAAGCAGAGGCCCAGGAACATTCAAATGTCTTTCAGTGTGGGAGGAGAGACTGCACGATCTGCAGAGGTCATTTTGAGCAAAAATGCTACAAATTCTCAGGAATGGCCACTACAAAAGGGAGTTACCAGAATCTGCAATACATCACAAGGAAGAGGTTGCTTCAATCGTTGCTGCTGTGAGGACTCAGAGAGCAGAGGTATCAGACGAGCGATCCTCCCAAGTAAGGTTGGGATTCATTCTTATGGCAAAAAAAAAAACCCTAAGCAGTCCTCCTTTCTTAACAGCTGCTGCACGGACATGACATCTGGCTGAAAGCAGCTGCCAGCAGGAAACAAATCAGCAACAGCAAATCATGAAAGAACTGACATGTGCACAAAAGCTGGCAAAAATATGGAAAAGCAAAAAAAAGAGAAGCTGGCTAACTCCTGAGTGATTTAGAGGATCCCCATCAGCCTCCTGATGGGATGCAGCCAGTGGCAAAACAACAGGGAGAATGCTGCTGCCAAAGAAACAAAGGAAACGAGCACCGAAAAGCAGCTCAATGGCCAACGGTAGGCTTAAACGTAAGAGAAGGGACTTTGTCACTTGTCTGGGTCACACTGAGGAGGTGTCTCCTACAAAACATTCATAAAGCTTTTAATATTGATCTAAAGGAACCCCTATCTTAACTCTTACATTTTGTTGACCTGGCCTGTTACAGCTCAGACAGGGATCAGCCATCATTAGTCTGAACTTCTCATTATCACTCTGAAGGGATATAGATTTGTCTAAGTGATTTTGCATACGTTATGAAAAAATACTGCATGCATTACGAAAAAAATACTGCTTTTGTTCAAAAACCATAAAGTTATCTGCAGAAGGACTTGTAGCCTTTGTTCTAGAGCAGCTTGCAATAACTCAGGCGTAGCAAAACAGCCCATGACTACTCCCTTCCCAATGTCATCCAATTACATCCACTGCCTTGCACAAGCCACAAATTCATTACTTTGTAAAACACAAAGATACTTACAAGCTAGCAACACTCAGACAACTGTGATAGTGATGATAAAAGTGGTGAAAGACTGAAAATGTTTAGCCAACCTGGAAAGAGTACTTGCAGCTGTATCCTGACTGGCGAATCCGAACAGTCTCCAGCATGCCCGTGTACCGCAGCTGTCTGAGCACCAGGCTATCGCTGAACCGCAGGGGCAGCTAAAAGGGAAAAATATTTACAGCCAATATTTCCTTGAACTCCAAGCACTTGGTGAAACTTCTAAACATGCAAATGGGTCAATGGTTTCAGCACATGTAACACATCTGCATCATATGCACGTTGGCAACGATGTTGAGAGGGAATATGGGTTTCCAGGAACCACACTAATACCACCAGGGTTGAATCCTCTGTGTTTCTGAAGAGCCATCAGATGGAGACTTTCAAACATCTAATTAGACAGAAAGCTACCGCAAAGGTTTTATGGATCTGCTGAACTGAATAAAAAAGATCCCCTCAACGGCATAGCCAATGAGTAAGGTAAGATTGTGCATAATGAAACAATCTGCTCAGCATAAAGCTTCACCTTGTATTTTTAAACATCTGGATAAGACTCCAAAGGATTAATGTAAAAAAAAATGTTTCTACAGCCTTGTTTTTAAGTTAAGGATCCTTATCCCATGAGATAAATGAGTCTCTACATCATATTTCTCGAATTTGGCTTTATCTCTGAATCAGCCTGAATAACATGGCTTATTCTGAAAAAAATGTGCTTTTACAAATAATTAAAAAAAAAAAAAGCATTAGAGTTCAGTAGGGGCACAAATGAATTCACAAGTCTGTAAATTTCTATTACAGGTGGCAGAAGCTTCAGAGGAGTCAGATTGGTTTATTAAAGATATTTCATCTAGGTGTTTCTATTACAAGAAAAGACAGTGCACTTTATCAAGAGCGATCCTACACCCAAGCGATAATGTCCATGCTTTCCATTACTAAGGTACAAATACCTTATAAATCCAACTTGATTTTGAGCTTTCATTTCTTTTTTTTTTTTCAATTACACATTTACAAAATATTTTAAAAATTATTTTAAACAGGAGATCAGGAACTAAAGACCAACTCTAGTCCATTTCACTATTTGCTTCCAAACCCAGTAGCTATGCTGCAGAAGGATCTCTGTTTCCAAAACCTCAAAACATTACAAGTTTGGGTTGTTATCTCCAAACAGTGACAGAAGGAATCAGTTACGCACGAACAAACACCGAGAGTGGGTTTTGCAATCAGACCCTTCACAGCACTGATCTTACAGGTCAGGGTTTACCTTTTCAGCATTGGATCGAATGCACTTGACAAAATAAGGCTCTGCCTGGCCAAGAGTCTCCATCAGCTTGTTGAGCGATGCCTGCAATAGAGGAGACATCTTCAGTTGGGAAACAGAGAAGGGAACATAAAGAATAATGAAAAACCAGGCACTTATGTCAGAAAACAAGATTTTGAACAAATGATGAGTAAACCAGGCAGATAGGAAATTGTTCCCTGAAACAAGCATCTCAGATGTGCTACAACTTGGCTGCTTTTGTCTTTGTACCCAACAAATTAGCAACAGGGAAATACAACCCTGTTTGTTCAGGGCTCCTGCAGAAACCAGGATTGCACTCACAGCAGTACACTGGGCAGAAATGTATTTTGAGACCCCCAGTTTGACATTTCTGAATCTGCCACTGGATCCCAAAGTCACCTCCTGCTCCGCACCAGTAAGCCACGTACAGGTATTGAGTGGGTGCTCCAAGATAATGACCTAACCCTTTTGTACCCAATGGTTGCTGATGTCTTTAAAAGACAAAGAGAATTTTCAGCTGTCAAAAATTATTCCACTTTTTAATTCCGAGAACATCATTACTGGCCTAAAAGAAATTCTCTTAATGATAGTTCTGGAACAGGAAGTCAACCTGACTGCTTGCCAAAATAACCGCTTTCTAGAGCTTGCCTGCCCCGTTCTTCCTGATTGAACTCGTATTCTGTCAAATAACTGGATTTACAACGATTTTTAAAGTTGCAAACCCTAAAAACTGCATAGGCTGCTTTGACATGAAAGTAGTTTCAAAGCTGGCATATTCCTGGCCATACTTGTCTGCTGAAAAATACAGCTGTGATCACCAAGAATCAAGGTTTTGCCAGCTTCCCATTTTTGACACTGAGATTTCATGGCATTTTCATTTCCCTTAATTTCTGTGCAATTATTAAAAGCGTAGACCATGAAAGTGAATTGGTATTGGCATCACTGCTACATACAACCCCTTCAGTGGGATGTCATCCCAAGTTATGCCTCCGACTTATAAAAACGCAACAAAGCACAAGCTCTCTGAAATAACAACACATTGACCGCCTTAGATCAGAGCACACACAGTCACTGAGTCATTCTGCGGCTGGACCAACTCCTTGACTGCATTCTGCATTTTATTTTTTTTATGTGCCCTGTAAACGCTTTGGATGTCTCTAATTGCAGAGCACTTTACTGATGTGGTATTAATAACGTGCTCCGGAGTTGATTACTCACAGCAATGACCCGATTTTAATAGCGTCTAAAACTCAGTTATTTAAAGGGTATTCTGTTGTGTATTTACTATATGCAGCTACAAATTTATGAATATACATGGTCATAAACCTGTGTGCACAAGTGCATAATATTAGCAAGATGCATGTTGTCTAAAGACTGGCTTGCAGAAAGCCTTTTATTCTACTTCTGATCATTTTAAAGCCACCCTTATGGGAAGCCTTTCATGTTAATAAATGTTTATCTGCATGCAGCATCTGGGGAAGAGGAACTGGTGAAGCACACACGTGTGGTGCAGCTGAGCCCCTGGTTATGCCAAACACCAAACAGCCCCCTCGCTCCCATTCCAGGGAGGCTGCGATGCCGCAGACCTCAGCGGGTGGGCGCGTTCCCGGATTTCTGCCTCTGGGTGTCTTGCTGAAGGTAGATTGGAAAAAAAAAATTCTATTAAGAAATAACCAGCAGCGACGTACATGGGTGGTGCTGGGAATTGCAGCAGAGCGCGGTGTTTCCGTCCCATCGGCAGCTACCGCCGCATCGTGCGTGGCAGATGGTCCCCCCGCCGCATGCCCCCTGCCGCCATCTGGCCTGCCCCGAGCATTGGGAGCATCGGGAATCCGTTAGGCACAGGCGGGGTCCACGGATTAACTCCCTGCCCCGCTCCTTTGTCCGCTGTCTGCAAAACCTCCCTGGCTCTCAGCCTCGCAGGGTGCGATTCGTCATTTCTGCATCACCCTGCGCAAGCAAGGGCAGCCTCCTTTTGCCAGGGAAAAACACCTGAAAGCCGGGTAACAGGGAAGCCTGTACAAATCCCTGTCCTTCCGTTTAGTTTTTTTACCAAGAAAGCCATCAGTGTCCACTAAATACAGGCAGCAATGACTCAGAGCTATTTTGCCTATAGAGCAGCGTAACTTAAGGCATGGTTAAAATCAATACGAGACAGCGCAGCTGCAAGCTCCCTGTCCAGGCATTAGCCACAAGGCAGCATTTATCTGAAAAACAAAACAAAACAAAAACCCCATGATAGGAAACATTTGTATTTCCTGTCTGTGACCCAGTTGCATGCTCTGCAATTTTATTAGCGTGCTCTTGATAAAAAGCTATGTGGCAGGCTTGCACCAGGCTGGTCTCTAGAGAAAATACTTCTCCCTTACGAGTGTTAAATGAAATTAGGGCTGGAGCGCCCGGCATTTTTCTAAAAGGAGAAGCAGGCAGTAACACCAGAAGCCAGCACACTGCCTCCGACTTAAATATGGTTTCATTCATTTAAATAAAAGAGGATGTGTTGTAGGCACAGCTCCTACGTTGTCAAGTCACTGCTGGGGAATGTCAGAAAGCATATTTGCTATTTGAAGGCTCTGCTTTGCTGCACAGGAGAAAGGGGGAATCTTCATGGTGTTCAGAGCTCTGTAATTTTTATGTGCTGGAAAATATATAGGAATCTCAATCCTACACCCTGGTGCTTTTCCACATTTCCTTGGAACAATGAATGGGTTTCAGGAAGACATCCTCACTTCAGCCCCCCCATGTATGTATTAATTATGTATGACTTAAACTCTGCAGACATTTATTTTAACCAGCATACCATTAGACTAGACTAAGCTTAATATATATATATACAGATGTGCATTCTGCATATTATATATACATACATATATATATATATTAAATTACTTAATCTTACCCAGATCTATGCATGGAGACTTTCTAAAAATGACTCACTTCTCAAAAAGAAAAAAAAAAGTAGAAAAACAAGCCAGACTTCCTTAGAAAATGATTTTTAAATGAAATGCTGCTTTCTAATATTACCACATGCTCGTGCATGTGTCTTGTACCAATTTCCAAGCCCTGATGCACATTTCTGAGAATTATTTTAGCTGCAGCTATTCCCAGTGAAGGCTGGCTGGCGCACAGCACTGCCAACACAACAAATGCTGTATTGATCCCTCCTCTGAATTCCTCTGCGTGCCTTGAGATAATGCAGCAATATTTTGACCTTTCTGCACCTATTAAAATTCACGTTCTGGCTGACTTGAAAGCAGATTGAATTTCAGATGCTGAATGCAAGTAAAAGAACACTTTAAAATGTCATTGCAGATTTTTACTAGATTTCTAGATACAGCAGAGCAAACACCACGATGTGATTGCCTTGAGAGCAAGGCACCAGAGAAGAGGGCATGCGAGCACACAGAGCTACATGCTACATGCATCAGTTTGGTCAGGTATTTCACTACAAGGGCACTTAAAAAATCACAGACATGAAGCAGACCAGAATCAATCCACCCCAACACAATGCTTTCCCTGCTGCTTTGCCCACTGATTTTACACAGATGTGACTGCCTTTCTCCCAGCCACCTTCTGCAGCAGATGAAATTCTGTTCTGCAGCTCATCCTCACGTCTCACCAATGCTGTCTTGGCACATCACCCCCCTGCTCATCACGACACCTGCCATAACTTGCTTCTCTTGATTTCCATCATTTGGACAAATGCAAGGCGCTGCACTCCATCCCAGCTTCCCCAAACCCCATCTTTAGCTGAATTAATGTCCTAAACAAATAGTGGTGAAGATGGGACTGCACTGTGCCTGCAAGCGCTCCTGTGGGGAGCCAGAGCAGGTATCTGCCTATTATTCAAAACCGCACAGGGTGCTGCATTACCTGGAACTGGGCACTGATGCTGGGTGGTTTCTTCTTCTTATGGAGGTGGAGAAGGGATTTTGTAATGCGGTCATGCAGCGTTAGGTTGGTCAGGTGCTTCAGAGATTTCACGTCCAGCAGGTGCTGCAGAAGAGAGGGGCTTAGTTTGTTCTTTATAAATAAAACTAGGTCTTACTGCCATGCTATGCCCCCCTTCATACCCTCTGCAGGGCTTCCTTAGGGTAACCACCCTATCCTATTTCATCTCAATGAAAAACATCAAGATCAAGGAACAGCTGAAAACGCCTGCTCTATTTGGCCTCCGAGGACTTGCCAAGGGCATTTTTGACCATGTGAATTTTGGCTTTCCGACCCACTAACGTGCAGTTGCAGACAAACATAAATACATCGCTGGAAAGCTGACCCTTTGTTGATTATTTTCACGGCATGTTAACAACAGTCTTGAATTGTGGCCACTGCAAATAATTCATCACACGCATATAGAAAATAAGCCATCAGCCATAATTAGCAAGCCCAGGGGCTTCATTCCTGTGAACAGGAAACCATGGATGGAAACCATGTGCTTGCCAGCAGGGCACAAGTATCTCCTCTTTGAATAAGTGGGGGGGTATGAGAAAGTCCACAGGAGGACTGGGCTTGCTTGAAATGCACATTGTGCAAGAACTAGCGGAGAAGTTCACTTGAGTGAGCCAGAACCATGAAGGCATCAGCCCACAAAACCTACTGAAAACCTCCTTCCTTGTAACTGCTATGAAACAGTTGCTTCATCACACCCAATTCATTTACTATTAATGAAGAGTTCATTTATTAACTGCTTCTGTGTCTCTCGTGGTGCAATCTGCATGTAGGAAAATAAAACTAAATTTTGTTCCTTCTCGTCCTTTTGGAGAGGCAGAAATCAAAACTGAGAACAAAGGGCAGCCAGAGTCAGTGCTTTGGGCTAACAGAAGACTGAGGTGGACTGAAAACTATTTCATAACTGCACAATCTGTAATGTCAATCAAAGGAGTAAGTAGCATATCTGCCTGCGTAGAAGTTACATGGGTCTTAGTACGAGGATGCTCTGGTCTGGGCTGCACCAAGCCTGCCAGGGCAATTTGTGCCGAGCGCTCTTTTTATCCAGAGATCATTTAGTAATGGGCAAGAGAGAAGTTTTGGGCACATATTAGTCCTGCTTGAAGCTGTAGCCTGCTTCATTCTGCCATTATCCTGAGCCCTCTGCAAATAAAATCCTTATCAGAAGCCAGGCAGTGACCACAAAAACCATTACTCTTCCAGTTAAAACAGGTTTCTCAGCATCTCTTGTCTTACAATACAGTAAATGCAGCCAAAGTGGAGGGAACCTGAGAATTAGACAAGCTATTAAAAGATTACGGGGACTGTAAGCCACACACAGCATGCAGCCATGCTGTAGGGTAGGGTGGAAATTTTGAGATTTTTTTCAGACAAAACTGGGTAGGCCTCACGGAAACAACTTTGTCTATCAGGTACCAGCCATCTTGCATAACCTACTTGCTCATTTTAGAGATTTAATTATCAAATTTCCCCAGCATGTACATACTCCTCCCTCAGGAGGAGGAAAAAAGGAGCCTGAGCAGGTCAGAGAAAGGAGGGTGTGAGTGCTCACACAGTCCTATCCCAGCAGAAATCAGAAATCCTTCAGTGTTACAGAAATTAAAGAATTCTGAACAGAGCAAAACAGAGCGGAGATGACGATGGTCCTGAAAGCAGCCACAGCCACCTTCCTTACACACACATAAGCATCTCAACACTGTACCTACAGCCTTAACCCAGGGACTGGCAAGGTCAAAACGTCGCTTCTCTCTCACCTTTGGGAGACTGGGTTTGGCTTTGAAGTTCTTATTTCGCCTGGGGAGATAATAAACGGCTCAAATTAATCCATGTGTGCAATTGCAGAAGAGCGTGTATGGTTACCATTGCGGTATTACAATAGGACAGCTCAACTTCTACCATTTAGAAATAATTTTTTTCTTTTTTCTTTACTGTGACACAGTACAAGGAATAACAGAAGATTCAGAAAAATACAAGTTTCTGAAACAAGCCCTTCAAAATCCCCTTTAGAAACTCCTTCCTACAACCTGCACTGAAATGAGGTTCCTTCCACAAGCTGCAAACTAGTTTTCCAAATTTATCTCCACAGCTTGGAGAGGAAGGCATTCAATTAAAGCAAACTGTTACATCAGGAACGAAGGGCTGACTGGTAATTTGGGTAGAACAGGGAGCGGCATCGCAGAACAACTGACCACCCTGCTTTCTCATGCCACGTGTTACCTCCAGGCACCCTGGTGATATTTTCTGAAACTTCTGATGAGGCTGTAGCCTGATTCATCAACATCATTTCCACATCTCATTTGTAATGGAAACTTTGATATCATGTTAAAAAATGTTACTGCATAACATCACTGTCATCTCTTTAGACTGGTTTGACAAGACTCATCCCTTCTCTTGCTTCCCCGTACCACCTTCCTGTGTCTGTCATTATAAATGGACGATAAGAAATGAATAAATCAGACGCATAAAACATACCAGGGTCGCTCTGACCCAACTGTGTCCAAGTCCACTTGAAACTTGAATTTTTTGTTGTTGTTGTTTTGGCTATTTACATTCCTCTTATTACCCATACTACTCACTATACTCTAGAAATAAAGCCAAAATCCACTCCTTTTGTACTAACATGAGAATGCCGTGGGCTCTTTCCAGCAGCTTGCTGTTGGTTGTGTTCACGAATATCCCATCTTTGTCTAGGAAGGAGCTGGGACTGGCGAGCCTGCTGTGCCGCATCCCCATCCGGCCATTCCAGCCGACCGCGTAGGCATCCCTGAAACGCCAAACAGGGCAGTCAATGCAGGTTTAGGAATATATATAAAAGGTGGTTCTAGGACAGAAAAAAGCTTTCAGAGCATTCACTTAGTAACCACCACTGCTTTCTAAAGTGGAAGATCATAAAATTAACAACAATAGAAAATGACAGTCACCGATTTATTCTTTTCACCATTTGTTCACTCCCAAATGATGAGGTCGCGATGCCAGACGCAGCATGTGAAGTGACTGACTAGTTAAGCATTTTCCAAAACTCAAGTATTCATAAAAGGATCTATCTGTCAACAGGATAACTTCCCGTCCTCTCTGCCAGAATGCTTGGCTCTGCAGATACTCCGGTGGCCTGAAGAATACGAGACTATGACCTCTGCTTAGCAGCCTTGCTGTCATTAATAGCATTCACTACTTTAAATGCTGCTGCTGCTGACCCTGTCTTTTCTAATTCATGCGGTACTTTCACTATTAAAAGAAAAAGAAAATAGCATTTGCAGTAAACTAATTGTTCTCCACAAGCTGAGGATGTCAGTCCCAGCAGGACAGAGGGGTCGGCCCGGAATCCCTCAGTGGTACCTGACTGTGAAACCATCACGCCACCCACTCACCCAGTTCGTTCCTCTCTGCCGTGGAGCTGAGACATGCTGGTACCCAGGAACGCTCCCCTGGCAGCCCTGGCTCGCAGCAGGACTGAAGGGGATGGTGAGAGGAACCAATTTCCTCCCTTGGAGGAAGGGAAAGCCTTGACAAAGCTTCATGTCAAGGAAAATAACTTCCAGGGTTGCGGAGGCCAAGAGGAGCCTCCCTCCAGTGCCTGGGGTTACACAAAGCCTCTCCCTCGGCTGCAATACTTTGTTTGTTTTTGTAATTCTGTACCAGCCTTGCAGAAACCGCCACATGAAATAATGCTGTAAGCTGGTCTAAGGAGGAATGTGGGGTCTGCAAGACCCCTGGAGATACAGGAATAGGAAGAGACCCAGCACACGGAGGACACTAGTAATGCAGCCTCAGTTTTCTGGTTATGAAGATGCTGATGGACATGGTGATTTAAATGGGGTCTCGGGCATCACTTCTGAGGTCTAGCAATGAAGCAGTTATTTGCCTTCAAGACTTGTTTTGAAGGAAGGGGAAATATCATCAAGTGCCACATGGAAAGAAGAAATTAAGCAGGTAAAGTTGTTAATTCAGCCAGCTCAAAGCCTATAGCCAGATCCTCGGAGCAACATAATATTAAAGTTCAAGTCCCCTTATTACCTTGCCGCAGTGCTTTTGAAATTCCTTCCTAGTTCCATTAAATCTTTATTTTGACATGTACTGCTATTAAAAGAAAGGATGAATCACAGCAAAGCAAACCTTTTACGGAGCACTCAAGGATCTGCTTTTTTTTTTTTTAAGCGTCCCATTCAATGCAAGGAAGGCCAGTAAGAAGCTTTAATGACCAAGCGATGTCTCCAGGCCACCTTCTTTACCTTCACAACTAAGGTCCCCAAAGCTTCCCGCTTGCAGGGGAAAAACATCACCAGTTGACCAGTTCCCCTAAACCTCAATGGCCACTTTTGGGATCTACAACCTGTGATTAATTTGGCCAACCATAACGTACTCTCTAGCTTAAGACAGGCCGCGGTTATACAGACTCTGAATGAGGCTAAAAAAATAAAACCCTAGGAATTTCCATGAAGTTAAAAAAAAACAGAGGAGAGAACAACCCTCTTTATTATGGACACTTTGGAATGAATACATGCACACAGTGACCAGCGCAGCTGTCTCGGTGCTTGGGAAGGCAATCATCTCACCGGGCAGAACCAACTGTTTCAAGGTGGACTGATCAACACCTGCCTCCCCACACGCTGTGCAGACATCAAGGAACTTAAAACGGCTTCTGTTGCACAAAAACAGACAGCCCAAGCACTTCTGGTTAGCGATGGCATGGCTTTCATTACTCGGTGGCCGTTGGAGGCACTTCCAAGGCATGCTGGCTCCCCGATGCTTTGCTGAAGCCTGGTTTCCTCCCATTGCCATCCCAGCATGTGTGAACCACACGGCCACTTTCTTCCAAGGAGATCAGAAGAGAGAGCAAGGCTCGCTAAGCCCTCCCCATGACTTCCTGCATGATGTCATGCCTGAAATTTGCTTTTAGACGAGAGCCCGGGGCTATCCTGTGGGTTGGATGTACAAGGCAGACTTATCAGCCACCACATGATAATGAGACGGCTTTAAAAGAGGACTCCTCTGCTTAATTTAGCTCTGTAAATCACTCACCTGCTTATCTGTTGGGAAGTATTAGGAAGCTACAACTCTGCACTTCTGAAATGAGGGCTAATCAATCAGCAGGGCTGTTAAAGTAAATCTCTTTTCTATAGGTGTTACCTTTATCTCTGTAGTTAGCCCCTCTTTCCTGACAAGTGCAATTTAAACAAAAAACCTACATTTACAAAGTGTAATTTGCACCTCTTCAGATCAAAATTACCCACAATAAAAGGTATTAAAGTCACGTGCCTACTCCAAAAGCCCATTCTGGATTTTAAAGATATCTTGACACATCACACTCTGGTTTGCACTTTCAGATGGAAAGGGCACAGATGATGACTGGGGACTGGTCACTCCTGATGCCCAAGGCTGCATCACCCAAGGATGCCAAGATTATGGCCCATACTGCTGAACCATCTCACCGGGAGAAACATAGGCATTACAACGCCCTTAAAAATACATTTTCTGCCGGTCACTGCAAACGTGTCTGTCAAAGGAATAAATGTCTGTCCTGACTATTGTTAGGATACAACTGCTGAGGATGAAGGAAGGAAGACACGGAAGGCACAGCAGTTGCTACCCTTGATCCTGGCTGTTCAAGGGAACTTGTGGGCTGTGCTGGCTTGTTTTAAGCCAAATAAATACAGCTGACCACAGACTGAACTCCACAGTGAGTAGTAAACAAATACATCCTCCTTGTTCCCTGGGACAGTAGGAGTTCCCCTGCCTTTACAAGATGTGCTATCAACAGCTCCAGATAATTAAAATGTTTTGGGCTATGAAAATACTGCCACGCTGACAGGCCCTGAAGTTGGAGCTGTACAACCTGAAAAGCCCTGTCTTACTTCAGAGACGTGATCCAAGCACCAACATCACATCTGAAGGCTTTCTTCCAATAAGCATCCTCCTTCAGACTGCTGCGAGATTGCAGCTAGAGAAACTGCAGAACGCCTCTTATCTACCCAAGATCTTCACAGCGACAAAGTTTCACGTTACATCACATTTAGGGAAACCTGTGCAACCAGAGAAGCTAGAAAGAGAGAACCATCATTTCTGGAGACAACAACCTTCTCTGCTTCAAATGCTGCCATACACCTGCTCTATGTAACCCAACAGATCAGAGCTGTAGCAGCAGGAAAAACAAAAGGAGAGGTGGGAAAGACTGGCATAAGGAAAGACAAGGTAGTAATCTCCTTTCCACCAGAGGATGAGATTGTTTTCGAAAGCAGGATTTCTGCACAAAGCCATGAAGTGTCACAAATTTGCAGAGATGGATTGAATTCCTAAAGGATCACGTATCAACTTTACAGCTGCACATCCTCTACCAGCCTGCCTTGCTCCCTGTAGAAAAGGTGTTACTCTGCAGCAAGACGTTCCTGTCTGAATGGCTCGATCCTTTTAGGTAACAACTTCACAGAAATAGCATCCTCTTTGGCCACAAAATAAGCCAACTTGTAGTGGTTTGAGAATATTCAGTGCTCCTTCAGCAGGGTGCCGTGCATGATCAGCAGTATGCTCATACCACCTCTCTCAAAGGGAAGAAATTCAGGGAAATTCTGAGGGCATGTGTTCAACAAAACAGACAAACAAAAACAGACAATAAAAGGCCCTTTTGTTCCCCTAGATATTCTTGCTTTTCTGTAATTTCTATCTTGGCCATTTGACATTAAAGTAACTAAACCAGAGATTTCATAAGATATTTGGAGGATATTTTGTGTCACACACACACAAAAGACACAATACACTGAGATGCAGGCACCATGGTGTTTGGTGAGCATCCTCTGGACTTGTTCTGTTCTTCTCATGAAACTCAGAGCAGCCATGAAGGCAGACCTGGATGTCTGCAGCTCCAAGCAATCAAGATGCTCAGTAAACTAATTATTTTTTCCTTGATATTGGCGCATTTTTTTTTTGCATGCTTCTTACCACCTCGTACATCAGACCCCCTACAACTTCTGCCTTGTGACTGAGGAAAGTTGCTTTCTGTGCCTGCTGTTAAGTCACATAAAGATATTTTGATACGACCACATGGCAGCACGAGAATGAAGAGAAGACAAAATTAATAAGCATGCTGGGAGAAACATTAATACAGTCATTTGTAACAACCGATAGTGCTCCCCCATCTGACATTTCCATGCCGTGGCAATGTAAAAGCAAGAGACTTACCGCTGGGTCCTCTCGTTGATGGTATTGACTCCCTGGAGATCTGAGAGCGGTGTTCGTGGGCTTTTCCGGGTAATACCTAAAGCAGCACATCAAGAGAGAAGTTTCTACCTGGCTCTTCACCAGAATGCAATTAGCAGAGCCATAGCTTAGTGTTGACTACAGCGAGGAGGAGTATGTATGTGTCATGGCACATGCTGGGCATACAAACAAGGGTGCCAAGGATGCTGACATACCCTTCGTCTACTACATCGTACCTCTCTGCCCCCGAGTCATCATCCTTATGAGTAACCCTGTTTGCTCAAGCATATTGCTTTCCCTCCCACATACGCACCTCATGTTAGGGACACGTTGTCCCGGCTTGTAAGCAAAAGGGGTGAAGGAAGCGCTGCTGTGACGCTGTGGACTGGCCACCCATTTTCTGCACGTCCAAAATACTCCTAAACAGTAACACAAGGTCCCCACTGCCCATGGGACAGCGTGGTTGCCTACACAGGCAAAATACCTGCCTATAAATACGGTGCTTGGAGAAAGACGGGTATTCAGATCACTGCAGGGAAATGGTAATATTTTCCCTTGCATGCTTCTTCCCCTCCTGCAGATAAATGGGTATGGATGTGCACAGCAAGTCGTGCTGCGCGAGGAGATGTTACTGAGCTATATCCTTTGGCAGGGGTAGTTTCAGAGCACCATACATAAGAAATAGCCAAGGAATTCATCATGCACAGTTACAGAAGCAGATGTTTCATCTGTTACCTTCCCCAAAGTGAAAATGTTTTGTAACCAAGCATTTACAATGACAGAAGGCAATTTCTTTAGAAAACAAAACACCTTTCAAGTCACTAAACTACAGATATTTAAAGACCCACAAAGCTTGGATTTGACAAGAAAACAGCCAAGCAATTTTTAACTGTCTTGAAATCTCTGTTGTGAGACAGGAAACATTGTAGCACTCGTTTAAACACAAGAAAAGTGTATATTCCTTTACCCTGACACTTCTCTAGTGGGACAAAACTGGAGAAAAAAAATTAACAGAAAAGAAGTCTAAAATATAGTTTGTAGCTGAATAGGAAGAAGCAATAGCATATTCCCTGCCCAGATTTATCATTTTTCTCTCTCATACAGCCCAGTTTCTGAGCTAAGAGTTGCCATAAGGATCTTTTCTGAGGCTGAAGACAGAAGTGAGCACACAGAGATTGGAGCCAGCCCCAATCCACTCCTTACAGCCTGGCTCCCAAAGAGAAGCTGAGCTCCCAGCAAACCTCAGCATGCAGCATCCCTCCAACGGGACACCTGCTGGCCTCTTCCACCTCCTGAGACATTATAGTATGGAGCCTGAACACCAGGCAGAAAAAAGCTAACAGTACACTTGGTTAATATTACGTCTAAAGGTGCAAGTGTCCAAATATCCTTGAAATCTGAGTGAAAAAAAATTGGGACTGTGCTGCCACAGGCCATCTAAAGCTTCCCTTGCTCCAAGGCAGAAACAATTCCTGCCAAGAGGTTTTGCAATCTCTAACTGAAGATTTTTCAAAAGCAGGCCAGATAATCTATTCTAGTGCTTAACTATGCCTAGAGTTTAAAGCTCTCTTTGAAATCTCCATTGTTGCATTTTAAGCCACTTTTTCTGTTACATTACTCATCATCAGAGGTACATTCTTACACCTCTTTCAAGACTCGCATTTCTGTGGCACAAATTGCTTCTTTAGAACACAGAAACCCAAGAAAAAAAAAAAAAAGAGAATAGTCAGAAATCTGCAACAATAAACCTTCAGACTTCTGTTTCCGGGGCCCAAGCCCAGAGAACTGCAATGCCAGCAGAGGAGCAATGATTCTGCTAGAGGTGGGTGGTTTCAGGCACTGTTTAGGTATCTGTCCTTCTCCTCTTTGAGGACTTTTCCACTATTTGCTGATTCTTTTTCCCTCCTTAAAATACTGTCTTATTATTTTTTGCAGTTACCTTTACAATAGGAAAGCACCTAATGTCTGGCTATGTCTATTTTTTATATAGCACACACGCCTGGATGCTTGCCCATTAATGCACAGAAGGCTCCTTTAACCTAAAGCACTTCACTTTGCTTGCAGTGTTTAGTGACCAGTTCTAGCAATCACAAACAACGAGCTTTCACTGGTATTGCAAAATTTTTTTTCTCTCCTTTTTGGAGCAAACTCTGTCCCCTCCTTCATTCCCCACCAAAGAAATCCCTAAAACAAAAATCCCAAGCCACCATCCAACCAAACAGGTCAGACCAAACTTATGAAGGCAAGGTTGCATCAAAATATCACTGCATCTGCACCTGGCATTGATCAGGAAAAGGGATTTTTTCTTTCAGGCTTCCAGATAATAGCTGCATTAGAACTGCATTGTAATTCTGCCAGCTTTGCACCTTAAGTGACTTTTTGATTAATAAAAGTTACGGTGCACAATGGTACAAGCTGGGTTAAAGAGGCCTGATTTCAACATACAACAAAAAGACTACAGCATGCCACCCCTTGGTTCTCAAAAGCAGACCTAGAGTAGTCAGGCACTGGAACGGGTTGCCCAGAGAAGTGGTGGCATCACCGTCCCTGGGGGTGTTCAAGGAGAGGTTGGACCTGGCGCTTAGGGACATAATAATATGGTGATATTGGTAGTAGGGTGATGGTCGGACCAGATGATCATGGAGGTCTCTTCCAACCTTTATGATTCTATGATTCTATACATGCCAAAGCCAAATAAAAGTTGCCATACTGATGTAGCCCCTCTTCTGGGAAACAGAGAGGGCTTCCTATGAATCAGCTGATTTTAATCAGATGATTTGTGTATGGCTTACAGAATTATGTAAAATTATTATGGGTTAACAAGTTGTATATACTAATATGCGGCATGCCAAGGAACAATGGTGCGAGTAGAAACAACTCATTCCCTGCACCCAGCTCAGATGCAGGATGATCAATTTTATGTTTCAGGAACAAAATTATTCCCATCTCCAAATCCTATTCCCTTTTCCTCAACTGTAGTTTCAGAAATACTGATTTGCCTAAGGGACGTTTTCACTGGGAAGAGCTTTGGACAATGCCCAGTTTGCTCACTGCTCATGAGCATCACTCAACAGAGACATGGTCTTAAACTGAGATGTCTAACCCCTGGGCCTTGTTCTTGAAGACAAGGACACAAAGATACCAGTGAAATGGCCAGCGTGGTCAGGGAGGGGCAAGGCACGGGTAGACAAGAATGATTTCTAAAAGGAGAACATGAAGTACTCGTTTGTCAGGTCAGCTGCTCTTGGCCAATTCACAAGACTGTGGCAATGTTGCTTGTGGATCCATGTCTTGTTTTTATTTGAGGGACCTGTATCACAAACTGCATGGACTACTAGACTAGTCCGTAATGAACAAGGTTTTAGAGCAGTGAGCTCAACAGCCATATACATATGACTTCCCTGCCTCACATTAATTAAGACTGTGTTTCAAAGTAGCTCTGTATGAATCCCCTCTTTATTCCCAAGCAAACTGCAAATTAAAAACAACAACAACAACAACAAAACAGACTTCCTATACTGCTGAGCTAACCTACACATCTTTACCTGCAATTAAAATTGCTCAATGGACAATTGCCTTCACTAAGGACACTTAGCACAATGCTACTTCAGAAAATCTATTGCAGTGTTTGCTCCATTGCTTTGTATTTCCTTGTAGTAATAAAAGCAATGGTGGGAAGTTGCAGGAAAAATAACATGGGTAGACAAAAGTCTAAATTAAGAATTAGCATTCTTCCTCTGCTCCCCGAGTGCTGCAGGAAGCAGAAAAGAGAAACCTGATCTGACGTTTCTAGCAAGAAATTGTACGTCTGTGGAGAGTTAACATGCAACTGCTGTACTTACCATGCTCATTTCTGCAGAAACAAACCTCAAAATTTTGCATTCACGCCTAAGTTGCAATGATGGCAAAGTTAGCAATTTTGGCAGAGAATTTGCCCTTGACTGCATATAGCAATGCTGCATTTCTGTAAGCTTTGATATGCAAAATGATGGAAGATAATAATGGCACAAAATCATACGTCTAAAGCTGCAAGCACAAAATAATACATCCATATATATATACACATACACATACTTCTGAAGGTTCACCTGTAGGTTTTGCATCACTCCCTGAAAGCAGTGAGGCCACTCCTAAAATTACATCGTTTCCTATTCTCCGACTGGTAATTACAGGGTCTGCAGCTGGAAGTGGCCTCTCAAGTGATGCAGTGGCACCGTGCTCACGAGCAGCAGGACGTCCCTGCGCGGCGTTACGCCACTGACCGGCCCCGTGCCAGCTCCACAGCACGAGGTTATGCTCAGACTCCCTTCTCCTCCCACCACACAAGTCCAGCCCTGGGAATTAGTAGCGCAGGCAGAAGTGTACGTGTTGTCATGCAGAACTAGTTTATTACATGACAGAGGAGTGAGGAGGCAGAAATGGAGACCAAGTGCATCTTTACCTGCTCATTCTTTTTAACATTGCCAAATGCTTTATAAGTAAAAGCCCTTGGAGACCATGTTGGTGCTTTCACAAGCTACCATTATTTTTAGAGTCTGATGAAATTAATGGAGGTGCAATCGAGAAACAAATCAAACCAGAATGAGATCTGTCTGCAAGCCTGAAGTCAAATTCAACTGCATCAAGCCACATGCAGAGATATTCCTACTGCATCTGCAGCTCTTTGGACTTAATATCAGACGTGTGATAACAACAGAACAAGAAGAATACCCCGAGCTTCAGCATCCTGACTTAGGTCAGCAACAGGGAAAGCACTTAGCAAAACCACCCCATGTCTAAAGAGGCATGGGTTTGTGTTTGATTTTACTCTCCAAGCTCTGCCTAATAATTTCCGATGGGCTCAAAATTTCTTGTGGCAACCAGCAGGTTGTCCTAGAAGGCTCCTCGGGTGTTGTCACCCTTTCTATGCTGAATGCACCTGGTTTCCATTTCCTGACGTGTGAGTGTGGTATCAGAGAGAAGGGCGGGATGTGGAGCCTTACTGTACTTCTCCTCCTTGCATCTCTGCAGGATCTCTAAGCTCCTCTGGTGAACTGGGTGATGGAGAAAGCTAAAACTATCCACACTTTTCAAAACCGCACATGGCACTGCATCATCATGCCCTTGGGAAGCAAAATAAAAACAAAAAAACGGAGAGAAGAGAAAGATTACATAAGCAGAAATCAGGAGAGAGTGAAGAACAATGCTGCCAACTGCCCGAGGGACATGAGAGCTTGAGAGCCGCGCGCTTCTTGCGCCCGGATCAGAGCTTCCCTAAATTGCAGCAGTTTGGACCACATGCAGCGAGGACACAATTTAACTTCAGTTACCTCATGACAAGGCAGCGGGGTGATGGGGCTGGATGGCATCCCAACTCCAGCACTCCCCAGCGCCGTACGGTCTTTATTAGCCAGAGCACAATAACTTCATAATTACTCCAAGATTATTTGGACATAAAATAAATGATTACACAAATCTTTGCTTTTATTAACTGCTATTCAAAATCCTTTCCGTGCCTCTGCCAGCTGTTAGCTGTAATTTCCTGCACAGATGCTCCCAGGCACGGCCACCTCAAATTCTCATCTCATCCCAGTTCTGGGCTTTGCTCGGATATTGACAAATAAAGGGAAAAAAGAAATTACTTGTATTAACAAGGATTCGGTATTCCTTAAGGGACATTGACTGGATTGAGGTGGGACTGTTTTTAAGGAGACAGAAACAGTGTTGGGTTGAGGCCAGCAGCTGGAAGAAACCATCTCTGGGAGGACTTTGGTGGCCCAGCTCCAGCCCCGTGTTGGAGGAGGAGAGGTTACGCAGGTGCCACACTGCGACCAGGCAGCACCTCTCTGTCAGCGTTCAGTTAATTGATCAAGGCAGTCAGAACCCCCCGAGATACGTCATGCTCCTGTGTGATGAGGTCACTGAGGAGTTACCTTGTGCCAGCACGTACGGAAGCATTTATACCAATGCATTAAAACATCAGAAAGGACCGAGCTGAACTTTACAGAGGAACACTGTCAAGGGTCGTCCTTCTCCATTAACACCCTTTCTTACTGCTCAGTGGAACCTCCACGATCATTTTTTGCAGTTTAACTTTATTTACCTCATGACAAGACAGCTGGGCGAAGGGGCTGGATGGCATCCCAACTCCAGCAAAAAACAAATGGGAAAGCTCGGAGTCCCAATACCCTGATTTATATGAACAGCACCAACTCTTCTAAGTTTTCACTAGCAAAAGTATTTTTTTTGCATAATAAATTCATAGCAATGATATAGCAGACCACGAAAAAATGTCAATCAGCCAAATTTCTTTCCTGAAAAGCTTGATAATGTTCCTTTCATCAAAGTTCATTACAAACAAATCTACTTCCAATGTATAGTTCTTTTGGACTATCTCAATCCTCCCTGATAAATTAAATAATAATAACAACATCCAACTATGGAAAGAGTCCACCCTTCAGCTAATTGCATCTGGCCAGATCAAGGAATGGTTCATTTGCGGAAGGTCGGCAGCACTGTGAGAGCTATCTCTTGGGGAGAAGAAAGCTTGCAGTTATGCTGCTTTGCTGCTATTCGCCTCCAAGTTAACAGGGACAGTCACACAGTCGCTAAAAGCTGCACTACGAGAATATTAGGAGCACGAAAAAGAAAAAGGAGAGCCCCAAAAACACAGCGGGAAGCAGGTGCAGTCATCCCTGCAGCAGCACAGATCTTACGGCACCGCTTGGCACTGCTGGCACAGAGAAGATAACTGAAAGGCTGATGGAAAAAGAAAGCAGAGCAAATTTTGAAAAGCTGCTTATGCACTGGCTACAGATTTTTTTTTCATGAAAATCCCCGCTGGGTATTGCAAGCATGACTCGGACAGGCCTTCAGACAGGTAGAAGCAGTGCAGATCAATTTGTGGTGAAGACAAAAGAATACAAAGAGGCTTGAAAAAAAGCAACATGCTTCAGGCATTTTTCTGTTCATTAGTTACACCTGCCCGATGGATTGTAGCAGCAGCAGACAGGGCTTCAGAAACCAAGAGCTGGGCAGCACGCCTTTTAACAAATTACATAAAATTATAACACATGCCACACTTGCGTGAATGTACAAGGTTATTTGTGTGAGGTTCTTCTCAGCTAATCCACCATAATTTCAACAAAAGCTCCACATTCACAGGCACTCAGGCATTCAAATCAGGCTAATTAAAGCCAGTAAGGTTTGGTAAAAATAAAATAAACTTAAAACATATGCTGTCTTCAGTTGCCTGCATTTTCCAGAACAATTACCAGGTAATTTTAGTGCCAAATGACTCTTTAATAATTTATAAATGCCTTCTGCCGTAGGTGCCCTGTCCAAAGCGTCACGTTGTGGCTTTTCAGCATTATTTTGGGGAGCAGGAGGGTTGATAGTCCTAGACACTGGCCAAGCCTTCTGCTCAACTACGTCTCCTCGAAAGCCTTTTGTTTTGGGATGCTTCTGCAAGACAGATGGGATTTTGTACCAGCTACGTTCTCTGCAGAGACCCAGGCACTGTCACTGCCCCTGCTCAGTCATCGCTTGAAGGGGAAGCAAGAGATGTTCTCTGACAGATTAAGGTTTACTTCATCACAGGAATTAGCTTTAGGTAAACTCTTCCCATTACTTCTGTCTATAGAATGGTGAATTTCCACGACACTTTCCCAATTCAGGAATTATTCAGTAACATCCTGCATGTGGGCAGAAATTCAGCATATAAATTGTTGGAGGATTATCAGGAAGTTTAACGTGAACCTAATCTATCCGTCATTTTGAGGATTCTTGGTGTTTTTTTTTTTTTTTCTTTTCTATCTTTTTAACTTTGAAAAAATAGAGGCTTTGAAGCAAAAAGTGGGGCAATGACACTTGAAAGTGGTCCAAATGATCTAAGACAGATAAAATAGCAGCACTGTGTGCCAGAAAAAGCTTGAAATTGTCTCAGCCATTACCGGATACTGGTTAGTTGGAAAAAGAAGGTGGTGCAAGAACTGAGTTTTCCAAAATTGTCTGAAAACCTCCTGGACTCTGATTTATATCTATACATTGATCTATATAGATATAAGCAAGTCACTGCCACAAACTCAAGGCTGTGAAGGCAGAAAGCTGGCTATGGAGACAAGCACAGCAAGAGGCAGAGAAAAAAAGCAGAGCTTGAAACCAGCCAGGGAAGAGCTCTTACTTTCAGAGCCTGAACATATATATATGTATTTTTATTTCCTTGAACAGCTTGCTGTAGCTCAGCCTGGGATTTGTAAAAGATTAAGAGGTGATGCTAGGAAAATGCAAATTGAGATTTTCAAAGCCAGCTCATTTGAGCGGCCTTTCTCCCAGTGCCAATGAGAAGCTTCAAGAAAGCTCCAGTGTGCAGGGAGGCTGCGGTGTGAAACGTCCCTGCCACCCTCCTTTTGGCATGGCAAAACACCGATGTCGAAGTGCTGCCTTGATGTGCCAGGCAGACACAGGTTCATGAGAAATGTCCTTTCTCATTCCCCTCCGGAGCAGTCTGGGGGAGAGCCTCAATAGCTGAAAGCCGGTTTTGTCTCCTGCTGCTCTTGGTATTTGACCAAGAGGCTGGCATTATTCTCCCCAAACAAGAAAATTATTCTTCCTGCTTGAACAGCTTCCCTATCTATGATTCTTGTCCCTTGGCTCTCCTGACGCACACCTCGCCACGTCTCAAACTGAAAATGAATGGGGCAGCTCTGTGCTTAATTTTAACTCAGCTGACGCTTTCCCTGCTGATGTTCTAATTTCATCATGAATTTCAAGCCCTCTTGTGCGCGGAAATTAATAGTAATAGCTTGTACCCGTCTTTCCAAAATTGCTTTAATGCAGAGAAATGTTCTAAAAGCACAGCCAAGTATTGCCTGCCACAGCATGATGATGCACCATTACTTTCCTTTAATTTAATGCCCCCATGTTCTGCATGAGGACGGATAGGTGGTTCTGCATGACTGAGAAGCAATGAATTTTGCTAGACAAGAGACATGCTCTCTTTCAGCTCAAAGGGTGAACAGCTTGAAAAACTCTAAAGAAGAATTATGTCCCATTTTCTTCCAGATGTAACCTTAACAGCTAAAGAACTCCTAACTAAAAAGAATTTGCCTTATTTGCTGAATAATTTTTATGCTTCTGTTTGAATCTTTCTGGATTTCGTATGCATGCATTCTACAAAAAAAAAGTTGGAGCAGCAATAAAATTAATATCTTTTCTTAGAGTGCTAAAATCCTACTGCAAACACAACTGTAACTGTAACTTTTGGATATCAGCTATCTAAACATTTCTGGTAGTCATTTTTAACTACTGATAAGTCAGTCTGGCAATTTAAAATATTGTAGTAACATATCAGATCCATGCTGCTGATGGAAAACATACACTAGAGTCAGGAAATGGGCACACTTACCAGTTTTCTTCTCAATGTGTCGTTTCCCAGCCTCCCTAAAAGCAACCATTGCCCTGAAAAACGCCCTGAGGACTGCCCATCGGAACACAGCCACCGGGTCAATCCCTATCATCCCGCAGATAAAGGCGTTTTTGCTGCTTCGCAGGAGAGCTACAATGTCTGGACGCATATGATCTGTGTTTTTCTCACGGAAATCCTAGGGAGAAAGAGAAACAAGGAGGAGAAAGGAGTGAAATAAAGAATATCTGCAAGATACACTAAGGAACAGGGCTACTGAGTCATGCTTTTATCTTTTTTTCTGCCTCCATAGACACTTCTTTATCTCCAGAGAATAAATGTTTTATTCCAAGGCACTGCTCCTTATCATCTCAGAGATGATGCTTAAGTTTCTCATGTGTAATTATTGCATCAAAAGCATGATTACAGATTTGCAGTTGTAAATACCAATGCAGTTTCTTATACAAGTTCATCTTCCCATCAAAAATCCTTCTGCTAATAACTCAGTTGGCATGCAGGTAAATGGGATCAACTTTGAAAACATTTGCATGGGATTTTAACATTACCTGCATCACTGAGATGATGAGACCTGTGCTCACATAACCTCTATGCTCTAAGGCTAATGATGAAACAGTAAAAGACATTAGGTTCTCTAGATGAACCAAGCCCAAAAATGCTACCAAATACCAAATTTCAATGCATTGCTGGGATGTAGCATCAGCCTGAGTGCATGTCCTTAATTCTTCTCCAAAATACCAAGAGTTTGCAACATGGAAGAGAACAGGAATACACAATCCCCACCACCACCTTCCCCTTGCATATTTTAGCCAAGCTTTTCACCAAACACTTCTCTCCCAAAGTCTGCTTCTTTTCTCTAGCCAAGTACTCTTCAAAACATCTTTACAGAGCCTTTGGTGCTCTCCATCCCATAACAAGATGCTTTAAATGAAAGCAACCACTGGGGAACAGCTGGGTGACAGACCTTCACTCCATACTTGACTTTGCCTGCATAGTGTTTGATGATGAAAGCTGGCTCCATCACTGCTGGAAATTCAATGTAGGAGTTGCCTTCGTGTTGTCGCTTAAACTTGTCCAGCAGAGTCTGGTTGGTAGCTTGAGGAAAGCTGGAAAGAATTAAAGAGGACAGCTGTAAACACAATGAAAGAACTTCACTTCTTCCTTGACCACAAATATTAAATAGAAATATTCCAAGCCTCCACTTCAGTGCTTGCAGATGCTAAACACACACTGAGTGCTATTTTGTATGCTGTCAATGGTTATATACAAATACAAGATATACATGGTGTCTGAAGAACTCTTAATTGCCTTAATAGTGGTCTGAAATCACTTATAAAAGTATAAATAGGCATATATTTATTGAGGGATACTGCACTGTACTCCCCCATTGCATGTAAATTCTTTGAGGTAGCTGCATGTATGTGAAGTTCAATGTTTCTGTCATTGGTTTTGAGGCTTTGAATGCTAAGTCCGAGGTCTATGGGGAATTCATGTGTCAAGGAAATCCTGAGCCATTTTACCTACAAATGCAACTTCAATTACAGAAGCTAGCCAACTGATCCTGGCATAGGAAAGAGGAAGGAAAAAAGAGAGTGTGAGCCCCGCCTCTTGATGACAGCAAGTCAATTCTTCATCCTCAAACCTCACATAAACCTGCAACATGGGGGGGGCATTTCACAACAAACACCTGAGTGTGTGATTCTCAGCCGCATCCATGATGTGCATCAAACCCTACAGAAGGGCCATCCCTATGTAAAAGTGCCCTTGGTTCACTCAGGCTTAAATTTAGGATTGAATTGATGAAGCCACCTTATAGCTGAATAACAACATCCATACAGCTTTAGTGCATACGCTTGGATTCTCCATTCACTCTGTTTAACTTCAAGCATCTTCATGTTGTTACCCCCCCGAGAGAGGGAGATAGAAGCAAAGCAAAGGCAGCCTTTGTCCTTCCCTCTAACAGAGGAAATTATTGAAATGTAATTTTAATTATGATTTTGTCAGGGACTTAGCTTGCTGATTCTTCACTGTTTTGTGTTACCACTCTGGAAACAAGAGACCTAAGAGGATAAATCAGCCCAGGTGGCTAAGAGCATCCTTCTGAGAAAAATCACAAGAGGAGATACGACTTGAGGATAAACTCTTCCTAGGTGAAGGTCAAACACTATTAGCAGAAACACCACTTTTGGATGTTTCCCCTCTACTAAGGCACAGCATTTCTTTGCCCTGCTCGTGTGGGACTCCGTGCAGGGCAATTATCAGCCCTGACTCGGGGGCAGGTTCAGCATGCCTGGCTCCCACTTACTTGCTTTCCTCATCCAGCAGATGGAGCAGGCCCGTCGGCTTCTTGCTGATAAGGTTTATGCAGCCAGAGTTGTCTATGTAGTCGATGTTGTGCCAGCTAATCCCTTCTGCTCTGTATTCCTCCTACAAAGAAGAACAATTAGATGTTACAACGATATTGGGTGCAAGTAAAAAAAATCGTAAGGCTAAAGGGTTTCAAAGAAAGCGATGCATCATTTAGCAAACCAAACCCGCTCTTCCATTAATATGTCATCATTTTTTTCTGATGCAGAAGAAAACAGGACTGGAACATCTGCACAACCTCAATCACAGGGAACTGCATGGCATTTTACAATTTCAGGTGCAGCAATCTTTAAAATTGCTTCGCGGATAGCAGGGTTGGCACTTTTTGGAAAGAATAATCACTTTTGACCCTACGTTTCTTTAAACTGCAATAAAAAACAATTCTAATTTTTACCTGCTTTCTCTCTGAGGTAGGCTAGCTATGTTGCAGACCATGCCTAGTGAAGATGTATGGCATGCTACACATCGTTTTTTATTGCTTTCCTTTTTCTGACTTGCTGTTAAAGCATCATGCGAGACAGCAACATCAACTTCAGGAAACTACTATGACAGCATTTAAGTGCACACGAAATTACTGAAAGAAAATGGTGGTACAATACATTCATTTAATTACGTGGAAAAAGCAGTATAACTCCCTTTCCTGCTTGACTGGGCTCTCCCCTTCCGTATCTAACAATATTAATGGCTGGTGCTATAAAGGCTAACAGAGGGGTCTCCAGCGAGCATAAATCACCACTCCCACGTCAGCAGAGCCACGGAACTTTACAGTAAAAATGAGGGTCTGTCCCCGGATTCACACTGGGGAAAAAGAGCAAGCAATTTATTTTCTGCCAGACAACTCTGATCCTTGCTCTTCTGTAAGAGGTTATCTCCGCCAAGATGGATCTGCAACTGTATTACCTAGAAAAGTCTTCTGGAGAAATTATTTTAGCGCATCTGGAAGAAAGTAGAACTGCTCTGCTCATAAAAATCATAATCTTTATCATATGCTTTTAAGTAACAACTTGTGACTCACTCTCAAAAGAGCGATATTGAAAATGCGTGTTACTCCATGTGTTGGAAAAAGTGTCACCACTCCAAGCTGCATTTTTACTTCTCTATTGTAAGATGTTATGATGATAGAGTTGGAGGGAAAAAAAAGAAAAAAAAAAGAAAAATCTCCTCAGTTGCACTAATAATGTGCACATTTATACCAATCCAATTCAATTTTATTGCTCCTTCTGCTTTTACTGTTGAGTGCAAGCTTTAAAAAATAAGTATATTCTTCCAGCTATCCAACATGTCTTATCCAAAATTAGCACAAACCCTTCATATATTATTTCAAGGAACTAGATAGCTTTGGGACATCCCACAATGAAATTTTTGCTAAAAAAAAAATAAAAATCAAGGTATGTCACGTCACGATCGATGGTATTCAATATCAATCATGCAATGATGCTCAAGATTGAGGCTTGGCTTGGTTTTATTACTTAACTGAACCTCAGAAGAGTGAGCTTTTCAAGTTGTTTTTAAGTAGAAAGTGTTCTAAAGGAACAGATTTCAGAATCCCCACAGTCAATAAATCTTTCTAGAAATGTCGCACCTACACACAGAAGGTGGAGGGCGATTTTCCATTGCCATGAGAAAAAGCTTTTCCCAAAATCTCAGGAACTGAAATTCTGACAGCATTCACCCCAGGCCAATCAAGCTGTATGCTGAATTCAGCATTTGAGGCTTCATACAGCATCACACCAAAACCACCCATTGCACGCATAGGTGTGCATGTGTAGAAGAATTTTGAAAATAGTAGAGTTGGAAATGGAAACCGCTATTTTGTTCTGAAAAGCAAACACACCTCACTTCAAACCTAGGAGACGATGTGCTCCTAGCAAACCTTTCCCAATTTTGACCAACAGATGCTTTTGACAGTAAAAATACTCTTTTGGAAGACTGTCAGCCCATAAACCCCTTCCATCTCTGCTGTGCTGACAGACAACAGCGAGCAATCAGAACAGTTTCCCTCGGCAATCACAGTGAAGTATGGAGGATAAAGCCTTCTGTGTTCAAAACAGAACACATCCCACCCACTGGAACAAAACTCCCGATAATAAGCAACAACTCTGCGTTATGAATTTTGTATTTGTTTTTGCATCCCAGGTCTCTGTGGGGCAACCAGAACACGGCAGGCATGCAGAACAGCAGGACTTTCACAGGTCCCTGCTAAACTATAGGTATTGGAAAAATATACTTATTTGGAAATCCCGCCAACTGTAGAAGAATGAGTATTTCTTGAGCAAGCGTGAGCTTTTCCTGAGTGATTCAGGAGGGAGAGATGGTGATGCATGCAATGGTAACGAGAGCCAGCACCATTCATCAGCCGCCTGCTCCTGACAGCTGCTTAATGGGATGCAGGGTCCATTAGCCCCAGCTTTGCCTGCTCAGGACAGGTCCTTTCTGCAGCACTGTGCACCCAGGCAGCAATAAAAGTTGCTGTGATGAGTGCCGATTATAAAAGAGGAGCTCTACATGTGGGTTTTTTCCCCCAAAAAATCACCCAGATCTTTAAGTCTGCATAAACCTAAACTGGGCACATGCCATTGCTCTGCTCTACACGTTTTTCCTGGAAGCCATTTCAGCTAGTGTACGCTGTTCTGCATGGGATGGTCGGCAGCTGCACAGCTGATGTTGCCGTGAAATTCTTCCTAAAAAGTTCTGCTAATCCAAAGATTTGTACAAAATTATTAATTAGCAATGCAAGCTGTTTTTCCTAAATAGACCTCAGTAAATGACCAAAAAATACCACTGAGTATACTGTGGTTTATCAGTTTATTCACACTTCAAGTTGCTTGTTACTATTACTAGCTGGGGAAAAATTATCTAATGATTAATGCTTGCACGAGAACTCCACTTATTCAGGCTCCTCTTCAGCTCTGCCACAGTGTGTGCGTGACCCGAGACAAAACATCATGTACCTCCTGGCCTCAGTTTCCTCAACTGCAGAATTTTGGCTAAAAATGTGCTCTTCTTTGCTATTTTTCCCCATCATTCTCAGGCCGTGGATTTATTCCCCACATCTGTCCATCTGTTGCTCCCTCCCTTCCATCCCCAGTTCAACTTCTGGCCAAATATGAATTGGGATTAAAGTCCTCAAAGAACAACCTTTTCCACAAGAGCTTGGATGTAAGCTCTCATTTCAGGACAGGCGTATACGCAGCAGTAACTACACCAGAGCATTTGTTCCAAAGCACAAGTGGAAAAAAAGTTCCCTTTATTTCTTTTTTCCTAGCATTTTTCCAGTTATCAGTTTGGTTGTCTTTAGAAGGAGTCACAGTCCAGGAGAAATAACTATGATTTTGTGATCTACCAATATAATTTCTTGGACCTTTGCTGGCCTGCAGAACACGATGAAAATTGTGCATAAAAAAACAGCAGCTTTGGGGGAAGATTCTTGCTGTCCATATGTACATGTTAAATTTACTCTCTTAAGTTTCAGTTACTAATCTTCAATACAGCAGTAACTGTCTTTCTGCAGAATTTGGGAGACATCCTTAAAAGCTACCTTCAAAAATTCCTTCATCTCTAAGCACCACAATGAAGTCTGTGCCCTTTTTGATGGATGCGGGGTCCCCACAGAGCACTTGAAGATGAAGGAATTACAGCAAACCAACATCAGGTTTTTATTTAACAAACATACGGTTGAGATGAAGATGAAACAAAACATGTATAAGGCCATTCAAAGAGAAAAACTCTCATACCAGAGATTAACACCTTGCAATTAAAAATCTGCTACAGTTTATACTTCAAATTAAAACTAATTTATTTTTAAAGACAAATTAAAATTTCCTTTTTTTAAAGTATAAGACACTGTCATATCCCATTCTCAACAGGGCTCTTCTGAAACAATGTCTTAGGACTTATTTGGTGTCCAAAATCAGCAACCCCTGGGAACTCCAGGCCTGTTTGGATGACTCTTGCATGGACTGCTAAATTATCATCCCTGAGTAAGAGTGGACAAAATTGCTTTTCTCAGCAGAAGGAACGGCCTGCCATGTCTCCTGTCTACGTGTGGTCCCTCCAGCAGCAGAGGATGTGGATGAAGGCAGGCATCGCTCCCTGTAGCCTTGTCGAGACTGTGCCTCGCAGAAGCAGGACCACAGCTCCACAGAGAGACCTTTGTGCATCCCACTGACAGCCCATTGTCCTTCCTGACGGTGGGACTACAGCCCTGTCTGACAGGGCTCTGGAGAAGAAATTTCCATATTTTTGTGCTGTAAGAAGCGAGTCGACAACACACAGGGTATTCTCAGACCCCTGGGGGATGACAACATCTGCATCTCTCCATCCTGATCCAGCAGCTGGGAGTGACAGATCATTCATCACGGTCCTCGGCTGCTGGACAACATGCTACGGGAAGGTGAATCGCAGCATTTACACACCACATTCACATATCACCACAGACTCCCCGCAGCCATCTCAGCCAGGTTTGTTTCTCAGCACCCTGAGGTATGGGCTGGGCAGGGAAGGGTTTGATGCTGACAAACGGCGCTGCCAAGGGTTTGTTGTCCACTTGGCTCCTTGATGGAAGCACAGGTCTCAGTTCTTTTGCCAGCATCAATTATATCAGTTCTGCGTGTAAAAAAAACAACTTTTTGAGACTCACACTTACAACAAGGACCCCTGACAGCGAGTCAGTTATAAACAACCAAATAAACCATCGACATCACCAGGATCTACAAAGCTTTCTAGTGCAGTAACATCCACAGATTCCTATTTTTGGCACTGTTACTTCCAGGAAAAATGCACAGCCTTACTCTTCCCAGCCCCGGCCCACTGAAACCTGCTCTGCTGGGAGGAGGAGCAGTGCAGGTTTGCTGGAGAGGAGTGCGGAGCTTTGGCCATGCTCTGAGCTCCCAAACACAAAACTCAGCGAAAGGAACTGAGCAACGAGCCAAAAGCATGCACTCAGGTTTCGCAGAGTCCAGCAGCTCCATATTTAACCCTATCAGGCAAGAAATTACTGACTGCTCTCCTCTCGAGCACCCACACGAAGACAACTGCCTGTCGATTTTGCCTCTAGAAGCTCCTCTGCTGTTCCGGCCAGACCGGCATGGTGACAGGGTGCCTGCAGGGACGCGCACCACGTGTCAGCGGAGGGAGTTGTTCTGCTGGCACAAGCACAAGGGCTTCTCAAGCGACGTAACCCAAAGTGACGGAGTGGAGTTTTGTTGCCATAGCCGCATCAGCGAGCTTGCTAACGCAGCCCGGTCAGCAAGGTTGCGTAAGATGGACTTGACCTCAGCTGAAGCTCGGGGGAGAAGGGGGTCAGTGACTTCGTCTCACCTCTCACTAGGGAAAAAAAATACTTACGTGTGCACTTCATAACTGCATTCAATATTTAGAAAGATGTGGCTAAGCTAGGAGCTGGCTCCTTGAATTTTTCTTGCTTGCAAGGCATTTTTGAGAGCTTAAAATGCTCAGACTGATCTGAATGCTGTGACACAAAACATAATTTGCAATGTTCAAGTAGAAGAAAAATAAAAATGAGGGTCCTGATGTTGAAATGCACACAGAATGAGAGCCCAAGTCTCTACTGAATTCAATATGACATTGAGGAGTATAAGCATGTAAAATTTGGGGTACCAAGTAAACAGAACGTGGCAGAATTTCCAACATCTTCATGTGTGAAAATTAAAGGAAATATAGCAATCAGACAGCTAAGCAGTATTAGAGAGAAGCACTGCCTGCCTACAGCTGACCAGAGTGCAAACACTGAAAGAACTGCTTATGCCAGTATACAAGGACGCAGTGCAGAATAATGAACTGACATTAAACATGTGTGATTTCTCTCTTCTCTGTCTCTGCAATTTCCAGAATGAGTGAGAAAAAAGATGATGCTTGGGATTTTCACTTCTGCATTCAGCATCAGAACTAAATTCATTTCCTCCACGGAGAACACCACATTTATAATCTAAGTCTTGCAACAACTAGGAATTGCTCCACATCCAGCTACGGTCAACAGTAAGGAATACCAAATGCTAAAAAGGAGAATGAAAGGGGGCTATTGCTTCCCAAACCATAAGGTGAAATTAAGAGATGGTCAGAGGGAGTGAACTGGTGCTTGAAAAACTTACAGAAGGGGAGCATGGAAACCCTGAGACCACGTGTATCAGAGAAGTGAAGCAGGAGAGACGTGATATAAATACAAAACAAAAAGCAGCATGAAGAAAACATAATAAACAGAAGTTTCCCATCTGTCTTAAAGCACGAAACCAAGGGAGTGGGAAATGAAATCAAAAGGCAGTGAAAAATTCAGGCCTGAATACAAAGACAGGGGGGTTTCCACGATGTATGGAATTTGTTGCCCTATCAACGGATATCAAAGGTCAAAAATTTGTCACAATCTAAACACGTCTGGAGCATGTTGGGCATTCAAGTGCCCAGCCTGCAAGCCACGAGCACAAAACATCTGAAAACTCTGGTGACCACAATATGGTTGTATCATGCAGCACAGCTACTGCCATAAGGTGCAGACTGGGAAGCAGCCCAAAAAGATAACATTTATAACCCAAAGAGCCCTGACAAAGAGAAGGTGACGGGTTGGTTGTTGCTGAAATGGTTTTGCACCTTCTCCTTCTCGTCCCATCAGAACATCCACGCTCATTGTGCTGTTCCTGAGCTGTGCAGAGGTACGTGACGCGGAGCTGTTCATGATCCAGATGCAAAAGCTATCAATGCTGGTTTAGAAAGCAGGGAAACGTGTGAGAGGCCCTCAAATCTGGGGCTTCATCTCTCTTTGGCATGTCCCCATCAGGCATAGCGCTCTCTCTTCTTTCCTTAGAATGGGGCAAGGATGAAGGTAAAAAAGAGGGGTGATACCAAGGGGGCAAACCACTACCTAGCATGTGGTGCTATTCCAGCTTTTATTGAGTCCAACTGCAAAATTAGAGCAGATTAACAAGGAAATGTAAAGCAAAATGATTTGTTTTATATAGAATATAGAACACACATAGAACAGTGTGCAGGTTCCATATGGCATTTGCTGTTTTCCAAAAGCAGGAAAATGCCTGTAATGCTGGAGTAAATCCCTGAAGCAGAGGAAAACCTGACTGGCTCATTCGTTTCCTTCCCAGATGGAGCCAGATAAGCCCCCGGAGTTTATCTGCCAGAGCTGATCTGATGACTTTCATTACCGAGGCATAAGAAAGCCTTGTTTCCACATGAAAATTCCCCAAATAAAGAGGGAAATCAGCTGAAAATCCTTCTTCCAGAGTAGCTTACTGCCATCACAGGCTGCTCGTGAATAACCTCCCGTAACCTACGCTTGATGCCGTACACTGCGCTCGGATGCCATCAACAGACAGACGCTTCGGGGTTTCTGTACGAATGCGTTTTTCCCAAAAATTTACAACTGAACAGAAGGCTGTGAAATTCTGCTTGGCTCTAGCACCGTCTGCTTTGGTTTGAGATGACATTTACAAAGTGAGAAAGGAGGAATGAAACCACTTCCACATCTCGCTTCATTCCTAGTTGACGTCCCCAGCTTGCTTAAAAAATATCACAAGTTGATTCAACATCCACCAAAATACAAGCTTTCTGCAAATACAAGCTTATAGCCAGCAAATCCAAGCATTTCATCTGCTTCTCTTGATTGCTTACCCGATAACAACCCATCAGCTGTGCAGATTCTGATGGATGAAAAAGGTGAAACACCTAAGAGAGCCCGGTTCAAAAACTGGAACAGAAGCCTTATTTTTCATTCTGTATGAAAAACGTCTGGGAAAGAACATATTATTTTTCTAAAAATTACATCAAAATAGGTCAGCATCATATTATACACTAAATGAGCTAAACCTTTTAAAAGGTTCCTTAAAAGCTCCTCTCTGGAACTTTCTGGATACGTCAGTCTGGAATTTCACAATGTATTTGTGCTGCTGCTTTTGTGGTTGTGGCCAACGAGAGAGCATCAGCTGGGACTCGGAAGGACCCAGCAAAAGAAAAAGCTTTTCAGGGGAAACCAAAGCATGGTAAAAGAAACTTCACTCTGATTCCTGGCAATCCCATGCTTTTTAAAAGAAACTTTGATCTTTGCAGCTAAAAGGTTTTGTTCTCCTCTGAGTGAGTAAGGATTCATGAAAAGTCTTATTTATTGTCACTAACTCCGGTGGGATGGACTTCAAGGGGGAAATGGGATTACAGCTTTAAATGCTGTTGCTCCTGAGCAGTCCTGCATTTTTTGCTTACATTTGAAAATACTTAGATATATTTTAAAAATATTGCTTTTCCTGCAAAATCACTGACAGATAACACAGCAAACCAGAAGAGCCAAAAGCCGTCATAGGGAAGGGCTAGCAAAGGTAGCTAGAGCTCCTGAAGTCCATCTTCTACAACACAGAACTGAAGCAAAATCATCCCGGTGCAACGTATTCATTAAAATGACCCTAAGGTGACAAATCCTCAAGATGGGAAAACGTCGCTGTGAGTGAGCTCCTGAACGACGGAGACCCATGGCCGCGGGCAGCAGATGACACAGATGCCTTGAGTTCCTGACGCCCCTCCAGACGTGCGTGCCAAGGCTGACGATGCCAATGCTTCATTTAGGAGCTCGCCAAGTATTTTTTGTTTGTTCTCAAGCTAAGTAGAAAAGGAATTTATACACACAGCATTTTTTTTAAAAGCGCCCACAGACAGCATATATAAATACATATCCACATGCTGTATAAATACACCATCCATAAACAGGTTTATAAACTGTGCTATTTTTAATGACACCATCTGGTGATGCAGGGGTTCTGATAAACAACCTTCACTGTGGACCATTCAAGCTATAAACAACCAAGTCATCATGCCTTTGGGTGCCTGCAAAAACTTGCCTGCTTGCATGCAGCACGTGGTTTTGCATCAGAGACATCAAATCCCCATGGGATCTTTGTAAGAGAAAAAGCTACTTTTATTTAAAGAAAAAAAAAGTGAATTACCATTTTGGATTCAAAGCACCTGAGATGAACACTGAGCTGTTATTAAATCACAATTAGAAAATCACGGGGAAATAACTGCCAGGCTTTGTATGCAGACATCATGCCCTGCGCTCCAGCCAGCAGCACCACCAGCAGCCGACAAGCACGAGCTGATGCCCTTGGGTTTGCCGTTATTCAACCCAATCCAAAGCCAGGGTTTTGTGGCATACGGGCTCTCCATATGAGCCCACATCAGTTTCCTACACTAGTGGCAACAGAGGGTTTTGCTCAAAAATTGTGTTTTGCTCTCAAAAGATGGAAAACTGGGTTTGTGTCATTCAGCTTGCAAAACACACATTGCCATGGTCCCGCTCACTTCTTTAGCATCCTTCTTCCCAACTCTGTCCCTACAGCCAGGTAAAGCAAGAGTCTGACGATGCCACGTGATTTGTGGGTAACTTGTATTGAAACCATAGAGGAAAAAATGTATATAGCAATGGTTTTCAGCATCAGGCTTGGACAATGTGAGGGGAACTCCAGCTAAATGCCACCTTCCCCTTGTGTCAATAAATACACGCTCTCCCATTTCCTCTCACATTCATCTACTCTTGCAGTGGGCTCACAGCTCTCCCTGTTATAAAAGTCATCTTAGGCTGCCCCTATAAAATCTTGTTACAGTGCCAAGCCAGCTGTCCAGGCAGGAATCTCACATGTAGCAGACCAGCCGTTCCTGCCTTGATAAGGCATCGTTTCAGACAAACCGAAATATTTCAGAGGCTTTCTGCTTCCACCGTTTCCTCGCTCATCATCGTGCCCAAAAAGAAGGGCACTCACATTGGACCTGTTGGACCCCCATCCTGCTTAGGAAAATCCGCCAAGATGCATCCAGATTTTTTAAGAAAAGGCATTGTTTACAGATACTTGCTAGTGATTTTTAGCTGAAATAATCAAGTATTTCATTAAATCCTTGCCTAGTCTAACTAAAAGGTATAGAGAATGTGCAAGAATTTCCCTATAACCACAGCTCTGGTCAAAGACTCAGGGCTTGGACCCAAAGCACCTGAGGTCCATTGGGGTGTGGAAAGAAAATAGTTCTGTACCATTAAATATAAAATAAAAGTTACAGAATAGTGTTTATTTCATCTTTATCTGGTCCTTTTTTAATACCTATTTTTGTCTCTGTTGCATAATATACGTAATATCAGTACAGTAGCATTTTTTAATTTATTTTTTAAAGAGGCTTGATCCTTCTGTTATTTGAATCCCAAATCAATTCTGCTTCTCTCTCTTTCTGCTAACCAAAATAGGAGCTTGAGCCTTAAAATTAACACACTCCCCAGCCTGCAAATTGGAGCTCTCGGTGCGTTTACCTTGTGAGTTTTACACGGCCAACCATAATGATGATATTTTCACAAAAACTAAATCCTTAGTGGGCTTCACAGACACAGTACTTCTCTACATTGGGCTTTAAGCAAGTGTCAAGGAATCAAAAAACAAGGACAAAAACAACCCAAAGCACCCCAAACTGTTTCTTATGGATAGCTAGACCTAGCATAGAAAAGATGCAAAAAGCCTTGGAGTCTTTTACGCCACTACATCACTCCATGAGAGCTTCCCAGAACATTTTCTAATAATATTTTAAACACGTTTTCCAATTTGCCTACCTAGGACGCTGCTGTGCAGATTTAATAAAATCAAAATATGCTTTTCCAAACATTTTTTGTGCTACCCCCAACCCTAAGCTCTCCCCTGCCCCTCTCCTGCTCAGACCTTTGCCAAAATAGAAGTGAATCACCACATCCGGCACGTGCTCATTGCTTGAAGGAGCCTGGGAATGGGCCGGTGGCCAATGCAGCCCCTGCAGACCCCAGCTCCTCTTGTCCCAGGAGGGGACTGGCCACAGAAAACGTTTTAGGGGGCTTGTGGCAAACAGAGACAGCTTTTCTTTCAATCTTCCTATTCTGAAGATAATGTTTAAGCAAGTCAAAGCATTCTTTTTTTCCCCCCTCCACGTGTGAGTTATGTAGGATGGCATATTTCCAAATAATAAATCAATAACTTCTGCAGCTTGTTATTTCTCCGCGTGTCATGTGGAATAGAGCTGAGCACAGCATTTTTCAGTGAGCACCCGCCAGCCCATCTCCAACGAAAACAGAAACCCGAACCCAGCCTCCCAGCACTTGACGCTTCACTTCTGATGGTCGCCTCTTGTCTCCGGCCACGATAAAGATGAAATACATTCATGCCTAAGTGGAGCAATGAGCCACTGGAGGGAAGGGAAAAAGCCCTCCACACAATAGGAGAAAGAGCCTTTTTCATTAGGTATTTCTCTTCTGTTTTCCCTAAATGACATGCATGGAAGGCTGCTGGGATATGGAGCCGCATGAGAAATCCTGAATATCCAAGATGCTTTAAAACATTGCAGGTGATAACCATGGCTACAGGCATTTCACAGACCATACAAACTGCATATCACCACATCCTGCAACAGGACTTTTTGTGTTTGTTTTTTGTTGTTGTTGGGGTTTTTCATGTTTGTTTGTGTGTGTGTGTTTTGTTGTTGTTTTTGTTGTTGTTTTTTGTTCTTTTAATTCACTCCCACCATGATGAACAAATTGTTACATCATCCACGATATAGTCCAGACTGTCAATCTTCTCCACCTATTTTCCAGAAACAGTAAAACCTCTATACCTTTGGAAATATTTGCAGAGCTTTAGATGACTGAGCAAACATTTTGCAGGACATGTTATCTTTATGAAATTAAGTTTTTCTGTGTGAGCTGGCTGGGACATCAAACTCACCAGGGACCGTGCCAGAAAATAGACTTTGCTCAACACCTGAGCACGTGCCAGTTGATCATGCTCCAAGTCTTTTTGGTTTTTTTTGAGGCTCAACCTCAGTTATTCATCAATTTTTAAAACAATAAAAGGATGTCCTCAAAATTGAAATCCGGCATCTAAACAAACCGCGAAGTAAAAAATTAGGCAGAGAAGTTTCAGCAGCAATGCCCATGGGATGGAAAGTTGCAGGACTTCTCAAACTTCGCAAAAAATCAGCTGAAAACAGGAAGAGGAGGGTAGGGGTGAGCCAAAACAATGAGTATCAGAAGGCTGCCTAACCATCAGGACAGCATGGGATACATAACGAAATAAACCCCTGCGTTCCTGGCCCTCTAAGTGCCAAGGATCTGAAGACTTGGTACTCAGAGTAGAGTTCTGCAGCAGAAGCGAGATGCTCTGAGGGCAGCTAACGAGACAAAGCACTGTGAGGACATCTTGCCTTACACTAGGGCCGCACCAGTCAGGGGGAGGCCATCTGGAAGAGCAAACCACGTCCTCGCTTTGTGAGGAGACTGCCAAAGGACACACATCCTTCTGCCACCCAGAGAGGGCACGGCACTGATTGCGGGAACACCCCTAGCAGCCAGCAGCGGCAGGAGCACAGCCCCTCAAACAGCCTGCGGACGACGACCTGCTCTGTGGGGCACATGGGAAGGAGAAAACCACCCCGGCTAAACGGTGAGGCATTCCTGCAATAACAATCTTTCTGTCTGTAAATCATTACCCTTCTGAATCCGCAAGTTTGCCTACACAAATATACCAGAATTTATGAGCCCAGGCTTCACCGCGTGGCTAGTGCTGGTCTCTCCTGCACTCTGCTGTCATCTGCTAAAGCGCATTGCCATGCATTGTGAATCATCACAGGGTCTTCCTTAGCTATCCAGCCAGGGGCTGGATGTCGATGAGGTCTTTGCATCTGCCCCCGCCTGGAGCAGGCTCCCGGCGCGCAGCACAACTGCGGCCACACTGACAGAGGCACCAGGCTGAAGACAGACGGCCAGAAGATGCCTCGGACGGTTGTTTGCGAACAGCTGGAAATAGTGCTGTCTTCAGACAGACGGTTTAAAAAAAGATTCGCAACGCACATTGTGTTAGGTTTCACCAGGAATCATAGAAGGAAAAAAAGAAAATGAGGTTAAAATAATCCCACCCCTGTGCTAGATCGCTTTGTGGTGGGGATTCTGGTTTCCATAACATAAGGGGTATGTCATAGCAACAATTACATCATTGCTAAATACCATTCTTGCACACAAATTCTACTAGAACTTTAAGAAAAACCCTTGGTGATTACTTGAATTTGTCCTTTCTTCTGGCAGAAGTGTCCAAATAGCTTGGATAATGCTGTCTGCCACTTTCTGTAAGCTCTGAAGATACAAGAAGCCTCTCTGTGGAAGCAGAGGACACCTGCACATCACCAATAACCCCACTAGTTTTTCAGCACAGAAGACATCAAATAAACCCTTGCAAGCACCAAATATCTCAGACATTTGCAGCTCAAGGAAATGCAACTACTTTGCTATCTTGAAACACAATATTAACTACCCCATCTTCATTTGTAGACTGGCTATTATTATTAAAAAGCAGATCAATCTTTGGGCCAACAGGGAATGAAGGATGTTCTCAAGTCCCAGAATCTGCATATGTATCAACACTCTTCTTCTCATCAGATGCATTCCTCTACATGCAGCACATAACCCTCAGGAGAACAAGAGAAAATGATTTAACTGTGAAAGTCAACCAGGAATTAGCACTCATGCGGCTGTGCAGTGTATTTATACTTGCAGGAAGCAAAAAATGAAGAGATGAGCATATTTTCCACTGGCAGAGACTGCAAATGACGTGCTCCAGCATTAAGAATTGGAATGAGCACTTGGGAAACAGATGCCCCTGAAACTGTTCCTCTTGTCCATATAGAAAATATGGACTTCAATGACTTCATGCACTTGACAGATTTATAGTAGAAAGCTAATTAGGTCATTGGTTATAAGCTGGCCCAAGGAGAATTAGGGGCACATTCCTTCCACCAAACTGCTGCTGTCAGGAGCTCTGTATATACCCCAGACCCAGGGAGGAGCGCTGACCTGCTAAGAAATCCCAGCCCGAGCACAGGAATTCCCTTAGGGACGCTGGCATCTCAGCTTGCTCCCCCAACTGCCCTGAAATCGCACCTCACCAATGTGCATCCTCCCTCCAGCTTTCAGGAAGGGTCCTTCCTACCCAAATCCCTTCTAGAAGGTCTACTGGTTACCTTCATAGAAAAAAAAAAATAGCTATATTGATTTTGCAGCAGTCTCTTAGTTTGTTCTTTTAATGTGGCTAATTGTAATCCAGACCTGTTTCCTAGAAATACAGCCAGGTTTCCTCAATAGCTTCTCACAGCATCTATTGAAGGGTGCATCAGAATATAAAGAACCAGCTACAAAACTGAAATAGAACATTTAGTAGCTCCACTCCATCTTCTTGATGAAGAGAGCTAAGACAGAAGGGTCAAACTCTGCAGCAAACAGCCCGCAAATGATCCATCTGGGGCTACATTGCTCATTTTTGCCCTTCCTGTATGCCCATCCCTTTTCTGGCTTTCCAGATCTCTTGTATTGCTTATCTCTTATAATGCAGGGGCCCAAAGAAAAGCTATCAGAGTTTCTGGGAAGGGCTGGCTTAATTCTCTGATCTCAGCTGGACTCAGGCTGCAGAGTGCAGTTCATCAAATACGAGCTCTGCCGAAACTAATGATAAGGAGGATTTCCATTGACCCCACCCAAAGAAGAATTTCACCTGAAAGAAGGGCATGTGGACTGGCATTTAAAAAAAATAAAAAGCATTTTGAAGGTCTATAACATTTACTGTACTTTTTAATATTTCTTTTTTTATATATATATATATATATATATATATATAAATGTTCATATATATATATATATTTAATTCTTCTCAAGGCATCTTCTATCAGTCACTGTCAGAGACAGGACACTACGAAAGACAGACTGCCTTTTATTCAGCCCAATTACGCACTGTGCATTCAAAAAATGACATGTACTTTAGCAGTTGTCGTGTCCTGCTTGTTAGTAACAAACAAATGATGTTTGGAAAAGCCTCCTCTCACCCTACTGAGAAGCTATGTCATTTTGTGGTATATGTTACCTGTTAAATTATAGCCTGTACTTTTGTCATCTCTCTCACAGCCCATTAATCTGAGGCTGAAAAGAAACACCCAGTCTTGACGAACATAAAGTAAAGCTTAAAGTTCAACCTCTCCTAATGTGACACTGCTATCAGAAGGATCTCAAGTCCGACCTTGCAGGATGTGTTAAATTTTTCAATAGGTGCGGACATATAGTACATGAGAAATTAAATTATACAGCAGCAAGTCCAGACAAAGGCAAGAAAGAAATTGCTCATTGACAAATCCTCCGAGCATATAATAAAGAGACAAAAGAACGACAGTTCAGGCCTCCATGATGTTTGGGGCTGCACTCACAAAGGGCCTGGAAAGCAAGCATTAATTGGCAACAGCAAATCTCTGGATTTTATCTTACAGGTAGCAGTAAGTAATCTGACCCATAAAAAACATGATGGTGGAAGGTAAATATGAATAATTTACACTTTTAAACAAAGGAATTAATGAGACAGTTGAAGAACTCTGGGTCCATTGGTGCCACAAATTCATGCCTAGGCTCACTGCATTACAGAGTAAATGTTTACAGACCTACCTGTTCAAGTTTAAAGATGTGTTGGTTGAAGTAGTGCTGCAAGCGCTCGTTGGCAAAGTTAATGCAGAATTGTTCAAAACTGTTATTCTCATAGTCTTCAAACCCAAAAATATCAAGTACTCCAATGGATAAAGTCTGGAAGGAAAATACGAATGCAGTTTAGAAAAAAAAAAACACCGAGAGTAAATGGATTATTTGTATGCAGTATATCATCAACGGCGTATAAACATAGTTAAATATACTTAATAGCAGGACTTTTAATTTTTATTGGAACTGTTAACATTACACCATCTGGAAGACTTCACTTACATCAGAGAGCCAATATGTAACTTTAGATGTCTGGACAGATGGCCTTTTTCTAAAATAAAAGTCCTTTCAGAGATTATTTATGGAAAAATGGCCATCTTTGAAGAAACTTGAACCCAGTTCCAGGTTATTGTATTGGATGTAATATAGCAGTTTGGGGGAAAATGAGGGTAGGATTGGAAAAGAAGCTCGCACCATGAAGACAGTGCATAGAAACAGGCTTACAAGATAGATAGAGGGTGTCTAAGTAAACACGGCCCAGTTGTAAGCCTTCCAAAGTGCTCCCCTGAACCTCCTCTAGCCTGCCACGACTTCTTGAGACAGGCATCAAGACGTGGGTGCACCAAGGGTTTTTACACGATGTTGCCTGTTCGACATCACTGTGAATTCACAGCTTTCTTTGCAATCTGTTTCTGCTATACGTGGTTCCTGTGTTTCACAAAACTTGAGAATCCAGGACCTCTGCTGTCAGATAGATTTGAGGAGTGCAAGGAAAGAGGGAAGTGGGGATGTGGCAGCATATAAACCTTGCTCGCCTTGGTAAAGAGCAGCTGAAGTAAGCATAATTCCTGCTGCAGCATTCAAGCCTGTATAGAACTGTTCCATCAAACAAGTAATTAATAATCAGTTACAAATAAAACTCAGCTTGTCCCCATCTAACACGTCTATTGCCACCTCCAAGAGGAGCACAGAGCATGAAGGGCACGTGCACAGAGCTCCAGCAGCTCACCATTAGCAGCCTTTGCTCTGCAACGAGCTCCCACGTCTAACCATCATCCCACTTGTGCACAAATAGCTCTGTTCATACATTATAATTAATTAAATTAAAATAATAGTTAGAGAAGTAAAAGCATTAGCACTGGTCAAGTGACCCAAAGCTCAAGCAAGGAGGAAAAGCACCTCTCTGCTCCACCCATAAGAGCCTGCGAGCTGCTGGGCATCATGTTTTTAATTTTATTGGTCTTATCTATGCTAAGGATTTTATAAAACCTCCTTCCTAAGGCTGGTGTTATTCCACTGCCAGAAATATAAACCAGACTACCCACAAGGCTCTCCACGCTGCAGTTTGACTGTTATCAACAGATCACATAATGTGGCAGTAAAATATTCCTTCTGTGCTGGGTCCTTAAACAGAGAGACACCTAAAACTGAAGGAAATGCAGCTGCCGTGAGCTTGGAAGCCACACGGCTTGTGAGTTGAAGCTCTGGGGACTGTGGCTATGCTAACAGTCATACATGCAAAAGCACAACTGAAAAAGCATATAAAACACCGCAAGAACACTCCCAAGTGTGCCTAGCCCATTTTTCCAAAAGGTCTTTGGCCCCTTTATCCTCCTCTTGCCTGATGTTGAGGTTTTCCTCCCTATTCCAGGGCTGGATGGGTTTTACCTCCTCACCCGCAGCCTTGCCTGTTACAAGGACGACTGTTGAGAGCCCTTGGCCACCTTCCCAGAGGTTTGAATCCCCTGGCAAGACGCCTGCAAGAAACAGCCATTTGGCCAGGAGATGGAAATTGGAAGCCTCAGGACCAAGGATGGAGCCTGGCAGAGTGATCGTCTCATGCTCCTTCCCCTGCACATCCTAACGATTCGTTCACGGACCATTCGTTAACCCTCAGACTGAGAGGTAAATATATATTTTTTTTAATCTCCTTTAGTTAGCAGATCACCTGTTTTATCTATAGGATACATAAAGATGCTGTTGGAAACACCAGATAGTGACTATTTTGAATCCACGGTACCGATCAGCCATCCGTATCGCCCTTGTGTAGGCAAATCACAACCCCAACTCTTCCACTGCCATGCAAGCTTTTCTGTACAATGTAAAAGAGCTCCCAAAGTGACTCAAGATCAACGTCTCTATTACTGCGACCGAAAACAAGACTTACAAGAAATAACTGCTCCCACTTTCAGAGTCCTCATGGCAGTGCCTATGCTGGCTGCACGCGTTTTCATAAGCATTGCGTTGATGCTGTGTGGTCATTGTTAAGCCCCTACCATGAGTGAACACTTCAAATTAAACACAGACAGCCTTTCACAACAAAATTTAACATGAAATAGCTGAGCACAAATAACCTCCCCCTGTTTTTAGTGCTGATTATGTTACTGTGTCCAAACTGCTACTGAAATACTTTTTAATGTGCTGTATGCAAATAAGTTTATAAAGCAAAATAGAGGAGTTATTAGATATATAAGAAGTGACTATTTCACTTGTAAAAGAAGAAGCCTATTAAAAACATATTATATTTTAAAGTTCCTTTCCTACAGGTTTCTATGAAAGTGCCACGAAAAAGAAGCTCAGAAGTAAGATGCTCAAACAATGCTGTATTTGACATCACTGCAGCCGTACAAGATGAGCATGGTTGGGGCTGCCCTCGTCCCACCAGGCAAAGCAGCAGTTCCCTCTTCTCACCTCAGTTGTGTCCAGCTCCTGACTGCCTCCAAACCAGGAAGTTTGCAGTGTGGCTTTAGCCACACACTTTCACGCAGGAGAAACAAGGGCAGTGCTCTGCGGTTTGCTTTCTGGTGTGGGAGGCAGAGCCATGGAGTTCCCAAAAGAAAGAGGTCAACACGTTCAAGTTGGTCAAACTTTTGAAAACAAGAAATCAGGAATTTCTGTCTATTTCTCTGCCTCCCGAGCTGCTATCCTCCAAAAATCTCACTCTATGTACACACAAAAGGGTTGTATTGTTTTTTCCAGTATAAAACAGTACAAAACCTTTCACCAATACAGCCACTTCTTACAGAAAGTTGAAAAAATGATTTCCATTGAGGTATGAATAACTGAAATTATTGTTAAAGTCCTAGACTCCTGAAAGCATGTAATCTGGGATTAAGTTTACAGTCCAATATATAATGAAAATAATCTAAGGAGTTTTAAATTTAAAAATCTCTAATGCTTCAGTTTCGAATTCAGACTTCGAACAAGTGCCATGTGGAAATCATGTCAAGATGCAACATAATTTAGATTTCATGAGCCCAAGTCTACCTTATGTCTTAATCTTGTTCCTTTACTGAAACTAACATTTAAAGAGAACAAGTGCGCAGCAGTGACAAGCCTGCGAGTGTGCAAGCCTGCAGCAGGACCAGCAGCAGACAAGTGCACCAGTGTACCAATCTATAGCAAAACTTCTGTAATTAAAAGCCTACATCTACAAGGATTTTGAAATTTGTGCGAGCCCTGGGCTAGGAATCACTCTGTAGTTGAGATAAAGTGGCCTCACTCTTTTCTGGAAATGCCACAGCTGTGAATCAGGGAGCTAAATGCCACGCAGGGGCCTCGAGGGCATTCTGCAAATGACAGCCTTGGAGCTCAGTGCTCCACAGCTCCCAAATTACCTATAAACATCGACTGTCAGAGCTGACTTACGTTACCCCGAATGCGCGCTGGTGATGTCATTCCAGTGCTGAGGTACGCTTTGGCAATTACAAATGGGTTTGTTTCAAATTCTGGGGAAAAGGAATAAAATTAAACAATATTCCAATGCAAGCCAATACTGTAAATACAGAAAACCATCACCAATAAATCTAAAAGGATTACTCCAATTTATATCACCACAACATACATGGTGACATACGATATCAAGTGCGAGGCGGAGATTTGCTATGAATTTGGAAGTTGGGACCTGAAAACGATGAACAGATGCGCGCTAAACCCATGAATCGCTCAGCAATTCTTCCTCTGTTTCAGGTCAGACAGCCAGGAATGAACTTAGTTGATTAATTTAAATTATTTAAAGGCCATGAATTCACATTCACCATCATAAACACTTACAGAGCACCTCCGCTGAACACAATGGGGTTATTTAGCAGGAAAGGAAGATGCTTCACAAGCACCAAATGGGAAAGCTTAAAAACCCCCTTGAAAGAAACGTCTCTCGTTCAAACATGATCTGTACTATATCATCATTTTAAGCGGCAAGATGGACCTCTAACAATTCTTAACCTAATTTATGGAGGGGAAATTAAATAAAAGACTCTCTGAGGTTTAGTAATCTAGTTCTCATGAGGAAGAAACGTCTCCGACCTCATTAATAAAGGTCAAATTTCGGACAGCTTGTAGGGTATCACGAGAAAAGCCATTATCAGAACAGAAACTAAAAGCTAGAGGGAGAAGACCAAGGAAAACGGAGAACACACCAGCAGTGAGTCATAGAGAAACCCGTACGTAGCAGTGCTGCTGTAAGCATAAAACAGACCGTTTCAAATGACTATTCACAACTCAGCTCAGAAATAATGCACTACAATTCTTGCCAGCAAGCGAGATAAGCCAAATCCCACTGTGCTTTCCCAAAATAATTCACTGTACATTTAACTGAATTTGGATATCAAAGGTCTGATTTACATCTTTCAAATACTAGCTTGAAAAACAGTGGAAGAGTGATGACCAAGTGTTTATTTTTTTTAAATCTAGCTTCATCTCTTGATCTTCTCCTTACTGCTGATAACAAATAAACACACATACTGGGATATAAAAAATCTTTCCATTCCCATTGTCCCAAGTTCTCCTGGGGCCACGGACTTTGTTAGGACCTAGGTCTTCTTCCCACCTATCAACAAAACAGTCCTCCAGAGATTCAAAAACCACCACCAGTTTGGCCAAGTCTTGGTCTACAGAGGTTGGCTTCTGTGGCCAGCACAATGCTGCTCTGCCCCAGCAAAAAGGCTTTGCAGTGTACAGAGATAAGTTTTTACAGCATGCAGAGCAGGGAGCAATGCAGGATTTCATGTGCCTGACGAAGATACAGCTGTGTGTTTGGAATATTTGTCTCTTTCTCCAACTTCCATCATGCACCAGCAAAATCCTGATCTACCACGACCATGCGAATGACACGTCTGGTCACGCCTGCTCCTGCAAAGCCTATACGAGCTGGAATCAAGGGCTTTTAAAGGGCAGCTGAGTACGAGCACTGAAATCAGACTTTATGCTCATAGACATCCTTTCATCTTCACTTCTGTCACCAGCCTCAGATACAGTTCTGCTCCCACATACACTCTGCGTTCAGATGGTTTTCAGTCTTATTTTACCTATGCAAAACATGCCTGCCACACAAGACAGACCTCTGCCAAAAAAATCTATCATTTGACAACTTTCAAAACCTTCAAAAACCGCAGGATTATTAGAAAGAATGTCTTAAAAGCCAAACTAACACTGGTGACAAGCATGGTTAGGGTTAGGGTTAGGGTTACCCAGCGCACTTGCTGCAGACTGAGTTGCACACAATTCCCTGCAAAATTTGGAGTCAGTAACCTTTTGTGGAAGGGTGCAAGGCTACACTTTTCTTTTAGAAAGCAGGGACTAAATGTGTATTTGTTTGGGGTGCTGGCAGATGCCAGCATTCAAAGCTGTAAACGTTGCAATCCAAGTGCTGGCTTCTTGCCTTCACGGAGAGGAGCTCTGCCCATGGTCTGGAGATGCCCCTGCTCCCAGCCCACCTCCCAGCTACTTGTCTGTGTTGCCAAACCCCAGGACCACATGTGAACTGTGAAGTGGTGGGAAAAAAAACAGAAAGCACCGTCAGCTTAGTTCCTGTGGGACAGAGGAATGAGACAGTGTTAAGGGACAGCTGTGCATCCCAGCAGAGCCGTGGGCACCTTTAGCAGCTTGCTGGAAGTGATGTTATACTGAGTTTGAGACCCAAAGTCTAATGGCCTGTAAGCATCTACAGTTCTGCCCTGCTGTGACAGGCTGATCGCAAGCAAATGGCAATGTCCCAGTCTGATTTTGTATGTAAATATTATGGAACACATACTATGTGAAAAAAAAATCACCAATATTGGATCATTAAACAAAACAATCAGTATCCGAGATGCATCTCCTTGTTGAAGGAATCTACCTTTCGTGTTTCACCAAATACACAACTGTCTTTTTTCCTGATGGCCCAGACAAAACTTTTGATGACTTGAAAAAAATCAGGGAAGAACACAATGTTTTCTGTAAAACATTAAACAGGAGAAGAAGCACGTGCAGTCTGAAGATTTCACTGGATATCAACAGTTTTAAAAAACTTCTCGTCAGTAGTGTCACTGCCATATATTAAAAACAAACTTTATACAAACACATTTATTTGCGGTCTATAATTACTCTCCTCTAATCACCACAAGCATTTCTGTGCAGTTAAATGAAGGATCGGCTACACTGCAAGCCGCTGCGACTTCGCTCAGTCCTCCAGCATGATTCAAACATGTTAGCACTCAGCGAAACAATCCTCTTGGCAGCTTCAGCCTGGATGTATGACCCAGAAAAAAAAAACACAACAAAAAACACAGTGCTGGCCTGCGCCCAAAATTTCCAAGCCAAGGGTAGCTGGCGAGCTGCAAGCGCGTGAGTGCGTGTCCACATATATACACGTACATGCTCAGAGAGCTTCTCAAGGGTCAGCCCCTGCTCCAAGCGTGGATGAACATGGGACAGGTTCAGGAACACTGGAGCAGAGAGGATGTCCTGGGTCACCGCGTCCAGCCCCTGCTATCGCAGGAAACGTCCTGTAATCCCTGCCATAAATTCTTTGGGAAATTGGTTAGGCACCGTGCTGACTTCACTCTTCCCGTCATAGAGCTTTTTCCTAATTTTGCTCTTCTGCGAGTCAGAGAGGTCTCTTACCTTGCTATCTCCCAATGTGGCAGGTTTTTCACTTTTTCGGATTATTCTTATTGAACAACCTCATCAAAACACCTCGCGTTAGCAAGATTTCCAGTTTTTCCCTCAATTACATACGGTCCTATAGACTTACATGAGGAGGAAGAAGGACTTGGCATTGCTCCTGGAGGGGGTGGGGGACTAGGCTTTTGTGACTAAACCAAACCCTTTTCCCCAGCTGCTTTGAGGATATATTATTCGAGGCGCTTCTCTGTTCCTGGCTCAGCAAACACCACTTAAAATAACTATATACTTGGTCCGAAATATTAACAGCAATGTTCCACGAGGAAAAGTTAACTTTACGTTAAGCAATTTGCCATTAGCAGCTTGTGTAATGTTTCATCCCGTAGTTACCTATTTTAAAACTGAAGTGCACAGCCAAAGTAGCTGGCAAGACGTTACCTTGGTACTTTCCTCCATGTCCTTCGAGTTCAGGAGTGCATGGTTAATCCTGAAAACTATCCAGTCGAAGAGGGCACTGTATAATGATTTAGCCATGGAGTTTCGCACGGTCACAGCCTGAAAGAAAAAAAGAAAAGGGCGATTGGAAATGATTCATGCTCTGCACTGAAACGTGTTTCACTTCTTAAGTAACCATGTACAATGTTTGTATTTTGCCCTCGCCAAAGCTTTTGTCTACTATTCTAGTTTATGTTGCATACACCACTGGTCCTGAAGCCATCGGGTGTTTGCTGTGATCCCTGCGCTGTTCTGCTCAGCCGAACCATGAGATGTGCGCTGGACTTTAGCTTGGCTTACTCTGGTGCATTCAAGTGGATGATGCATGAGATCACGCAATAAATCCCATTACCAATGGAGAAAGGAAATAAAAACAAAACGTGTATTTAACTTCACCAAGATGACCGCAGATTTATTTGGGGAGAAGGGAAGAGGAGGGGGAATACTGCACAGCAACCATCAACCAGGGTGGAAGCGTGTATCGGGGCAGGCACCGCCTGGTGCCAGTAGGAGTCTGAAACCCACATAGTAAATCTGTGAATGGTGCTGAATATCCCAAGCTTTCCAGGCGCTACAGATCTCCTAGAATGAGAACTAACGCTTCCCCAGAGGGGCCTCAACATCGCAGTCCTCTCAATCACGACGTGAGAGATTTCTCTCAATTGACAGTGATGAAGAAGACGTGCAAAGGAGGGTCACTAGCCCACGTTTCTCCATACCACACTTGCTTTGGCACAGGTAGTTACACACCAAGCCAGAAAGCAGCAATTCATACTTAAGGGCTATCTTTGCTTGTGATTCCTTGGTTTAAATTTTTACCTTGAGTTGTATTACGGTGCTTCTGCACATACTAGTCACCCAAAACCTTGCAATACCAGCAGTGACCATCAAGTCATGGCTTGGTTTTAGCTGCTATGTAAGAAGAAACAAGGAAACAGGGTTCATACATAACTACTTCAGTAAAACCTTGAACCATAACAAATCAGCAGCTTTGTATACATCGCATTGAAACCCTTCCCACCAGACCTCTAACCAACATATAAGAGCTGTGTGGCCTCATGACACCAACCTGAAGCAAAAGAGCAAAGCTCACGTAGCATCATTTGTTTTCTCTCAGCTTGCTTCCACCAAAAGCTCCCTCTTTTCCCCTAAATATTTTGGGATGACATCTTTAACCGTGATTGCATGCTCTTCTGCCAATGTTTTGCTCCTACGTGCAATTAATCCAGTCTGTGGTCTCTGTCTAGTAGGTTGCAAGTGGGGTACCAGGAGCCCAAGCACGCCAGCCTGAGGATGTTCACAAATCTGTGCCTCTGTACAACGCTGACCATCAGCCTGATGTGGCCACAGCCATCTCTTGCTCAGTGGCAATAAACACTGCCAGATAAGCAACGTAGGAGGGCTAATTATGAAACATTACAACAATTAACAAGGAATCATTTGGGGAATCACTTGTCCCAAACCAGCACTGCGATGAACCAAAACCAAGGGCAGGATGGAAATATGTGAGCAGCGGGGCTGAGCGGGCTTGTTGTGCTGCAGACCAGCACGGTGCCTTCAAAGGCTCTGGGCGAGCTGCTGAAACATCGGGGTTATCCAACAAGAGCACTGGAAAACAGCTGGCACCTGGAAATGCACACAGGGCTGTATATTTTCCAGTAACTGCTCTCTTCCCTTTACTGAAGGAAAGGCTTGGGGGAGTTCAGAATTTTTCTTGTTTATATTATAAGCAATATGGAAGGGGTATTTTTTTTTTTCCCCCAAAAAGCGTGTGGGGAAATATTTCAGTCATTAACGCAGAACTACCTCCATGCTCTCTCTCAGCCTAATTAATCTGGTAATGCTGGAAAACAACTGGTGCCACTGTCACCCACTGCCACCAAATAAACCTGTCCCTGGGGAAGGACAAAGGCTAAGGCAGAGACGCTTCTCGCTGCTGTAATGATCCGTCCAGCATAAACCAGTCCAATTAACTGGTCCGACACAAAGGCATGCAGTTAAAACCAAAAAACATTCCTATATAAAGCCAATGAAGAAGAGCATTGTTTCCTCTGTACAGTCCCGTATGGTTTTCTATTACAATAGACTGTTTTTTCCCCCCGTTATGACGGAGAGCTGCTCTCCTTGCTCTGCTCCAGACCCAGGAGCCCCAGCTTGACAAAAACCCCAATCTCTGATTTTCAACAGTTATTTTTAGACACCATGGCTGTAGCATACAAGCTGGCAAAAGCAACATATATAGAGTAAGAGGCGGGGGGATGCATATGTACACATGGATCTCATTTGCAAACTTGTTGGCTCCTTATAAGCCAATTTCTTCTCTCATTTGTACCAACAAATCCCGATAACTCTCGGCAGCCATGCTGCCACCCCGGGCTTGCCACAGTGCCTGGCCCCGCGCACGCAGCATCGAACTATGCAACACCTGCAGAGACGTGCACCTATTGCAGCTGACTCTGGTTTTTAGCACTTCTTCCCACTTCAGTAACATATAAACTGCATGAGGGAATATTGTTTCTTTCCAAATTAAGGAGCTGCTACAATTTCGAGAACACAATATCAAGCTTTCCCCCAAATTGCTGGAATGGATCGCTTTGGAAACAAGTCTTCCACCTCCTTTTTTTTCCTTTTCTTTTTCATCTGTGGCATTCATCTTGCATTGCCACATGCCACCGAGCAGACAGTTTAAAATAATGTCAGCCCATAAAGTCCTTTAAATACAGAAAGGCTAAAAGAAAACCCACGTGGCGACTTGTCCCCTTCAGCACGTCTCACTCTCATTTTCTCTGCTCAGTGGGGTAGCACAGCTGAGGAGAGGCAGCGTAAAGGATGCTCTGCCTGCCCAAACCTCCCAGCTGTTCACAGCACAACCTGGTGTGCAATATTCAGGACTTGCGCATAATTAGTCAAGAAAAGATTGAGCCACATACTCACATCCACTCTGATACAGCAGAACATTTAAAATACATGCTTACACATCCTTTCTATCTGAGGCTTTAAAGACTTTAACTTTTCCTGGGTGACTTAGTGATGGAATTTGTTTCTTTCCAAACTGCCAGCGCTTGGATGTAATCAATGCCACCAAGCTCACGACATGGAAATGCTGTGTGCATCATACACAGCTGAAACAGTTTGTACCTGGATTTATTATAGAAGTAAGAGAACGAACACGCATGACCTGCTGAAGGCAGCACGCAGCTTTTAACTCATATGTATGTTAATTGGGGATGCCCTTTGAAATACATGCCACATAGTATGTATGGCTTGTCTCCACCTAGCCTCCCTTCCTTTGCTTTCATTGATTTATAACCTAACTCCTCTAAGATCACCACCTTAGAAGTCCTTCCGATTTAACTCAGATTTTTAAACTGAAAAAAGGCAAAAAACTTGCTTGCAGCAAACTTTCAACTACATAAAAACAAATGGAAGCTCTACAGGCTGCTCCACCAGTTTCTTTGGTCTTTGCAATTGTGAAAATAAATAGTCCCATGAAGTTCTTCCAGGGAATGGTTCATCTCAAAATTCCTGCTTGGTATTTTGAAGCAGCATTTGTCATCCCCAGCTTCTTGTGTCTTGCATGTCTCGTTACGTGACCATTTAGGCAGATCTCTAACACTGCGGCACTCATAAAATTCATTCACAAAGCAAAATAAAAATAGCTCATGCGATGCCAAAACAATCTCTCTGGGATCAAAGCAAGCACAACATCTTGCACACACACAGAAATATTGCTTACTGATTCAAAAACAAAATAGATCAAACGCACTTGAACATGGTGATGCAGGAAATAAACTGAAGACAAGGTTTTAATCAATAGGTTTCCTGCAGATAGGACTGACAAGGAAGAATATTTGATTACAGGCATTGCTGCTTAGACGCTAGAGGTGCCACTTGCTAGGGCTGGCTGACATTCCCTACTAAGATGCTTGGTTTTGTTCGTAAGATTGCATTGCCAAAGCAAATGGCCCATGAGTTTTCATGATGGGCATTAGATTCAGGCTAATTTAAAAGCAGATCTACTTTTGGAAACGTCTTCTGCCACAATGAACAAGGGGCGACAGACTGAAGAATTACAATCTCTTTGAAGCGTTTTGGAGCACGGACTTCAAGTCTCGGTAGCGGCAGCCTGTGTTTTAGAGATGGCAGAAGATATAATCTCAGCAAACCAAATTTGCTCAAATTAAAAGCCTCTGTGAAACACATTGGTAGACATTCAGGTTGTTAATTCCTAAGATTACAAAGTCTCTTGACGTACGAGCTCATCTTCTGTCTGCTGGTGCTCACCAGACGCCGTATCTGCCACCCCCAGCACCATCGCCCTGGCACTTGCCTCTCAAATTCCTGCTGCCCTGCTCAGAAGCAATGACTCAAACAGCAGAAACCAGAAAAAGGCTGTACGTGGTGACGTACAGGGTGGTATTTTACCACACCCTCTTTCTGCAGCTTCTGTGAGGCGCTGTCGAAGCCTGTGCAGCGGGCGGGACGGGCAGAGCTGGTACAAGAAGAACTCAGGTTGTTAATAAATGCCAGAATGGTTTCTTTCACCTTGTTACGTATTCAGAAACCGCAGCAGCTTACACGTAGACAACCTAGTTGAAAGCATCCTTTTTGTTTCCTAAAACCCTGGGTAAACCAGCAGCTTTTTACTCATTCTGACACAATCTTTGCTTTAAAAAAATAATAATTGAAGGGAAATAATTTCATGCAAGAAACTGCAGTTTAGCCAGGTTAATTTTATGGCTTCAAACACTGAAAAAAAAATGCCACAAATTTAGTGCTTCATGAGCAAATGTGTCCCTTCACTTTCATGCTTGTGCACTGGAGGTACCAAATCTAAAAATCTAAGTAAAACAAATATTCTTACTTCTTATTCCTCTTTAAACCTCAGGTCTTTCCCCAGCGTGCCTCCCTGAACATACTCAGAGCTCCAATACTGCCAGGAATTGTGAAACTCCTGCTTGGGGCTTGTATTTGTGCAAAGTCCACGCTGTCACCGCAGCGTCACAAGCTGCCTGTTTTGTAGGCTCTGGACTTGATCCTGGAGCCAAAACCAGGGCAGTCCTGCAGCTCAGCTCTGTGACCCCAACGCATCATTAAGGCAGGCTATGGGGGTAGCACCTGCACTTAAGCTGCATCTACCTGTCAGCATGCAATCTGATGGGAAATCTATCCCAAAACACACCGAAATGAAATGCAGGCTGCCAGCAAGGTAGCCCATCACATCTCAGCTGAGCTCATTCCGCCCGTTACTCATTTATAGGGCTGGATGCATTTGGTGCCCAGTGAATTCTTACCAAACACCGCTCTTGACTTCATACTCTCAACAGAACCCATTTGAGAAGAGGAGGTGGTGTCAGACTTCCACGTCGTGCCCTGCTTTGGGATTTTCAGCTCCCCGCAGGCACGGGTGACTTTGAGACGCCCTTGTGCCGTCACACAGAGCCCTCAGTCGCAGTGATGCCAACGCTGGCTCCTCGCCCTTTACCAACCTAATGTGTCAGCAAGCGTGATTTCAATTCGAACAGCAAAACCATAAATCTTTAGAAAGTTTTCAGCCTAAAGGAATAAAAGCCAGGAGAACGGAGGGTGGGGGAAAACAAATCCTGAAGGACTTTTAAAGGCAAAGAGCACCAGTTCGTCATGCAGAATTGCAGCAACATCCCAGGGGCTGCACGGGGACCAGAAGACAAACAGAACCTACTGCAGAAAAAGTGAGTAAGACCCTGCTGGAAGCGATATGGTTTTAATCAGGTGCTCCTGTGGCCAAGACGAGCATTTTCTGGAGTGCAGACCCCATGATCTCCAGTGATATCTAGAGTGAGACAAATTCAAAATCCTCTCCCCACCTACTCTGTCCAAACCAAACAAAGCAGAGCCCGTATCTGTAACAGCAACTGGCCTCCGACATCCAACTTTAAACATTTTGACCAAAACAAAAACACAGCATAAAGGCCTCTTGCAACCCGTATAAACACTTCCACTAATATTCTGTTTAAAAAATGCCTGCACAAAATAAATAACCATTTCTGCACGGTGCATCACTCGACACAGAGCCTCCAAAAATTAAAGGCAGCAGAAGCAAAGTGAGGTTCATCGCTTTTGCTATCGCTTGGGAAGTGCGTTGCATCAATGCACTGAAAAGGCTGGGTGATGGACACTTGGGTACAGGCAGAGGCAGATCTTATCACCAGTTTGAAATCTAATTTCCACTGAGTGGCTCCCTTTAAGCCAGGCACATTGGACAGCAGAAATCTGTTATTGCAGCTTTTGGGTCACTATTGGAAGAAAGGTGGCACTTTTTTTTTTTGACCCTGCTTACTAAGTACAGGCTCAGATTATCAGAAGTGAAATTAAAAAGCAGAACTAGAAAGCAAGTGTAAGCACCAAACTGAATGGAAGCCCTGGGTTAGATTAAAACCCTGTAGAGTTTAATAGTGGGCAACCCTTATCCTGCTTCTTCAGCATTAAACAAAACTATGAAACATCCACAAAGATGTGCTGAACAATGCTGTTGGTCAACACAATGTTAATAATTCAGCAATTTTGGGTCAACTTGATGTTATTACATCCTCTCCCCATTTTTCACCAGGGGACAAAGCAGACATGGGAGCGAGGTCAATGCATCTACTCCAGAATTGCTAAAAGCCACGAGCACTTGAAAACAGGATGTTTAAATGCCATTTCTCAGGCACAAATTCATAGGGTCTAAAAGAGCAAACATGTTAGAAATATGCTTTGTGTATCAAGGTCCCTCTTTGTCCATTTTTCTGTGGTTCCTTATGTGTGTGTGTGCATCTCATGATAGACACTATCAGTGTTATTTGCTCATGCAGGGTAAAAGCCCGTAGCCAGCCCTTGTATTCTACAAATGCAAAATTCCCACTCATCCCCCAGAAATCTGACTTTACAAGCAACTCTTACTGCAAACTTCCCCATAAGAACTTGCACTGATCTCCCCAAATCAATTTGTTAGAACATAAATGCTCTCAATACAGCCACAGAAACTACCTATGAACTTTCGTCTCCCAGTAAAGCCAGAAATCCGCTGTAGCACATACGGAGCTACAAACACACGTGTGCATGTGCTTCCTGCCCTCCAGGAAGAAAACAAGCAGCACCCGCTCTCCTTTCAGGCTGGGATTATCAAATACTTACAAAACCAATCACAGCAGTTCCAAGATGACAAGTAACATTTCTTTGCGATGAGTGTGAAGTTTGCGAGAGTTTATGTAAAATGCAGTAAAGGCACAAGTTAATTTCTTTAAGTAAAGCCACTCACCATAAAACACTTAAGGTTTGCTGCTTGTGTACAACAGAAATGGAGATTCCTGTTCTCTACAGGAAATAAGATATGAATGCAGGAAGAGAAGAAATATCCCGCTCTTCCTTAGGGCCTTTGATAGACTTCCTATCATTTCTATACAAGGATGAACGGTGCTTCCAATGAAATATTCAGGAAAAAAAAAATCAGGATTCTTCCTCTTCAGGAAATCCCTCAAAAATCCAATCTGTATACATATTTATAGTGGCTCTATGGGGGCTTTGCTTGTTTATTTTTCTTTTAATATGTGGAATACATTTTCTGTGTGTGAACCAATTCTCATTTCTGCTTGCAGGGATTTGGCAGTAAAACCCAGGAACATGCTGATAGCCTACAAAAAAAAATTTAGAGAGCTATTATCTGCAGATCATACACAGGATTTGATTTTTGTTATAATTTGATGTCTGTTTTAAAATCTTTAACAGCCATTCCCTTTTTTTCCCATTTATTCTCCAAGGTGAAATTCAGCTTCATAATTACATCTGTACTAATTCTAACATAAATATCTTATTCCAAGAAGACTCAGAGGAAAAACCACATTTTAATACACACTGAATTTTGCCCTTGGTATTCAACTAATGTTTTCTGCTGTTGCCTCCTTCAATCACTGCTGTGGGTTTGAGCAATATCTATAATTTTCAAGTAGGGGGAAAAAACAGGAAAAGAAATATATTTGTTTTTATTGCACTCAAAGTATCGACAGAATTATGCTGCATGTGTAAGTAAATGCTGGAATAAATCAGCTCCTGTTCTTAAAAACATTTTACTTTAATATTGGCAATGCTTAGCCAGTGTGATTAGCAATGGTTAACCAGCGAGATCAGAAACAGCAGAAACAAGAGCACCGCCAGCTCCTGTAACACACCTACTTTTCATCTCAGAGGGGCTGAATCAACAGGAGCAGGTCTTGGGCATTCAGCACACGCAGGCACCTAGGCGATGACATTCTCTGCAGCTAGCATGAATTACGTGAGCACATAAAGCAGACACAAAATACAGTTTTACTTAAAACTATCTCAGAGGTGCTCAATTATCAGGTTACTAGTAAGACCGAGCGTGCATGCACGTGGAGTGCACGTGTTGGGGGAGTACCACAATTATGTTAAAATTAAATGTTCATCTCTGCTGCTGTTACTGCTCAGTGAGGGCAGGGGAAGAAAAACATTTGTAAGGTGGATTTGGCTTTTTTGGCACTTGAATGGACAGGAGAACAGCTGAGGCACTGGTTGTTAGGTCTGTCACCCCCGCTCTGAAGTGGAGCGGCAGATAAGAAAGGGAGAGACTGTGAGGCTGAGCTAGGGAAGGAGCAGAAGACAAGCAGGCTGGTGATGAAGTGTGGTAGCACTGCATACAAAGCCTGGCTGCGCATCAGATCCTCTCTGTGGCTCACCGAAGCTGGGACAGCATGTCACTGGTCTGCCAGGTTTGCAAAACAGATGCATAAGCTATAAGCTGGTGGTATTAGGCAAGGTCTAAGTCCCTCTTTTTGTCCAAGTGCAGGTTTCGGTGACTAACTCTTATCTAATGTCAGGTTCAGTGGGTCCCAAGTCACACGTGTGCACGGAGAACGAAGGCTTCCTGCTGCTCTGCTCACTTTCTGTGCATTACCCAAAGTGTCATGCGTCTGGTTTGCATTCACAGCCGCATCCTGGGGCAAGAAATAGATTAAGCAGCTTTTGTGGTTCCCCTTTGGGTCACAGGACATAGGCTGAGACAGGCGGCCTTAGCTTTTTTTTTTTTTTTTTTAAACAGGGGCTTAACACCCAGAGGAAAGTACTCTTGCAGGATATCAGACTCGAGCTTAATCCCTATCTTGGCATCAAGAAGTATTATATCATACTCGGGCTGAGCAAGTATGATGTAATTTTCCATGCTCATATTTTATCTTAGCATCATATTAAAATCCTGTCATTCTCTGGCTTTCTTTTCCTATGAGACCTCGAATTGTTAATGCATCATGCTGACTTGAGCCTGGAAAAGGCTTTTTATGATTTTTGTTTGCATTGATTAAGGACGAGGAAAATCTTTAGAAGGCTCACAGGAAGAAGAGAGGGAGCAGCAGATGTAAGAGGAGTTTAATCACCAAAAAGGAAAAGTTAGTTTTGAAATGCTATGAGCTTTTCTATAAAGGTTCATTTTTAGGTTTTATTTCTATCAATGTAGCAGCAAACAATATACCCCCAAAAAAACCCTAAGCCCTGCACTGCCCCAAGTGCTGGTGTCTGAGCTCCCAGCTGGCTGCCACGTACCTGCAGAAACCTCCTGCTGTCACCCTGAAGCCAGGGGACAGCAGGGAGTGGCCTGCCAGGGGATCAGTAAACCCAGAAGGTATAAGTGTCCCTCATGCTTTCCAGAGCTTGCTTATCATTTGGTGGACTTTACAATGAGAAAAAAATAGACTGAAATGTCATTGCAACACTGAATCGTTCTCCAATGCAACACTGAAAGAAGCATTTTAGGTATTAGAGATATTTTTAAGTCACTTATAAGAGGCAGAGCTTTTTATTGTACTAGCTTCCAACTTACCTATCAAATGCTTATTAACTTTAACTCGTCTTGTGCTCTCCCTTCTCTAGCCCTCATTTCCCAGCGCCTTCCCCGATCTCTTCCATCCAAAGGCCTGTCTCCCATCCGCCCGCCTGTATTGCTCAGAGGTGTTCAAACAATGCAGACACTTCCCAGAAAATCCAAACCACAGCCAGAGAAGTAAAATCAGTGGTTCTGCCCAGTGAGTCTTCCTGTCTCAATATACCATTAGGTTAACAAGACAGTCCTTCAGAGCTTACCTGTTAGTCTAGCAAATAGGAAAACCCAACCTTTATTATTAACTAAAAAAAAAAGTTTTTTTTTTTTTTTTTTTTTTTTTAAGATGTCATTCCACTCTTTTCATCATGTGTTAATCTGCTCATCCTTGCTCCACTCTCTATCTCATGTTCCCACTGAAATCGCCGTTCCTGTACTAACACGACTCCCAAGGAATAACCTTCCCCTCCTTACTCATCCCTCCTGTCATCATACGTACATAAATAGGGAAAACGAAGTGGAAAATCTGAAACAAGAACAACAACATCTCCTGTGGGTGTCAATTGTATCTCAGCTAGTGGTAGGCAGGACTGAAGAGGACAGATGGGAGACCCGTCATTCCTATCACGAACTGCAGCCTGCCTGCTATTTATTTTTAGAGCTGTTTTGCAAGCTCCCGTCTTTAATATTGTTGTATTGGAGATGAATATTTGTAATATGCTCTGGTCATGCTTTTCAGAAAAATCACCCAGGTTACAGTCAGAACCAAACTAAATCAACAAAGATCTTTTCAGTGATTTTCTCAGTCTCCACGATGGAGCCATGTGGTTGCAAATGTCATCTTCCTAAAAAGATTTTAGTCAGTCTTCAGCCTTTGTACAATGTGGTTAGAAAATGTGATCTGTAACAAATTAAAAGAGAAAAGGAACAAAAATACATTCTCTTCCTGAAATAAAACTCATCCAGAAAACAAGTCCATGGTTCTCACTTCTTCCCATGGAGGCAAGGATGCAAGGAGAGATGTCCTACTGAAGGGGCGATCGTGAGCTCAGCATAAAGAGCTGCCGAAGAACAAAGTCACCGGGCAGCCAAATTTGAAGGCAAAGGAAAAGAGAAGTGCTTTTCTCCACCCGTGTTCACCCAGAGTCTGTTGTATCAACAACTGAGATCCCACTCAGACTTCCAGGTCTTCCTTTGCCCGTGTTTTCACAGTGGAACTGGTACATAAATAAATTAATAGGTTACTCAGTGACACAACACAAGGCATGTGACCTGACCCGAGCAGGAAACCATAGGCTACACTTAAGGAAATTTGTTCCCAAGCTCACGGGCACCATGTACCAGCATTCCAACTGTGAAGCACAACACATGGCCAAAAATAGCACTTCAGCTATAACAGCCAAATCCTGCCTTTCTGTTGACCCTTCCCAAGCAAAAGATGTGATCTTAAAAAAACTTGTTTTGCCAGTCTATCATTGTCCTCACCACAGGTGTTTTTTTTTGTTTGTTTGTTTTGTTTTTTTTTTTGGGCAAGCCTCCTCAATGTGAAATGCATCCTCGTCACACCTCAACTGCTCCAGCTACGGAGGCATGGTCTGTGCCACACACCCCGTCCAGCCACTGAGCTTCTGTACCTCGTCCTACATCACATGCTGATGAACAGCCTTATCAGATGGCTGAGAAATCAACCTGAATTTACTCATATTGAGATTATATAGAAAATCCCATATTCCTACCAACAATACCAAAATGTCATGCTGCGTGGGAAAAGCTGACTTGCTAATTCAAGAATGGGTGGTTTCCATTCTTACAAAGCTTTGAGTTTAGTGTAAATTTAAATCAAGAAAGTACTGAGGACACATACTAAGGGACTCTGTGAAATTAAAGCACCTTTTCAGTAATCAAATATAATTAAAAGAACCTTTAAAAGAGTCTAGAATGGATTTGATGACAGAAAGGGCATCTGGAGTGGGGAGGCTGACGATGGGCAGAGCACTCCATGGAAAGTCACCATTTCTCTTCCTAAAGTCCTTATTTTTGGAGTCTGCTCAGAATTCCAGAAAGCTGAGTCTTCTATTTTCCAAACACCAGTGCCAACTTGATAGCACAAACACTGCTGATACACAAGAATTTACAGGGCTGCATGGGCACAGAGGAGAGGAGTGAACTGAACAGCTCTGGCATGGCAACGTTCAGATAGATGCTGTCACTGTGAAGCTCTGCAGCTTTGGGAAATTCTCATAGACACGAGCTCCATTCAGCCAAATCTCTGCAACATCTGCCATGCACAGCTTCACGGAAACATGAGGGCACATAATCACATTATACTGTAAAAAAAATCATCAAAGCAGGTTAAAAAAGACCCGTCATTGATGGACTCGGTCTTCCTAACAAAGGAAGCATACCGCATCTCACAACGAAATATGTGCAGCCCACCCAACCTAGAAAACCAGGAATCTTGGCTAGTCCATGCTCTGCCACCGAGCATGTCTGTTCCTGGCATTTTGAAGAGAAAATGAAAAACATAATCCCATAAAGAAGTTTCTTTTGAAGTTCTGCATCGCCAGTGCCTTCATATCCTGAAGCAGAGACGCTTGCAGGTCTCTTATAAGCTTTGTGGGGTTCCAGGCTTATTCTATTAATATTTTTCTGTAATTCTGAATATACTCATCAACGTACCAACTCTTCAAAGGAATCCTGCTAAGCTCCAAACGTTAATGACCTGTGGTGACAATGAGTCTCATAAGCTAATGGTGCCTGGTATAAGTAGATGCTTCCAGCAGTTTTGCTCCTTTCTACTTTATTAAGTGTCCTTATACTTCAGGACTGAGAATATTCATCCCATTTTTTGCATGCTATTAATTATTTTGTCTCCTTCCCACTTTTTCACCTCTGTTATTTTCAGTCTGTTAAGTATTCATAGTTAGTTGCAACTATGATATTTTCCTTTGTGTTTTTTTTTTTTTTTTTTAACATCTTAGATAATGTCATGCCATTTGAAAACTTGGCCGTGGAACTCCATTCCTTTTCTCTCTATAATGGTCTGAAAAAGGCATCAGACAGTACCACCACTAGCACATGAGCTAATGAAACATCACTCAGCTCTTTGCTGTAATGGAATACTTTTTTCCTCTCATTTAGGTCTGCTCCACAAGGCTTCGCTATCTCGCATTTCTGCCAATTAACTGTTACCTCGCTGAAAATAAAGTGTTCCCTGCAAGCTCAACCCACGAACACGGCACGGTTTATCATCTGAAATAACCATCTTGGGAGTATCTCCATGAACACACCAAAATTCATCCCAAGTAAAGACAGCTAGGGTGAAGTCACCCATCATGACATGAAGAAGAGATCCGATGGCTTAGTGTTACCAGCAGGGAGGATGTGCCAGCCCCATCAGCCACCCTTGGTCCTGGCTCCTCTCTCCTTTTCTGAACCCAGCACAAGGCTGGTGCTTGCTGGCCTTTTTTTGAACCAACTGAACTTAGCCAAAGGACACAAACCCAGCGGTGCCTCTGCTCTCAGACTCTCTCCAGGCTGGCTAATTGAGTCAGCACAGCCCCTGGGATGACAAAGAGAGAATAGCAAGCAGCAAGAGGCAAGTAACCTCAGCCCCTCTTCACATCATCCTCAGAGGGACTGCCAAACTGCCACCTCCTGCTTTTTCATCCCACTGAGTACGCAGGTTCAATGCTCATCGCTCTCTGGTCTTTTCTGTACCTAGTAGATTTTCACGAGCCTGAATACTTCTGTTAGCAACTCTGACCTGAATTGCATAAGCGCTTTTCCAAGTAATCACCAGCTGATTTCACACGGACCTACAGCTGCATGTAATTATGCAGAATAAAAAGCATTTTGCAGATTGAGAATACATTCAATTGCAATTTGGGCGTTCAGCATCCATCACAGAATGGTTACAGTGTGCTTCCATGGCCATGCACATGGCCTGCATCTAAGAGACGTGCTGAATTACTGGCATGTAGCCATTTAAGCAAAGATAATGACAGCACGTTATCCTGTATGAGCTTGGAAATAAAAATTTCAAAAAAATATTATCACTACATGGAGTTTTAGATCTAGGGACACTCACGGCCACGCAAAGGGACTAAAAGAACTGTTTGCATCCCAGGTCTTGCTGTCACCATAAAGACAAGTGCCACAGTGGCAGGAAACTGCCTGCCTTCCTTCTGTTGTGCTCCACCACCTCTGCTTGCAGGGATAGCCTAGGACACACCACCCAGTCTCTTTCAGGTCCTCTGGCTTTTAAGATGGCTATTTTCCATTTACAACGATGAATACACATTCAGTTAACCAGAAGACATTTAGTGACACTCATCACATCAAACAAGCAGCTCCTAACAGCTTTCCAGACTTGAAGGAATTGAAGATTCGGGTTACTTGTTGCCCAAGAAGTTGTCTCACATCTTTCATTTCCCTTCTCTTTGGTGTTTTCACATCAGACTTCTTCAGAAAGTGTAAATTGATTAATTAACTAACCCTTCAGGGATAAAACCTCCTTGGTCACAAATAGCTGACAACTATACAGGTCTGTTAAAACGAAGTCTTTTTGCAAAGTCATTGGCTTAAGTAATGCCAACAGAACTAAATGAATTGAAGGCATCATGGAAAAATCTGTTTTCTGGAAAGATGTAAAAGAGGATTCATTAACAGACGTATTTACTTTGATAACGAGTTTCTTTCCTCATCTGATGAAGGACATGGAAAAAAACACTGAGGCTCTGGTGAAAAACAGAGAAGCAGGTGACAGATGCCAGCACGATAAGCAGAACAAACGGGATGGAAACGAGGTGGGGACAGGTGATGAGCTCCGATATGGGGCTTGACTCCGGCGCCACGGACAGGGGGAACAAGCTGAAGAATGCGGTGGTCAATCGGAGAGAGAAACACTAGTCAAGATGGATTTCAGAGAGGTAAAAGACTAGATTAGTCAAGGCACAAAATAATTGTCTTGGAGCCCTGCAGTAAGCTGAGGTGGGAAAAAACAACTGAATTCTTTGAATTATTTAGATAGAAGCAGGAAGACAGATGTGGCCCAGAAGGGCAGTTCTTTGCGCAGATTAAGCTTAAAATGATGCTCAGATTACACGCATAAGGAAGAGCGAATTTTTTTTTTTTTGCTAGCAGCCCCCAGGTTCTACAACAAAGCTTTGATTAAAGTGCTTTGCTGCTGGACCTGCTGCATGTTCCCTACCAGACATAAGTCAAGCTGCTTAGCATTCAGCACGTCTGTTGTTTTTACTTTTGGATACCTGAAATGTGGCTTACGAAACTTTTCGACCTGTTGGGGAGGCTGCAAAAACACATGTAATGATAGATGAAGAAACAAAGTCTGGAGTTGAGGGGCACAGCAACTCTCAGAAGACATTACTGTTCTGCTACCATTAAAGTCCCATTTTTCTCCATTTCATTTACGTGCCTGTTGCAGTTCACCTTGTTAGGAAGGAGAACCACGTGGGCATTTCTGCAGCCACGGGGAAGGCAAACCTGAAGCAAAACAACACCCGAGAAATCACCGACTGCTCTCTTGCTCCCGTAGACAGATCTTCTCTTTTCAAAGGGTCCTCACTGTCGCATTTTGTTTGCTCACTCAAGTGGAATTGGCCAGCTCACTGTTATCAAACACAGCGCTCACCCCGCACAGACACACCGTGGTTTCTCTGGAAATCCATTAACTGCTGCTGGCTACGTTAATACACAGGCTCGCTCCTGATAAAGACATTAGCAGCTGTTTTGGGCAATGAACCTAGACCTCCAAACAAAACTACAGCATTTTATGTCTGTGCAGCCTTTTCTAAGTTTATCTGCAGCACAGAGCTTCTGAACCTTAGCACTAGACCAAATTATGCAGTCATTTCAAACACTGCATTAAAATACCATCAAGCTGCTATAAAAGGAAAAATGAATGGTTCCAGGAGGCAGCTCCACGGCAGACAGCCCACTGTGGGTCTGAAGATAAGAGGCAGCTGCCAGAGGTAAATATAAGCATTATTTATGGATGTGGTGTCCTTGCTCATCTGAATTTCGACAGCCATTGGAGATGAAGACTGGATGTGTACAGGAAACTCGCTCCCCACAGGGCTCAGCTACACAGGGGGTCCAATCAAGCCCACATTTGCCATCAGTTACAAAAAAAGGATTGCAACTACAAAGCAGGGTCGATTTTTACCTTGTAATAGCCTGAGGACAGGCAGCTTGAACTGGGAACTCTGTTCACAACAGTCTTTCCACTCCTGGTTGCATCCCTGCTCAATAGGTGCTGCTGTCACACATCTTGTATCTACCTGTGTGACACAAGTAAGATGAAATCTGTACATGTTGGGAAGAACTTGCTCAGCTGAAAACAGCACCAGCAGCTGCTGGGGCATGGGAGGGCAGCGCTTTTGCTTTTTGCTGGAGTCCCACCTTCCTATTGGAGTTGAATAATTATATGTTAATCTGATTGAGATCCTCCAAGGCCACCCATCTTATGAAAAGAAACCCAGAGTTGACAAAGCCAGCATTTCTGCCTAACTGAAAAATGGCATGCAACTCTTAAGAATAAAGCCAACAAGAAATGTTGTAATAAAGAAGTACAATACGAATAAACACAGAGACAGTTGCAGCTGTCATCTTCAATGCCATGGGCTTCAGGCCACTGGGATCTCCCGTTATAAGTTGTCATCACAAACACTGCTCGAGGACATTTTGCAGTACCTTTTACCGAAGCATCAAAAGATGTCAGAATAAAATATCTAGTTTTACTTAAATTACTGCAGAGACGAACAGAACAGGCTTACAAAGAGAGTCTGATATAAATTTAGAACTGTTATGAAGGAGAATGTTTCAAACGAAGAGCTGCCAAGTGCTCGAACCACAGTTTCAAAAAAAGCCCCAAACCACACAATAGTGTTTCTAATCAGCGTACAATAACAACGCAGCGAGCAAGCATGCGGATGGGGAGGAATGCGGCATCGCTGCAAATCCAACAAAGGCATCCTCTTTGTGGGGCTGCAGCTCGGGACAATCGAAGAGAAAAGACTTAACTTTGTATAATAAAGCCCGATCTCAACTCGGATGCTTCCAAGCCTCTGAAAGAAAGGATTACTCCAGGCTGGCTGCATCTCCTCTGCCCATTCAAGACTATTAAGGTGGGGTGGCAATTGTCACGGTGGGACCCTGAGGTTACAAACCTCACAGCAGCCAGGCTGCGATCAGACAGAGAACATTTGCCATTTCACATATGGTATTTCCCATGTGAACTTGTCAGCCACATATATTCCAATGCTGTTTGATGGAAGAGATCAGCACACATCAGCCCCTGGGCAGAGCTCACAGAGAAACAGTTCCCGAACCCAGGCTGGAAGCACGTGGGAGCCTCAAAGCTCAAAAACCCATTCAAAATGTAAGATCTCGAGGCTTTCTATGTATGAAAAATGCTTATTTGAAATTAGAGCTCCTTACTTATAACTCCTCTCCAATAACCAAAGCCCAAGAAGCACAAGACAAGCAAGGTCTGTAGGTGCCTGGTCTGCAGCTGGGGACACACCACCTTTCTCACTGTGCCAAGCAATCTCATCAGTGGTACTGGAGGTAGATGCCCAGTGCTACCCCCAGAGCCCCAAAAGTTGCTATTTCCACTCACAGTTTACACAATGGGTTTCAGGACCATAAACCTCACTTCTTAGAGTCCCTTCTTTCAGCGTAACGTTCGCTGAGTTTTTGCGCTTCTTTTAGTGACTGCAGCTCTGTCCAGACATTTGGGTGCAGGCTGCGCGTATAAAATTCTTCAAAGCCTTACAAGGCACTTAGTAGATCCAAGCTGCTCTTCTTGATGGTGTGAAAGAGCAAGTACATGCCAAGATAACATTTTTACAGTCCTTTTTTGAGAGCCACTGCCGTATAGCCTTTTCCAGACAAATTCCATTGAATTCCACTAAAATTTTCAGACTATCAATGATCTATGAAAAAAGCATCGAGCATTTTAGCATCTGGAAAATAATGTAGCTGCTACACACATCATTGCTTTATCAGGAAAGACAGCTATGAGCTGTAGGAGTCGTGGTGAGACAGTCATGTCTGCAAATCCTCAAACCTCAAGCACTCCATCCATTTGAGCCAACTGTAATGCTCTTTTGTAAAGCACACAAAAATAACTGGTCGCTTGGATCCCACTAAGGCCAACTGTGCTGCTGGTCCAATTAGTCATGAGTGGGATGATCAGATAGTGGTGTTCTGTGCAAAGCCCTAAAACGTCCCACAAATCCTACGCTTCCTTCCTCATTCAGATGGATTGGGATGTCTCCTCTCCTGCTCCCCAAGACCAGGAGGAGACCTCTTACTGCAGTGATGTTGCAGTTAGAGCAGCTCAAATCCTGCTCTAGGCTACAGAGCAAAAGCCAGTCGGTGGTGAACCACAGAGCTCATTGGCAAATACATTTTGGCAGTCAGGGTGCTGATGCTGTAGGGACAGCGGACAGAAAGTGCGTGCAATGCCTGTGTTTTCTCGATGAAATTCATGGCTTCTTACTTAGTGATTTAGTCATGAGATTACTTTAGAACATAATCATCATGTAATGAGCCACTGGAGTCTGATGCTCCTCTGTCTTCCCCCTCACCACACCCTGATTTTTCTTTTTTTTTTTTTCTTTTTTAAACCAGATATTAGTAACAAACCTTTATCAGTGAATACCTGAGATTTGTGAGCAGAGACATCACCAAGAACATTTTGGAAAGCACCTCTGAAATTCATGCTCAGAGAGTTTTGGTAGCAACAGGGGTCCTTGATCTCCACAGAAGAAACATATAAGTAAGACTGTTTCGTACAATGTCTGGTGACTAAGCATAAAATATTAGAAGAAACATTTTAATCCAACCTGCCAAGTTGTGAGGTGAGGTGGCTGAAGGAGCAGTGGTGTATTTTGTTCCATCATCACTGCCGCTGGGAAGTAACCTCCAGCAAAAGGGTGGTAATGTTTTAAACTATTCCAGCAATTTCCTAAACCTGTGCCCAAGCCATACAGGGAAAAAAAAATAAAAACCCCACATTTATTATACATCCATCACAAAGACGCAATAAAAGCATATGTGCCCTTTGTTAGGAGAGATTCAAACTTCGCACAAAGGAAATAATTTTCAACATGAGAGTTTGGTTTCAGTTACTGAACTTGAACAAATGATCTCAAAAGGGGAAAAAGAACAACACAAAAATCAAAATATTTACAGCCGACCCTAAATACATCACATTAAGCATTTACCTACTTGCAACATACCAGACTGATCTCACGGACATTGCTCAAGGCATTGCACGTTCTCATACAGCCATATGACAACAAGAAGGAACCAGCTTGGGCCACGCTCTACGCTCTTAAATTGAGGAATACAACAACAGTAGGTGCAGAAACAGCCAAAACAAGTCTTGCAGCAGAACAGAGCTGATATACTTTGGAGAATATAAGAAGAAAAGAGAAGTATTTCTGTTTGCCAGCCACAGAATGTAATTCAGAATTCCTGGAAACCATGTATTTAGGAAAAACACAAATTTGCTGACATTGTAATCCAAGACAGACCATAATAAAGAAGTTACTTCATGCAGTGCCATCCCCAAGGCTAGCAGCAGCACAGACTACCCTTGGAACAAGCTGAGAGAGGCTGATTGAGTCATGGCCACCCCAAAGCACCACACAAGGGCCGAGGACAGGAAAGGTCTGCAAAAACGATAATGGGAATTTTCTGCAGAGGATCTCCAGCTCCTCCCATACAGGAACTGTGACTAATGTAGGCACTTCAGAACCACACCAAAAATGTCCTGGAGGTCTTAGATCACCTTTCTGTTGTGGGATGAATCAGTGCTGCAGTTTAGGCAACCATGTGTGAAGACTACTACTTAACTCGTATCACTCACATACCTTCAGCGATGCACAACTCTGCTCTGGAGAACATTTACACAACTGTAAGTCATTAAACCAGTTAAACGCTATCACAGAACAACGCATAAATCTGCTTTCCAAGAACAGAGTAGAAGGTAAAGTCAACTGTTTTCTAGCTCCACACACATGAGCTTCTCCTACATTTACTTATTTTTCTGTAAATAAATAAATACTAAAAGAAACTCTACCAGAGCTAAGTGTATGGTTCAAACTCATTTCAAAGCTTTGAAAACCGTCCCAAGAGTTTTCCTTTTAAAAATAAACATCATGTACAGACCTCTGCTAGTTTGTAGGGTAAGATGAGCTTCTCTCCTACTGTCACTGTCTTTCTGGTAACCAGGGCCTCAAAGAGCATTTCTTCTTTCACCTGAAACAAAAATCTTGATGTTAACAATTATTCTAGGAATAAATTAAAAAAAAAAAGATCCATTCTGTTTCACCAGCCTTCACAAAGTTAATGTTCCATGCATAAGAATGAGCTAGATACCGGAGAAGATAATTCAGCCCATAAATCCAGTATCAGAAAACATACACCACAGTATTCAAGGGAACCTGATTTTCTGCATTCAGCCACCTCATTTCTAGCAAGTTCCCATCGGCCTCCTTTGTTCCTGCTGTAGCTCCTCCCTCCCATGCTTTTTTCCCCTTTGTTGGCAAAATAACTCAACTTTCTAGTGTTATCAAGATGACATCATACAAATTACTCTACAAACAAACCAAACAGTGTCACTGTTTAAGAGATATATCTGGATGGGATTGGGTTTTAAGTTCTTGTTTTGTTTTCTGTTTTTCAGGGTGGGAAGAAGGCAGGAATTAGAAGGAGAAAGAAACCTTTTGAAAAGAAAAGCACCTTATATTTGCTCTGATATTCACACCTGATATTTAACTCCCTAAAGAAACCAGTTCCCAACCAGGTGACAACCACTTGCTAATCAGCCATTTGCAGAAAAGTCAGTTGTGGGTAAATGGGGCCAACAAATTAAACGTTCCCTGCTACTAACTGTCAGGAGAAAGCCTCCTGCTCCCCAAGATTCAAGTCCCTGTTATTTTCATCTTCTCGAGAAATCCCAAAGTGTGTCCTGTCTACCACAACAGATGATGATACGCTCGTGCATAAGTTAGACCTAAATACTTCGAGTCATTCACTCCTCTCTTTGCTAAAGTCCAATGTCAAAACTGAAATTCTTCATCTTGGTGAAAATCTTTGAGCCAGGACTTAGCGGCTATGGCTTGACCCAGAGATACTGCCATTGGAGGATATGTAACGCAGGCTGTACAAGCTGCCTGCCCTAACTGAACAGCCCAATGTGGACACCAGACCTGTTCACCTCATCTGTATGGAAGGTTAGAAGCACCAAATCCATATTTCTGAAACCATACTAGGCCTTTTTTATTTTTATTTATTTTTAAACACAGGTACATCCATTTATGATTTGACATTGATGATGCTAAACTTACCATTTCATGTACTTTGACTTATTGGTTTAACCCAATAATGAGTGTTGAGATCAATGCAAATAAGCCAGTTGAGCCTAAGCTCACAAACCATTGCAAAAATGATTCCACTCTGGACAAAAAAAATATTTCTTTGTACCAGATGTACTGTCACAGGAGTTTCCCTGATACACTCCAATGCATTTGTATACGACTGTTTTTTCCTGCAACACCCAGTAACAAAAACTTTTTGCATCAGAGAAGCAGAAAACAGCAAGTCACCAGGCCACAGCCTTCACCTACCAACAAGTCCTTACCATGAGGAATCGAACTTCAACACCTTGAGATTAATCTCACTTGTCCTCAGTTAATACCCTAGAGCCCCTGGTTATTGCAATCTTATTTTGCCTTTCAAAACACAGTGGGGGGAAAAAAGTATCTTCTGGTTAGCCTGGAAATCCACAGCAAGTTTTCACATTTGGTTTCCATTCCTCTACATACAGCAAAATGGCAATTTGCTAGGTTCTCCAGCCAGAACGACTGATCATTTTCTGCATGTGCCACTAAAGCACGAGCTGAATCGACCCAGTCCTCATCTCGGCTCCCGGTTCCCACTCGGTTCCTCTTCAGTCCCAGGCTCACATCCCATTGAACGCAGTTGGGTCATTTGCTGACTCGAGCACGCAGCCAAAAACAAAACGTGGACAATTTTTCAGCAGCTTGCAACTGCGGGACATCAGCAGACATCCCTCAATTGCAAAGCCTGGAACAAAAGTGAGTTTTACACCGTCCATTTTGCCGCATGAACAGCAAATGCACTGAAGTAGGAACAAGGGAGGACTGCTGCAAACCCACAGCCTGCGTGCTGGCTTTTTTTTTTAAACTAAAAAAAGCAATAGGCAGAGGGGTATCAGATGGTTACTAATCAAAACAGTCCAATGCAATATTCTTGGTGCCCAGACTAAACAGCCTGAATGCTTCCAAGTCTTGGATTTGTCAGTAAACATAGGCATTTTAAATGGTTTGAACAACTACCCGTACCCTTCGCCCTCCCCATCTGTCTGTGGTTCTCCATAGCTTCCTCTTCCCTGAGCTCTCCGGATGGGTAAGACCTGCAGATGTGTGTCCTACATCCCAACCCTGCTTATGATCTTTTCATGAGAAAACATACTTGGCAAGGATGGGAAATTCAGCCCCAGAAGGGGATCCTCCAGGTCTCTGCCTACAACTAATGCCCAGCAGAGCTTGGTCTGATTACTTCACTGCTGAGAGCCAACACCTGACAAGGAGCACTGCTGACTTGGCCAAACTTTAATTGAAGGTCAGAGCTTTAAGGTGTCTGATTTCTGATGTCCATAGGAGCTTTCTAAAGATGAATTCAGCATATGCCAATGACTAAAGATGCCTGGTACACATGGTTGCAGTTTCCAAAGCATGCATCCCAAGCTTCCTCTGCCATTCAGTATGCATGATATACTAAAATGGAGACAAAACTAACCTAGGAGATGAGCAAAGAAGAAAGCACAACTTATTGCTTTAGTTTGTTCCCTGGGAGTCATACTTTTAGGTTACGTTTCATGGATGTTTGCTTTCCAGTGCTAAAAGGGCAAGTCTCAAAAAAGCTACGTGGCCTGTAGGAGTTCCTACCTTAATTACAGGGACAAAATACAGATGTTAGAGTTGAATGCCACAAGCAAGTTGAACGGATGCTGGAATGGCTGGATGACTAGATGACTAGACCTCTAAAACGCAGTGAAGGATGACCTGCAACCCTGCCACTGCTGTAAATGTCAAGAGAGGGAGGCAGTAGGGACAGCAGGGACAGCCGGGCAGCCTCCCGCAAAGGCTGGGCAGGAGCCCAGGCAGGCTGCGATTACTTCTTCTGTAATGCTAGGGTATTGTGTTATGAAGTAAAAGGAACCATTTCCAGCTTGAGAGCAAGAAATCTTATCTTTTTCTCTCTCCTTCCAGTTGCTTCCATATTTGAGAACAGGATTGAGATGTTCAGTGCTCATTTGAAAGCTGCTTGGTATGGAACGTAAATTCAGGCAGTGCTATGATGGACTTCATTTTCTATCAGCTCTTCCTGAGAAAGAGCAGAACTTTCTATTCTGACTTTCTTTCAAGCCAAGCTATCTGACTGGAGATCTGGCTCAGAGCTTCACAACCCCAAACTTAACCAGAGAAGGGATGCAGAAGAAAAGGCTGGATGCCATGCTGAGCGCAAAGCGCCAGCTGCCCCATAAACCTCACCTCCTTTCCCCCGCTCTGTTACTTTCTGAGATGTCTATCACATGAGGAGCACGCTGTCTGTGGGATTCCTCTGCGCAGCCAAAGATAACTTTTTAGTAGAAAAAAAGCTTCACCACAGTTTCCTGTGGAGGTAGATGTTGGCTGCAAAAGCCAACATGGCCAATGTAAAAGAGAATTGGCAAAACTAATTTTGGATAGCTCATAACTTATATTTACCATTATTTGCATTGAGTCTGGTTATCTAAGCCTAACAACTGAATATCAAACTATTCAGTGAAGACAGAATTTGTCTTCCTTATTCAGTGCTCTCCATGGAAATAATTTCCAGTATTAGTGAATGCACATAATTAAAACATTCTTGCTTTTCTAATGAAAAAAAAAAAATAAACTTTAGGGTGATCTAGCACTCGATCATTTCTAATGGATGACTTTTGATAATTATTCTTAGGAATTCACAAATCAGAAACATACCACAATAGTTTAATAAACCCACAGATCCTTGCCGACTTGCAGCCCAAAGATTGAGTTCAGCTACGAGTTCTGAACAAACAGCTCCTCAAGCTGAAATACAGCTCAGGATGAATTACACATCCAAATACAAAACCCCTGCTGTTTTAAGTCCATGTTGAGAGGCCGGAGAATTTTTTTGTTTGGACTGATGGAAAGAGATGGATACCAATAAGCCCACAGAAGGAGCACTTCCAGGTTTTTCCCCAGAAGAGTTTTACACAATCCTCCATGGTTTCTGAAGAAGATTTCTCCCTCTGCCTGCAATAATTTCACTGCTTGCACGGACTTCCACGTCTGTTCAATCCATCAGGCAGAACTGACATCACGCTACAGCGCCGTATTTCAGCAAAGTTTAAACAAAGGCCGAGAAAAACCTGCCAAAACCCTCACATAATCCGCACGCTATGTCTATTCTTGAGGAAAGGAATCAGGGTCTTACTGTAAATGGAACAATGATCCACGGAGTCTGGCCAAAATCCTATACTGCAGTTTGCTTTTTCAACAAATGCTGGTCTGAACGTTTTAATAAACTAAAAACATATTGGACTGGGCTGTCAGTATCTAAGAAAAATAAAATCCATCTCAGGTCATCAACTCCTCCCAGATTCCTTCAAAAATCTGCATATTAGCTTCATTTTATAGGATCAGAAGTCTCTTGATACAGTGGAAGGATATGTATCAGAAAGAGAGAAAGAAAGAGAAAATGAGAGAAAAAGAGGGAGAGAAAGAAGGGTGATTCAGTGCTGTTGCATTAACTACTGAAGTTTCTCCAATTGTCCTTAGAAACTCAAAGGCTCCATTCTTTCTAATGTAGAACAGCAAGCTCACGACACTTTTGGTCAGACTTGCCTTTGGAGGGGGGAAAACATGGCTAATTTTGCCTATTTGTTTCACTGCAGACAGGCTGGTTGTTCCTCTCCCCAAGAAAGCAACTACCCCCTTGGTTTTGTGCATCAGGACCTCTGGATCCCTTCTTGGCAGCTCTCAGATACAACCAATTCAGTGCCCTTTCACCAAACCCAATTAGATTTTTTTTCTTCTCTTTTTCTCATCAAATCCTTGAATGGACAAATTGAGCAAGTCATTTAAGGAAAAAACAAACAAACAAACAAACAAAAACCACACACACACAGGATTTTTGTCTGTGTCAGATCACAGAATAGATGGTTCCTTGCATCATTTTGCTACACCCCTGCCTGTCCTGTCAAGCACCCAGTGGCTGTATGAAAAGAAATTGAAGTATTTGTCAACTAATATTAATTTTCTTCTGAGATGATTTTTCAGTCTTGGTAAGTAACAGCAAGAGCTAGGGAAGGAATTAGCAACTTTTTAAAGCCAATTCATATTTTTAGTAACAATGGCATGAAAAGCAGAACTGTATACTTTTCAGTGACCACAAAATAAATAAATAAATAAAATTAATTACCCAAATGAGACAAAAATACAAACTGTCAAATTGTTTCAACCAATATTTTTGGTCTCTGGCTAAGATTTCACCACACTTAATTTGGACAGTTTTAAGTAGCTAACTAAGTGCAATGTAATAATGCTTCATCTGTCTGAACCCTTTAGTCCTCCCTTTGGTCAAAACTGAATAAACATTACAAAAGATTTATTCAGGTCTGCAAATGCTGAGCATTTCAGAAACAAATCAGCTTCTTCTTAAAAGGCATTTGCTGCCTTTATTTTGGCTGATCGGGGAGCGGGTCTATCAGAAATTTTACACCTGCAGGCAACGTCTGCACTTCCATCCAAATAAATGCAACTTAAAGAACAAGCAACACCGCTTACCCAAACACAGCAGCACCTTTCACAAACCATACCTGAGATCTGCACTGCTGTTATCTAATTAACAAGCTTTTCATACTGTATAGGATCAGTCTGCTTGCAAAAGACTTACCAAGAGCAACAGAAAGAGATCATTTTGCTCAGCTACACCAGATTCTAGTGTTTTTTCAAAATAGTAATGTTTATATATATATATATGTATGTACATATGTATATTTTCTAAACATTGTTGACGCTATCTGCAAGTGAGCATGGTGTCCATACCTGTGCTGTACCGGAGCATGGCACTAAGCCACCGTTGGATCTGTATGTCTCAACTGATGCATAATTTCAAATGCACATGTGCAGAAAATACCCTGATACCTTACAGCACACAGATGTTGCAAAAGAATTTGTTTGCAGAAGAAAGCCAGGGCAAAGACCCAAAGCCTGGAACTTCTTCAGATCTCTAAGTCACTCTCTTATTCAAAGTTTTTTTAAAAAATGATTACTTCTTAAATGACTTGGCTCTCTTGCTACAACTTGATATGGCCATTTTTAACAGGGTCAGATCAACAACATTCTAGTCCAAACTCATATTTTCCTTCTGTTTATTTCTGCAGTCTGAAGTCCAAAATGCAAAGAGCATCCAGCTGCTTACACCCATATTTTACAGAAGCTTTCCCCTCCCTAAATTCAGAGCATTAATGAAGTGCTATGAAAATCTGCGAGCCAACTCCCAAGAGTTCAAGGAGTAAGATAGCACAACAGCTGTTTGAGGGAAGGAATGAGAGAGCCTCACATGTGCATGAAAGTACAACAAGTTATCTTCTGACAGGAACATAAAATTAGCAGAAGTTAACCTTCCACACCGTCCAGCAAGTTTTGAGAGGGACCAAGGAAATCTAAGACAGCTGGAGTTAGAGTGTTTTCCTCTGTTTCAGCAAGTTTGGATACAATGGGAACTGGTCAGGTGAGATGCGACAAGGACAATAACAAAGGAGCAGAGATTGCACAGTTGTTTCAACCAACTACAAGGATAACATTTCAGGATCACTTGGAGCTGCAAGTGGCTTAGATGGCAAGGATTGCTTCTGGCCATCTGTATCCACATCAAGAGGTTTTGCCCATTGCTCCTGAACACAGAAAGCAAGCACAGGACAACTTGGCTCGCTGCAGTAAAAACTTCTGAGCAAATAATGCCACAATTTCATAACCTGCACAAGCTAACAGGGCAATCTGGTTAAGAACTTCTGCGCTGACCTGCATAACTGGATATGGCCCAGGACCATCAGGGCTGAGACACTGAAACCTGTCCCAAATGACACTGGCACAGCAGTCATCCGCAGAGAACAAAATCCTCTTTGTAAAGGCTCTTACACAGTAAAACAGCAGATAGCATCATCAGGCTCAAAACAGAATTAGATAAATGCACAGATAGTAAGTCCATAAATGGGTACTACAGGAAGCAGACTGAGATGCACCCTCCAGCAAGTCTACCACGACCTTTGTGGATGCTGGCAGAGTAACAAGAGACTGCAAAACATGTTGAATTCACTCAGAATCTCCTATTGCCACTACCTGAAACAGAAGAGTGGATCTTACAATTGCTCCAGTTTCTTGAATTGTTTCTAACACAAATACTGGAACAGATTTCAGGAGCATTGGGGAATTCTGGTGAGGGAGCTGATGGTTGGCAATTAAAGAAAATAGCATGTTGAATGGCAGGTTTTCTTTCCACCTAGGACTGGCTTGCAATCTTTCAAATTTTAATCAAGGTAACACTATTTTCAGTCAATTAAATAAGTGTATTGAAGCTGAAGATTAGGAAGAAAAAAACTTCACATGAAAAGCCTCATAAGAAAATCCTTGTAACGTCTCACTGGCAAACACGAACAGGCTATATTAACATAAGACAACTTACCATTCATTGTAACTGGAAACAAATTCTATTATAAAATAAAGGTAGTTCATTAAGTGTGAAAGTTACAGGACAGAAAGCAAGGACTTACCTCCAGCAGATCCGACACGATAGGCAGTATCTCAGGGTTACAAATATCGATGGAATCATCCCGATAGGTCTTTTTTTTATAACGGATGTTTCCCAGATGTAGTATTGCAGACAAGAGAGAAAAAATTCTAAAAAGAAAATAGAGAGATCTCATTTTCACTTTTTTTTTTTCTTTCTTTTTTTCTTAAAGCTAATGAAAAAGCAAACCACATGTTCAATGCCAAACTCGGTTGCAAAACTTTTTCAAATATTTATCAGGATCCCATCACCATGAAAGCTGAAAAGCTACAAAAACACTTCCAAATTCTGTTTAAAAGAATGCAGCACTTCTCAGTCTACGTCTTGTACAAAATATCCTGTCCTTTCCACAATCCCTTCAATTCCCAGACATCCAAGTGCCATCTTCATATTTGACTCATCCTCTAATTTTTAGTCTGAAGCAGTTTCTGTCCCAAATCTCCAAGTGTTTCTTAAAAATGATGCTCAAAATAAGCATCCACTTTGTATTTTTTTTTCCATTTAGTCAAGTACTAAACTTGCATCAGTACAGCCTTCTTGAGAAGTATTCTGCAAAATCATTCAGGTCACCTAATTCTCAGCCTGAAGTTCAACACATTAAACCCATGGTTACAAAATGGCACCCCATATGAACTACAAAATGAAATCATCAGGGATGAATGATGGCTGACTTCAGCTATATACTCCATTTGTCCCTCATTCTACACACTCTGGGGAGCTAAAAATGATTAAAATTGAATTTGATTCCTAGCCATGTCACCAGTGCGTCTGGACAACACAACTTCACCACTCCAAGCCTGTCCTTCATTATCTCTAAAATGGGGATACTGATTCCTCATCATGAATTACTTGAATGCCTTTATAAACAATTTTCTTCTGTAGCTGTTTCCACAAAGGTGAAAGCCCATGCTTTGCTACAAACAATCACTTCAGAAAGTAATAACAGCACTTAAAATGCCCTTCCCTTTTTTGCTCAGCTGGAGGTGGTTACTTTTTCTTGTTGAAGTTGCACAATGCCAAGTAGAACAGACTTGCTCATACAGCGAAGAATCTGCTACATTTTTTTTAAGAGAGGCAGACATGCTTTTGACAACACGCACTAGCAGAAATACAAGAACTTGTCCGCCGAGTAAAGTTATTGCACAGTAAATCAAAATGACATCCTACTCCATTCAGTCCAGACACTTACCAATTGCTTTACTCTGCCAATTAAAGTACCTTGCCGTACTGCAACCCTGCGCTGTAAGCAGGCTTTAGAAAACCCTTGTCTCTGAAACCTGATTCTTGCTGCGTAACAAGTCACCCGGGGCAGAATACAGGAAGCAATTTGGTTCTGCGCTGCTAGCTCCTTGCTGCTGCAGTATCTGCAAAGCAGCTTTGTCTCAAGTGGGATGCAACGGCATTTGCTCATGGAGCGAAGATGCGTGATGCTTGCAGGAGAACGTGAGTGCGTGCTTTGTGCAAAGCAGACACACGTGAAGAATAAGGATCTATACTGATATATACCCTATTCATAGTAAAAGCATGTATACTTGGTTTATCTATTTGTGTGGAATGTATAGAGAAAAAGCAGTATTGATTTCAGAATTAATTTGTTATGCTTGGGATAAAGCATGAGCTTACGAAAATTATTTTTGGGTAGGTGAAACAAGTTCTTATTGGAACAAAATGCAGGACAATGTCTCACACTTAAGGGCTTCTAGCTGCTGGCTCGGACACGTGTTAAAAGGAAAGAAAAACAATGCTTAAAAAAGGAGGGAGGTAATCCACCCAATTGCAAAATAATGTTAGATGTTAGCATCTTAAATGTCATCTACCCAAGGGTTTCAAGTGCCATTAGCACAAAGCAGTAATTCCTTGTTCCCACATAAACCTCCAGGATTTCTGATAAAGGAACAAGGTTCATTAAATTACCATTTGAACATTTTTACCTAAAAAAGCACAAGCTTTCTCACTGTGTTCCAGCTACTGATTTGCCTTTCAGCAATACTTATGATGTCAAAAAAAAAAAAAAAAAAAACACAACAAACTCACTGTAAGATCATTTTTCAATACCTATTTTTCTAAGCCCGTTCCTAACCTTAGTAACTTACTTGTCAAATTCATTCAAACCTACTTGAGACTTTGGAACAATGAAGTCAGTCAACGATTAACACAACAGGAATTACTTTGTGGTTTCAGTGAAGAACAATCTTCATGTAAAGCATGTAATTCCTTGCACTCGGTGGAAGACAGTATTGCAAGCCAACTACAAAAATCCAGGTTTTCAACTGGCACCTTCACTGTGTTGGTGAATGAAGGCCAATTGGAAATGAGCCCTCAAAACCAGCAATTGCATGGAAAGGGATTAAGCATGATGACTAATAATGCGGATTTCTAATTAAAACGGGATCTGGATTCATGACATGCAGAGTAAAGCATAACTATTCATGAACAGTACAAAAAATATTTCCAGGTACCAACTTCCTGCCAACACTCAATTTACATAAAGGGTCATTAACTACACTAATGATGGGCATAGTTTGCTTATGCCTTTATATTTTACTTCTTTATTGTACAAATGGTCAAGCACCATTCTTTCTCGCCAGCCTGAAACGTTATGCAGAGCAAAACAGTTATGTTAGCAAAAATTATGTGATTTTTTCTCACTAACTATGGAGATTGTATTTACAGTAATATTTTATACGTATTTTATATTATCATATTATTTCAATTAATCAATATAATCTCTAATATGTTAATATATGTTAATATGGAAAAGAAACTCACTGTCTGCGAGTCTTGGGAAGAAACCCCACCATCTCCATGGCGAGTTGTAGACGCTCAAAGTCATGCTTCAAGTCCTCCCCTTCGACGGAAAAGCAGTCCTGTTGGGGTCAAAGAGAAAGATTAAGCATTGACACAAATTGAGGTCAGAACAGGTCCAGATGGCCAACTCAGCACTTCATAAATATCATCCTGTGACTTCCAAGCCTTTTATCGACAACTAGGACATTTCCAATCTGGCACTGGGAAAATGAGATATACAGGAGGCCCTGTTAACACGATGCAGACTAATGGTGGCTAATTACCCGACACCCACCCCCTCGGACACTGCTCTGAATCCTGTTCCCAAGAGAGAGCACGAATGCACAGCACCACAGCAGACGGAGCAAGAAGCACATATGCAATGCAATAAAAATCCAGGATTAGCTCCAGTGTTAAGGCAGAAGTTTTCTTCTTAAATATTGGAAAGCATGTACACAATTTAAAATCAAATAATAAATAACAATAATCAAGCTGTCTAGAAGAATCAGTTTTTCAGTAGTCTCTGTATAAGCAAATCAGAGTTGTCATATTTAAAGTAGCACTACTTGGCAAGAGTTTTGGACAAAAAACATATAGAAAGGCCGTGAATTAACAACAATATGCTGTGCATTGTTAACATTTACAGGCAGTTTATTCCACATTAAGTCCCAGTCCATTAGGAGTTCCTGTAAGTAAATGGAAGAGTTCTGTTTTAAACTGCTTCAAAATAAAATGCATGTAATTCCAGGTAAACTAACCAGTGAGTGAAATGCTGCATAAGGAAGGAAAAGTTTCAAACATTTTATTCACTATTCTAAATACTGGTGCATTTTCTTAGGGAATTTGAAGTCCACCACTTTTTATATCTCCCAGAGGCTAACGTGCCATGGCTGAATGCTTTAGTTATCCAGATTCTCCCCAAACTGATGGCAGTCACTGATGCTTTCAAAGAAATCAGATGACTTTCTGAGTCCAAATAACACTGACCTACACCAATATTTAGAGAACATAGTGAAACTTACTCTCCTTAACTTAGTAAATGAACTAACAATGCCAAGAACCTTTTGCAGGGTTTGACTCACCTTGGGTCCCCTTGGATTATTTATTATTCTCTCTCTTCATAGCCCAGATTTAATATTTTGTTCCCATTGCTAGCTACAGAAATCCCGGATCTCCAATTAGATTATTATGTATCACACAATATAGTGTTATCTTAAGCATCAAAATATTTAGTAACACTTAAATAGAGACTTTCTACAAGTTAATCCAGGTGTATAATTTAAAAATTGTAGCTGCTGCTGCAGTGACAATGAATTAAAGCAGCTGCATCCCCATATTCTTTTGGTCAGTTGTCTGTGAATCATCCTTACACCATGAGCAAGTGTGCACAGACTTCTGCACAAACAGATCTGAAAATCTGCGCTGAGCAAAGCTACATGAATACAACAGTGAACAACATTAAACAGATACAAAGTAGTCTTAAAATATGTAAAACATAAATGTAGAATATATAGAATTATTTTATCATATCAGCTCTGCATCTCACAGTAGATGCAAAGCAGACATTTTAAGCCTTACTGGGGTATCAGTAGTATGTTCTTCATCCCACTAGGTAGCATCAGTACAGTGATAGCTACCAATTATAGAGAGAAATTCTTATTTAAGATATTTATGCCAACATAGGTAATTCCTCAAACAGTATCCCCGTCCCCTCAACTAAACACTCGAGAAGCTCAGAGCACTGCCATAAACCCAGATAACCAAAAATAAAATCTATCATCGATCCTCAGGGGCAACAAGTCACTACTGCACTGCCAATCTAGAGATGTTGATGAAGAGTAGAACCATTTTGTGTAATTTTTAAAACCATACCAACAATCAATGAACACAGAGTTTTAAACTAAACTAGAAAATACCATGTCTGCCTGTTCTTAAGAAATACTCGTTAATGATTGAACCTTTCACCTTTTGTTACAGGCTATTGAAATTTGCCCTTTGTAACAGATGTATAGGCTATTTGCACGATTTATTGAAAGGAGTGCTGCATTGACTACACTATATATCAGTAGGGAACCAGCAATGGGGTTATATAAATCATACAATATCAGGATAAAAGGATCCTGGCATCCTTGGTCACTACAAATACGCTGCAGATAACTTGGAGGAGTTTTCACCCTCACTAAGGCAGGACCTGGAGGCTGCAGAACAAAAAATGCCTCGCAAATTCTACAAATAAGGTCTTTTTAAAAATCTTTTTAAAGGGATAACAAGTGCCACTTCTACTGGCCATCCACATTCCCAGAAACAATTTCATTTTGTGGCATCATTCATCCAAAATTGAGTCGCAAGACAACACTGAAATACCATAGCTGACTCAAAAGTAGTACAATCTATGCCAAAGACAATTTAATGAACAATTTACATAACAATTCCCAAACTCATTAATCTGTATGGAAAAGCTTTTTGGAAATTATCTACTTAAAAGCAGATGCACTGGATCATATTCCAGGTCTGTGCTAGGTACTGTTTCCTAATGGATGATTATATATATATATATATATATACACACACACACGTGTATATATATGTGTGTACATATATATACACGTGTGTGTGTGTGTATATATATATATTGCGTGTGTGTGTATAAACACACATACATATATATGAGTTTCACTGATATTAGGGCAGACAAGTGTTATAAAATTTATGCCCACGTACCAAAACATTTATTAATATTCTGCTGGGCCAATTAGTTTCCCAGAGTGTTCAACACTTCGAAACAACAGTGAGTTCCCTGCTTACTATCAAACTGAAGCAATCCCTGGATTTCCAGGAAACCCTTAAAGAAGATACAGAAGGGTTTCTTTATAAGCTGAAAGTCTGCAGCAGGTAGAGCCCATTCCTTTTGCCACTAGCCCCTTGGAGGGAAAAGGCCAGAGGATGTTTAAGAGCAAATCTTCACTGAAGCCAAGATCATCATGGAAAACAACCCTGAGCAAATAAAATACCAGATCAACAGCCAAATTGTAAGGGCGCACAGTTTTGCTATGCAAAATAAGGCAACAAACCTGGGGCTTGGTTTTCTTGGCATTCCTCCAGTCGATTGTCCTAACCCACTCCCAAAGCGATTAAAGGCTTTGCAACTCATTACAGCATCCTGAGGCATACAGAGAAGCATCCACTCTTTGCTCCCTGGTCTCATAGGGCCTCATAACGATGCTAATACAATATTTGACATTTTTAAACCTCCAGAGGCTAGACTCCCTTCCCTTCCTCCTCTCCTAACGAGGGTTTGCATCTGAAGGCTTGCTGGTACTGTGCTGATTTAGCCTCAGAGAACCACAGCTCCTCCCCAGATCACCTCTTCTTCCAGATACATTCACTGGGTTTGGCAACCATTAAGTGAACAGCAAAATTAGCAAGGACAACATGCAGCTGGTTGAAAACATGCTTTCTGGTGCAAGACACAACTGACACAAACCATCATCACAGGGACACAGCTGCAGGCCACACAAACCCAAAGCACACCACTGACCGAAGCCACCGCCTCTGCCTTAGATGCAAAAGAGGAGCTGGGGAAGGTAAGAAGCATCACGGTCCCTTTTTTGGGTAGATCCATATGGAAAGGACAGCAGAACTATTTTAGGAGAAGGAATTGTTTGCATTCTCAGTAATAGCAGGATTTGATTGTCCCATAGATGGCTGAGGGGTGCTTTTGGTTTTGTTGTCCTTTTCCTGGAAACTGGACGGCAGATAGGCTGCGACAATCACCACGAGCTGATGCTAAACAAGCCATCTCTTAGCACTTCCAGGGGCTGATTTGCAGTTGTATCAGGAAGCAATTACACTTCTCACAATGCTTCCACATCACAAATTACTGTGTGATGACAAATTTACATGAAACAATGTGTATTATATACCAGGAAGGAACGACTGTGAAAACTAGGTGACCGAATCCAAACCAAGCTGCTGAAGAAGCTTTCCAGATGGAAGTAAGCAAAAAAGGGTAACAGAAAGAGCATCCATGTTGTCACCAGCTAACACACAAGCAACACCACCGCAGGGCAGGGGGGAGGGTCATTAACAGGTTAAATTTCATTTCATTTCTGCTTGTGGTTTGGTGCACCTCCCAAATTCAAGTGAGCAAAAGGAGCAGCCCTGCACCAGCAACACAGAAGACGCGTGTACTTGTACTGACCGGCTCAGAGTCATAGCAATACTCATCCCAGCTCTGTCTGAGGGGTTTCTTTGTCATCTGAAAGCAAGGCAGACCGAGTTAAGTAGCATTCGGACCAAACATGACTCCCACCACCGGCTCTTCAGGCAGAGCAGCAATGGCGACCTCCCAAGTAAAATAATTGTTATTATTCTGTGCAGTCATTCCCGATCTTTTTCAGCATGAACTAAGATTTATAGTTCTTTTCAAGGCCTGTGATGCTCTGATTTCTGCACCCAGTGTTTTCAAGGTAGTGGGGATTTCTCAGGCTATCAGCTTAATGATTTTTTAAGAGAATTCAACTACCATGGTTGGAAAAATCTTTGCTTTGCCCAGAGCAAAGAGGTATTCAAGCAGAGTTGATTTTTGTTTCCACTCTCAACCTCTCTCTAGACCCATATATGTGCTGCAAAACTGAGTTCTTGGTTGAAAGCACCATCTTTTTCTGAGTTTCTAACTTTTTCCTATCAGACAGTGACAGACTTGAAAGGCATCACAGGAGTGCAGGACTTGCCCAGGCTCAGCACTTGGTGCTCCTGCGAGGGAGACAGACACAGCACCGCAGCTCCTGATGCAATTAAATAAGGATCTAATCCTGCAAATTACTAATTCCAGAATGGATAAATATGGATGTAGAACACAGAAGATATTTAGCAAATTGCAGGGTAGGCCTCTTATCATTGGTATGAGACTGAGACGTCATCCAAACTCAGGGGATATTTTAAGTAAATTTGCTTTTAAAAAAACAAAAGTGAAAATATTTTTTGTCCAACCTGCTTCCTACATTTACAGATCAACAAAATGCTCCGTTATTTCGCTGAAGTATCTGAATAGATTATTTCTCATATGAAATGCAAAATACATTTTTATTTTGCATAACAATGTGAGTTGAAGAACCTGGGAAAAGAAAATAATGCTTGAGTTGAGGATTGAGTCAGTCCTTGACTTAAGGGGCCTGGTTCAGTATTTTATAGCTTTTAAATTTTAGTATTTAATTTTAGTTACACACTTATGCTCACTTCTGGGCTTGTTCTTTTCCCTCTCTAAAAGGCAGTGATTTCTCTAGGACACATTCAAGAACTTACTGAGAATGCTCAAGGATCATTTTATTACTTTTCCCTTTTATGTCTGCAGAGTTTTTCTCCCCATTCCTCCATTACTACTTTTTCCTTCCTCCTCCTCATTTTCCTTTTTTCCCGTTTTCCTACAGGACATGGGAAGGCAGTTACTGCATTGTTGGGAATCCTAAATATTAAACAGTGCACTGAACTCATCTTTAGGAGCCATTTTCTCATAGTTGTCAGTGTTACCTGGTCTCCCTAACATGAACGTTAAATGCAGTAAAATGATTATAATCAAAATACCCAAAACCCCCAAATGTTACTACTCTCCATAAACTGTGTTCAGGTAAGTCCGGAGTCTGCTTCCATCATCTGCTGGATGTACCTCAGCATCCTCCTGCAGCCTTCTCGCCCACAGCAACGTAATTTTGATTAAAATAAACACTTCAACCTAAAATATCACACTCCTATCAGATCTACACACTACGCACCATGAAATGCATTATTATGCGTTAAATATTAATGACCTTAAACATTAAAATGCTACTAAATAAAGGGAAGGACTATAATTAAAAGCAATATTTTAGGCTAACATAGAACTACCGGATTGCCCAACAAAATCTGTGAATCTGACAAAACATTCCATCCAAATTATCTAGGCACTTTTGAGCTGCAAAACTGCAGCGCAGATGGTCGCAAAGAACACACCACGTTCTCCAACCTCTGCACTGCTTCCGAGCACAGGAGGCACAAACAGAGAGAGCAGAAGCCTTAAACTCTTAGTATGTTCTTCATTTGAGCAAATTTCCTGATCCTGCTAAGACTGAGTGGTAGTCATTAATATCACAATATATTTTGGCTTTGATAGTCCACTTTAAAAATCTTTAAAAAGCCCTGGGTAATTGAGATATATTACAGAGCTAAATTATATTTCTAGAAAGACTAAAAGTTATTTGCATTGCACACTGCACATAAGTTGCTCTCCAACTTGTGGGCTAAATCAGTCTTTATTGCTAATCATGTCTCAAGTCCAAGAAAATGGCAATTACAGTTAAAAATCAGCGTGTAACCCAAGTGCTGTTCCATGTCATCCTACTCCATTAATTACGTTTTTGAACAAAAAGCAGTAAGTTCCCTCTTTACAAGCATCAATGCATATTAAACACCTGACGTAAATTAGATTTTCTAAAGTTTGAAGTTAATTGGCCATTGGTAATACCTCACACATTTTAAATTCTGACATTTTCAGTAGTTTTTATGTTTTTACATTAAACTTCTTGTATTGTTAAATTCAAAGTCTCATGCAAACAGCCAGCCAAAATTAGGACTATCTCATTTAAGATACTACTTCTTAATGGTCTACTGGCATCACACATTTTTCTCTTTTCTTCTGCTCAGCAGACAGATGTTAATGACTAAACATTCATTCAGAGAACAGGTAGGTTATTACTGTTTCTCCCTTATATGCATTGTGTTTATATTCATCTATTTAACATATTCCAGTTAGGGGACAGAAAATGGAAAACACTGATTTTTCCATACTATCAGGTGTTCAGATTGCCAACGCAGATTACTTTCCAATGTCGGACCACTGCCTATAGAGCACTGAGACAACCCATTTTCATTACTGCACACATTTTCTTCATTAGCATTAAGCTTCAGTGGTGGAAAAGGCAAGACCTTGTACTGCCAGCACTACTGGTAGAGTATTCCCACCTGGTTGAGGTAATGATATTCCTCAGGCTGCTTAAGATGAAATGCTGATCTCTCTTCCTCGCTCGCTCCTGCCAGGAGGTAATAAAATACATGGTAGTTCCTGGTGACAAAGAAAAAAAGATGTTAAACTTGAAAACAACCAGCAGCATTGAGTAGGGAAACACATAAACCTCATAACTTCATTTTCCAGCTTCTGAACTTAGACCTGTGTATACAGTTTTAACTCACAGATAGGGAGAAGTCCCATGGTTTTTAGCTGGTAGGGCAATTTTGAATGAAGTTAGAATTTTAGGGAATAGAACAGCAAAATAAGAAATTAAAAAACTCATAAATTTGGAAAGGATAACAGCCGCTGAGTCCCATGTCACCAAAGCCCTCCAGATAAGAGACGAGCCCAATCTCTATCTAGTATTGGTCTAATCTCGCTTTGATGCAGAAACAGATGAAAGCTCCAAAGATGATTTACAAAGATTTTTGTATATCCAACATATAAATATACAATAAAGCCTTCTGCAATGACTGGAACGCTCAACTCTGATGGTGGTTTAGGAATGGCCTGAGACCACTGTACACTGATGCAAAAGATTAAACCAATTAATGGAGAATTAGATCCGCCTCTCCATCCAAGGACGCCCACTCTCCAAGAATATACTTAAAGAATTCCTAGCTGACATCGTCGTGTTTTCCTCCAGAAACATGTGCAAGGCCTACATATTTATTGGAGTCAAAACACTTTTGCAATGCAGAAATTATTACTTTTTAATACTTCATTGCAACAACAAAGTAATACTTTTGCAGTTGCAGTTCTGTATGACAGAATGGAAAAATCTTCAATTTTTATGGTTACTCAAATACTTGGAATACTTGAATATTACTAAAAAAACACAAGTGACACTCATCTGTTTTGCTTCAAAACAACTACGACATGGATTAATGCTAACAGCATAACAGAATGTAAAACCACAACTTTGGTTTATGCCAGACATTTTCCAAGAGAAATCAAGTTAATAATTACAGCACCCAACAGCGCATTTATCAAGTCTGAGGCTGTGTGTGCCATCTAACTTTGGGATCGATCCATCAGCATTAGAGCAAACTTCCCGCACATCTATCCCAAAAAGGAAGCACAGACAGAAGTGCCAGTAGTTGAAAGACATAAGATGATGGAGAGTTAGAAGCAGCAAATTTGTTACAATCAGAATAAACAGTTACTGAAGAGGACACAGCAATTAATATGTTGCAATTAGGAAAGAATAATTTGCTTAAATTTGTTGTCTATATAATCTTAGCTTTTTCTAGAGGCCTTTCTGATGTTTTCAATCTGTTAAGAGCTATAAAATAGAATTAAAATGTCATCTTGTCCCCAAATTAGATATTAAGTAGTTTACAAGTTGTGCAAGAAAACAAATGGTATGTGATAATCCATATGACATTAATCATACAGACAATGGAAAATATAAGTCAAGGACTGTTAATAAAATAACAAAGTCTCTTTTCCCTCGGTAGTACATTCCTCCCTAAACAGGCAAGGAGACAGCAAAAACAGGCTTCTATGGCCAGACAGCATCTTAGGAAACAAAGCCTGAAACTAGACAGACTTTGGTGCCTGAGTCCAAAATTATGAATAAACACATGCATATAAATATAATAAAAAAACAGCAGGAGTAAACATAACAAAAATTGCAATGAATAGGATTTATTTTTCAGTTTCAGATACACCTTCCCCATCACCCAGAGCACTACCAGTGGTTCTGGGTGCAGCCTCCTCCATCTGCCTGGGGCTTCAAGAAGCACGAAGTCTTAGGCCTTGAACATGACCAAACGAGGAGGGTTTGATGAAGATTTAATGCAGGACCTGTTACAAGGATTGCTTTTACCCTTTAACCCCATGCAACCAGGAAACGTGCCACAGGGCTGGAGCTTTCCAGCCCAGCAGCTTGGTGCCGCAGGCTTGCTGGCTGGCACAATGCACCCCGTGCTCTTTACTGCCCCATCCCACGGGATGCTCCCTTCGGAAACGGGAGGGGCAAGTTTCCAACAGCCCTGGCTGCAGAGAGCAAAACACCATCCCCCCTTGGCTGCTGTTCTCCAGGCTATAACAGCAGACCCAGTGCCTGCAGCCACCACCATCTGAAAGATGCAAATCCTGCTCAGTTATCTCAGCAAGTTTTTGGCAGCGTCCTTCCCTCCATGCACTGGTATTTGCTGCTTCACTGAGTCGTTACAGTGTGCGTGACCACTGATGGCTTTTTTTGGATAAAAGACGTTTTCAGGGGGCCAGCCCATGCGATGATACAACTTAGTGTCACCCACTCTGAACCCACACTAGCAGAGCTATTGGAGTTTGGGCTTGTCTCCTCAAGCCAAGATGGTACAAAATGTAAACACGGACTTTATCCACGAAGCACACAGTTAGAAGTGCGAAAATCCCGATTCCCCGTGCCAGTTCAAACAGGGATTTAAGCCATCTGCGCCACGCTATCAACACATTCAGGAGTCAAAGCCAACCATGGAAGCAAAACACAGGCACCTACCGTTCGTTGTGCTCCTGGTAGACGAGTCTGGACTTCTCCAGCAGATACTTTTCAACATAAGCACTGGAAGGAGAAATAAAAGCGTTATTCATTGACCCAATATTCAACTTAAATGAACACAGCTTTACTGGGACTTTTCAGTTTTAGTACACAAAAAAGTTTCAGCCTTGTTTCACTTAGTTATATAAATTTCTTCCTAGGCAGAACAAGCCCAATATTATGTTTGGCTTTTGAGGTTTTTTGGTTTGATACAAAGCCAAAACTAACTTGGATATGAAAAACATGATCTCAGATGAGTTAGCCTATGGGCAGGGAGTGCAGGGGGAAATTCTGACAGAAACTAAGAATCTCTGATACCTATTTAATCCAAAGCCAGCAAAATAAAATCGCTTGCAGACTGAAATTCATGCACAAACCCTACTTCAACAAGAAATACATCTGGATGCAGAAGTTTGCAAGATAAGATTTAGCTGCAGATTCATTACCCAAATTACCACCCCCCCTCCCACAACAGCCACTTCTCAACAAAAACCTGGGTTATTAACTTCCGGCTACGGTCAGAAAACAAACAACTGCAGAAGCTCCTTACTGGCGCTTACATTTATCCTAACAGCCTCATAATTAACTTATTTCATCTACATATTAATACAAAGCTTTGCTAGCTGAAACAAGCTTCGGCGTGTTCTCTGTTTGTTTGTTTGTTTTCTGTGCAATACCAACCAGTAACGATAGGGATTTAGAAACTGGAGCTATAATTGCCAACGGCGATGATGTAACATGAAACACAAAAGCAGAGGCTGGGCTTTTCCAGCTACCGGCTCGCAGTGGGGTGGCACTGACATGGGCAGCAAGGTGCAAGCCAAGAACCCAAGGAAGCTTGGACATGGTGGGACAACGCGGTGCTCGCATCTCCACCTCCAATGGGGAGGATGTTACTAGGGGCTCAGTCCCTCTCCTCTGCCTTCACGGAAAAATCAGCCACGTGGTTGTGCCCAAAGGTGTTCGATGACTCCTAGGGCAGGCAGCACTGAGGAGAGGCCACTGGAAGAGGCACACCCTCGGGAGGCTCTTGCTGTGCAGGAGGAGTAAGAATGGGCAGACAGGCTACAGCACAGCACCATTTTCCTTTGCATGCTGTGCACCAAAAGGTTTTTTCTTGTTTATTCCCGGTGAGGAAGCTGACAACAGCTATGGATATTCCTCACCAAGAGGTTTCCTTCGCATCCCCCTTCTAACCTTAAGCACGGGCTCGTGTTTTTACCAAATTTTCAAGCCAGGACATGAGGTTCCCTGTAGACTCAGGGAGTAGATAGGGCGACCCAGGAAGATATCAGAACGTCTGCTGTAGGATGAGTTGGATCGAGTCCACTGTTCCTGACATTTAATCCCTTTCCCTGTGATTTCTGCTCTTATTATAGACCCCAAAAAAAGTCTTATACAATAATTTAGGTTGGAAAGGTCCTCTGGGGTCATCTGGTCCAACCCAGTACTGAAAGCAGGGCCAATTTTTCTTTTTTTTTGAGGTGGGATGGGGGGTAGATGCATGCAAATGCTCTTCTGGTAAGATGTTCTTTGCTCAGAGGGAAGGCCATAAAGAATACATGTCCAAGGAAGAAACTTTGCCCCCTTATTTCAATAGGATAGTGAAAAGGAAAAGAACCAATGTATAAAACAGCAAATCCCCTCAAAATGTTTTCTTTCTATTTACTGCTGTCAATGATATAGAAACTACCTTATCATTACTCACAGTGTTAACAGTAAAGAGTTTTTGAGAGCATGATTTCATGCAAAATATTCATTTAACCATGCTACAGAACCTGTACCTGGTATACCAGGTAATATCAACTGAAACTTGAGAATGAATTTTGCATACAAATACCACCATGCAAAATACCCAAGCACTGTGTTTGAAAGTGCTGCCTCTTGCTGTTTGTGATACAGCCCCATGCTGCTGCACAAATTTAATTAAAATGTCTCCCATCTGGCTGTTCTGCAATTTTAAGGAGTATGTAAGATGTTGAGGCTTTTGATCATCTTAGGAGGACTGAACACGTTGCAACGACCTTCCTCCCAGTTCACTTATCACTGAACAGGACATAATAAATTCATAAAGCCTTATGGGAATACACTTCAACATAGCCATTGCTCATGCTCCACTGATTTCAAACACATCTTCAAAGGCTTCATTTCGTGGGGTGGGGTTGGCTGCTACTAAATCTCTCGGCTCTTACATCTCTTAAGTTGAAATTCCCTTCAAGTTTGGGTCATTATCTGCATACAGTTTGTAATCAAATATCTAACTGCTATTTTCAGCCTATGAACGGAGCAAAATTCTGATTCGGTACAGCAAATTGCACTTACATTAACAAAGCAAATTGCATGCACAAAATGGGGACAGAGTTGATTTGTGTAAGCACAGATTTTAAGCACACAGTCTGACAAATTTTAAAAGAGTACTTGTGATCTTCCTCCTAAGATTATGGAAAAAAATTTTACTGTCATAGGCCTGGAACAGCTCACAGGTTTTTTTTTGTTGTTGTTGGTTTTTTTTTGGTTTGTTTGTTTTTAAGAAAAGGGAGAAAAGTTCTCTTTATTTTTAGAACTGGAGCATACAAATGCAATGCTATTTGCAGGTAACTGCCAACCATCAATAGAGGCCACTACCAGAGAGCTGGCACAGCATGCCAAGATAATATATTGTTATGGCATTTGCTGGATTCTACCCTATGCTTCCGTTTAAGTAGGTATTAAAAACAATTGAGGCTTATCCTTTCAAGAGAACTGTTCACCAGAGCTAATAACAAAAGAAGAGAAAAGGAAAAGAACATCAGATTAGAAGTTGGATGAAAAAAACAGTTGCCTGACTGCAAAGTACGCAGAGTACCCAAGCTCATTTGAAAAATTAATGGCATCTATTTGTGTGATACTGTTTGCTGGAAAGTAAGAAAGAAAAAAAATTAAAAGCCATTCTCTACAATAACAATGAAGTCCCAGCAAGAGATCTCTTAGCTAGCTGCAAAAATTACCCAGCCCCTGGAATGCCACATCTACTCTTCGCTTCTCCAACTGAGTTAATTAACCCAGCCAAAAAGCAGAGTTAAAGCAGCACTGCTCTCTTAGAGCTAGTTTGAGTTGCTTCACGATACGCTGACACCCTTAGGAGAGGCCAAAGAGAAATTCGGGTCCAGATCTGCCACCCAGAAGCCTTCATCCAGCTGCAGCTTTGGGAAGCAGCAGCAACACTGGAAATAAATCCTGTGGTGGTAGAGTGGAAAAACACGACGGAGACAAGCATCTCCTTGCAACAGCCCACAGAAAAAGATGCCCTAACTGGTCATGGGTTTGGTTCAAGAGGCACTTCAGGGTACAGACAGAAGCATATGGAGAATTAGACCACGATGCTAAGTAGTCTGGCTCCATCTTCTCCGTAACACCCAGCAGGCAGCTGGGAGATTAAATCCCCCTTGGCTTTCTCTTCAGGCAACTGCACCCAGCCTCTTCCTGCCCATTGCACGCTCCAGCCACCCAGCCCGTCCTTGTGGCCCACCCTAGCTAAAACAATCCCCTTCCTGCCTTGCCAGCAGAAAACTTTTCTTCTTCTTTGGAAGAAAAATTCCATTTCAGCTTAATTACAAAGTTGACATCATGATTAATGAGAGCTGGACTGGCTTAAAGCCAACTCAGGTGTATTCATACTTTAATGTGCAGCATAGGTACGCCAACATTTTCATAACATTTAAATATGCTAAAAAATATACGCTGTGAATCCAATTTCCGCTTACCCTCGCACAGTGCCCGTCTCCTGATAATTCACTTGAATAAATTTGCCGAAGCGACTTGAGTTGTTGTTATGCGCGGTTTTTGCATTTCCAAAAGCCTGTTAAAAGAAAGAGACACCATCAGGACGTTTGAAAAGCCACCACCTTTCCTTATTTATACACTCATCGCTAACAACTGACTTTCCAGATTTTGCTGTCATCATATCATTAATAAAAAACACATGGTAAAAGTTAGTTGAATGGGCTACAAAATAATATGATGAGCATCTGGGGACCACATTCGTTTTCAGTTTGGGATTCATGAAGGACAGATAAACGCTCTTTAAAAGTAAAGCATAGCTATACATGAGATTTAATATTTGAAGTTATTATATTCTATATTAAGGTTATACTTTATTCATTTAAATAGATATAAAAGTACGCTGCTCCAACAAGACTAACTTTAATGAGCTAAAGGAAGCTGCTTTTTAATTATATATGGAATTAGGGGAAAACACTTTGAAGGCTTCTCAGATGTTCGACAACGTTGTATGTAACACCGACATAGCCTGTAGTATCCTCAGTATTTCAGACACTGTTGCTTCAATTTGTCGCCACTGTTTTTCCAAAACTGAAATGCTTTTAAGGCTTTATGACACAAAGCTTTCATTAAAACCCTGCCTTACTGAGGCACCTAATACAGACTCATTTACCATTGGTTAAAAGAAACCCCTAACCACAAGAACTATTGGAAACCCATAAGAGCTGCATCTCAAACCAGCTTAATTGAGAACTGGTATTTGCGATTGTGCCTAAATCATTTTAATAATCTGGCCCACGGTGACAGAAACCGTCATGCTGCCAGGTACAATTAATGCTTCATTTATTACATCGGTTTTGGTAATCATTCACCTTTACTCCTAAGTCAAACCTATTTAAGGCAGTTATACGCAGGGTAGTTCCTGGAGTTGCATATGTACATTGATTCACAGACACATTTTGTGCTGATGTTCAACATTAGTGTTCAGCTCCGAGCTCCCAGCAGATCTATTTCCTACTCAGCTATTTATTAGAAAAGATTAAAAAGGCTTTACATCTATAATCCCAACCTTCTCAAATGACCTTTGCAGGTCTTATTTTGCACCTAAAAGCTAAAAAAGAAAGGCTAAATGAAAGGAAAGGCACTCCTTGAAGGCACTTGCCACCTCCCATGCATCACAGGCTCCCTATCAGCAGGACGCAGCGGAGTGGCTCCAGGCTGCAGAGATGTGGGTGCCCGGCCCAATGTCACCATATCCCTCGGGTGGCACCAATAATCATGCACAGTGTTACATCCCAGCCCCAGAACTGCAGGTTTGCTAGCATAATAGTGACGACCCTCCCCCCCCCACCCCATCTGAATACATGCATTTGTTTCAGCTCATGCTGTTGCATATGAATTTGCCTCAGTTGACTAAAACAAGTTCTGCAATAGCAGAAACCTGCCAAACGAGCAGCTGATGGTTGTGCTTGCACAGAGAGGCTGGTTTCGTAACACTAATGAGTGTTCCTATACACAGGTTTCCAACCTTTTCAGGCTGTACATACTTTGTTTTCTGATTTTTCCCCCCACATCACTGCTGCACACAGTGGCTTTTCCCCCAGCACCCTCATCCTCTCCTGCAAGGGCCCTGAAACCCTCCCCGTGCCCCCAAAACCACCTCCTGGCCACTGAAACTCAGGCATCCGCTTCCCCAGAACGTGCATTTTCAGATTAAAAGTCTAAAGTTAATTCAGTGTTGCCAAAGGATTTACCTGTCCCTTGCAGGTGTTTCAGCTGAACAGCTCAGCAAGCACACGCAGCAGTGTTTAAGCAGAATACGGTGATATTCAACACAACAATATTAAAAGGGTTTTCTGGTTCAGCTCCCTGTGCTATAGGACAAGGAAATTGCCCAAGGGGAGAAGCAAGTCTGTTTATTGGGATTTCTTTGAGAAGAGAATAAAACAGAGAAAGCTTCCCACCAGCTGCGATGCTTCCTCCTTGAGCGGGTGCAGGACCCGCGGTGATCGCAGCCCCACCTCCATGAGGCAGGGCTTCTACCTCAAGGCGATGTTGTATCGGCAAATTCCCGAATCCCCTCACGTCCCAACAGGCTGGATTTCTCTTATTTCTATTAAAACAGATTCAGGATAAAATGTGTCGAATGTGGGAGTGGGAAACTGCAGGATTCCTTTTTTTTTTTTTTAAATGAGGAATAGGTTTCATGGCTTTTTCTGGATTAATATGCCAAATCAAGTTATATTCTATAACCCAAACACCCACAGAAATCGTAAGCCATAGTATCACTCTTTCAGGGATTTTCTGTATTCCTTGCGTAAATGAGAAACCTCTCTGCATCCTGCCTTGTTAAAGCTTAAGCTTACTCTATGGCATAGGCATGCTGGTAAAGGGCCAGTAAGTAGCTCAAGACACGTCTGATGTTTAACTTGAGACAATTTAATACATTTCTGTTAGTTTTACTCACCGCATTTCTTTAACAGAAATGGCAGATAAAAAAAAAGCACTAATTCAATTTATGCACATCTAGTCTACATATGCTTGAACAACACCCCACGTTCTTCTGCAGCCAGCAATGATGGGGCACAACATTGTTCAGCCTCGGAAAACAGAGAATGAGTTACAACTGCTTCACTAAAATTAGGTTCTGTTCACATTATTTCACTTTTCTAACCCGTCGATTCCAAGCTGTTCGACGCTCAGCGGAAAAACTCAGTAACAGCATTCCTCAAATTCTTGGGGAGACCAAAGCTTGTCCTGGCCGGAGCTCAACGCTCTGAAGGAAACGAATTCAATACGCTCCTCTGTGCGAGCAACGCGTCCGTCTGGAGCGGCCGCTGGTGCCCCAACGGCTCGGCAAACGCAGAGGAGCAGGCAGCCCCATTCCTGGTACCTCCTACAGCACTTCTGCACAAAGAGATACTTATCGTGGACCGGGCTGGGAGCTGAACGTTTGCACCACAGGCTAATTCACCAGGCAATATTGTTGGCGATGAAGACTCAAAAATGAGCTGTGTTCCCGAAATTGTGCAACTGCGTCTGATTGAATCTCAAAACCTCCTTGTTCAGCTATAATCTGCTCCGTCGCCTTCAGGAACGCTCAGCGTTTGCTCATTCATGGGGCCCAGGAGGCAGGAAAAAAACCACTAACGTTTTCATGGCTCAGTACCTGCCCTCCCTCCTCTCCTGATCCCCAGTGCTTACGGTCTCTTCATTTTGGCCTCGATACCAATGCAATCTGGAATGATGATCTGGAATAAGGACTATCTTGGGGTCTTTCCTGAAATAAATTTGTTTTCCAAACCCCTGCATCTAGGAAAACACCGCACTACCTTGCTCTCCTGTAATGACAGTAACATGGCATTTTAAAGGTAATTCTACCTGAATATCACCCCTGCATAGAGTAAGAGCTTCCGCAGAGCAGAGCGGGTAGGAAGGTACATGCCTTCTCTCGGGTATTTAAGGTCCCTTTTTTTGCACAGCCCTTTGCAGATGAACCTCCAGCACTCAGATCTATTTTTGATGCTGCTGCCCTTAGAGTGAAAACTAAACAAATCCAGCATTTTATCTTTGTTATTTAGAGCTATGTATTAACAGGCAAAAGTTTGAAAACGCCTGACACGCACAGCGTGGCAATGACTATGAAATTGGCACAGAGATTCATGAATAAAGTCTCTGAGTAAAGCAGAACTGCTTGTAGCTACTGTGTAAGCCAGGAGGAAACTCAAAGTGTCAGTGTAACAAAACCCAAGACTGAACTTAGACCACTGAGCACAACGTTTGCTGTCACAGCCACATGTTTAAATCCCCACATACATTGGTGCTGTTAAAGCACAGCAGCAAGGTGACGAGTCTGCCCAACCAGATGCCCAAAGAGCCCAAGCCCTAAGACATGGGGAATGCAGTGAAGAGGAGGAAAAAAAGATGAAATTGGAAAAGCCTATTTGCCATCAAATAGGTTCAGCAAAGGACAGAGCCAGAAGGAGGTGGACAGGACAAAAGCTGCACAATGCTAGGGACACTTATTTCAAAGAGAGCCTCCATAAAACTTAATTAAAAACCCTGACAGAACAAAGACTCTGTTATTAAAATATATATATATATATCATTAATATTGAGTTTGCTGACCTGTAACAATAGCTACTGAGCACAATAAAACAAGCACATCATCACAAAAAGTGATTAATACCAGGAAGTTCCCTTTGCAAAGCAAGTCAACTAACTTCTATGCAGGAAAGAACAGCCCACAGGAAAAAAAAAATGCATCTTTACATTTCACCATGCTGCTAACACTGCTATCTCTGTGTGAGCACCACACAGAGTGCTCACGGGGTTTTTAACTTAGCCTGTGCAGTTAGGAACTCCTTTCTGCATCTTCAGACATAAATACGCAGATGTTAAAGACAACTTTTTGCTTGATTTGGTTCAATCTGCAACCAATTTCACAGCATTCATCCTGCCAGGAATCTTTTTTTAACAGAAATGCACTGAACTGGGACCAGAACAGCGATCACTTCATCACCCAAAATGCACCTGGATGACTTGAGTTAGAGCTTCCCTAAATTTTCTCTCGTTATATCTGCCACAATAATGGCAAACGTATTTCTTTTACTTAAATACTTTTATTTAAATTCTCTTGTTTGAAGACTTCCATTTAGAAGAAATACTTCTTTTAAGCCTGCAGCTCACTGCATGATACAGCCCGTCAACCTGAACTGCACTGCTCGATCGCTCCAACAAACCTCACCCGACTTTCAGTTTCCATAACCTGTGTGCAGCAGAGAGCAGGGCAGCGAAACAAGCGCTGAAGCCAAAAAGCATGAGGTGCAACTCGAGTTCCTGCAAAGCAAAAGAGGATTTACGTTTATTATGTTCATCTTGCGGGACATTCTTCTGCATGGGCAAGCACCAGCACTCAACGTCTAGGCTACAGCAATTAAATACCAGGTCGAGTGCTGACACCTCACCCTTTAATTCTCCTCACTAGGGCTTGGTGCTTCGCACAGCCTAATGAAACCATTTATGCTTTTATGGTAACCAGCACAAACCACCAAGTATTTATAATGCATGTGCTGCGATGCTTGAGCTGAGCTCTTGCCAAGAACGGACCTGCAACGCTGACCAGACCTGGCAGCACAAATCTGCTTCATCTTTGGGCTAACTTCTAAACATTTCTCCTTTAGTCAACATGCAACATATGTATACGACAACCTATAACATTTGCACATCAATATATTACACCTATACATAAAAACAGCATTATTCATCCTTCAACCAGTCACTGAAACACATCGCATAACCACAACACAATTTTCCATTTCAAACCTCAAAGGTGCTAAAGCAGCTTAGACTTAAGGTCTATAATGAGAAAATGCTTTTATTTTTGACATTACAAACCGATGGTGTTTGTCCTTGATTATTCTAGAAAAAACCTCTCCTGGCTGTTGCCATGCCCAGAAGAACTGAAGGGCACCCAAATCTCTGCAAGCCCTGCAGAAGTCGTTTGCCCAGCAGCAGATAACAAGGATGCTGGTGACTGGATCCATCGCAGGAATCCAGCTCCGCTTCAGCAACTGCTACTGGAGAGGAAGGTGGTTACTTGCACAGCACAGGAGAGTGGAAACCCTGAATGCACCAAAATTGGCTTCAGTTTTGGGCTCCTCGGTACAGGAAAAACTTAACACAGAGGAGCTCAGGCTGCTGAACTGGCTGGGGGCTGGTCCTCCCTGAAACACCCACGGAGGCTCGGAGACGGATCAGCAACAGGCACAAGTCACAGAAGGAAAATTCTGATTATATGGAAGAGAGGAATGTTTTCAGCATGAGGGCAACCAAATAGTAGAACAGGGCCCAAAACAGCTGTGGGATTTCCATCTCCGGGGATACTCAACACTCCTCTGAGGCCACTTGACCTGCACAGCTGGACCAGGGGACTCCCAGAGATCCCTGCCAACCTCAGCCGTCCTAGTTTCACAAATCTACTCACGTTACTTGCCCTTCTGGCACAGAGGGCAGCTCTACACAGTGCCTAGAACAAAATTTTATAGGTCAAGGGCAGCGCACCCGCCATAGGCTTACCCTGTGCAGGATTAAACACGGCGTGTTCTTTCAGCATAAAGCACATCAGGTATGTTAAGAACAGTTCACAGTAACAGCCGGAAAAGGACCGTCACTGGGTGGAAGCCAAATGAGTTCTACCAAATTAAATTACTTTTTGTAATTTAAACCATATATAAAATACCACTTTTTCATGATACAGGCTATGAAGCACCTGGTTTTTAATATTTATTTTACTGCTAAGTGTCTGCCAACTCTAAGTGTCTTGTCATTCTAAAGCATTTGCACTAAATAGCCCCCTGACCACAGCAAAACAGAATATTCGGGGGAAGAAATTCCTCCCCTCTCCCAAACCACACGACCACCCTGGAACTGAGCAATTAACAAAAAAAATCTTTTGCAGCAATTAGGCTTAAGATAGAGGGTCAGTTACGACCACTTATCTTTATGCACTTCAAGTTCACACTCCCAAACTGAGATAAGGGAGAAAATTACTTTTAATTTGCGAGTACTCCAATGGAGAAGCTTTGGGTGTCAACTGAATTGAATAACGAGTTCCAGTGTATGCAATGCAGCTTTCAAGAGAACCATTAAGTAAACTCAGTAAGATACTCTAGATACAATTATTATAAAAGTGATTACAATACACAATTTGGGGGGAGACTTCATGCTCTGCTGAGGCAGGTGTTCTATCAGTAATGTAAGAAATAGGATTTAATGCCAGCATTAAGGGCATTAATGCTGGCAAATGCTCCAACCTTGGCAGCACGTTCCTTCTTTTCCAGGTTAGTGCTTAGGCAAAGGATCAAGGAATTGCCACGTAACCACAAAGGAACAAAACCAATGCCAAACCAAGGCCTCCTACTTGAGTCCTCTTCCCAAATGGGGATGCTTTCCCTGCACACGCTGTAATGGGGAAAAAAAGGTGGCTGAGCACTCAGGAGGCATCGGCAGATACTGGCACGGATGGATCCGGGAGGCAGAGGCTGCCAAATCTGTAAGGTTTTCATGCACATAGTGGATGGCCCTGGGCAGAGCAGCCAAACACAGGTGTTTTCCAGCAATTTCAGACACATTGGCAAACAAGCATTTTGGTGGAGAACCTTCAGCTCAGGTTCTGCTTCGTATTTATAAAGTATCCCAAAACGGTGCTTGGTAGCTTGCTGGTGTTGCGCCGGTCTCCCTGACCCAGGGGATGTTTAGGCTTCTCAGCTCCACATGGTTATTTGGAGTAAAAGAACATTTTACTACATCAGCTGGCTGATGTAGATAGTAAGCGTCTGGCAAGTTCCAGGATCGAGAAAAATCTCCTTAACTGGAGCTTCAAATAGCTTTTTCATACCGATGGAGATAAAAAATAACCACGGAACTATAAGATGAGAGGCTGAAAACAAGACACAGCTCAAGGAGGAGACTTTCCTCTCCCCCAGCATGCAACACAAGCATCCCCACTGAGCACAAGAGAAGGAAAAGCAGCCTGTAACAGAATACTGACAGATGAAAAACACTTAATATATACTTAAAGTGACTGGCAAATAGGTTATGTAATATATTACAGCATCAAGCCATACCACAGTTTCCCCACCTTGCAAAATCAATTTTTACAGACCGAGGTTGAGTACGGTGATCTATCACGAAGAGCTGATTCTACAATTAAAACTTCCCTGTGATTTCTAGAAACAACACCAGCATGTGCCAGGACAGAATTCCTTCACAAAGGCCAGTACGTGCCCCACTGCAAGTAACGCGACGGCTCGTTCCCTCGAGATGTGTATAGGATGACGCATGTGGCACTGAGGCTGCCCTTGCTGGCAGAGCTATTGAAAATATTGAAAAATTAACAAGACCCAAATCTCAAAAAGCATTTCATACAGGCCAGAGCCCCTGAGACATGCCACTAAGTGCTGGGCTTGCCTCTTCTCTTGGTAGAGGCTTCGTTGTCTCCAGAGCTGCTGGCCACCCACATCTCACCTGCCCTGAAGCTGCTGCTACGAATGACACAATTTCTCCACTTCCAAAACTGAGCGGCCACGCAGCTCGGTGCTCGGCTCATGCTGGGGTCTGGCGCTGCCGCCCGAGCATCTCCCATAGCTTTGGAGCTCATCAGGCACTGTGTCGAGCTGTGCAGAGGCAGCCCTCGCCCAACGCCTCACGTGCTTCCAGGAGTGGGGTGGTGCGGGTCCTCTGGCGCGCTGCTTGGCACAAGACCAACCCTCAGCCTCTAATTTAGGGAGAGGGACACGGTCTGGCACGCTCCCCCTGGACACCCGCCAGCCCCTGGAGGAGGCCTCTCAAGGTCCCTTCAAAGCCCTGTTTTTTCCTCTTTTTTTCAAGTAATGATTCCACAAGGGGCCATAAACATCTAGAAGCCAAGTTTCAGTTTCCCACTACATACTTGGACAGCCCCGACAGCACTAGAAACTGAAGTGTTCCCTGCTCAGGCCTGACACAAGTTTTCCTGTAGTTTGTCACCAAAATCAGTGCCACAAACCAAAATGCAGGAGAAAGCGTCCCTAACGTCAAACCTTCCATCTGGAAGCTCTTAGCGGAGGCACGGGGTCGTTATGTATATTTTACACACATATTTTCGTGATTTTCCCAAGAGAAATATGTGTAATGAATAAAAACAAAAACATGTTAGCAGCAACAAAAACATACCACTGTAATAGGAAACCCAGCTTGGCTTCTGCGCGTGTTATCCTTCCTTTTAGACCTCAGCTACTTTTTGCTAGTTACAGGCAAAAATAATACACCCTCCCCTAAAAAACTGTCCAAGCTCTGCCATTGAGCCAACGCAATAAAAAACACATTTAAACTCTGCCATGGAAAGCCATGTTGCACAAGAAAGGACGTGGTGAAACGGGAAGACAGAAGCCTCCACCTCATCGCTGATCTTCTCCTGGATTATATAAATAATCCGCAGCTCCTCTTGAGGAGATTCCCAGATTTCAAGTGCTGTTTGTGTACGCGCCGCATCAGAGTTGGGCGCAGCATGCCCAGGGAGGATGGCTTGCTCACCCAATAGCAGCTTCGCGTGCTTGGTGTTTTCTGCCGATTGCAACACTTCGGAGGCAGCTCCTGTCATCCAGCCCTGCCACAAGAACGCCTTTTCCCCTTCTGCAGCGCAGTTCAAGCAGTCAAATGGGAGGAAAGGGAACTTGAACACGGCTATTGCTAAGTATTTACAATGGACCACAATCTTCTCTCTGGGTAGCGCTGAACAAAATAAATAAAAAAAAAGAACAATTGGCTCATCTGCGACCGGAATATTTGATAAACCCTGGGAAAATCAAGGGCTGGCACTGGCTGCTCACAAGCAGCAAAAGGGAAGTCTCAGAGATCAATATATTTTTATTGACCTAAAACAAACATAATTTGTCTGATCAGAGGACATGATTGCTTAAAAAAATGTATTTTCAGCCATTAGGTAAAGCAAAACAGAGAATTTAACAGGTATTGCTTTCCATTTTCCAACAGCATAGGATTGGAGCATTTCTGAGGCTGTGATGGAGATATTTCCTATGAAATGGAAAAGGTTGCGAGGGCAAGGTGAGCATGACACCGCCCCGTTGGCTACCTGCGAAGGAAGCAGCAGCTGCAATGTGTGGCGCAGAAGCGACGCAGCACGGGCACGGCACCAGAGCGCTCTGCCATGCCTCCCAGCAGAGCATCGGCTCTCACCGCAGAGCACGCCCTGCCCAAATCCCCTGCTCGGCTTTGCACATTATTTTCCATTGCCATCAAGGCCAGTATTTATGAGTTAAAAAAAAAAATCTGCAAAAATAAAGCCCTGAATGAATCAAACGAAGGGGAGCATGCTAAGACTCGTGCTCAAGTTTTCATGGCAGCGAGCCATGCTGCATCAAATGCAAAACCAATGCGGATGCTCGTCCACCGTATTCTAGCCTAGCTTTGCTGAAAGGTGAGCATTTGGGACTTTGCTTCGAGTACTAAAGTCATCAAGTTTGCAGTGGAGGCTTGATGGGTAGCAGAGCAAACCAAAGGCGAAGGAGCACAGTTTTGTTTGTTTGTTTGTTTGTTTGTTTTTCTTCTTCTTCTAGAGCCACATCTGTGAGCCATCGACCCTCCTTTTGGGATCTCCCTCCTTAGGTTGGGAAACATTTCCAAAATTTTGCAGCGAAGGAAACTGGGGTCCTCCCAGCAGTAAGCTCGTTTTACTGCGCGAATTAACCGACCCCCAGCTGCAGGGAGCCAGGAGGAACATGCTGCATCCTCAAGGATGCCTACAAACCGCAGCACAAATTACGTCTCCAGAGGCATTTAATAGCACTTAGCTCTGCAATCTCTTCAGCCTTCATATGTAATGTCTTTCACTGGTTTTGGGGAGAGCAACCATTTAAATCCTGATTGTTCTTCAAAAGAATGTAGCCAGTGCTAGAAGTACAATACAGTGTGCGTGCATTTAAATCATAAAATTTTCAGAAATAAGGGTGTGCGATGGCCAGACAGACCATGGCTTGCTCAGGATGAGTGATGTTCTGCTGCTTGTGCGCCAGGAGCCGTGCACCTTTATTCCATGCTGCAACACTCACGTGCCTGACAGCACAAAATACGAGGAAAAGACACTGGGAAATTCATGGGGATGCTACTTGCCTTTCACCAGTGAGTTAATGGGAACTCACACGTGGTTTTCCAAATAATTTCCAGCGAATAAGCGATGGCTGATCCAAAGACGCCTTCACTTGAGGACACACTTGTGACATTCCCTATTTTCCCAAAGTGGGGGCTTCAGCTGTATGCAGAGCTTCTGTAACCTCTTTTCTGTTCAACTGCCTGATAAACCCTCTCTGGCTGTTTCCCATCTCGAAGACCTCTAGCCATCGCGCTCCATCTCTGTGTAATTACACAAACAGTGCGCTCAATTTGCTCACCCTGTAGAAGCCTGCAAGCTCTGCACCATTACTATTTACACCGACCTTCCTTCTTTCAAGCTTTCAAGAACCACTACAGCGTGCTGAAGCATTTCAGCAGTTCTTCTCTAACAAAACACATCGTAAAGCAAGAAAAATCATGGCCTGATACTAACGTTGTGGTAGCTGGAATGGGATAAAGATAGATGTGCAACAAATTTTGTAGGTGAAAGTAACTTTGTCTGTCATCAAAATAACTGGAAAAGCGAACAAGGTTTCACATACACGCAGGCCTTCTGCCAGCCTGCAGCAAACCTCAAAGCTCGCGTACAAATTCAGAGTAGTTTTTCTCAATTTAGCACGAGATTCATTGGTAGAACCCAGTGGGAGAAAAAACCCTTAGCCAGAGGAGCACAGGAATGTGAAAAAGGGAGCCAGGAAGGGCGAAACCCAGCACTCCCTGTGCTAAGCAGCGATATGCAATTTATACCCTACATAAAAACACATTTTCTTCTGTTATTTGGAAGTGGGCGGCTACATAACACATAGCAACGGCTGCACCACATCGGAATAAAGAGCGGGCCACAGATAACTATGCTTAGCTTGTGAAAAAAATGAACTGTGAAGCCACATTTGCAAGGCAAGGGAAGGATTGCACTTGTTCCCTGGATGGGAAGGGGCTGTGCCGAATCCCTCCCAGCAGGACTGAGGCCGGAGAGCGACACACAATGCCGAGGGTACGAGCATCCTCCCCAGGTGAGAAGCAGAGTTTACTTGCTCCTTCGTGCATCACCCGCTTCTGAAGCCCTGACTCGGATGGCAGGCAGCAATCTGTTTGTTCTCGTTACACACCGCCCCAACGTGCCAAAGCCGATGAGGAAACCAAGGAGGTGACTGCTCAAACGTTCTGCGGTGCCTGCCACCGTGCTAGCCATTATCCGCACTTCACACCAACCTCTGAGAACTAAATGGTGGAAGCAATGCCTACGGCAAGGGAGAAAGGTGACTCTGCGCAGCCAAACGTGCATCACTTGGAGTGACCTGGAAAGGTTTCTTGAGGTAGAACTGAAGGAACTCTCCCTTAAACAACACAGGACATGCTGTCCTGAAGTGGAGTTCAAGTGACAAACTCAGCCACTCTGTTTGCATTTGGGATGATGTGAATTGATTTGGAAACCACTTAGAATTCTGTTTCCTTTTTGCATATAAAAGATGCATGCAGCACACAGCAGAAATTGCTGGAGCACATTTATTTATTCCGAATGGGAAGCACAGGGATGCTGCTTCAGCCTTATAAAATAAGAAGACCATTAGTGGTAGCTAAGGGGAGTTTGCTTGCGTCTTTGTCTTTGAAGAGTATTAAATGCATCTCTTTATTGACTTTAATCAGCAAGCAAAACACTACATTAAAAAATTAAACGCATCTGAAAACAGCATTTCTTCTCTACATAGCTCTGCCTGCAGTTTAAGGAGGAGGAATGGCAAAGGAAGCTAAAAACTGACAAAAAGGAAAAGTACAGAAAGAAACCTTTCTCTCTGCTAAGTGGGCATTGCTGAGCCTTCATCCGCTTGTTTATAACCACCGGGCAGAACAGCAGCACGATTGTCCTACCTCGCGCTGGCCTGTTTTCAGCAGGAATGCTTTGGTCATTCGGCCCCTGGCATCAGATACACGGCGCTTTTACCCTGGCAGTCTCTCCTTTCTGCCATTTCTTCCCTGTCTCTCCCTTTGGATGCCATCCAGGCACTCAGGATCTGCTGAAAATTCATCAGCTGCCTGGCTCGAAGTGGCTGTAATAATTAAAAGCGAGGTGGAACCTGTAACAAGGCATGGAAAAAATCCCACATTGTCAGGGATTGTACAGAAAAGGAAAAAAAGGGGGGAAGAGGAGGGGAATGAGTGCTGAGGAGCTGCATGTACCTAAAAACATGGTTTGAAGATCAGTGGTGCTGAGCAAGAGCATCACCATCAGGCGGTTACACCTGGGCACCATGCTGTGAACAGGATCAAGATCCCGAATGAGCCTAAAAACAAAGCATATAGACCCAGTACTCTAAAACACCCCACAGGGGCAGCTTTTTTCTCTAACATGAAACATTTAGTGACACATCATGGTTTGTATTTGTTTTGTTAAGTCTTGTCCTTTTCTACTTGCCTCTGTCTCAGACGCTACCTCATTTAACGTGGCCATCTGTCCTTAGAAAGACTTTTTCTTGAGAGGCAATGACTGTGCAGGTGAATTCACACAAATAAAATCACATTCAGTGTATTTTCTCGGCTCACCGGGTACTCTCTGCCTAAAGTCATATTAGAAATCAAAAAGAAGCTGCATGTATAGGTTACTGCATTTATAAGTGCATTTATAAGCTACTGCATACTTAAGTAGTTTGGGGAGTATTACTGCACTTGAAATTCTCTCCATGCCATACCAGAAAACAAATGCATCAGAGATAACTCATGTGATAGGCAGAAGCAGGTATTAACATCTCTACCTTGAATTACTGAGGGATTTTAGCACCAACTCACCAAACTATTAGCCTTGCACACCCCCTAACCCAGCCCACGGCACCGGACTACAGCAAGATGGGCACAAGGAACTGGGCTGATGTGCAATTCGGCTGTGAGGAACAGAATGGCACCCAAAAAGAAAACATTTCCCTAATTTCTCATCAAGAAACTGTCAGCATCTGCAAGTGCCCTACCCAATGATGCTTCCTTTTCCAGAGAAATGCTACTTTTGGTATCTCATGAGCAAAATAACGTGTGGATCCGGCTACTCGGGAAGCAGTAAAAGCAAACCTTTAGGTAGAAATGCAGAGCTTTCTCTCCAAGTACAGAACTTACTATTAAGTTAAGACCTATTTTACTTCTCAAATTTCCAATTGAAACCTAGCAACTTAATTAAACTCTCAGGAAAAATTAGTGCATAAGATCTTTCAACACTACAACCACAAAGCAATTTAAGAATTACAACCATTGAAGTCCAAACGCAAGCTTATGACTCCTGCAGACTTCAGCACAGCTCACACAGATCCTTTATAAGTTAATGCTTAGGACAACCTAGTTATTCAGAACGCTTCGTACTCTGTCAGAGTAGGAATAACCAGAAACCCTCTCTTCTCAACAGCCATTTCTCCTCTCAGCTAGCTACATGCAATTTTCCTGCTGACTAGATGCAATTAATACAGAAAAATAGAAATATTTTGCTCATTTATGATTATACTTTAATGAAATTTTCCCAGCATTAAGAAACAGTGAGGGCAGAAACAACTGATCTAATTGATCCACAAGAGTTTTGCAACCTAAATAGGGGAAAAAAAGACTAAACATTCCTAGAGTACCCAACTGTTCGGGTCAATATCACTCGTAGCACGACAAACACTCCATTTTCACACAGCAAAGCCCTCGCTAATAGCTTATGGAGTTCTTTAAAAGCCTAGCAATCAATAAAATGCAATTTAAAAACTTAGTCAAAGGGGTCTGCTAATGCCATAGAGATTAAGCAGACACTGACCCAACGTTTCCTCTAAACTCTAAAATTAGCCTAAAGGACAAGCTTGCCATTGCGATCAAACTTAGAGGCAGAGATGTAAAGAAAAAGCAGTACATTTTGTATTCTACCATTTTTAAATGCATCCAGCTCCAGGCTCACACCGTGCAGATATTCTCAAGTGGGTAATTCTTGCATGGATGCAGACAGTCCCACCAAGATGAGGCTGTGATACACGGGGCTGTGACTGCATTAGTGCTTGGCTGAAACGACAGCACGGTGGTTTCCCAAAACTCAGAGCAACCCCAATCCCAATTATTTATCATTTCACACCCTCGCATGTACCAACATCAGGAAAAGCCCGGAGCTCTGACCTCATTAAGCTGTAATTGCACAGTCCGTCATCAGACACATTTACTCATCCAAGTAAGCGTCCACTCTGTCAATAACCCAGGCTGATAAATTTAATTAATAACCCCGCTTGAAAAACAGGCAAACTTCAATAAGTGCTTTTTTTTTTCCTCCCCAAATCATTCTGTTTTCTCCCAGCTTTATTGAAATTATTCAGCTTTCCTGTACCAGATGAAAACCAGATGTCCTACAGAGGGAATGGCTGCACAAGCCAGGAGAAACCAAGACAGCAACAAGCAGGTCCCACCCATTCATTACCCCTATATTTCACTCATGCCATAAGGCTATTTATATTGCATCTCTATTATTACAAATATTATAATTGTGATGTAATTCTGGAAACCACAATTTTCTCCTCTGTAGCAGAGGAAAGGAGAAAGCAGCAAGCAAGTTAAAAGGCTCCAGCAAAGTTTCTTTGTGCTGCATAAGCACTTTCAAAAGCTTCACTCACATTTTGCGGCATTAATGCCAATATTATGGTTTGTAATCCCTTTTGAAGCAGCCCAAGCCCAGTATTAATCCAGGCTTACTGGCTCTTGGATGCCCACTTGCTGTACTTACAACAGGAAAACAGGAAAGGAGCCTGCGCACACACACACAAGGCAATTCAGGAGGTATCGCCACACGTGTTTTTCAGGGAATACTGAAGGTGATTCTTCATTTACAGTCTGCATCGGGAACGGAGCTGTACTGGCAGTGGGCAGCTGCCTGATGCAAAAACAGGGAGTGAGAGAAGATCACAAGTGATTCGCACACTGCCTGGCTACACGCGTGGGCAACTGCAGGGCAGGTGACCTGACCTGGGTGAATCTCCAGGCACACGTCCTCAGGAGGGCACAGTTTTCCTGCAAACTGCTCCATCTTTGCTCACCCAAAGGTTTTGGCAACAGAGCTCTCGGACTTGAATCACTCGTACGAGGGCCATTAAGAACAGCTGCGATGCAGAACACAGGAACAGGTTCTTCTCTGCTACAGTTTGTAGAAAAAGAAAAGCAAGTGGGGAAACAAGCCCTGTCAGGCTGGATTTGCTGCACAAAAATCAATGGCCAATACGTGCCTGTGTACAGGCAGCCTATGCACAGACAGCAATGCTCAATGGCAATCACAGATCATCATCGGGATACGGAGCTCTTATTTTGGGCAATTCACCTGATTTCTTCAAAACTGACTTAATACATAAAATACACCAACAGCAAGCTAGTTTTGACATCCTATTCAGCTGCCAGTTACGCACACGTGTCCTGCAGTCCCACCTTCAGCTCCTCAGCAGGGCCACCTGCGAGCAGTAACACCCCTCGCCTTCAGTTAAACACGGCAGGTAAAACAGCAGGGACGTTTCACCAAAATATTTTCTGTATCCTCCACAGATGGATGCGCTTTCCCATCACAACAAAAGGCTTTGCTTATGTTATCATCTGTGTTCCTCTGCAGCTTGGGAATTAAGTTTAGGTACTGTGTTTTAGGAGGAGGACGCCAAAGCACAACACAGAAAATTTTCTTGGTTTTAGGTGATTGACCATTTTTTGGCCTCCCGCATGGCACCTGCGACGCAGCCTCGTGTTCAGCATCCATGATCTCAATGCATGCAAAACACCAGCGTGTGCCCTCCTCAAGCTGAGATCCGACGAAGGTGGAAATGTTTCCGCGTTGTAGTTTCTCCTGGTGAGCAGCTTGGGCTGTGCACCAGCCGGGCCCCATGAGGCACACAGGGAAGAGCAGTGCCCGTGTCCCCTTCTGCAGGGCTCATCCGCCCTGGGACGGAGGGGAGCGAGCTAGAATTAACAAGAGCAACCAAATGCAAAAATTGCATGTTACGTTTGGCAGCGGGCTGGTATTAGATCACTGTGAATCCCAGCTTAAGCCCCTTAATAAAGTTCAAACATGAATTTCCTGACTAAGGTAAAAAGCCTGGCTAAAATTTATGAACTGCTGGCAAGTTTACCGCTATCCCAGAGGCCTCCAAATACCAAGACAACTCTGGCCCACAAATGCAAAGTTCAGGCAGATACCTTGGATACATTCCTCTTTTAGCATCACTGGAGCTAGAGCCTAGACAATGAAGAAACAAAATTTAGCAAGAACAGAAAGGTACTCTGGTGAAAATAAGAGGTTTGATTAATCCACAAGAGGCAAAATATCCATTTTATGCATTATGAGACCATCGCTGTCTGACAGCAGTGATTTCAGGGCTTGCTCTGAAGCACAGCTGTGATGAGACACCCGCAACATTTTTTTCTGTTTTTGCAAATGATCGAGTTACTTCAGCAATAAGGACACAACTTACTAGAAGGCACCCCTACCTTTTCAGAGCCTTAAACTAAATGGCAGAGCATTATTGCCAAAGCTCACAGAGTTTATTTTCAATTAAGGAGTGGATACAAGCCTTGCACAGAAGGGCATTTAATTTCCTGCTTAGGGGAGGCAACCCAAATCTTCCCCAGCTCCATCAGACACAGCCTACTCCACCTACCAGGCAGCTGATTCATATCTCTCCCTTGAATAATGCCTTACAAGAAGTCTCATTGTACTCACTTCAGAGCTCACTTCTTATCTGCAGGGTGAGGAGCATTTACAGTCAAGACGAGGATCTGCAGAGTCTGGAGAATTCAGAACGCCAAGCTGGCAGCATATGCAAAAGGGCAGAGAGGGGCAGAGTCGTCGATCAGGCTGCAGCACTTGGCAAATGCAAGCTGCACACAGCAATATGGTTCTGCAGGTTGTAAATAAAGTGGGGTTTGCCCCACTCAATTCAGAGGTGGAAGAAATGCTGACTTGCCTGATATTTGTCACTAAATATCTATTAACAGCAGCAGACGCTCTTTCCTCTGACATTTTCATTTATGTTTTGGAAACAAACAAAAAAACACCAGAATTTTCTGCTCCTCAGGATGACTTTCTAGAGCAACAAGATCTCCTTCATTAGAAGCCACCAGTGCAGCACATAAATTCAGTAGTTTCACAGTGAAATTTGGAAGCTGTGGGAAGAAAATCCCTAAATGAACCCCACACATCTGTAGCGGAGAGACTCAGCATTGCCCCCTGTATCTGCCCCCGCCAGCCTGCGTTTCTATAACTCCAAATATAAAGAAAGCAGGAATTCTGCAAAAGAGAAACTAGTTTCATATTTTATTAAAATTAGCTTGGTCTCTTCCTCAGTCAGTTCAATGTGAGCAAGGAGGGAACAACAGGGATGCGGTGTACTACCAAGCAACTATGAACCATTATAAGTTGCCTATCACAAAAAAATGTAAGAACAAAAAAGGTGACGTCAGAATTTTATCCTTTCCTCCAATTTCGGTAGAATTCCACAGAACAATGGCATTGCTGACGCTGCAAGGGTCATCTGTAAATTTTAATTATTTTGGAAACCAGAGGCTGGACCAGTTTTTGCATGTGCAAGCCCAGTCACGGCTATCGCTGGCAAGCACGCAGCATCACTCCTTCCTCAAACTCTCCTGAAACCACTTCCACTTCCCAAGGCAGCCCTCAGATTTGAAGCAGATGAAGGCTTTAACACTTGGCCCTCACCTTGGACACAAGCATTTTTATTCACCTGCTTTCATTCTCATCTGGTGTCCCTCACGCAGCTCCTTGTCCAAGATCCTGATGAAAAATAAATAAGTACATCTGCCTACTTTGGGGCAATCTGCAGATATTTGATCCCTACCACAGTTGCTGCATAGGAATCCCATGTCTCTGCTTTCATTCCGTTCAACCAAACACAAGGATGCTACAGGTCTGGAAAATGCTGACAAAATACAACCACATTTTGTTATTGCACTATGGCCAGAAATTGCTTTCAGAACCAGAAATTGCTTTTTTTTCAGCTTTCTCTCCCTGCCACCAAACTCATCCTCTTCCCCCACAGTTACTGGTACAGCCACCCATTTTCTGAGACGTGCTCTCTCTCTGCAAAACCTCGCTTTCCTGGAAGTGGCAATGAGGGGAGTTTTTGACACAGTGAGGGCCTTTCAAACAAAGTTACAGATTTTGCACTGCTGGGCTGAATGTAATAATTCTTCATTCACTGCAAGGCACCTAAAATATATAAAAATAAATTTCATGCACTCTTTAATTTTTTCTTAATCGCTTTTTTCTTGAAATTCATACTTTGTGTGTGGCATTAGCACTTCTTAAGTATTTTAATAGGAACTGCTTGACAACCATTACACCCTGCTACCAGTCTGCCCATAACAGACTGTACTGCCCCACACTAAATTGACCACTTTGATAAAAGTATTTAACACATCCAAAAATGCTTAAAAAATCAGAAATAATCCTGATTCCTACTTCTCCTAGTAGGACTAGTGGATTATATGGTTTCTCAGTACCTTTTGTAATGAAGCTAACTGACACAACCAGCCCTCATGACTGTAAGTAATGGTTCTCCATAACTGCAAACTGCCCTGATTTGGCTAAGTTTGGAACATGATTTCAATTCTTAAAAAACATTGCAACATCTCTGCTTCTATTCTGGCTTTACCCACGCTTGTTGTCAGGGTTAAGACTCTTGAAAACTGAAACACATCCTCTGAAACCTGCTCGGCTCTCGCAAGAAGGAACTGAATTATTCATCTCGGGTCTGGACGAGCACACCCGCGGAGGATGACTGCTGGTCCTTCCTCTAGGCGCCGTTCATTGCATCGGCTCTGCAGTCATACCAAAAATGTTAAGTGTCACGTAACCATAAGCTGAGTTTTTATGGAACTGCTGCAGGGTTGAAAATAGGAAACCCTTACTGGCTTAGCAGCAGGGAGCACAACAGCAGGCAGCGCGCCAGTGGTGCTGCCTGGATCAAAATCACTGACAGCAGTCAGCACAGACTTCACATAGTCCAACAAACCCCCTAAAGTCCATCCAGACCTACCACACTGATTTCTGACGCCAAACGAGGGATTCCCTGAGCTCCAGGTGACTGAAAGCCATGGGCCAGCAGGGAAGCATCACCTGCCCTGCTCACTCTGCTTCCCAAGGACACGAGGAAGGATGATGTGAAACCTTCATCCCGCAGCCTAGACTTCCCAGCTGTAGGGACGGAACGGGACCTTGTGGAACATTATTTGGGGGAAGGATTGTTCCCTCGCCCTCTCCACATGCCCAGCTTTAACTGGGCTTGACCTCCAAGCAATATTTAACTTTGGGGGCTGCAGCAGCTAAGCAGCTACCTGCCTATGCCCCGCTGCGCTGCCCCACTCATTGATCTGATTCCTGTTAAAACCGCCAGCAGCAGAGCTGTTTGGTCAGCACGTGACACACTTTGTTTGGCTTTGTATTTAGCAGGTGCTGGGACCATGACGAAGCAGCAATCTTCTCCGAGCTGCGGAAGAGACCAGAGCAACAGCAGACCTACAGCTTCAGGGCTCCATGAGATGGTGACAACTGCTCATTTGGTAAGTCTTGGTTTTAGACTTCTTTTTTTTTAAACATAAACGTAAATAACGGTCATTATTCCCACAGATGCTCATGTTCTACTTGCAGTCATTAAAGAACACGCTGACTTCGCTCTTCCTACAGGAAGATGTAAGGGAAATCAAGCAGAAACGTCGCATGGATTCAGCTGGCTCCCAGGTGGGTCTTCAAAGGGAACCTCCTGGCCATCCCCACCTGAGTTTCAGTGCTCCGAGACCGCTCAGACCCAAACAAAATCCATGTTTTTATCAGAGTACAGTGCAATAGGAGGCGTTCAGCCACAGGACCAGGTTGGGGCTCATCAGAACTAAAACTCTGGAGACACACGTGTGGACTCGGCCTTGGCTGCTTCCCTCGGCACAACAGCTCCCTGCGGTGCTGAACTGCTTGCTAACGTACACATACTATATATACACGCCCCGTAACATATGCTTGTGTACTTATCTTCTAATTCCCATCAAGGGCAGCTAGGCAGTACAGTACCTTTAAAAATAACAGTGCTTGCAGACCTGCCCCAGCTCATACAGAGAAGCAAAGCAAAGTAGGAACAGGAACAAAAGCCAGGCACGTGCACCCACTCTGAAAGCAGCCCTGGTCGCTTAGGTTTATACAGAAAAAAGGTTGATTTAGAAGAAAAATAGTTAATTAATCATGCTTACTCTGTCTCCACTGCACAGCAAAAATGAAGTAACAAAACCAGCTGCCATATTATAAATAGCAAGGGCAGGGAGGTTGGAACCAGATGATCTCTAGGTGTCTTCCAACCCAAGCCATTCTGTGATTCCATGACTTGAGGACACTGAGACTTGACTCCGAAGCTTTTATCTGCTGTCTTGGAAAGCAATGTGTTGGCATTCCCAGTGCTCAGGAGGATGCTGTAGCTGAGTCTTCAAGCAGGCAAGGGGCTATCACAGGGTACGGGTCCTTGGGCACCCCGCAACACGCAGGGTTTGGCAGCGAAAACCTGCACTCTCCAGAGAGGTTTAATGGGGAGCACTCGTGTTGTGTGCCTGTAACAGCCACATGGACAGCAGAAACAATTAAAAAGCCAAAATTCATCAACTGCTACTTTGCATTAATTACCAATTATTCTGTAACTAGAACACCATGGCTTTTTTCAGTGCTGTACCAACTACATAAGGGCTGGGACTCCTGCACCTCTGTTATCAATACTGAGTCCTCATGGAAGCCTCACTGAGCAGCAGCAGCTCGATCTTCCTTTAAAACATCACTTACCAGGTGCTATGTTATCACTGCACAATCTCGTGGAAATGAAAGAAAAGCTTCATAAAGTGTGTGCTTTCAAATTCAGGTTAAAATAAAAAGCTTAACACAAAACCAAATAACAGATAAACTGAAGAAATATACAGGCTAAGCCACTAGAAGAAAAAAAAACACATTAATGAAAAATCAACAGTCCTCTAATACCATATAACACTGACATGATTAAAAAAGATGCTGCTGCAAAATAATTCTGAGGGTGACAATGCACATGCTTTCAAACCAGAAGTATTAATCTGGATTCACTATGGTAGCACATAAGCATGAACACACGGCCCCCTGCTAGGGACAGACTTAGGATTATATACCTCAATAGAGGAAAAAGGTGAAACCCTGAAAGAATGAACGAAAACTAAAGAAAGAAGATAAAAATGGAAGGGTATGAATGAGAGCAAATGGCAAAGCAAAGCAATTTGCCCAGAAAAGATGGTGAGGGGGCTAAGGAACACAGGAGGGAGGACAAGACAAGGAGGTGGGGAAAAAACAGGATATTTGGACTTGAAGGTTCAATAGAAAGCACTGCACTCATCAAGGTCAGGGCTTTACTTGTTGTTTCAACCAGGGGAAACAAAATAGCTGCTTATTCTTAGGGGTAGAGAAAAAGGCCGTTTCCCATAAACCTGCTTTAGTAACTGATCGATTTTCCTGCAGCCACCTCAGGTCAGAAATCACCATTTCCGTCATTCGAACATAATAACGTGGCTTTTGAATTGGGGTAGTGAAATATTTGCTGAGGATAGCAAATAATGGAGAAAAAGAAAAGTCAAATTCCACCACCGATGCGGTCAATCTGGCTGTTCCACAGCCTCTAAAGAAAAAGGACTGAGCAATTCCGAACCAGAGAAGTGGATGAATGGCACACTCTGACACAGAGGCAGAAAGTGTAAAATATCACGAGCTAAAGAATAACAGCATTTTGGAAGCACTGCTGAAAAGCATTTAGTGCATGGGCATTGCTGTATGACTCCTTTGTGTCGCTGCTGCTGTCAGAGGCCTGCATAAATTCTTCTCACATTAGACATAATCTGTATAATCTCTGCGAGCTGTTTCCCCTCTGGCCTTCCCGTGCGTTTGGAAAAGGCAAAAGCAATGCTCAAATCCCAGCTGCTGCACCAAACTTCCATGCCTAACTCAGACCACACGAGATCAGTAATAATTGTACATACTACAGGCTAAAAGTTATCAAGAGCAAGCGAAGAGCGGATGTAAATCCCTATTTCAGATCTAAAACCTCTCGAGACACTTGGCACAAACTCATGACTTGAAATGCTGCGTGCAGTTGGCTTCTGGTGACAACCTTGTCCCGTGCTGCTCAGGTACCCCAAAGGTCCAGGACATGCCCAAATCTTGGAGTTCACTGATTTTTTGCTCCATTCAAAAGCTCTTTGTTGCGCTCTGAAGCATTCAGAAGCATCTACTGCACTTCTGGCAGGGAAGCAGTGTTTTCTCCTAGCCTCAGCCAGCTCCTCAGCTGCTGCGAGCAGCTCCCTGGCTTGACTCAGCTCAGGAAGAGGAGGGACGGAGCCTTCTCGTGACAATGGCCAAGTTCTATACAATAAAATTAAATACCTTTTAATTGCTGCTTACATATTCCTCCAGCAATCTAACAAGTAGAAGAAAAAGAAAAGATGCTAGACTTCCAGGCCTAAAGGTTGAAGCTGTAACTTTCACAGACCTGCTGGAGGTGTAAAATTGTTTCAGAAATTAAAAAAAGACATTGCTACGGTGCTGTTCGTAACATCTCAGTACAACCCCCCACCTATTGGGAAGGCACGTAGCATTGCCACCACTACGAAAGGCTGGCTGTTATTTTCTAAATGCAATTCAAGCCACCAATTCTTTTTATTTTTTTTTTTGGCACAAACGATGCAACCACACATCAGTGAATGACAGCAACAGCTCCCATCCACAGCCAGCAGTGATCGTTAGCCTGTCACAGAAACATTTCTTTTTGTTATTATTTCTTTTTTTTTTTCAAAAGCAATTGAGAAATCCCCACTGGGACATTTTTAAGATGCATGCAAACAGCTGCTTAGAAAACACGTCTGGTTTTCGTAGCTGCAGTGCTTCTTGCGACAACTGAGATGTCAGCAAAGCTCCGGCTGCTGGATCGATCCGGCACAGGCTCCTGGAGCTCCGGGCATGTCCCAAACCTGCCTGGGGACATGTGGCCATACCAGGGCCAGGGGGCAGTTTACTACTGTTTGCATTTATACTGAGAAATAAAGAAAAATCACATGGTCTGATAAATCAACTTGCACTCAGGCCACTCCAGTGAAGCTGACACGTGCGGTTTGTCTCTCGCTGGGTTCTGAGCGGAGGAGAACACTCATGATCCTGCTGGGGCTGGGCTTTCCACCTCTACAAGATTTAAGACTATGAAAATACAAGTTCATCCTGATGTTTTTAGCTAATATAATTAAAGGGAAAGCAGCATCTTCAGCCACTGTCATAAACAACTTTTTAAAGTTCATATTGATTAGAAGTAGAATGAAATGATAGTTAACAGGAAAATGCTCCTGCATTACAACTGTACATACAAGATTTCAAATGCTGCTACCATTTAATGGAAAAATCTGGAAGAAAATCCCAAGAGTGAAGTTACTGCCACGTCACAAAGATCAAGCGTCTACGGTATGAACTTGAACTCCTCCATTAAATGCTTTGTAAAAACCAAACATGCATTGTCTACAAAGCTGTTGTGTACCAGCTTGCAGAGATCCACCCCCAGAAGTTAACAGAAAATACAGGGGTGCTTCCAAACAGACTTCTTCCTTCTCCTCAAGACCCATAGCAGTGGATAATGACTTTCGCAAAGCCAAAGGAACGCTTTCAAGAAATAAAATAAAATCCAGTTAGCCTCCCAAAGTTTGTATGGACACTAGGAAAAACTCTTCAGAATTTTTAAGCATTCCTAGCCTGAAGCCACTGTAAGAAAAAAAGGAAGACCTGACCCTCTTGCCTTCCTCCTCACCCTGCTGAGGCAGCCACCAGGAGCAGGCCTCCCTACCTGAAAAGAAAATCCATAACATTCCACTAGGTTAAAGCTAGGACTAGAGGATCTTAGAACCAACCTGAAAGCCTCTTAGAACCAACCTGAAAGCCTCTATGATTCTATGAAGGTGAGCCACCCAAGGGCTATTTTCCAGCTGGACATTCCCTGAAGCCACTAGCCTCTGGCTCCCAAGGTTTACACGACCATGATCCGTCTCCAACAGACCTTGACGAATGAGAGTGAAGCGTGGCTGTGGCATGCATTGCACCTTTCAAGTCAAGAGTTCCAAGGAAAGAAAGACAGGAGACCTAGGTTTCCTGGTCTTCCCCCAACACGGAAAGTAATGAAGCCCCGTTTGCAATAAAAATGTCTAATGTTCTCGACAAGTAATAAGCCCTTGAACTATTAGCGCATATCTAAAATCTTAACTTCACCTTCATACCTTGCACCTTCGGGTTAGTATTTATATAAAACACTGGCACAATTTCCATCTCTTATTTAGATAGGAGAGAGAGATCTAATTTCAGACAAGCTCGTCCTTTTATATGCTTGAGTCTTAGCTAATTATACCCTAGCTCAACTATCTGGGAATTAAAGTGGGTCCCATAATTTCTCCCCATTGACTCCCCTGCTGCAGAGATAACGCACTATTAAAAACCTCCCCTTGAACAGGAATCGGATCCCACGTAACTTCTGGAGCTGCAGTTCGCTAACTCCATGCTGGAGAGCCACAGCTTAGTGGTTCTGAATAAATGCTTCGTGTGCGGTGTAAGCAGCAGAAACGGAACCAAGAGCAAGTGCCTATTTTGTTGCATGCACATTCTTCCCAAATATTCCATAATTTCTGTCAAAACCGGCAAGCTTCAAGTCCAAACCTAAGTTGGAAAATGGCCTGGTGATTACAGCATGGAGAAGAACAGGTTTTGATGCTGAACAACGTGTAGGAAAAAAAACCACCCCAAAATCACTCAACTCCAATCAATCCATGACATCAGGCTTGGATAGTTCTGGCCGAGTAGCTCTGACCTATTCAGTTTGGACTGTGAGCTGTGAATATTTGGGTTAGCTGAATTAATTCAGTGAATTAATGCCATCAAGAGAGGCTGAGCAGCAGCTCTGCCAACGCACATGCTCCTGAAGATAAAAGAGTGAGGAGTGGCAACACTGCATAGGAAGACCTCAAGAAACCCACCTCTGCTTCCGTCTCAGGACGAAATATCGTAGTGGGACCCTAAGTGATTTGAACAGATTTGTAAGGTAGAGGTGATTGTTACAAAACTGGCAACAGTCATTAAAAGACCATATAATACACACAAAATACCTTAATTTTTCAGTGCAAGATAACTAGAGGGGAGCAATCGCTTTGCATGTGATGTTTATTCCATGGAGTTCCGCTATTTTACAGTAGGTTAGACACACTAGTGTCTGGAAGTCCTGCGATAACAGCACTTTTCTGTAGAGCAAACCTTTAACTGCAGCTTTTGGAATGCAAATGGAAGTGGAAAAATCTCTTGTTCTGTGTGTTGCTTATTTCCCTCAAAAAAAAAAAAAGAGAAATTATTGGAGTAAAATGTTTCACTAAAGGACATATATACAAACCTACATGCACACAAACGCCTGGCACACTTTCTTGATGCTTCCTTAAATAGTATCAGGGTTGGCATCTAAATGAAAAGTAACAATCTATATGGAAATTAAGCAGCGAAGCTATGCACTCCAGGTCCCTGATGGAGCATCAGGCTGAGCGTAATGAAGTTTTCATCTGTAGTACTGCATGAAGTAGATCAGAAACAGAACTCAATTGCACATGCAATTATTCCTCCGATATCTGCATAAAACACCTGAACTTAAGAACTGAATTTACAACTGAAACTAAATAAGGCAGAGCAAAACTTTGGCCAACTCAGCTCTACTGATACCCTACTGGAAAATGGACCTTCTGCAGGCATACTGTGGCCTCGTGTCCAATGCACAGTGCTAGCCGCCGCTGCATACGGCTCTTGGATGACACCACCACACCTAGATGGCAATAACAGCTTGCCTTGACAGCCATCCCAAAAAGCACAGCTTGGACAAGGCTCACAGGAATCTCGTAATGACCTCTGCAAGAAAAAAAAAAAACAACAAAACAATAGCCTTGGGCTATTCCAAAAGGCTAACCTGGGAAAACAGCGAAGCTGCAGAAAACCTTAAGTTGGCCACGCTTCCGCTCCTTCCATGCGAGCACGGCTGCAAAGACATTCCCAGGGATGGGGGGAAGAGCTCGTGCTGCTGGAAATGCTCTGCAAGCAGGCAGAGAGCTCAACAGGAGCGAACACACTCTGATTTGCTGTGCTCCAGCCCCGAAATAACAGAGGTCAACCCACCAACAGGTATGTTGCAGCACATGTGCCTCCCAAAAGGCAAGCCTGAGCCCAACACAATTTCATTTTAAATGAGCAGAAGGAGAGAGAATGAGAGGGTCCAAGAAGGCTTCTGGAGAAAGGGAGAAGAATGGGAAGAAAGAGGAAACGTAAATGAGATGCACAAGTTTAGCATCAACCACAAATGGAAGGAATCAAAAGAGGTCAACCTGCAACTGCTCTCAGGGTAACACAAGCCACGAGAGCCGATCTTCTCTGAAGATCCCTTTTTTAGGCAATTTTAGGAAGCAGGGAAAAAACAGAGGTATGCACATCTTATCTTTCAGACTGCTTGATTTGTGACTATTTTGAACTGAAGCGGCAGACCAGAAGAAATTCTGGATTAACCTGACTTTCTCAGAGCGACCTGGAGGCAGCTGAAGTGCAAGAACAGAAGCACAGCTGCCGGAGCTGAAGAATGCAAGCTTCTGTCCCCAAAGCAGAACCAGCCAGCATTCCCTGAACCATCAATGCTTCAGGGACAAATCCCAAGACAACTGTCAGGAATTGGAATATTCCCAAACAAAGTTTTCAAAATAAAATGCAAACGAACCAACCAAACTGTGAGTTTTACTATTTTTAGGAGACACGGTCAAAGCCATTTTTTAAGACAAGAAAATGCAATCCAGCATTTCCTTCTTAAAAAGAAAAACACACAGAGAAATTGCTAGAAGTTTGTAGCTAAGTGAGGCCAAGTGTCACCTCCTGTGACATCCATGCAGAGGTTTCACCATTGTCACTCGGACTGAGAATTTTGCTTGGTTGCCTCTTTGACTGAGGCAGCACTCACACAGACGCAGCCAAAAACACGGTTTGCAATAACAGCTGAACGTTCGCTTCAAAATAATCCACCGGGGAGCTGACTGCAAGCTTTTCTGAGGCGAGAGGAGTGTTTTCCCCGCCCGACAGCAGCTGCCTTTTCTTAGAAAGCCAGCCTGTGCCCTGGGTTTCGGGAGGGAACCTGGCCCAGCCGAGGCAGCTCTTTCACTCTGATGTGAGCCCACCGCCTGCACCAAGCCCTGCGCAGCTAGGCTGCACCAACAGAGCTCCTTCTGCAAGCAAAAATGGACAATCCTAAGGGAAGATGTTTCCAAGAATTACACAGCTGGCTCAAAGCAAATTAACTAATGACTACTCGTATCCCACCTGTAGAGTTTCGTATCTGTGACATTAATGACCCAGTTATCTCATCTCCTTTCATCACCAGGAGAAATCCTCATAAAGTACCCACTCACACAGGCTAAACCAAGCACTAATTATTAGAAAATAAACTTTTGACTATTAAAATCATTTTTGATCTATTCCTCAGCTCAGTCAAGCTGCGGGTACAGAAAACCACCCAAATGCGATGCTATCCATACGCTACCTGACGTCAGCTCAGTTTACAACATACTATGTAAGAGGCCACCATTAATTCATGAAAGGTTTTTTCATTTCCATTTTCCAACTGAAAAATCACTGAGATACCTTGGTATGAAAGAACACTTGAGTGAAAATACATGCAATAATAAATCTGTCAAAGCCACTCACTGCAATTCTTTTCCCTGTTTTGAATCACGTAGTGTTCCTTAGGCAGAGAGGCTACCCCCTCTCATTACTCATTCTGTTGTAACTCAGTTTATTATCAGTGTTTACTAGATAAAAACGTAATAAAACCACAACTACTTGGGTTTGTTGTGTGTGTGTTGTTTTTTTTTTTTTTTTACACCATTAAAAGTTTCCACACCACTATCATTTTCATCTTACCTCAAGCACTGGTCCAGCTCCAAGAATAATCTGTTCTACTCCGCTAGCAAATCCCTTCTGGCTGAGGGCAGTGAGGTGATGAATCAGAAAGTTTGTGCTCTGTGTTTTTCCTGACCCACTTTCTCCCGAAATCACGATGCACTGGTTCTTCCTCCGCTGAAGCATGGCATGGTAGGCCACGTCTGCCACGGCATAAATATGGGGCTCCAGCTTTCCCAGCTGATGGTTATCATACATTTTGACATATTTAGGATTATAAATAGGTAGAAACTTGAACGGGTTAATAACTATTAGGATACTGCCTACGTAGGTGTAGATTTTTTCTTGCTTAAAGCGGTTTCTGAGATTTTCCAAGAGCGTTTTCTCGTTTAAGTCTGGCAGGCTGCACAAGTCATCATAGTCCTTCTGCTGCGGCTGGGGCAGGAAGCCCCGTTCCACCATCCTGCGGCGCTCCTCCGTCACCCGCAGCCATGACTGCAGGCTCCCGTAGTGGATGGACCCATCGAGGTTCTTCTCCCGCAGAAGGAAGCGGTAATCCTCGCCACTTATCCTGTTCTCCAGGGCCATGCGAGGCCACAGCATCATGCGCTGGACTGGGCAGTCCGTAGGGTTGAGGATCCATTCCTCCCCACCGAACTCCTTCACTTCTGCAAGGACGTAACATTTTGTTTTCTCGAGCTGGAGTTTATTGATGAGCGAATCGATCACCTCAGCAGCCGTGGACGTTTTCCTGGCGGTGATGGGACAATAGATCGTCCCTTCTGCGATACTCCCGGGATATATGTGCAACGTGTACTCGCTATCCTCAAAGCGTCGTCTGCCTCCAACATCATTTACACTCATATTGGATCCTTTCCCATCAGTACCTGCACTGCATAGTTAGGACGTCCTGTACCTTGTCAGGTCATCATGTTATCAGCACTGAAAATGAAAAATAAACAAACAGGTTAGGTATTTTATCTTTATCTATGAGATGCAGTGCAACGTAGCAGCTAAGTAATGATACCAAGCACCTAAAAGTAACCGATCATTCCCAACTGACACCTGAAAAGAGAGCAGGGTAATATACAAAAAAAAACAACTTAATATACCAAAGCTGTGGCCAAAAATAAACCCCACCCAGTCAGCACGCATTTGACACCCAAACACAGGCTCAGTTCTAGCCGGACACAGCCACCCTCATCACCTCAAACTTTGATCAGTTTTTCCCTGACCCTGAGGCACCAAAGATGCAAGCAGACCCTCTGCTTTTCCATCAACATACCTTACTGAGAATAAAATCAACAAGAAAAGCATTATTTTGTGAACAACATACCAGACAGCACACCGAATCAACAGTGGCATTGTGCTCACGTCAAAAGTTGGTTTGGTTTAATCAGCATTACCAAATAACTTCTTGAGAATTAGTGCCTCTACTTCCATGTTCACGCACTGCATGAAAACCCAGACAAAGTATGGGTTTTCATGTATGTATGTTGTATATTTCAATGTATGAAAACCCAGACAAAGCTAACTGTGACTTTGGAAAACACTCCATGATTTTCCCAACGCTGACTTCCCGTGCACACAAACTATGTATTTTCTAGACACTCGAAGAGAACTAAACCTCTTGAGATTTTGAACAGTTGCATAAAATGCTAACTTACAAAGCTCTGATGTGTCACCTTGCAGGCACGTTCCAAACGAAAGGAAAATGCCGCCTTTGTCAACTCAAAGGCCTGAACAGGAATGCTGAACAGCATTTAGACTCTTGAAACAATGATTTGCCCAGTCACAAGTTTTAAAAAAACAGTCGATTACTCAGCTGTCACAAGCTTCACGCTGTCTCAGGCTATAAGACATCACACAATTCCTGCGTTGCTCTAAGAACACAAACTGCTGATATGCCCAATGCTTTGCTGCAGCACTAATGGGACCAGGAACTTGTATCGATTTAATTTACCTCCTCCGACCGCCGCTCTGAAATCCAGACTGCAGTAAGAATCACCAAGTTATAGCGTGTATTTATGGAACACAACACCTTCAAGTTGCAGGGTATTGCCACCCCATCAATGGCCCTTTTCCCCCACGAAGTCCACCTTCTTCCAAGGTGTCCACATTTAACACCAGATGTGAAATGTTACAGCCAACTCACTCGTACAATCTCATTTTCTTTCTCTCTTGCTGCTTAAAAACCAGAGAACTCAAACCTCCAGTGTTGAAACATGCAATGCAGATAACTTCCCAATCCCTATGAGAACAAGGCACCCCACCACTGGCCCCAAATAAAGGCAATTCCAGACTTAGAGGTCCGCAGCTCTCCAGAGATGGGATGCTGTAACAAACACACAACTCCCCTCAAAGATCTCCAAGTTATTCCAGCATGAAGACAAAAGAGAACCAAGGCAGGTGAAATTTAATACAGATAAAGGTTTGTGTGATGGACAACCTCACGCTGAGCTTTCCATCAAGCTCTGCCCCATAGGAGTGAGATCCTGCATCTATGACTGCTCCCTGACAGCACCAACAAGATGTTAGTAGTGGTTAAAAAGAAGAGGTCAAAGCCCAACTGGGTTTGGGGTATGCCTGAGCTTCAGGAATTCGGTGTTGGGAAACATTCAGGGGAAGCGTTTTGAATGCTCACCCTTTCCCTGCGCTCTTCCCAAAGTCACTGTTGGCACCCGGAGCCAAGGCCCCCATCCGAGCACCTCCACCCTCGTGTTCTGCAGCAACATGAGGCAGAGATTGGGCTATTTGTTTAATTTATTGCGCACGTTTCTGAGGTCCTCAAATGAAAAGCATTATTTTATGTTGCATTGTTTCTCGCTCCAATATTTCACCAAGTGTATTATCCCTAGCCACATGCTATTTGAAGCAAAGAAATTAATATGTCACAGTGAAATACATCTGGCATGGCTCCGCAGTGCAATGCTTGGTAGCAGGACATATATTATATACTGGGAAGGGCTCCAGCTGCTTTCCTATAGGTTTAGGCTACGCACAGATGCAGCAGAGATGATGTCAGTTAAGTGCTGGGTTGGGCTTTCTTTGTCTAGCTCCTCGACTCCAGTATCAGCCTTTCTTTAAGGAGGAAAAAAAAACACTTAAGCTCAGTAATTCCTCACCAAGATCTCACTTCAAAGCTTACAACAAGATGGTTGGCTATTTTTATTCAGGTTATCTGAGCGTATCGAAGGCTGCTGACTCACATGAGAGCTGCAAACAGTACTGCAAGTCAGCCATCCAGAGCAAAGCCTCCTTCCCTGCTGCCTCCTCCCTCCTCCAGATACTTACAAGCCCAGTAAGTTCTCCATAAAGCAGCATCAGCAGCCTGCCACTCTCCCCCACCTCCCCTAAAGCTTTCATCCCTACAGATGCTTACCCCACCTGCACCCAAACAGCTCCAAGACCGAGTGCCAAAAGCGCAAACCTCCTGCAGAGCCAGGGCCAAGTCTCCCGGAGCTGCTCCAGCGCCAAGAGCTTCCACCAACCACATAGAAATTCGGCAAGGTGAGAAAGTGAAGAGGCGTTAATTTGAGCCTTATAAATCCCAGGAGGCAGGCTACGTGATTTGCTTATAATGACGTTAAACGCGGCTTGGAGTATTGTGTCAGGTCAAAGAGACGTTAACGAAGGTAATTGCTTGTGGTCTCCCAGCCGCTGAGGTGCAAAAGCCTGGCTCTGCTCAACATCAAACGCGCCTCCAGCAGACAGCGAGTTTTAAAACCATGTCGGAGAAAACACTGCACTGAAACACGAGTAAATGGTAATTAGCAGGTGTCGGGAGAGGGGCTCTCTTCGTGAAAGGTGCTCTAGCAGACTGTCATAAGCAGCTTTTTTTTCTAACTAAACACTGTTTTGGCGTTCGGATGCAAATACTTTAAATATGGTCATGAAAAGTACAAAACAAGAAGAGGCGCTCTGCAATCCCTGACCACCTGCCCTACACACTGCTTTAATTACAGACATCCAGTGTCGCTGTGTGTTTGCATTTAAATGAGAGCGGATCAAAGATGACAATACATCTAAGTAGGCAGGCCTCTTACAAAAAAAAGCTATTATCTTACTAAAACAGGATGCCTGTCTCTGGACCCAATCAGTGGCAGATTTAGGAGTACCTGACTTCACCACCAAGCTATCTTTCAACTGCTTCACTAGCACACTGCCTTTGGCAAGGATGAAGGATGCTGATGCTGCAGAGACTGACAGCTGGAAGATGCATGACAAATAAATGCAAAAATCCTTGGCCAAAACGTTTGGATTATGCATTGCTGAGAAAGGAAGGGTTTGGAAATTTATGGCATTTTAACCTATGTGCTTTTATCTTAATATTTTCTGTATTTGTTTACATTTTCTGTATTTGGATGAAGACTCTTACTCAAATTGACCCTGCACGCTGATTTTGCTCACTTTGCTGTAACATAAATCTACTTGCAACATACAAAGCATGACCTGGGCACAAATGCGAGGCTGCAAACTAAGCCTTATGCCCTCCTACCTAACAAAGCAGATTCATATTTACAAGGAACACAGAATCCCATATAAAAATCACAACAAAGATCTGATGACATGCTGAACAGGTTGACAGAAAAAGTATATTAAAATTCTGGTGGTCAACTAGGCTTTGTGCATACACTGAACTTGCACATGGTGTTTTAAATCCACACTACAGGCAATCTTTCATTAGTTGACCACAGCTTACGGTACTTAAACACTGGTAGTAAACGTGCTTTCTTAAAGGAAACATATATGACTGTATATAGGGAGTGTTTTTGTATTGGAAAATGCATTTTCAAGCAAGTGTTATTCTCTAAAAGATATCAAATGAAATGCAATGGTTCGATTACCTTCGGAAGGGAACAGTGTTTAGACCAACTGGGACAAAGCCACTGCAACAAACCAAGCCAGGCCAGTACACTGCTAGCAGGATGCTCCAGAGCACACTGCTCGCTGTCTATGAGCAGGCACAAGGAAGCACTGCAAATTTTATGGGACCAGATAGGTAAAAAGCAGGGAGAAAAGGGGGCTGGGGCCTCTGCGATAAAGTATTTACCACAAAGTGCATGAATGGAAGCTTTTGGTTGTGCTGTTTCCTGCTTTTCTGCCCAGAAAGACAAATCTTAGTATTTCCCTTTTCAGGGACAGCGTAAGAAGCATGCAGCAAAAAGCCAAAATAAACTGTCTAGTGGAAGCATCAGTACCCGCCATAAATAATTTGAGACAGCTATAGCTTGAAATCATGGCCAGGGTTTGCCAAATACTGAATGACCAAAAAAAAGAGTAGTGTCAGTGTTGAGACTGCTAGAAGAGCAACTCTGGAAGCAAAGTTCACTTTGCTGTATTATAGCATCACATAACCCAGACAAGTGGCTACAAAAATAGCAAAACTTTCTCCCCCTTCCTAATCCTCAGACGACTGCAACGGCCCGGGTTGCTCAAGACTGACTGGGTTCACCCCTCCACTGGTACGTCAAAACACATACCATGTGCCGCCGAAATTCCTGAAATAGATAACTTAAAAATCCGAAACAGCCAATTTAAACACACTTCACCGTTTAACCTGAACATACTGGCCTGAGAGCTCTCTGAAATTCTCTTAGGCAGCAGCAAATGGTCCAGGCCCGCCGCTGCCTGAAACACAGGCAGAGCAACCCCCTGCCACGCAAGCATTACCAGACCAAAACGACTGTGACAGCTGCCGCTGGAAAACTACAGCAACCAGAAAGGCAGAAAAGCCCATCTAGATGGCAAACCTCTCCTTACACACGGAGGAGAAAAAATAAGGGCAGAGAGCTCCCTTCATTTACAAACAAAAATGTGCATCAGTCACACACAGTCTGGATGGTGTCAGTCATCCCGAACACGGTTATTGCGCGCAGTTTTACAAACCCATTCATTTGGCAACCTATACAGTGCTAACCCTCTCCTTTTTATGGTCTCTCTCTTCCTTGCTCACCCTGATTTTCTTCTTTCCATGATGGAAGAGAAATATCCCATGGTAGCTTAGTCAATGACTTCAGTGAAACTCTCTAAGAACCTCATGGTGCACATGCTACCTAAAACTAGCATTTCTGTGCTCAGGTATTGGTGCAGGGACAACAGGAGGTGCAAAGGGGGGTGCCTTGCAGTAAAGCTGTCTGCAAGAGCTCCATAAGAAGAGTTACATCCACAAAGAATTACAACCACCAAAGGAATTAAAACGAACGCAGGAAAAGTGAGATTTGTAAGTATTGTTGTGCCAGTTTGTAATCACAGGTCAAACTGAGCTCTTCAGAAGGCATAAGAAACTTGGAAAGCAAAGAACTCAGCCCTCCAAGATTCTCCATATTCAGAGAAAAGCTCTCTCAGATAAGTTTCAGGGTAGCTTATTTGGACTGTCAGGTGTCAAGCAAGAACTGATACGCGACTGCCACAGCCACCTAACAAACCTGGTGTCCCTTCACTTCCTGCACCTCAGCAAACCCAAACGATTCTCTCAAAGCCTGCAATCCAAGGCAAACTCGTAAACCCCAGAAGTTGTTTTTTTGGCTGTTATCGTCATGAGAAAAGGAGAAACAGCATTTGGCAGGCATCAACCTCCATCCCTCTGGTAGGGGGAAGAAGGTGGAAGTATTTCCACAAGCAGGGGTCACCCACCACTGCCATGCCTTTGGGGTCAGAGATGTGCACTCTGCCCCAAAGAAGATTCCCAGAATATGAAAGGATTTGTGAACACTCAGCTGAAACCATGTAAATAGTTCCCAAAGGTTTGCAGTTGCCCACGTTAAGTATAACCTAAAACAGGTTGCAAGCGCTTTGTGAGCTGTTCCTAAGCTCACTGGCTTTTTCATTGACTTGAAAGTTGAGAAAAGTCATCTCAGGCTTATTTTTCCTGTGTTTACATTTTTATTCATCACTTTCAGCAACGGCATCAGCATCTTGTCTATTCCATCCTAAATAATGAGGCTTACACCTATTTAAGAGGCCCATGGATACACAGAATACCTCTGCAGATGACTCCCCCTTCCAGAACCTGGAATTACCCCGCATTGAGGTTTTGCTATTCCCCTGTGCTCCAAGAGCTATGAACACTGCTCAACAGTTCCTCTCCTAGCAGCTGGAAGCAGGGCTAGGACACTGGTACCCATTAATCATCCTCTTGCTGATGTCTCGTGTGGAAATCTGTCAGATTACAGCCAACTGTTCTCCAAGACAAAATGAAAAGGAGAAGTATCTAGATATACACACCTAAAAAACCCACAGGAAAAAACTGTTGCAAAGCAAATCACTCCTAGAGACCGCTGCAAATGAGGAACTGAATTAAGGCATGAATAATATCACAATCACTTACTCTTCCCCTTAAGGTCAAAGCACCTTCTGTGCAGAGAATGAATCAGTGTTCAAGGAATTAATCACGGCCGCACCGTGAATGAAGCTCTTGTCTGCGGGGTTCCTGCCTCGCTCACTGGAGAAGCTACAGTAGGCACAGAAGAAGGCACGCTGTAAAACAGAAAAAAGGGACTACAGGAAGGCAAATTGCGGTCTTGTGATTCAGGCAACTGAATGAGAGAAGTGCCTTCCATCCCTGCTTCCGTCACACGCTTTCTGCATGATGCTGGGAGGCAAAAGGAGCGGTGCAAACAAAACCCGACGCAGACAGCCCCAGCTGTTCCTCTTTCTTGAGATCCCAACTTGAGTCACAGCAGCTGAAGCAGAGGCGTATGTTGCCTTTTTTGGGGGGGGGGGGGGGGGAAACCCTAATAAAAGCAGCTGGAAGCAGCGTCATCATCCAGCACCCATCAGCATTTCTGCAGAAACTCCTTTTTCTTAGATGTTTCCTAGCTTCTGAAAGTTGGACCTTACACATATAATGTTACCTACGTAATACTATGGTTTGTGTTTTTAATATAAATTAGACTGTGGTCACAAATGAACAAACAGAGTGACTCTGGTCTTCAGAACCAGAAAACCCACCCTGTGATGGATGGGTGATAATCCAGGACCACAGGGGCCAGAAAGAAGAGCAGCCAAGAAAAAATAAGGAATAAAATCAAAGGAGGCGTGCCGGTGCTGTGCCTTTAGCGCAGCCATCAGAGATCCCAGAAATATTTGCTGAAATACTCTGAATGCACATAGCATCTTCCTGTCATTTCATGAAGCACATCTGTAGTTATTTATATTTCTGTTTGCAGCTAAAATTTCACGTATCAAGCCTGAAAAAAAAACACCCAGTGTTTACAATAAAAATCTCAGGGAACCTGCTAAAAATGAAGGATATGGAGTGTTAGAGCAGAGAGAGACTGCCAAGTGTCACAGGAGTTCACGCTGATGACATCCCACCAGCCCCAAAACAGACACCAAGAACACCTATTTCAGAGCTCAGGGATTACACAGGTGTTAAAGACAAGACGCTTCTATCCTATGGAGCTCAGGAGCTTCGAGAGCAAAGCCCAGGGGAACAAAGGCATCCTGCACCTTCTAATCCAGCCATGCAGGCACTGGTGTTAAGAGAAACCTGGCTACAGCCACCTGGAAAGCGTGCTGAAGGATGCAACTGCAGCAGGGGAGGCAGCACCCTTGGTCCAGAACAAACAGGCCTGAAGCAGGAGATGGGCAAAGATGATCCCTGCCTATGCAGAAGCATTACATCTCACACGACTGCACGACACTAGTGCCCAGCTGTCACTGCATCGCTGCATTAGAAAATGTCAGAAGTTAAGTGAAATCGGCGATTTGCGTAACACAATGTCACCGCGCCGTTTTTGAGTAGTGAGTCAAATAATCTCATGATGATTTCAGGGTGTTTTTTTTCCTCCCCAAAGATTTCAGGAGCACTGATGTTATCTGGCAGAGGTTTACACAATCAGGCTGCAAAGTCAAATTCACGTGCAGTAGTGCTGGGAGTAGCTGCAGCTTCATGATTGCTGGTCTCTCCTTCCTCAAGGACTACAGATGCAACCAACAGTGGAAAAGGAAGGGTTTTACAGCCTTCTCACTGAAAACTCTTTTTGGCTATCTGTCATATTCAAATGCAATATTCCAGTGTTCCCAAGTCAATTTTATTACATTGCACAAAAAATTATTATCCATCTGCTCCCGGAGATCCATCAATACATAAAAACCTGAGCTTCCTCTTCCGTCAGAAAGACATTTCCAGCTCTCCTACTGATAGGATACATCCTGAAAATACATACTCTGAGATTAAAACAAATGATAAAAGCCAACTCTCATTGGCCTTAGGCCAAATACTTAAAAAAAAAAAAAAAAAAAAGCTACATTTTAAGTACAACATACCTTTTAATAAACTGCAGTTCAAATAGCCAATTCTCCAACAAAAACCTTTTCTGTTCCATTTGTCTCCTATCCCTTAAGTGACACCATGGTTCAGTTCAAACTCTCTTGCAATGTCATTTCCAAGCAGTGGTTTCTTTTGCTGCAACTCTCACTTCGGAAGTACAAATCAGCAAGGCTTGGACACCATCCACCCAGGTTCTTTCAAAATCCTCCAAATCCTCAAATGTCATTTCCATAACGTTATGAATGAAGGCAACCCTCGCCTCGCTGCAAAGCGCGTATGGGTTTCACCTTCCTGTTTGCTACTTCTGCTTGCTTCACCTTCCCGTTTTCAATCGGCCGATGAAATCATTTCCCAAAAGAGAATAATCTCCTCTGCAGTAAACGAAAGCCAGCCCTCAGCAGCAATGACTGCAGCCTCACCAGAAAAAAAGCAGCTGCTCCTGGCTGGAGCTAAGGTTCACATTAAGTGAGAGACGACACCATGCATCACCCTAACGCGCCCATCTCAGAGTTCAGCAGCCCAAACAGCCTCGTACACCCCAAGCCAGCAGCTATGGCACCATTAGCTAAGGGGAAAATAATGTACATGGGAGCACCAATCCTCTAAACACCGTACTATCGAGGACTTGAACCCAGGAACACAATAAACCTGAACGATTGTGTGCCAAGCACAGGGTGCTGCGAGCCAAGGCACTTGTGGAGAGAGGTTTCCCTTTCTGTGGGGGACTCAGTGGTGTCCAGCCACAGGGAAGCCCCTAGCAGGGCACCTTCTCCAGGTGGGCATCTCACAGCACCTCTCCTGGCACGCTCTGGACGAGCTAACTCATCCTGCAGCCTTCAACCTTCTCCTCCCTCACCTTCAGGTTCCTCCTGCAATTCACTGTTCCTTAACATTACCAAGACCAGCTTTAACCAAGAGTTTCAGCAATCAAAACTCTACTTACAGAAGCAAGAGAAACACTTGTTCCATTGCTCCTTTTAGTACAAGGCAGTACATGTTCAACTGCTTTGGATGCTCGCAGAGATTTGCATCAACCAGAACAATTGTTTTCAGAGGGTCAGCAGGGTTTCTTCCAACACGGTAAGCTTCACAGCTACTTAACAAGTAGTTTATATGGAAAAAAAAAAACCACAACAAAAATACTTACTAAATTAGAAGCCGCGGATTATTTTCCCCTTCTACAAATTGACCAGAAAGCTGTTTGTTCTGACCCTCTTAGCCAAGCGGAGTACGCTTTAAGCAGAGGGACATCAGACAAGGCACGGCGAGGCAGAGGCCGGTTTCCCTCCCTCCCCTTTCTCACCATCACCGAAAGCTGGAAGCCCCGGAACAACCTCTGATTTTAGAAATTGCAGACACAGAGACACAGAGAAGCTTCCACCCCAATAAATGGAGTACGCTCCAACAGCATCCTACAAAACCAGTGCGGAGCCTCTTGGCAGAGGCAGAAAGGAGCAAAAGGTCCACGTAAGGGGCAGGTACCCCGTCCCATTACCTGCACGCTGCAAGCCCATGTGCGGTCTGGAGTGACTTCAGCCTCCGTGCTCTCCAGAACAGCAAAGAAAAAGTCTTGGCACGTTTCTGAACGCGTTATCAGACATGAGAGGAAAAGGAATATTAAAACTGTACTGCCAGATCTGCTCGGTTACCTTAAAAACAAACAAGAAGGGTGAATCATATTTTAAACAAGACTTCCAGCAACTAGTTTACGAAAAAAGAAGTCTTTTTCCTCTAAAGGCCATATTTCAAAAAAAAAAAAAAAAAACAACTCATCCCACAGATTATGATAATTTACAAGGGCACGAATAGGTTGTTGCATTTAAACTAACCACAAAACAATATAATCAAACTCAAAATTAAATTGTCAGCTAAGTGCCACAACACCAGCGTGTCCTTTAAACATGAAGATGAGTACTCTGAATGCAGTGGGACATGAAACTGAAAACAAAGCTTTCTTGCAGTCCAGGAAGTACTGAAAATACCTTGAATTATAGATGACAGCTTCACTAAAAATAGTCATTGTCAGGTATCTGACAACACAGGCTTTGTAGTTCTTGGAAAACATTAATATCTAAAGGAGAAGCAAAAAAAAAGGGAGGGGGGAAACATGCAAGTATTTAATAATGTATACCACCTGCCTTTTGCAAAAATATTTCAAATCCACTGTTTCAATCACTATTTTAAAACTGAAGGGATAGCTTGTTCCAAATACCACTCAGCATTTGCTCTCATCCAGGTTACCCCAATTACCACTTCCAGCTCGACTCTCTGCATGGAAGCAAGTCTTTTGCCCACTGAGCCCCAACAGGGGCAAGGTTTCCTACAAGAGTGTTGTGTTTCCTAAATTCCCTGCTTGTTTCTGGGTTCTGCAGCTGCAGGAGCGAGCAGGCAGCTCCCATGAGAGGACACGGAACTGCAATCAGCGGCTGTTTTAATTTTTCATGGTGTACGTGAAAAGAGCTGTGCATTTCTTCGGAAGGCCAAAGCAAATTGGATGCCATCCTGGCAGCACTGCCAGTATTTTTAATAGAGAAGGCAACAACTGGGCAGCCTGTAAGAAGGGAATATTTGAGGGAATTAGTGATCCTTCTAATATACGAGGTGAGTTGAGGAAGTTTTCACCTCCACTGCTCGTCTATGTACATGCACACAGAGCAAAGAGAGATGGAGAAGTCAAGCTGTGTTTTGAAAAATGGATCTGACACACTAATGCATGAGAAAGATGCCTTGCTCCAAGCCCTTATCTTCTGTAATGCCGTCAGACAGCAGATTAACTCACTCAGATTGCGGCATGGCAAGCTAAGTGCACCAGAGACAGTGAAAGCTGGTTGGGAAAATGAAAACAGAAGTCAGCCTCATGATCAGAAGCCGACAAACACCTATCATTCCGAGTGTGTTCCCTCCTGATCTCAAATCAAAACAAAAAAGCCAAAGTTCTCCGCGTTTGGCAAGTGGGGATTCTTAACAGACGGCACCATCCTTATGGACACAACAACCCCAAGCCTGCAGAAAAGGCTCACATAATGAGAAAGCAACACACCAGAAATCATCTTTACTGCTCTTTACAATGAAAATGACCAAGTATTTACAGCAGCAGCTACGACACAGCACACAGCCATCATAAACACAGATTTTAGGATACAAGCCCTTCAGGTTTCACTGGCCTTCATATGCCTTTTGCTAATGGTACATTGCTGAGAAGGATGAGGAAGAATGCATCCTGAACTCCTGACCCATCTGGAGTAAATAAAGTTGAAAAGTACAATTCTAGGTTCTGGAAAAAAAAAAAAAAAACACAGAATCAGTCCAATAAGGTAAAAAAACAAGGCTGTCTCATCTGATGGTTGGAGATCTGGTTTCTTTGGAGATGAAGCAACAAAAACTAGCAACATTCACAAGATCGGCAGCAGAATGATTTCCACGCTTCAGTAGGCACAAATTGAAGTGAGCATATTCAACTGGAACCAGCACAAGCTATTTGCTTTTTCTCTCCCAGCTGGACTCCCTGAAACTTCCACAAGCCAGCCCCGTCCTCAGAAAGGCTACTTTCCACCCAGAATAAGAAGGCACGAGGGAGGTGGGAGGTAAGCATCCCACTTTTTTCCATTGGCAGGCATAATTTCTCATTAGAATAGAGCAACACTAAAAGCCATAGCAGAAGACAGGCCTTTCCCTCCACCTCATCCCCTCAAGTAACAGAACAGATTCAACCAGCCAGAAACATAAAATTCTGACCTGGTCCATCCTCAGAAAGGGAGCATTTAAAAAAAACAGGCACGGAGCACACAGCTCAGGCAGCCGGCACCGCTAAAGGTCGAGCATCCCCCAATGACTTGAGAAATTAGATGAGATTGCAACAGAATAGTACCCCATCCTCAAAGACGATTCCACATCCTGAGCAGAAATATCTCGGGGAGGAAGAGGAGCTGTTAAGCGAGGCCTGCAGAAGTGCTTCTTCGACATCTGTTCAGGCATTTACCACCCAGCGGCTCCTAAAGCTGCTTCAGCAATGGCATTTGCCCTAATTGCAGGCGGTGGATAATCACATTTATCCCCAAACTGCTCGCTGCTGCTTTGAGGGGCGCTAAATGCAATATGAGAAAAATCTCCCACCTTACATATTCATTTTCTTTAAGATCTGCTATAAACCTTAAAGCCTCCCTGAGGATATTTTGGTCTGGAACATTTCAGAGGTGATTCTTCTCATTATTCCATGAGTGCTACCTTCAGTTGCTGTTACGGGGTTATTCCCAGGGGAAGTCAGTCTGAACATCTCGGAGGAGCCCACACCGGCAGGCACCTAAGAAAACCTCACCGTCCATCTCTACCGACGTGTTAGGAGCCCACTAGAAGAAACTCTTGTACTGAACCTTGCAGAGCCTTCTTGCATTTCTCTGGTTTTCACCATAATGCTGGCTCCTTCAGCTGCCCTGTGCCCTCCCTTTCCCCTCCTACTTCCCATCACAGGCAATCTGTCTCTCCTGATTTCTCTTTTCCCCCTTACAGAGGAAGCAGAGGCCTCTTCACCACGAATCCTGCAGCTAGCTCAGCCCCCTCCCTGTACCAGTGCCAAAAACTATCAGTGCCACGGACACAGAAGATGAGATACAGACATCCCTCAACAAGTTGCAGGACACTGGCATCTTAAATCTCTTTTTTTGTAAAGAACAGTAGCAGTATCTTTGAGATGCTTTCTTTGCTAGTATAAAGAAACCACCAGTAAGAAAGACTATTGCATTTTTGTTAAATGCAGAATTAACAACTGACTACACACTCCTTTATGCTTATTTTTCCAATTATTAGGACTTCTAAATTAGAGAGCAACCAGATGACTTACATAAGTTTGAAATGATTTATCAAGCTTGTTTTCTATCTCCACATTTCCTAAGAGAAGGGCTCCATAAAGAAGCAAGGTCCCTGGAATGACCACCTCTGTTTCTGTAAGGGAACCCGGATTCAATCCAAACCCTACAGAGGACCATTTCCACGAGCAGACCACGTTTTTCAAAGCATTGCCCCAACTCTTGCTGTCACATCCGGGATACCAAACGTCCACACGTAAAAATTTACGTTCAACACGTAAAATTTTCAGCTGAAGCATTTTCAACTTTGTGTGTGCATACTGCATACCTTTTTGATAAATCTTCCATACTCACAAGATTAATTTCACAATACTCATCCACCCAACTACAACAGCAGTAACTAAAAGCTTCACACGTTGCAAGCAGAAGTTAGGGGAGGGGGTGCTGAGAATTTAACGTAACCCATGTTAACCGAACGCTTCCAGGTTACGACAAAGTATTCAGCTGGCATGAAGCCAGCAGGACTCTCCATCAGAGAAAGAGGTCAGCGAAATCCAATAACAAGTATTTAAAAAGACAAGTAAACAACATTAGTTCGATTTTCTGGCCAGAGGCAAGGCAAGTTCATCATGAAACAGGGAGGAGGGATGGAGGGGAGACCCAGCAATAAAATAAAATAAAAATCAGAAGATTTAACCTATCATTTTTTTTCTCCCCCAATTACTTGCACTCCATTTCACTGGCAGAATTAGAAATATTAGGACATCAGCGCTCGCCACAACAGGCAGCTGCCCGGGGCCATAACACACAACAAGCCATCCTTCCTCCTGCAGGCTTTCGCTACAGCGATAACGGGTCGGGCACGGAGCAGATGCTGCCTCTCAGCTCTCATCAGACACACGGAGACACGGCGCTCGCCAGATGCACCGCCAGCTCCCAAGGTGAGATGCTGCACTCACGGACCCTCCAAACGTGTGTTGGAAGCAAGTGCAGGTGTGTTGTCACTCCTCCTGCAAATTTGGGAATGCACTCGGCAAGGAAATCATGAGGCGCGCTGGCTGATCTCACAGCAAGGTTTTTAGGACTCATCATAGTTCATCGCATCAAGAAAATGCGACAGGAATACCAAGAGGCATCCATGTTCTGTTACCATAAATGCACTGGCAGAAAAGGGACGAGCAAAAGCCAAGTTGCCACTAATCAACTCACATTGTTCAAAGGGCTGAAATAGATCTCACTATTTCTTCACCATCACCGCTTTACATGCAGGCTGTATTATTTGAAAGATAAGAAGAACTTCTCATATTGTCTTTCTATCTGTTCATTGGCAATAAGCTTTAAAGAGCTTTTTCACCCCACTCCGTAAAATGCTGTCCCTGATACACCACCTCCACCTCTGCTGCATGCACAGGAATCACAGCCCAAGATTCAGATCAGAAATCTGAGATTTCGCTGACTTTTCTGAAAGGCGGTATGTGCTGCTCTTGCCATTTCGGAGGGCTCAGGAGCTGCTGGAGGCTGAGGTCAGGCAGCAGCAATCAGGCATTTCCCACTCACAACACAGCCTTGATTTTCCCTGACAAAACTGATGAAGTTTTCCATGCTTGGACTCAGCCCAGAAGTCACTTTCTAGAGAAAATGCATTTTAACCAGCTTATTATTGTTGTTATCAATACCTCAATCGCAGGCAGAAACTAATATCAGAAGTTTCACACCCATTTAAGGGCATCAGTGGTTTTTAGCTGTTAGTGTTTGGCATCTGACACACGCACGGAAAACCATTTGTTGTGTTCTTGGTTATTCTAATTGACTTCAGCAGAAACAGCCTCTGACTCAAGTCTCATCGATTTTCCACTCTCCTTGATCCTTTCCAATCAAGCCTGCAGTGAAACTCATCTTCAGTTTGACTAAAAGCAGCATCATTAACCCTAACTTTTAAAGGGTAATCAGGTTTGACAGACCACAAGTTTTTAAAAGAATGAAGGCAGAGGGCTTTTTGTTGCCTGTTTTTAAACATGGTTGTCTGAAACTGAAGTCGGCTTTTGTTTTGATGGAATGAAATGCGAGACCAGAAATAAGGATTTAAAGAGCTTAGACACCAATAAAACACTAGTAAGCTGCACGAAGCTGACAACACCCCCAGGTCTCAGACTCCGGGACATTTTATTGTCCTTGTCCTTTCAGCTTCTGCCACATTTGCCCATTTCTCCCACTACCTTGCCAACTGCTCCTTCAGATACGTAATATTATTGTAAATTTTATTGCCTTATTCATCATTCTAATCCATAAGCTGCTGTTTTACACTTCCTCCTCCTCAAAACTCATCCCAAGCTCTCAGGTTTTTGATGGGGAGGCACCACCTACATCTCCATCTTCCAAACCACCACTACTAAAGGAATTTCCCAGTTTTACCCTCCTAACCAATTTTGTGTCCCTTCTTCAAAGTCTCCCTCATCACCCTTGGTAACATCAAACCCAGTTTCTGTTGGGAACTGAACTGCTGGGACATCTCTTCCGCATTCAAGAGGAGCAAGAGCAGCTTCCACAATGGCAAACCACCTTCTATTTGGCACTGATCTCCAAGAGAAAACTTCTTTAGAAAAGAATGAGATTTGGGGGTCAAAAGACACAGGCAACAAATACTTTACAACCATTTCCCAAAAAAGGACAGACGGACATTTTCTAGATAACATTGCACATTGATTTTTCAGTCATCTGTAACATCGAGCCACCTTGATTTTAGGTTATGGTTTAAAAAACTATTAGTTCCACAGAACACCCAGTACCACACTATTTCACATAGTTTCCCTTCATAAAATGCGAAAATCTTGGTCACATCTTTCAGCCTCTTGGACAATGATGGTTAATTCACTCAAAGACAGCCAGGAAAGCTACATAAACTGCTTTTCACCCCCCCCCCCCCCCCAAAAAAAAAAAACAAAAAACTATCTGGCAATCGTCTAAGAACCAGAAAAGGAGGGGACAGCACTTAGATCCCAGTCACAGGCCTGAAATCTTCTAGTGAGAGGTTTCAGCTTCAATAACCTAAAATATGGTAATAGATTTCATGGAGTAAAGTTACTCTCAGTAACAGAACACTACTTTCTTTAATTAGACTATTTCAAATTTATTTTCTAATGCCAATTATTAGCAAACATACTTTCAGAGTGTTTCACGATTTCTCCTCTACTAAGACCACAAGGTTTAGCATTTATATTTAAAGACACTAATTTCTACAAAAAAAACAAAAAAGCACTAATGAAGTACGTGTGAAGACGTTTCCCAACCTATGTTACCAAATAATCAAATTTACAAATGAACTTTAGTCACTTCTTGAGTCTAAGGACAACCTATCCATCTCTAGCACAAAACCACTTAAACTACTGCACATGTTTAAAGAAAGTATTTAGTACCCTCCAGATGATGTTAAATTTGTCAGCTTCAGTACCTTACTCTGGTGATTTAGCAAAATTTGGCGTGTTAGTGAAGCATCGAGGCAGCTTGTAATTGCAGCTCAGCTTATTCTTCAGGCACCGATCAGAGTTTCTTAGATAGGAGAAATCGCATCCTTCCCAAATGAGATCGTGCTTTCCGAGAGTATGCAATTCAATTTTGTGATTTACGCTTACAGTTAACTATGGCAATTTAAAAAGCCATTCCTGGAGTCTTTTACAAACAATGTAGCGTGCAGCCCCAAACACTTTTCTCCAAGAAATCTGAAGCAAAGCCCCTTTTCCAGCCTGAGCCGAAGGAAATCCAGCGCCGCTGCGTTCCAGCGCTGCAGGGAATGCTGCTTTTCCCTCTCCTTGCTATGGCCCTGGACCTTTAAACTCGCTGCAACACTTACAGCTGCTGCATGAACTTCTCCTTTTGCAATAATCAATGTTACATAAATTAAGGTTTAGAAGTCATTCATCAAGGTCACAGTGATGGGCTAGGGGGTAAAAGAAGTCCTCGCGTCCCAAGTGCCATCCTTCCTGACTGCTCTGAAAGACAACGGGAGATGGCACCACTCAGGGGAAAAAACAAAGCATCTTGCTCAGAGCTTCTCTGAAGACCTCCTACCTCTGTTACCTGAAAAACGGTGTACATTCTGGTATCGTGTGATAAAATAAAATGTATAAGCATTATCATTATCCGTCCAAAATGTCTTAGAGAACATATGGTATGGAAATGAAACTGCCTTAAATCTATTAACTTTGCTATGTGATGAGATCAACAGAAGGAAGCGTGAAGAAATGTTTAAAAATATATTCAGTGTAGGATCACACAACTGAAGAACATTCATCATCAGGATAATGTAATGACACTAGGAAATGAGCTAAGTAAATTTAAGATTGAAGTTTCATTTTTTTCTGAAGTGCATCTGTTTGGCTCATATCAACCTGAACCTCATCATTTAGCCACGCTGGTTTTCATCTCAGATGCATACATGTAAAAGACCCAGGAACATAAATCAAAAAGGCTTCTTCGACAAGCACTCATGAAAAATATGCTTTTAATTTATTTTTACAGTCCTGCTGAATAATCTGGACCCCAGCAGATCCTAGTTGCAGCCCTCCATGCAAGTATGGAATGGGGATGACATCTCCTTTCAGGTCAACCCTTACTGGTTTGCCAGGCTTTGTTTGTTTCTTGGTGTGTTTGGGGGGAAAACGTGTCAATCTTCGCTTGTAAAAGTTAGACCAGCTGCTTTTTCAGTAGATGAGAGGAAGAAGCCAAGGACAGGGATGTCCTGGAAGAAGCCAAGGACATCCACAGGCACAGCACGTTCCTGCAGAGGAGGTGACATCCCCCAACACTCTCATTCCCATTCTCATGCGACCATCGCTTTCTGAAATGGGGTACACAAAACTCTAGTGGGCTCACCGGGGAGCCAGTCATTAGAGGCTGGGAAGGTCTCTAGGGATTCCCAAGCTGAGCTTTAAGGAGATGTCAAGCTTTTAGTTTTTTAAACATTTCATGCACTCAGAGTACAAACACCTGGCTGAAAGTGTCCTCAGTGGGACACCAGGTGGAGGAGGGCTGGCTCCCTCCAACGAGCCAGGGGGATGCCCATCACACCCACCACCAGACACCCAGTTTGTCTGAGAGAGGCTTCTCCTGGTGCCTACAGAGCAACCAGACAGATCCATGGAAATTTCCAAAGGAAAGCGTGCATCAGCTTGCCTTTCTTCTCCCAGCCCCAGGCACACAAAGAAGGTAGTTTCCAACTCCTCTATCAGTTTAATTTTAAGGTGGACGACACAAGCAGAAGACAACTCACCTGAGAGCAACGAGAAGATGTTAGGCAGCTGCAGCCCTACCAGTTCTGCTGGCAAGCATCCTCAGGAGCACAAGTGAGAGGAAAACCAAGCAAAGACCCTGACGCAAAGAAGCTTTCAAAATTAACATGGAATTTTTGATGCACACAAAAGGAATTTTGAAGTGCTTCCTCTCAAATTACCTAAATTGATGATGACTGCTTTGTATATCATGCAACCATCTCCAGAATGCTGAGCTGGTTAGTGATTTCACCAACCACGGGGTCTGCGATATCACCTTCAGTACTCCCTCACCTCCCGGAGGTTATGGAGGCTCCTTTGTGCTGCAACACATCCAGAGCAAACTGAAGCAGCAGCAGTGCTTTCCCAGCCAGTGGAAAGAACGACTGAGTTAGATGTTAAAGGCACCAAATGATGGCACTAGGACATTTAAAGCAGGAATGAGGAGAAATATAAAATGGAAAAGGTTAGCTATTTTTACAAAGAAATATGTAAAAAAAAGAAAAAGGAAAAAAAGAAAAACAAGCAAACACCATTTAGTGGGTTGGGTTATGTTTTGCAAAGGTGGGAAGCCTTCCAAGGGCTGTCTCGGTGTTATTTTAGAAAAGGTTACCCTGCACCATAAAGCTCAGACATGAATTTTGCATAAGAAAAAGACACCTCATCTGTCCGTGACACCTGCCACTTCCACCCACATGCTCCCTCAGCAGATCTCTCCCATCAGCTGCAGGATCATCTCTGGAAGCAATTTTCTCTTCCTCTTCCCCTTACCAAAGAAACGCCAAAGAGATCCCCATTGCCACCAGCAGCACTCTGGTGCTATCTCCTTGAAGCTTCGAGGCTCTGCACAGCTCAACTCACTTGCTCTGCTCCACTGCCCGACCTCTGGGATATCTGGGCTCGGGACAGGGCTGCAGGACGGATGAGTGGTTTTATTTGCAATGGCAACAATCTGCTGCTGGCCCCCGCCATCCTCCTCCTCAGCAGGTCACTGGGCTGCGGAGGCGCCGCGTGAACGAGCTGCGCATATTTCAGACGCGTTGCTGGAAAGCCCAGCCTGGTGCAGAGCTGCCCACAAACACTGGATTCTTTATGCATTTTTCTGCGTGCACGCCGTAGGCAGCACCAGAAATATTGCACACGTGGAAAAGTGGGAAAAATATTTTACTTGTGTGACAGGGAAGGGGCTGGAAGCGGCCATCTAGCCGAATCCGGCTTTGTTCAGGGGCAGGAGCGCTCACTTTGCGAGAGGGGTAATTCGGGAACGGAGATAAGTTTGTTCCCTGTGCATAAATAACCCGCGTTCAAGCTCAACCACCGTATCTCAGCAAAGGATAAAGACCTTGGTGGTAATGCGCTAATATTTGTCTACTCGCTTATCAAGCAGGAGCCTTATTACCAAGGCTAATTGAAGCAGAGATTAGATTTCACGTATGAAGGAGCAGACAATAGCATCAGATATTCTTTGAACAACAGTAAATAAGATAAGCGTGAGTGCCACTACTGCGAATTTTCCCCTCAACAATGCCTCCAAAGAGCAGAAAAAGGGCACAGCAGAGCGGGGCAGACAGACAGACCACTAGGAACAACCTGAATGCCATCCCCAGTGATTCCTGTGCCTCCAGTAAGACATGTCTACTCAGACTTCCTCTGAAATGCTGCCAAGCCACGCACGTTATTCATGTCATGTTTCTGCTATTAAGAAGCTACAATGCTTTGTTTCATCCTCACCTCCTCATGAAGATGTCCAAGCAGCTACAAGTAGGTCAAGCCTTAATGCTGCGGTCTTAAAAGTCTTCTGCTTTTGGCAAAGTGCTGAAAACAGGCATTTTCCCTCCGAGACAAGGCTGCAGCCCGCCCTTAATCCCAACTCTCCTGTTCTTGCACAAATGTATTAAATGCGAGCGCCCTGAGACATGCTCAGCCTTCGCTGCTTCCTGTCCTGAGCGTGCGGCTGAACGCAGAGCAGGAAGGAGAAGCCTCAGCATGAGTTCCCAGGGCAAGAAATGGCACCAACGGGGGCTCTGAAGCAGCCGAGAACCGGCACCACGGTCTCTGTCTCCGCTGACAGTTCCCTAAGTAAGAGTGATTCTCAGCAGATTTCGTTTTGGTTTTGTTTTCCTACGCCAACAAAAAAAAACCAACACCCCGGTACCTCCAAACTAATTAAAGACGCCAATAAATCAATGCAACAAAAACACTTAGTTTTGGCTCATCCACAGAATCCAAAAGCAAGCTGCAACAGCACCAAGAGGAAGGCGATCAGCCGGAGGGTATGGAGAGCCTCCACTGGCCGCAGGCAGCTGCGCCGTCCCAAGCAGAGCGCTCCAACGGGAGCAGAAATCGCACGTGGCATCCGTCTCAAACCGCTATCGTGCCCGGCTGTATCATGCTAATCCTAGAAAAGGAAAGAGCTAATCCTCCCAAACACTTTATCATATTTCATTGCATAGACATCACCTCACTCTTCTCCGCCAGCAGCAACTACAAATAGTCTACAGGAAGCCACTAATTTCCTGAAAAGAGGGTTAACTCAGAATCATAGGAAACGGAGAAAACTAAAGCTGGTTATAACATTTTGACTGGGCTGAGCATATTGTAGGAGGAAAAAAAGAGTCTATCAATCATAGTGCTGAGCCTGACCAGAAACCTAGAGTCATACAAAATTAAATAAGACCCTCATTTATTCAAATCATTAACACAGACCTAGCAAAGTAGTGGGAATTATCTTCTTCAGCGCACATACCTACTGAAAGCCACTTTGCAGGCTTGGGTACAGTTTTAAAGTGTTCCTTTCTAAAGGGGACCATGCAAAAATCTCAGTTAGAGACAGAAGTAGAGCTATCTTGGTTGTCAGCTACCCCGAGCATCCCACAAATCCTAATAACATTGCTATTAAATGCTCTCACCTAAATGAATACTTGAAAAACTGACTGGCAGAAGAACCACAGGTTAAGCCACAGGAATAATACACGTCTCCAGTTCTTCCCTTGACTCTGCTCCCAGGAAAGCACATGCTTCAACCACTGCAGACTTTCGAATACCCCAAAGCTTACCCTGTATTCTGTACTAACAGTGTAAAAACAATGCAGTTTAAGAACTGCAATGCAGTGAAATCTCACTTGTTCAAACACTTCTCAACAGTTGTGCTGACAGATCAGAGGCACGTGGAAAAGAAATTCAGTGCTGTAGCTGCCAATCGCACGTTGCTTCTGCAGAAAACAAGCCTACATAAAACCTGAAGCTTTGATGACTTCGCAGAAAAGTTGGATGTAAAATGCCCTGACTGTCCCAAAACATAGCACACAAATGGAGAAGGGAACACACAGACCGACACACAAACACCATCTGAAAAAAGGATGAAAAAGTGCTTAAATATACCTGTAAGTATTATAGCAGCCCTCCAAAACTCCAGGGATTGCCCAACGTCAGATGCAGGGTAAGCAGGTGATAAAAAACAAACACACCTCTCCCAAGCAGCTCTGGCCTGTGGACTTTGTCACGCAGAGGAAACAATTAAGATGTGGGCAAAGGAAAAAAATGTGTGTGCAGTGTGGCAGCAAAAGAGGAACCAGAACGATCCCATCATTAAAATGTCACTTTCAAAATAAAAATTGAGGGGGCTAATCTAATAGAGACAGTAAAAAAAGGTCTCACTGTTAAGTAAGAACAGCACAGACCAAGTTTTGAAGCGCAGATACAACTTCACGATGCCAGTATGTAAAACCATATCTATCCCGTTTTGTCCTTTTCCCTTAGCACACAAAAATCTAAAGATAAAGGCTTTTCACTTTCATCCACACTTGTAAAACTCTCATCACAGGCACTAACGTTGGCTGCCAGAGCAGCTTCCCTCTGACCATGGCAATCTAACCCTGTCTCAGCCTGACAGAAAGTTGCTGCAAAAATAATTTATTTTTTCTCTATGACCACAACACTCTTTTCTTGCACCCTAATGCATTCTTACTGAGTTCATTTTACATTTTTATCTGCACCTTTAAGGCTCTTCCTCGTGCGTAACTTAAGATCCCTATCGAGAGGCTGGCTCCTTTGCTGGCTCAGGATGCCAATCTCCATTGCCAACCCATTAAGAAAAAAACAACAGCCACTTTCATGGTTTTCCAAGAGCCTTCCTTTGCCCGTTTGAGAGAAGCAGCCTCTAAGCATTTACCCATCCTTCTCACGTTCTCTCCAGCGTTTCCCTTCCTTGCGTGACACCTACAGAAAAGAAATGCCCCAGTTAGGGCTGTGCCCACACCTACCCGGAGCTTTTGGCTGCTGTTTTGCTGCCCTATGGGTGTGATGAAGCTGTTCGCAGCAGGTACTAACTTTTCTTCTCTCTAAGAGATGCTGGGTTGTAACTGGGGCACACAGGCTATGCAGTAAGTAAAAAAAAGTCTACAAATACTATATAATACTGTAAGCCATAAAAGAATCCCTCAAAACATTAAGAGTACATTTCAGTTGAAAAAATCCCTAAGAACTGGAGTAGGCCCCATAATGAGGAGGTGCTTGTATCATGCAAGTCACTGGCAATATATTCCCCAAAATCCCCAAGCTTTCCACAAGGCAGCCCCAAAGTTCCAAAACAAACCTTCTTCCAAAATCTGTGCTGCACATCCTTCAAGCTGCAGACTGACATCCTCTCCTGGATCCAGCCCTGTCTTTCCCTGCTGGTGGCACCATCCCAAATTCCTCCAGGTGGAACTGCTCATGCTCCCGAGCCATCTTGCTCAGAATAAATAAGCTTATGAAAAAAAAAATACCATTTTGAAGGCTTACAGCAATCTTGGTTTTAACTATAATGAGAGAGAAGCGTTGATATTTTTAGTTTTGCCAGGATGAAGGAGAGGAGGGCAGGAAACTCTGCTGGCATCATAGCTCCGAGCAGAGAGCAGCTCTACCTGTACCTTCAGGAAAAATAAATTCCCTTCCTAGTCCAGGAATTTTTTAGCTGACACACTAAGCCTGGAAATTGAGCTAAAACCCTAAATATGAACTCTACGAAAACAAGAAACAAAGAGGAAAACCAGCTCTGCTCTCCAATGGTATCATAGATCTGGGAGGGGTGGGCAAGACCCTCTGGACAAGCAGGTGCCTTGCTCACAGCAGCGAGAAGAAACCTTTCTCGACCTGAATTACCTGACTTCACCACGAATTTCCCTGAGAGATGGGTGCATCCTGCAGTCTCCTGCACATGAAAGGTTCCAGGACAAGCAAAACAGCCTTCGCTCAAGGAAAGTCCTGGTTCAACTACGGTCTAAAAGCATGGGCTTCTGCTTTGATGCGCTGCCAGAAGTCGCCTCCAGTGAGGAAGCCTGGGATGAGTCACGGCACCAGCAGAAGGAACTTGCCAATCTGGATGGAAAAGCATGAACAGAACTTTGCATTTTCTCCCCGCTTTTCCTCCCTGCTCCACCATATTCATTCCTGCACAGTAATTCTGAGTAATTGCACGCTGCAGGATGGTCAAACCAGCCAAAGAAAAGCAAAAATACACCGCAGAAGTGGGGAGGGTGTGCCAATCAGTGCCTTTTTTTTTTTTTTTTTCCTAAAAGGAGAAAAACTGAGACAAGGGTGTGTTAAAGGACTAAAGGGTCATCTGGTAAGAGTGCAGCAGAAGGTCTTCTTTACTGGCTTGCATGAATTATGAATTCCAGGCAGCACAGGAGTTTATTACTTTCCACACCTGTGCAACTACAAGCCAAAAGCTCATACTGCTTCTGCATCACCTCTTTAAATACCATTTCCTCTAATCGGAGTTAGTTCACACATAAATCCAGGAAAAAATCTTCTAAACCCTAAAGACAACCTCAAGAAAGACAACCCTACCCCAAGTATGCTCTCAAACTGGGGATAAAACACACCTCAAATTGATCCATTTCACATTTACATAGATGTATGGCTTAGTCTTTTTTTTATATATATAAATTAAAATACAGCATCTTGAGTGCAGAAGACAATTCCTTCTTCACACAAGTCCACATTACTCATATGCTGGGGGCATGGCATTCCCTCGCTTCATTCAAACCACGGTCACGACCGGTTGCCGTTGGGAAGCCTATTAAAGGAAAAGCAGTGGTAACATCTTTTCAGTCTCAAAGCAATCCGGCAATTCAGTAACACAACTACTCATTCAACACGTTCTTTACTTACAAACCAAACTGAAATTGCAAAACATCATCTGCTGTAGCTGCTGGCAGGACTCCCCACCAGAGCAGTTGAAATCTCACTCCATGCTTCTTTATTGTTTTTATCTCTTCAGCCCAACTACTAATTTAAAGGAAGCTGTGCTGGATGCTCTAATTGACCCTGTTCTCTTCCTTCCCCAGTTTGTCTCTATAATTAGCCCTTTCCAGCTCAGCCTAGCAAACAGAACCAGAAACAAGACCTTTCGCAGCCACACCCTGCAGACCACAGCAACTGGCTCGTATTGTTTGCCCAAATCAACATCTCTCTGCATTAACTGCTTCGGGACAGGAACAAAATTGAAAAAGGAAAAAAAAAAAGAAAGAGCGAACGCGTCTCCATCATTTTCAGGCACAGTGGAGTAAACGAGGCAGCTAACCCAAGCGAAAATTTCACCTGCAACACTAATCTGCTGGGGATACTTCAGAACAACACGAGCGTAACTGATACAAATACAAAATAATAGCCAGCACTGAATTCACGTACATACGACTTGCACTGCCACATATTTTAACACGCACAAAATGTAGAGAACAACTCAGCTATGCGTCGAGTAAGGCACCAGAAGGACCCACACCTTATTTGCTTGAGAACTTAGACGGTACGTAGAGAATGAGGAAGGGAAATGCAAAAAAAAAAGTCTTATTTTCCTACTTGCCTCTACAATTGGCTGTGATTCCTGCCAGGTGACCAAAGTTTTGTTTATTTTCAGGTACCTGGGCAGAAAAGCCAGTTCGGGCCCCAGTTGGCAGAGGTGCTGTGCCCCAGCAGGTACAGCACTGGCCCCAGTAGCGCCAGCAAAACGTGGGGGGCTTGAGGAGAAGCCCAGAGCTCAGCACCCTCCATCACCCCGTGGGTCTTTCCATCTGCGTCTTTGCATTCACGTAAGGATAACACTACAGCCTAACCAACAAATCTCAGCTAAATGAGAGGATTTTGAGCTTTGTTTCCCTCCAGCTCGGGTAGAAGCAGCCTGTAACCCCACACCTGGGGAGAAGCGAAGCGCTGAGGTCGCCTGCTTCTTCCCCAAGCACTGAGCAGCTCCCAGTACCTGCAGGAAGATCACAGAATTTTGAAATTAACAAATGCCCCGATGCCTGGGCTCAAATGGGGACGATACTGGGTGCAGCGAAGAGCTAACTTGCTGCTCAGTTTTCACGTTTGCCTTTGCAACTCGAATTTTTACCATAATTCTGCAGACAGACTGCCCCATGAAGCTTTTAGCCTCACGGAGCTCAGAACCAGAAGCCTTTGCCTTTTGGAAGATGAACTCGCATTACCACGTACTTACTACCTAATCACAGCTGAGACTGAAGTTCTTGTCTTCAAATTCATCTGCAGCACTTAGCTAAATATTATTCCAGACTTTCAGAGCTATAGCTCCCTAAAGCACACAAATATGCATGCTTCCATAATGGCCACACAGTCTTCGCTTACTCTAAAATGAGGTTTTTAGCTCTGAAACATGAAGATTACACGCAGTGAAATCCTAAAGGATTGCCAGTGGAAAATGCCCCATGCTGCCCAGACTCCGTCTTGCCCCGCGCCGCAAAAAAACTTTTTAATTATAAGTCACAGTTCAATTTTCACGTAGGGTAAGAGTCGTAATCCATCTAGTTTTCCCTCAGATCAAACAGGACATGCTTATAAGTAAGGATTACTCCCATCTCAAGTGGGAACTTTCTCACCTTTGTCTCTCTCTTGCTTCAGAAGTCCCTGTGGTTTTAAATTTATAATCTAGATCCACAAAGCTTCCAATCTCATATCTTACCTTAAAATGGTCCAATATAGCCTAGACTACAAACGAATTCAGGGGATAAATGGGGATGGAGGGAGAAGGTAAAGAAAACTCTTCCTTAGCTGAAAGTGTCTGCTCAGCCCCATCTTAAAATCAGCTCCAACAACCCTGCACAGGCAAAAATAACTTTTTACAATGGAAATGTTTGTGCAATTTAACTGAAATAGTCACTTTTCTTGCTCATCCTGCAGCACTCAACAGACACTTCAAGTCTCCAGACCTTAAGAAGCTCAAGGACTCTTAGAAAAGGTCACATCAAGATGCAGGAGAGCATATCACAAGCAGGAATTTTGACATGTAGAAAGTTAAATGGTAGCTGACAGGAGTCTCACTAACAACAGCGGGATCTACACCTGTAATGATCCTTCACCTAAGGAAAATTGTTCAAGTTTTTTGAATACTTGTCCCCTCCACCCCCTGAACAGCATACCTGAAACAAAAGTATGTAGATTAACGCTCCCAGAAAACCTAAACACAAGAAGAGAAAGTCATTCCACACCAAAGTCCTCCAAAATCTCGTTTTCAGTCCATGCTCGAGTAGAGTAAACTTAAAAAGCACGTGGCACACAGAAAAACTGCACACAAAACACTTGCAATCCATGTCTACAGGTTGGGGTTTAATTTCAAAAAGGCGCTGGTTTTTTTTGGTTTGTTTGTTTTTTGCTTGAAAGAAGAGATTCTTCCAAGGATTTCACTTTTACTAAAAAAACACAGTGCAAGAGACAAGAGTGCAATCTTCACACCAAGTCTCAGACACTGAGCTACTTCTAAATTGAGGTTTAAATGAGCTTTCTGTGTAATTGAAAAGCGTCCATATTCAGCACCAGAAAGCTCACACCGAAGCCATTCTTCAAACAACAACAATTGCATAAAACTCTTCATTCAGCTTTAATCCTCAAGTTTCACAGGCTCCTGAACAAACCAAAAATGAAAGCAGCGTGAGGGCTTGCATTAAAATAGGGCAGCAGCACTGATGAGAGGTAAACCAGAGGAGGAAACCTTAACAAAATATAAAAATCCAAAAGCCAAGTGGCCCTCCAACACTATAGGTGATGCTCAGATCTTCTTTCAGGAAGAAAAAAATACAAGAAAAATATAGGAATACGTCTTTCCCTGTTCTAGTTTTCAGATCATCTTTCTCTCCCGCAAAGACTTTTAGGTGTGATGATGAATTCTCAATACCCCAAACCAGGCATGTTCTTCAGTGCTCAGCTTCTTCTGTATTTCATTATTCTTCCCCTATTCACTGGAGGTGCTTTATTTATTTTCCCTCATGTTTATTGTATTGTTTATCACAGCTGAATAGCAACAGCACTGGAAAAGCATTTAAATCAAATAAATGGAGGGAGAGGGATAGGAACAGAATGTATAGTAAAACTGAACTCAGAAACAATACTTTTTGAAGCAGGCTCGCCATTCCCTTTCTGTAATTAAAAAGGGATTTGAGAGTTAAACAATGCACGTGAATCCACAACACTTCTACAGAGTGGTAGGGGCAAGTGATGGGCAATTGCTGGTAAGTAATCCCTCTTGGTAATTTACTGCTTAGAGGTATGATTTCAGTCCTGCAGGAAGAAATATTACAGCTCAAGGTTAATAAATTCCTTCATCAAATCTCTGCATAGAGCAGTGAGATCACAGAGATGTACTAGGAGAAGTGTAACTACGGCGTCAGCCTTGAAATGGATCCTGTGCTTTGACAAGTCATGATGAATTTGACAATCGCCTATTTAGAGGTGAACAAGACAAGGGTATGTAGTCAGCAGGAAAAGCAATTTTTTGTTTAGAAAATCATACCTGCAGACTCCTTGATTGCTTTTGGGTAGTTAATTCCGTTCATGATTTAGTGAGACTCTTAAGATTCCACACTGGCATTACATTCCTAAACAGCAACGACCTCGCATACAGCTTCCCACCTTCTTCAGCTGGCAAGGAAAGCCCATGCTCCCCCTAAAAAACGACAAACCTCCCTCACTTCTACCTATTTGAACCACCTCTGGGTCTGTCTGCAGCAATGTCCCGAATCCAGCTGCAGCCATCAGAAACCCCCCACAGCACAAACCTCTCCTCAGGGATTTATCTGCCGCAAGCAAATCTACCCCAGCCTCTGCTCTGCATTGTCTCCTGACCTCCGTGCTTACCTTCCAGGCACGGCAAAGTGTCTCTGGATAAGATTATCTGAGGCGATGACCACGGTGAACAAGTCTGCTCTCCTGACGTGAAGCCCAAACGACTGCCCGCATGGATTACCTCTCAAACAGTCTTCCCATGGAACGTGGGAGGATAAGCACGTCACACGTGCCCTTTTTGCTCACCGAGACGTTTCACCTCACTCTGCAAGGAAGATGGCCCAAACCCAAAACAAGCTGCCTGTCTGCTGCATCCTTCTCCAAATTCCTGCATGCCCTGGCCATCTCAGCCTGCAGTATCTTTATTCTCTGATGAAAAGAAACGGAAGAAACAATGGTCCCGCTTTTAGATGACACCCACCAAAATCCCTCTTCAAACGGGAGTTGTTCAGCGGCCCTTGCCACCGACAGCAGCAACAAAACCCACGAAATTATCCACCACTTGCTGAATGATTGGCAAATGGAGGCTGAACACAGCCTGAAGGTGCGGGGAGCAGCCTCCTACACAGCTCTCCGGCACTTGGTTTGTCAAAGAAACCCCCAAAAGGATTATTTACAAACACAACCCTGCTCTTCCAACGGCACTAATTCCAAAACTTAAAAAGTTGCTTAACGTCATTTCAATCGAGTGCTAAATTTCTAATGATTTATTGCCTTCAATTTTTTTAATTTTTTTTTGCACCTAATGGGACCACATTCCTCCACAATTAAATCATTGCCTAATTCCTTCCAGGAGAGGTTGTCCTACACACCCAACAAGCACAAACCAACGTAACAGTTCTTTACCTCAGACAAGCCTTACAAAAGTAAAAACGTCAATGTTTTTAAGAATTGTACTTCAGTCTATGTACTTATGCAACGGAAGAAAAAACAGTAGGCTTACGGAAGTCTTCTAAAGTAAATATTTTAACTGTTTTAAGTTCATCACTCTAAACAAAACCAACACGAAGATGTGGAACACAATAAAAGAATGCTTGGCTGTCTATCAAAAACATTCGTAATGTGCGTTGTTGGTTGTTTTTTATTTCTTTTTCCTTAAGAGTTCAGGTTTTTCAAAGATATCTGCATGGATTAGACACTCCGCTCCCATTAACGCTCAGCCACCACTGGCCAACACGGTATATGTGGGATCGTGTGTAACTTAAAGGTCATTCTTTACAAGTAATATAGTCTTGAGAATTTTGATTAAAAACAGCATAGAGGCTGTCAGATGATCAGCATTTGATGGATATCAGAAGGGACTCTAAACAGCCATCCGGAGAGGGAACAACTCTACAACAGACTCAAAGTCACGTTGCGGTACACCAGATGTGATTCAAGGTGAGACAGCAGCAGAGAAGATTCACACCCGACAGAGAAGCCCATAGATTTTTTTTTCCTTAACATTAATAAAGACGGTAAAGTAGCAGCTGACACAGGAAAAAAAAATAATAAATCATAAAAATAATAAAACATTCTTCGTATGTTTAGTTAGGTCCTAACTACTTTAGTTTCAGGTAGCAGAAATATTGAACACCAGCCCATTACACACCAAACACAGTACCTACATGCATTACGTTGGTGATTTTTATAACACATTTGTCTTCTGCTGCTGCACGCAGGATCCAAGGGGCAGCCCACTGGCTTGTTCCCCACCAGCCCTAAAAAACACTGGTATCAACACCAGCAGGGCCTGGAAGGGCCCGATACGCACAAATTGAGAGCGGGTTTCGTGGCCGCAGCCAAACTGGAACACGCAATCTGTCTGACTGCATGACAAGAGCGGGATAAGTTGGTGCCTCACCAGTTCACATCACCCCCACCTGCCTTCTGCTCTGCAACAGCATCGTGTGCCGAGTCGGTGCATTTCCCAAGGCGAGGAAAACGAGCTTCAGCCCTCTTCCCCGTGCGGCAGGCTTGCGCCACGGTGAGGAACGGCGGAGACCTCACTGTTAAAACACTACACACACGTGCTGTTTTGGTGCCGTGCTGCGGCCCTGCTGACAAAACAAAGTCAGAGCGAGGAAATGGAGCAGCCTACAGCAGTCAACGGCCCAGCGAGCTGCAGTGTCATGGGACTGACAGAGCATCCCTCACATCGTGGGGCTCTCGGCCCATTTCGTTTCAACGGCTTAACTTGGCTCCCAGTCACAAGGGCAAAAGGAAAACCAGAAAACACAAATGCAGAAGTCACTGCTAATCCTCTCCCAACCGCACGGAAGCGGCACGCGAGCTGTCAGCATCATCCACACATAACACACGGCCCTGTCCTGCACCAAAGCCTATCGCGCTGCACCCTAGGTGCCCGGGGCTGCGTGGATGCCCAGTGGGGCTCAAAAGCAACAGTGAGACCCCTCAATTTAATGGCAAGTAGCGAGCAATGACAGTTCTTGAAGGAGCAGCTGTGTATTGTTTATTTGTGTCATTTCACCTAGAAAAATGGAGCACAACCACCCGGAACACGATCGTTTCACCCCCAAAGAGCTCAGCACCGTCAGCGGGCAGAGCTGCCCGCCTGCCAGCTTCAGGCTGCTGAGCGAGGAGGTATCAGCAAACTGATCCGGCTGAGAGCTCTCTCCTTTTCCCTCCCACGATTAACTTCAGCCAGCTCAGATCCTCTTTGGGCAGGAGCCTACAGCTCCATCAGCTTAACAGCAGCACAGAAACGCCGTGTAAGATGACAGCATGTTGTGCTGGCGGGCAGCGAGCGAGGGATGCGCCCCGCAGAGCTCCACAAAGCAGGGATCAGGGATAACCCTGCTCTCCCCCGACACTTTTCATCCAGCACTCGGATGCCCGTACTGCTCCCTGCCCTTCTTTTATTGCAACCTGCAAGCCACAGGGCAAGGAGGACTGATGTGAGCCAGCTACAGCCACAGGCAGGATTTTGGACCAAGTGACCTGCTCGGGTCACTTCCGACCCCGATGATCCCGATGTCCTGTGAACGCAGGAATGCAAGGGGGTGCAGGGAAAATGATGAGGCAGCTCATCGGCACCCCACTCGCTGCAAAGCAGCTTTTGTTCCATCGGAAGGAAAGTGGTTTCACTGTAAAGGAAAAAAAGCTAGAAGCAACAATACACAATTGCACAGCATTAAAGTTTGTGGTTTAAAAAAAAAAACACAACAAAAAGCATTTGTGGCAAAGACGGACAGGTCTCACCTTGCCTATAAAACTTTTCCATGGGTATCTGCTTGCTGCACAGTTCCTCACCACAGAAGAAAATCGCTACTCACAGAGCCCCAACTCTTGCTAATATTCTAGAACAGATACACGAATCACTTCAGTTCTAAAAATCACCCCGCAATGTGCCTCCCTTTTTGAATTTTGACATTTTCTAAGGACGCATGGCTTGTGTTTGCTTAAGATACAGAGGTAAAGCGTTTCGTGCAGTCACACCAGTGAGAAGTGCATCACTGTGGTGCTCAACCTGCCGACCAGGACAGCAAGATAATACCAAGTCCTACCCAGAACACAAAGACAATTGCAATTCCTTTTTTTCCCCCTTCATCCTTGACAAGCATTTCACCTGTGTAGCTTACATAGGCTAAATCCCAGGCACCTGTGCGTCCACTCCTATCGGAAGCATACAGAAAAATTTGGCCTGTGTAAAAATAAACACAGAAAACTGACCATAAAATTGACCTCGACCAGGAGACAGTCGTGACGCTCTACGCACATCCCATCAGCAGCACTTGACTCTCACGGCTCCCTGCGAGCGATAATCCCAGCCGCCCAACCTGAAAACACGGCGCAGCATTTTAACCACCACCACGTAGGAGGAAGTCCCAACAATTAACAAGCTGCGCCTCGGAGCAAGGAGCTCTCCAGACACAACCAAAAATCTCTTATTATCCTGCTCTTGTCTAAAGGAATGCTAGAGAAAGTCTTGAATTTGCAAACTTGAGCCGCCAGCCTTTAAATATTTATGCTCATGTTTACTTTTAGAAAAGAGAGAAATCCCATTCACTTAAGAGGAAGTTAAGCAAATGTAGGCACACAGGACTGAAGCTTGAGAAAATAAGGCACTCTTTTTAACCTCAGAAAAAAAAAATATCTCGTCTTCTGAAGCCGGAACCTGCACCCATCCCGTCCTGGGGAGCCGGCCTGCAGAACGCGGCCAAACGTCTCATAAACGACCCGACGAGCGTGTTTCGAGCCTCACGGTCACACAGCAGCAAAACAATTCATCTAAGAAATGGTCGGGTTTCTTCCTGCAGACAGCAGCTCTTCTGAAGCACTTGGTTTGTGTTACTACTTCTCAAGTATTTCACATGCCAGCGGAACCGCGATTCCATTTTATTTAGGAAAGAACTGGAAGTGGGAATTTCTACAAATCAAGTTAAACCAGCTAGGACGCTTCAGCAGAAATAGCTCAACAGCATCGTTCCCCCCCGATAAATGTACTTTTAAAGGAGCTATACTCAACAGCTCCACGGTTTGAATGAGAACCAGGATTTGGCAGAAAATGGCCTTCTAATCAGAGACACGCTGCTTGTTGTGCCCACTAAGAAAAAACAACTCCAAACCTGACAAATGCCTTGAGAAACACTCACATCACTTCTGCTCACAGTTTTGCTAAACGCCGGCAGCTCGAGACCACGAAAACTTCGGGATTATGGAGCAAGCTTGGTCCCTGACCCCATTCTTCCTTGCTGGCTTTGCATGTGGAGCCGCGGAACCAGCGCGGGGAGCAGCACCGTCCCTGTGCTCCCAGTACTCCCCCTGTTGACTCGCGGCCGACGCGAAGGAGCGATGGATCCATCCCCACTGGGATCCCGAGGTGCCGGAGCTGGAAACCATCCTTAGGGAAACCGAGTGGCGGACAGGCAATTAGGATTTCTGGTACAGCCCTGCCTCAAAATGGGCTAAATTATGGCTGTACAGGTAACCTCAGGTTTCGTGTTTCTCGGGCGCCTGACCTCGCATGCTTAACATTCTCAGAGGTTTTCTTGTAAACCTGATGAACGCTCACTAAAACAGACATGAGAAGAAATAATTCAGGCGCACAACATTTAGATGTTTGGCCCAATATGAAAAACAGAATCAAAGGTTCCCAAAGATTTGAGCAGAGTACTACTAGGTGGCACATGGAAGCACCCATGTTTTTAAAAGATACTGCAACAGCAGACGTCATGTCAGCCACTTGATACCTTTAAATCTTACAATGCAGATCCCCACAAAAGAAAAAAGAAAAAAGGCAAAACTGAACTTTACAAATCATAACTGGAGCTGTGGGCGCATAGAAGAAATAACTTTGAGGCACGCACACACTGCAAAGCTGAATCTACATTTTCATACTCTTTAGGAAATAAGAGAATCAAGCGACCCAAATGAGGCAGCAGCTTGGTTCCCTTCAGATTCATCAAAGTTGCCACTGAATGACCATGGGATTTTAATCTGTAACGTCATCCCCGTTTGTACACTGCTAGTATCGAGTCGCACCATCATTGATAGACCGGGAAACAAGAGCTTATCACTCGCCTGTCACGCTGCTCAATTATCTCCCCTGCTCCAAGCAGCCCGGACCAAGAGCTTTCAAAACAGCCTTGAGGATGGAAAAACGGGGCCAGGAGGGAGAGCTGCCATGAGCAGAGCAAGGAGGTCAGCCCGCAGGTCCTCTAGGGCAGGAAGCACAGGGAAACACCCCAGAGCACGGCATGGGCATCCCGGCACAGAACAGCCCTCGATAAGGGAGAAAAGCACAATTTCTCACTTAATTTAAATTTAAACAACTGGATAAGACGTCACAATTGACATTTACCCAAAAACGTCAGGACAAGCGTGATTATCACGCGGCCCCGGAGCAAGTGACCGAGGAGGAGATGCTGCCTGGCGATAACGCCTGCCTCTTTGACCCCAAAGACAGCCCGGCACGGCGGTGCTCCGACCTCGTCCCTCGCTCCCGTCATCCCCGCCGCCGCCACGCACGGGAAGGCGACACTCACACTTCACATCCAAGCGCTCCTCGGGGAGAAGAGCCCGCAAAGTCAGCCAGAAAGCCATCTCCCCAACTAATAACCTATTTACGACGACAGAACGGTTTGTTAAAGCGCGGGCGGTCACGTTATGGGTTTAGCACAAATCCGCGCTGGGGTTCTCTCCCCGGAATGGAGCTCTCCTCGCCGCCACGCCGAATTCTCCTGAAATCGCTCCCTTCCTGGCGCACCGGGCGGCGTGGGCTGCAGCAGGGGCTGGGCGAGCCGCGACTCCTGCTCCGAGCAATGCCCAGCTCGGCTCCGGGGCACGGAGCGCGACAGAAGGAGGCTGCGAGGATCTGCGAGGCGAAGCCCACAACAAAAGGCAACCAGCCGCCCGTGTGCCCGGCTCGGGGCACGTCTCCGCCTCGTCGCGAGGGGTATTCCTGACGGGAGCGAAAAAGGGGACGATTCTCACAGATTTAGGAAAATTCCAGAAAGCAACAGTGCCCGCACCTCGCTGGGAAGGGTCTGGGGGGCCGGGGAGGGAGGCGCAGGGGAGTGGGGACACGGGGATGGCGGGGGGGGGGGACGGGGGGGGGGACGGGGGGTGCTGAGGGGACCGGGGGGGTCCCGGGGGAGGCGGAGGGGACCGGGGGGGGATCGAGGGGGGAGCCGGGGGGTGCCGGGGGCGACTGGGGGGGACCGCGGGATGCCGAGGGAGGACCGGGGGGTGACGAGGGGTGTCGGGGGGATACCGGAGGACACCGGGGGGGTACCGGAGGACCCCGGGGTGCCGCGCCGAGGACCGATTCGCCGCGGGGCGCTCCCCCGGACACGCCGCCCGGCCCCACGGCCGCTCCCCCGGCGCTGTCAGCCCCCCCCCAGCGCCCTCCCGCTCCCTCCCCGCCGGTACCTCCGCGGGCGGAACAAAGGCGCGGGGTGCGGGGGGACCCCCCCAGCCCCCCTCGGCCCCCCTCAGCCCCCGCCGCTCACCTGGGGGGTGCCGGGCGCGGCGCATCCCGGCCGCCGCCGCTGAGGGGCCTCGCGCCGCGGGCGGGGGGGGGCGGCGGGGAGGGAGGGAGGGAGGGAGGGGCGGGGGGGGGGGGCGGCTCGCGCGCTGCCCGCCCGCCTGCCCGCGCGCCGCCGGGTGGGGACGGGAGGGGAGGGGGGAGGTGCTGGGGAGGGACACGCCCACCCCGCGCAAGCCACGCCCACCCCTCACTAGCCACGCCCGCTACGGGACAGCCCCGCCCCGCTCACCCCGGCCCCGCCCGCTTTACGACGCGCCGCCCGCTCGCTTTACGGCAGCGCCCGGCAACCGGCCGGCGCCGAGGCGGCAGGTGAGGGAGCGGCCCCGCGGTTTTGGGGCGAAAAGCGGGGAAAAAGGGGCTGGGGGGGGGGGCGAGGCGATGGGGACGGGCAGCGGGGTGCCCTCGTTGCTCTGGGGGGGGGAGGGTGGTTGCTCGCCGGGGAGGCTGAGGGGGGAGCGGGAGGGGCGGCCCCGCAGCTCCCAGCCCCCCCGGGCCCTCCTCAGCCCTCAGGAACCGGCCGCAGGCAGCGTGAGGCGGTGCCCGGAACGCCCCAAAACAACAACCCTGCGCCTTCTTTTGCCAGCTGCTTCAAAACCCAGGCTCTGCCTCGCATCAGGAGCCCCAGCCGGTCACGGAGCAAGCTGGGGCCGGCAGCCGCGGCCCCCTCGTCCCGCCGCGGCGACCCGGAGATGCGAGGACGGCGGCCGCCTGCGGGACCCGTGTAAGAGCGCGGCCTTGTCGGGTCGGTAACCCTGCGGGGGTCCCAGCGCGCGGGTGGGCTTGCTCCTGGGGCTGGGTTGTGGCTGAAGTGATTCTTTATCCATCTCCCCACTGCTCCTGTCAATATCAGGTAAGCCAACACCACTCTGAGGAGCAGGGGATGACGGCTTTCACAAATCCCAGCTGCTGACGCGCAAATAAAGCGAAGGAGCCAGACTCCTGCTTGTAACTCAGAACAAACATTCCAGGCCTGCATCAGTGTTTATTCCTATTTTCACGAAAATCTTTGAACAGAGCATGCCGGAGCCTTCAAGGAGGCAAATCCTGGCTGGGTTCGAGTGGAGCCACTTGGAGCCCAAAGCCCCTTAACGCTGGATGCAATGGGATCCACATCCCGGCTCCTCTGTGAGTTTGCCTTTACCATCAGCGGGAGCTCTCCAACAGTGGATGCCTTCCGCGATGCGGTGCTTTTGGTCCTTGCCGCTGGCCTCGAGCAGCTCCAAAGGGCGCGCGGGGCTGCAGAGGGTTTTCCTGTGAGGTACCCGGCGCAACTCACAAGCAGCTTCACAAATGCCAGATGGCAGTGAAATTACAAGTAGTCGCTCGTGGTGGTAAGGCACTTGCTATAACCATTCTCCCTTCCTGACTGTAGGAGGAGGCCAAATGTCTCTTTTTTATCCTTGACAAAAAAATAAATAAGGCTGTGTTGCTGCAGAGTGGAAAATTAACAGAACACAGGATGCCCGCATCTGTCCATTGCCTGTAATCTCATTTCGACTTGCCTGGAAAGCTACTGGGTGTATTTTGTACATCTCTGGGAGATAATGACGCAGAAAAAAAATGTGGTAAAGGAGAACTTGGGGCTCCGTATGGGTATGTGTAAAATTATGTGAGCAGTGACCCTCTGACCCCCTTAAACTGGTCACTTTAGGTTTGCGTGATGTACAGTGAGAGAAACAGGGTTATAATTAGGCATGGTACTGTGTTTCTGGGACTTGGTTTGGATTTTTTGTGTTGTTTTTATACCACAGGCTGTTGCAAAGGATTTGCTCCATAAACTTGGAAATGGTTTGAGTTCGTTAACATAGGAAGTGTGTCCAAATACCATTGTGCTTGGCTCAGTGTAAATAACAATGACTGCTCCCCTTCCTTTTCAGTGACTCCTGCAGCTTGGCATGTGCTGGATCTATCGGTGATACACAAATAGTTATTAGCTCTTCAAGACGTTCTACCTCGGCCCTTCCTTCCGACGTATGACACATGCAGCATGTTTCAGCCATTCTGTTACTTGCAAGTCACGTGTGCTGCGGCCCTGCCAAGAGTTATTAGATATAAATCTCTCTCAGTTTATGCATACCTGGACAGGAAAGGCTTTTTCATGATTCATGTTGCAGTGAGAAGCACAAATCATCTTCCTGAGGTGTAAACAACAACACGTGATTTCTTTCCCCTATCATAACGGATAATTAGTGTCTTCTTTACAGTGAATCATACCGAAGCAATCTTATCGTTATTAGTTTGCACACAGCGCTTCAAGAAATCCCAAGATGTTTTCGTGCCACGTTTCGCACAGACGAGGAAAGGGTGAGGGAACAGCACTGCTGCCGTCCCGAGCCACTTTGCTCCCAGACGGCCAAAGAGAAGCCTCGGGGCTGATGGCGCGTTGCAGCAGCGGAGCAGCCCAGGCAGAGGATGGGGGAGTGGAAGGAAAATAGGGCTGCTGCAGTGGGGTGAAAGCAGCTGTTTCTGTTCGGAAGCTCCAATGGCTAAACCCCTGTCTGGTCGCAGACGGTTCACCATCGCCTGCTGAGCAGCACCTCCTAGCGTGCTGCCCAACCTTCTCCTGAAAACACTTTAATCCTCCCAGCCAGGAAGGCAGCAGCTTCTGAAAAGGAGCTGTATGTAAGCTAGAGGTGGCCCTGTCGCTGGGCTGAGCGGTAGGAAACAGGAAAGAACAGGATTAGCGGGTGCACAAATAAACAAAGCAGAAAAGAGGCAGATGTCTTGCCTGGCCAACCCAGCTGAGTCCCCTGGAGGTGTCCTCAAACATGTGTGGGGAGACCGAGGTGCTAGCGTCTGCTCGCATTTCCAGATGGCTCCTAAGGATAAGCAGCCACTGTTTGTGGTAAGCAGGCACAGATTAAGAGGGCAGAGTGTAGCCTGGACAAACAAGGAGGAAAAGCTCGAACAGAGCGGGTCAGGGCGAGGCCCCGCTTTTGTCTGGAGGGACCCGAGTGCTCAGCGCGCCCAGACTGATGGGGGAGGGTGGCGAGCAGCCAGGTGGCCGCATTCGCCTGCGATGGCCAACAGCGAAGACGAGCAAAAGGGCTTCAAAAACAAGATGGAGTGACTCAACCTGTGTCCATGCTCAATTTCAAAACAGCTTGGAGCTGGGAGAGCTTGAGGCATCCAATCCATGTAGCCGGTTGCTGTGCCCTTCACCAGGTTTCCCTGCTACCAGAGATGGGAGGGTCTGACGCAGTACTGACACTCTTCCCTTCTCAAGACACCTTCATAGCCATGATAATACACCTGCTGCAAGATAACTTTCTGAACCAAAATTCAGGAAGCTTACAATAATCGGTATAAGACGTCTTTTATGAGCAAAATTTTGGTGAGTTAAAACCCAAGCTGAAAGACAGGGATACTTGGCGGACTTCAGAGCTTCGCTAGTACAAGAACTACTGATATCTCTAGCAGGTATCTAGAGAATTGTCCTAAAAATTCCCACGGTAGGGAACTGGTTTGTTTGTGATCTTGTTGTGCTTGGCTTCTCCTTACTCACCGCTGCCGTGCCTCCTGTGCTGGCGGACCAGCAGGTTTTCCTGGAACAGCTCACGCATCTGGCACAGAGCTGTGGCACTGTCTGCTGGGTGAAGGGGGACATATGCCATCAGTCAGACTTGAGAAGACTTTTTCTAATGAATACCAGTGGTGCAAAGCATTACAGTGGTTGTCACTACGCAGGTAAAACACTGCAACAGTGACTGATTTCTCCTAGGTGAAGATTTATGTGGTTCTTTTTTCTGTGCAAAGCACAGCTGAAGGAATGCCGGCAGTTTCTGAGCAGGAACTGCTTTGAAATCACCCACAGCACAAATGAAGATTGTAACCATGAGACTTTTATCTCATCAGAGACACACACTGCTCCTAGAGCAGCACGAGGGGCCAGCTCAGCCTGTCACACGCTGCAGACGAGGAGCCCGTCCTCAGCCTTGCCCTCTGGCAGGTGGTGCCAGTGCTGCTCCTTCAGCCTGGGAGACTTGGTCTTCTGCTAGCTGAGAAGGAACATGAGACAGCTGTGGCTCTGTGTCTTGTCAAAGGCATGGTCTAATTGCCTAATTTCTCTTCTACCCTTTCTGTGTTGCAGCTTCTGAAGTTTCCTGGAGCGCAGCGGCCCCTACCCGTGCGGGATGGACCCTGTTGTTCTCAGCTACATGGACAGCTTGCTGCGGCAGTCAGACCTTGCCTTGCTGGAGCCCCCGAACTGGCTTAACGATCACATCATTGGCTTTGCCTTCGAGTACTTTGCCAGCGACCAGTTCCAAGAATTTAGCGATCAGGTTTGCTTTATCAGCCCCGAAGTGGCTCAGTTCATCAAATGTGCCCTTAGCCAGGAAGAAATAGCCATATTCCTTCAACCGCTAGACCTTCTCCACAAGAAGCTGGTGTTCTTGCCCATCAACGACAACTCCAACCAGGCTGCTGGGGGCACGCACTGGAGCCTACTGGTTTACTTCAGGGACAAAAAGTGCTTCGCCCACTATGATTCCCACAGTAAGTGCAACTCTGTCCACGCCAAGCAGGTGGCGGGAAAGCTGGAGGCCTTTTTGGGCAAAAAAGGGGGCAAAGCGACGTTCGTGGAGGAGAAGGCGCCGGCCCAGCAGAACAGCTATGACTGTGGGATGTATGTGATCTGTAACGCTGAGGCTCTGTGCCAGGGATACTTCAGGGGCCACCAAGAGCCTTTGCTGCAGCTCCTCACCCCCTCCTACATCACACAGAAGAGAGCAGACTGGAAAGCCCTCATCACCAAGCTCGCCCAGAAGTGATGCTCGTCCCCACCACCGCCTCTCCTGTCCACAGTCACCACCCCCAGTGCCTGAGGGAGGTGCCCACGCGCAGGATTTTCCCCAAAGAAGAATGTAACCCCTCCAGCACTGCCACAACCCGCAGTGCCCTCCTCCCAAAGCCTTAGTCTCCTCTGGAAATCGCTGGCCTTTGAACTTCACACCAGTAAAGCCCCTTTGCTTTCAAAGGAATCTTCCTATCAGTGCTGATTTATTTATTTATTTATTTTACACTAATTGCTGTGGCAAAATGAGGTGCTAAAGATAGTTCTCCACCTCTGCCCAGCAGGCAACACACCCTCATTAGGTGGCTTTAATTAGCTGTGGGCATTGCTCTTCTGGCCAGGTTTAGCAATCCCCTTTAAAACCAAGCCCAAAATGCTTTGTTATGGACTTTCCTAATTTGTGCCTACAGCTCGGTGTGTTTGAGAAGTCTAGGATTTAGCAGCAAGGCTGCAGAATGCATGACGCTGAGATGATTGTGTCAAGTAGTGAGACTCAAAAAAGAATGCTGTGATTAATTAAAGATTGGGGCAGGAAACAAAAAAAAGCTGTGTTCTTCAGATAGGTGCTCCTAGGCTGCGTGAAGGTTGCCTTTTTTCTTTTTTCCTCCCCTTTTTTTTCCCCCCCTTCCCCACCCCTGCCTGCTCTGATTACAAATTAAAGCCTGACTCTGAGCTGCTGGAAGATTAATAGGAAGCTGAGAAAACAAATCCTAGGAAAGGAAACTTAATTGAGATGGAAAGTGACACTCAGGCTTTGAAGTTTCTTTTCTCATTACAATTTTAGGTCATCTCCATTTGGCAGGGAGGGTTCTGCAGTGCTCCCCCAACTCTTGTTATCATTTGCTGTGCTTTCTCTAGCACAAAACCAGTTCTTGCATTACTCCAGATAAAAAAAAAAAACACACCAGGGAGAACAAAGGGGCAGAATTTGAGGTATAAAAGCCAAAGATAAGCACGGTCTCCTCGAAGCTCAAGATTCAGTCCTTAATATACTTCTCTCACGATCGGCCTACACGAAACACACCTTTTCCTCCAGTGCTGGACTCCGAAGGGGATCTAAGAGCAGATCCTATTAGTAAGAGACAGGACTGGCAGCGGGAAAGCAAACAAGATGGCGTTGCAGGATAAGGAATAATCTATAACCACCTGAGAAACGAGGAGCCAGTTGTTCGGGTGGTGTCTGGCAAAGCAACCACACCTCTGGTGCCAGCTGGATCAGGGAAATCCAGGATAAAAATAACCCACGGAAGAGGCGAGGGATTGTTTTCAACCTGCAACTCCTCACCTGGCTCATCCACAGCCCAGCCCCCGAAGTGCTGGTACCAGCACAGAGTATGGCCAACTGTAGGATGGGGCAGAAACATCAATTTCCCTTGTTTTTAAGAAAAAAGGTAAGTAGATGCAGCCCCACAGGCGCCTCCAGAACCCAAGCAAATCATCGCAGACAGCGGTGGGGTGAAACGAGGCTCCGAGCCGTTACTGACAGCAAGCAGCCAGCAGCACAGGGCTCTCCTCCCAGCACCAGCCCTCCCTGGAAAATCACCTCCACCACTCAGACAGATCCAAAAACACAGAAGTTGCCCAAAAGGGCATCGAGTTGCTTGCCAAGGGGATTTCTTTTTGAGCATGGGGCCCGCGTGGCTGAGACGGAGCTACACCACTGCCGCCAAGGCTGAGAGTGCCATTACCCAGGTGTAACACCTCCACGCCCCACCACCTGCCCCGCAGCACTGAGTGCAGACAATCACTGCTCAGAGACTGCAGATGAGCTGCTCATCGAATGCAAATGAATACTTCTGTCTGTGCTGTGACAACATCAACTCCCTCATCTTCCTCCCTGCCCAAGCAAGAGGAGGGAGTGAAGGAAGAAAACGCCTCCTGGGTCCCCCTTCTTCCTGGGGGAACCATGAATAAAATTTAATTTAAGCCCTACACTTGTTGTCCCTTCTTTTGAGAGTACTTACAGCCAGCACCTAGCAGAGCGGTGGCTCCGGCTGTCCCGCAGCACCGTGGCTTCGCGTCTGCAGTGGCTGTGACTCGGTGGTGGAGTCCTCCTCCATGCAGGCACTGCTCCTGGGGCTGGTAAAACAGTAGAGATTTGTGGAGCCGGTGAGTGCAGAAACTCCACCAGCACCTCGTGGAGCCTGTGTGGTCTGATTCAACCGCTCACGATGGACATCCACCCACCCGAGCCTCTGTCCCACGCCAGGAGGCTGCCGGAGACGGTTGGTGCACCCTGGGCTTTTACGTGCTGTTTCTTTACACAAAGAAAAGTAAATACGCTCAACCAGGCGTCACCGAGCTCAGGAGAACAAACAGGAGCAGACAAACACTCTCCAGAAAAGAAAGCAACCAGCTTCCGGTAGAAAGGAGCTCCCAAATCACACCAGGGTCCCAAAAAAATTAGAAAAACTCCAAACTTTCTCTGCAAGCATATAGGGGAGAGCGGGGGAAACCAGGAGGGGCAAATTTCCAGTGCTGGGACAGAGAAAATTCCTACACAGCCTCCAGAGAGATGTGCGTGCAGCGCTCACACACGCCTTACCTAATCACCCCGTGAGCACTTGTGTACGCCCATGGGGCAGGCGCGGGGTGGTGGCAGCACCCTGTGGCTCTGGCCAGGCACCTCGCCGCTGCGCTCACCTTTGTGGCTGGGAAACAAAACCCAAAAAGGTGGTTTTTGAGGGAGAAGCAGTGGGAGGTAGTTCAGTATCTCCTGCTTTGCGTTCGCTGTGGGATGCCCTTCCTGGAATACAAACAGGTCAGCATGGAAACCTGCTCCAGAAGCCTCCTTTCCCACGTGAGGTTTTATCCAGTCCCTGCGGTGCTAGCCCAAATAAGCCAGGTCCTACATTTACCCAAACCGCCCTTCGCTTCTGCCTGCCCACTGCCATGACCGAGCCAAAACCTTTTTGCGGCATCCCTGCCTTTGGTTCAGCCACCAAACACACTCCCTGCTGGGCTAAAACCACCCAGAACTGTGCAAATACAAGAAAATAATAACAAAAAGAGCTTGGCATTGCACAAATAACCATTCAGGGAGCTGTGCCAGCCAAACGAGAACGAGCCCCTGAAGAAAGCATCGTGGAGCCGTTCCTGTGCCAGTGAAGGATGAGGAGCACCCCAGGGTGCTGAAATCTCCCCAAAAACCAAGGTGATGAGGTGTCACCCGGCCTCATCCCATTCTTGCTGTGCCCCCAAAACATGCGCTGAGGGTCAAGGGCAGCGCTGGGTACTGTAGGGCCAGGCTGGGAGGGGGATTTCTGCTGTGGTTGCTTAATGAGGAGGAGGAGGAGGAGGAGGAAGAGGAAGAGGAGGCAGCTCGAGCCTGTCCCCCCGAGCCCCAGCAGCTCAGCATCCCACCAGCAGGCTGACACTGTTCCCAAGGTGCCCCTGCCACCCGCTGTAGCAGCAGTCCCGTAGTCTTTGCTGCCACCTAGTGAAAAATCCCTCCCTAGCACTTCACCCCCTGCTCCCCATCCTCTGGGTTTCCCAAAAGCTGTCCCTGGCCCTGTAATTTACAGAAAAAAACCGGGGAACCTGTCCGGAGATCCCTGAGGACCCTTGGTGGCACTTACCTGGCGCTGGAGAAATGACACTGAGCGCCCCACGCACATCCCAGCGTCCCCCAAACGGTGCCAGACCACTCCGTGTACCTCCTGGCCTCTCCTACACGGTGATGTTTGGGGCTGAAGAGACGTCTGCCAGGGCTGGCCCAGCCAGGGCTGGCCCAAAGGGATGCCACGTGTCCCAAGCCGTGGCATGAGGACAATAACCAGGACCTTCTCCCAACACCACAATGTAAGCCGTGTCCTCGCCCTCCTTGCACAGAAGGGACACGGTCAGCAATGAGCCAAAGCTCCTGGGACAGCCCAAACACGTGGGAGCACCAAGCACCCCGCCCCGGGGCTCGCGGCCCTTCCCCAACCCCGGCATCGACACAAGGATGCTCGCGGCAGTGCTAGAAAATCGTGGTTTTATTTCATTTAAAATACTTTCACAGCCTTGAGCCAGGCAGAGAGCTCTTTCCCCAGGGCTCAGGGATTTGGCCCCATCAGCACTTTTAGTTCCCAAAAAACAGGAAAAACAAAAAAATAACACAAAGAAATCGCACAGGTATCCCCTGCCTTCCCGACACGCCACACAAGGGAAGGGTTCAGACAAATCCTGCTCATTCCGCGCAGTGACGAGGGTTAACACACGAAGGGGGCACGTCGCCATCCCGGCTGTTCACCCGTGACAGCCAGGCCTTTTGGGACATCTTAACGAGGCGAGCGGGGCTAACGAGCCCTTGGTCCAGCACCATTCCCAGGCACGGTCCCTGCAGAGGACGCCTGTTGTGGAGGACCCTAAAGTGCTTTGCGTGGGGCCGCGCGCCCCGAGAGGCCCCTTTACTCCAGGACAGAAGGGGCTGGGGGGAGCCCAGGCTGCGCCCCCATCCCCGCAGTGTCTGGGCTGCAAGAGTGGCTCACAGAGAGGGACAAACAGGCCGGTGCAGCTGCACCTGCCCCAGAGCTTCACCCAGGGCAGACGCAGCTCATCCATGTGTTTACAGGGCTCCCGGTGAGCCTCAGGTCATCTTTCAACACGAAAACCCACGTCTGGAGTAAAAACCAGTGACCATTTTAGCAGCAAGTCTTAAGGGGGGGCTCGCTTCCCTCCCCGAGCCATCATCCGGTGCTAGGGCACGCCAGCGTCGCAGGGAGGAAAAGGGTTCGTAGTGGTAGTGGGAGTTGGCACCCGCGGCCGTGAGCCGGCCGGGCAGTCCTGCGGAGAGCAGGAGGCAGGAGGAGAGGTGTTTGGTCCCGTTTTACCAGCTGAGGGGAAGCCGGGCCGTGTGCGAGTCGCGGGGTTCGGCTAGAAGACGGCACCGGTCCCCCCTGGAGGGACGCCACAGCCATGCTGGCCCTGTACACAAAGTGCTACCGTCCGGTCCTCGTCCTGTGCTGGGGTGATGGTCACCTGCAGGCAGAGAGCGGGGTGAGATGGGGTGAGCACAACCCGCCTCCCAAAAACAACGCCATCTGCAGCGCTCGCGCTGCCCCGAGGGTCCTCACCTCCTGTGCCCGCGGGAGAGGTAGTCCCGGTTCAGGGAGCAGAGCTGCTGCTCCAGGCGGAAAATGCGGAACGCCAGGTAGGAGGAGGACACGACCAGGAGGCAGATCCTGGGAGAGGAGGAACAAGCACCAGTGCTCAAGCACACCCTGCGTGCCCCACCCTACCCAGACCACGGCCGCCCGCGGCACGCTTACAGCACGATGAAGATCTTCAGGAGCTGGTAGTCGGAGGGTCTCAGCTCCGCCACGCAGCTCTGCTCCACCTCCAGCTCCTCCTCTGTGTTTATTGCACTTTCTGCAACGCAAGCCGAGAGTTGGTTTCCGCGCCTCCTCCCACGCCGCGTCCCCGGCTGGGCGCAGCCCTCACCTGAGGCCAGGGGCTCCTCGGAGGTGAAGCTCTCCTTGGCGCTGAGGCTGCTGACGGAGGCCCGGTGGATGCACTGGTAGTCGGCGTCCGGCAGGGACAGGGAGAGTGACGCAGGCGACACCTTCCTCCACTTGCCCTCGGGGACGATCACCTCCTGCGGGGAGGAACCGGCAGTGCCGAGGAGGCCCAATTCACACCCGAACCCTCATGCAGCTCCACTGAGCACAACCACGTCCAATGCATCATCGTGACGTCCTCCGTGATGTCCTCCACAGGGACAAAGGTCCCTTGGAAGCACCAGGAGATTGCTGCCAGCCCCAAGTCACGCCTGGAAAAACACCTTCAACCCCTGGGATGCCCCATGCAGCTCCCAGCTGCGTACCTGTGGCCTCGCCAAGGACTGATGAACTTCCCAAGCTTTGGCTAGGAAAATTTTGGGACATCTCCACCACGTTTACTGGGGAGCTGCTGGCACCACAGCAGCCTCCTGAGCATGTCCAGCAGAGGACACGGCACTGCCCTCATCTTTAAACCTGCATTTAAAACACCTGAGGGCTGTTCCCCAGTGCAGTCGAGGACCTTCGCGTTGCTCTCCAAGCTGCCAGCCGAGCTCTCGCCCACCACACACCTGCCAGACCTCGCCGCGCGCCCACAGCTCCTCTCGAGCTGCGCGCCGCAGAAACGCACTTGCTTTCTAAATGTTTTGACAGAAAAATTACACAGACACTGCACAGCTCATCCCAGGCTCAGTGGAAAACCCACTCCCAGCCAAAACTGCAGTCAGTGCCAAGAGACACTGGGGAGGGCAGCAAACGGTTCGTCCCCTTTGCCTACCGCCTGGCTCGGAGCTCATGTTGTCCTTGTCACCAGCCTGCCTCTCACGTCGCAGCCCCTTGCCTGCCTCCTGCTGGGCCAGGGACCAGCACAGCCCTTGCTTTTGGACGTAGCAGGGCCACCAAGACACAGCAGATACCCCACTTGTCACCTCCTGGTCCAGCGTGTGTGGGTACAACGCCGATGGTTCAGACCAGCAGCCCCATCGCAGCCCAGCCCCACGATGGCTCAGTGCTCACAGCAGTGTCACCGTGCTCCCAAAGCCACATGGGACCAGCACAACGCTGCCACAGCTGCCGGGCACTTCCAGCCAGCAGCTCCCTGAGGACCAGCCAGAACAGAAAATAAAACACTTTCTTTTTTTGGGGTAATCCAATCACATTCACAAAGTATTATCGGTGTTCGCAGCTGGGAGCTGCATCAGTTTCAGAGGTCGCAGTGAGAGCTGAGAAGCGTTTTGCACTTCAGTCAGAATTTTATGGCTATAAACAAACCCCAGGGAGTGGCTGGCTGTGCCAGTGGCTGGCGTTCTGCTGCAGACTTCCCAAATCCTTCTCTTGACTCTTTTTTTTTTTTAAAAGCTGTTTCTGCCCCATCACGACAGATTGCTCCTGCAGTGCCCGAGGCTCTGCCAGAGCCGTGGGTGAGCCCCAAGCCTTACCAGGGACACAGCATCAGGCTCCTCCGTGAACTCCTTCAAGCTCAAGCTCTTCTTACTCGAAACCTGGAGGGAGAACAAGACGGGCGTTACGACTCACCTTCCTCCTCTTACCGCCTGCCGCCCCTCTCCCTGCTCCAGCTGGAGTTACAAAATTAGATTTTGAGGTTTTCGACTGGTTCAGTGGTTCCAGCGAGTCTATGAAGATGAGCTGCTTTAAAGCTTACAAGCATCTGATGGAGTTGCTTCCCATTTCAAAAAAACAAAACAAAACAAAAAAACAACACCCAAAACCCAAAAAACAGTGAAATGCAAAGGGTCCCAGCCAGGCAGAGGGGATGAACCAGCAAATAGGGGAAAAAAGGAATGTTAGAACAGAGCTGGGTTTCTGACCCAGGTTTCTCACAACTTTTCATCCACCAGGTGAAAAGCTACCCTGAGAAATCTCATATTTGGGAAATCACACTGAGCTTCTGGCAGCACACAACCTGTAAAATGTTTCTTAATGGCAAACCAGTATTTCCACTGGATAAATATCCACGGAGGAGTTTCGGGAGCAGAGCTGCTGTGTCCCACTGGGTCAGGGATGGGGCTGAGTCACCCAAATCGCTGTCCCCGCGCACCCAGGGGACACCCATCCAGGCAGGAATGGCTCCAGCACCACTTCCCACGCACTTCAAAGGCAGGGAGAAGGAGATTCATGGTAATCCTCACCTCCAGCCCGAGGACTGATGGATTTCTTCTACACCTCAGGCTTTTTAATTCAGATTTTTTTTTAATTTTATTTTACTTTATGGCATTTCCCACCCCCCACAAACTTTAGAAGATCTGGGGAAAAGTCAGCGATGCACATACTGGCAGAACAAGTACTGCTAGCAGATTATAAATATTGCATCTACACACCCTGGGAAAGCAAGAGGAGAAACTCTGCGGGTTCTGCCCCACTCAACCATGACCCAGAACAGGTCCCTGGTGGCTCACGGGGACAGGACACCTCCGTGACACCCACGTGACAGGGACAGGCTCTGTCCTGCTGGGATGCTGAGAGCGGGTCTGGCCCCGCGATGCTCACCAGCACGTCCCAAAGCAGGACACAGCCACCGTGATACTGAGACACAGGATGGGGACAGTGGGACGCGGAGCCGCGGTGTGGCATGGGGTACCTGCAGGTGCGTGCAGACTCTCCGCAGCACGTCGTACACGCTGTCACGGGAGATCAGCGACACAAAGATGTACTGAAAAACAGAGAGAAGATGCTGGGAGACGTCTCCCACCACCCCGAGTCTGATCCTTCCTCCAAAAGCAGTCTGATGTGGCCGAACAATTTCTGCTGCCAGGGGTTTGCTGGAGCACCAGTGCTCCAAAGACAGGGACAGGCAGAGACGTCCCGCCCTTGAATCTTCCCCCTTCGGGAGCTGTGTCCCCCTGCCCTCCCCCAGGTATTTATCTCCCTGCTGAGTTTTTCAGCTGCTATTTTTGCTGCCTGCTAAAACACGGAGCAGATTTTTCAGGGCCAGTTTGGCTCAGCTGCTGTCCCCACAGGCTCTGAGCAGGACGTGTTGGAGAACAGGGTCAGAAGAGACCAAAAGCATCCCCCAGACCGTGGCTCGGTCCGACACGCAGAGCCCACACGATGCATGGCGCAGCCAGGATGGCTGCAAAGGGCAGATGGATTTAAACGCCCAAATCCTGCGCTGTGCTACCCCCTGCTAAAATGCCATCCGCGTAACGTTGCCACGAGCAGCAGCCTTGGCAGGCAAGGACTCGGAGCACTGAGCAGGACTACGTCAGCACATTTCAGCAGAAAACAAGCAGCGCATTTTAAAAGCTCAACCACAGCTCAGACTCAGCCCATTAACCAAGTTCTCCGCCAGCTTAGGTTGTATTGTGGCCCAAACCCTATCCCCTCCTCGGGTTTAAGAAGTTTAAAGGTTTTACTCAAGCCTGGCAGGGATCTGCCAGGCTCGGCCGGGTTTTGCTTGGGGTTTGCTTCAGCCAGAAACAAAGTGAAATTCAGGAACAAAAGCAGAGCTGCAGTGTTTGCCCTGGCCCGCCGCCAGCACGAAGAGCCGCGCTCACTCCCCAAACAGCCCGCGGCTTCAGCCAGCGATGCGAGACCTTCGTCCCCCCATAAATGCCGCAGGGATCCCCGGGGAGGGCCGCGTTACCTTCCTGCTGGCAGTGGTGGTGATGGCCAGGCCGTTGGGCAGCAGCCGTGCCGTCTTGTGCTTTTTGATGAGCTGGACGGAGACCACCGGGATGACGACCTGGAGGGGAAAACATAGGGCAAGGGGATTTAGCGTTTCCCCGAGATGGGTTTGTCTTCATTAAAGGTCATGGCAAACCCCCAACGTTAAGCTCAGCTTGGAGTCGATTTCTGCTTGATGAAAACAGTGAGGGCGCGGGGAAACCATCACCCAACACAAACACAGCAAGTCCTTAAGGCTCCTTGCAAGAGTTCCTGTAAGCAGGGTTAAAAACAAGGCAGGCTGCAATCTGTGGCAGAATAACTTCATCGAAACATGCTTAGCTTTGGAAGTGCAGCACCTCACTTCTATCAGATATATTTGTTTAAAGCTGCCAATATAAATAATCCAGTTCTTCAGCCCAGCTTTAAAGGAAGTCATTTCTCCCAAAGATCCCCGTCAGCCACAACATTAACTGGGAAACGTCAGACTGTAAATCAAGCAGAAAAGTGAATAGAGATTCAAATCTCCTCCCGAATCCTCTGGAAACCTTTGATCTTCCTTCAGACACCGTTGCGGCTTTTATGAGGTTTTGCATTGGGGAATTTTACACCAAACCAATATTTGTTTTCCCGAGGCAGATCCTGCAGGTTATCGGAAGAAGAGGCAGAGCTGCACTCGATGCAAACAACTCTCCCCGTTGCATTGGAGGCTTCTGAACGCAATTCTGGTGGCACTTGGGTGTGGGAAGGGATAAGCAGGCTGCCACAGGAGCTGTTTGGGACGGGGCGAGGGACACGCGGGGCACCCTGCACCCATGCACGGCGTTACCTTGATGTCCTTCCCAAAAAGGTTCGCGTAGAAGCAGAGCCAGTTGGGGGAAATGTAAAGCCGTCCCTGGATGAGGATGTCCCTCTGGAGCGCACAGGAGCAAACTGCAAGGCAGAGCACAGTCGGGCCGGGCGCCAGACCCCGTCGGCCCCTCACTGCCCTCCCCTTGCCGCGCTGCCCACCTTTCAGCACGCTCTCCTCCGTCGGGATGTCCTTGAACAGCTTGTGGTACTGCGAGTTGTACTTGCTGGCGGCCTGGAAAGAGAGCAGAGCAAAATTACCTGATGATGAGGAAACCCAAACCCACCCTGCTGCAAATGTACCCAGGCTGGGGACATCGGGACCCGGCACCACGGGGACAAGGGGCTCAGGAGGGTCTGCAACAGCAAACGCTACCCTCCCAAAAGCATTTCCACCAAGAGTTTATCTAAGGAGACGCCCAAGTTTCTGCTAGGATAGTTTTCCACTGGGCTCATCTGCAGCCCATTTATTTTGCCCAGCGGATTCTCTCTCCTTCCGCCAGCTCTCCCCTGATGCTGGGCACGGCGATGACACTTGCTTTGCGCCCGTCGCGCCGCGCCATCCCGCTATTTATAGTCCCGGTGCCTTCTCGATGCGCGGCTTGGCAGCGGTTTGCGCCTTGACACGGAGGTTAAATAACGCCGAACACCAGGTAAATGCACAGCGGAAGTTCAGCTCTTCACGTTACATCCGCTCAATTGCTCCTCCAAAGCTGTGCGGGCAGATTTTTACCCCTGTCCCTCCGCCGGCACAGCTGAAATCCAGGGCAAATTCACGAGGGAGAAGATGCTTTCCCAGGACAAGGAGAAATCCAGCACAGCCCTCCTGCGACAAGGTCACCCCCGCCCCGCGCACCTTGTCACTGGATGAGCTGGGTTTTAAGAGGATCAAGGCTCAGCATCACCTGGGGGCAGCTTAGGCACCCTCCAGAGAGCCACCAGGCTGGTGGTGAGCATCGGTGGGAGCTTCTCAGGGCTTTTAGGGGGGACAAAGGGGACCAAGCCACCCCTGGATGTCTCTTCGGCCCACAAAGCACCTCCAGTCCCAGCACAAACCCGTTGCCATCTCGGGAGAAGCACCCAGCTGCCTGGCGGCCTGCCCGGCACTCAGAATCTTCCCAGATGCCTCTGAATAATCGGCAAAATATTTTGCTAAATATATCCGCTCCGGCGCAGCAGGATGAGGAACGTCCTCACCGGGCGCGGGCAGCAACGCGCCTGCTCCCTGCCAAGCGCAGGAGGCGAGGCAGAAGTGGGACAGGCCGCCTGTTCTCCTGAGAAACCCCCGAGCGAGGCCAAAGGAGGGGTCAATTCCCAGCAAGGCTGGGCTCATTTCCGAAGAAAACACACCCGGGCCCTCAAAAAATGAAAAGTAAACGGGATTAGAAGCAAGCAGGGGCAGCTCGTTGTGTGGGGGAAGAGGAATTTCTCCATGCCAGCCCCTTCCTGACACAGCGATACCCCGCCACGCGGGGCAGCCCGGGTGCCAGCCCCAGGCTCCTGCTACATTAAAGAGCTTCTCCTGGGCACAGGTCTGCTGCCGCTCCAGACGTCCGCCTGCTCGTACAGAGGCTTTGGATTACCCGGGATGATCTCCTGCGTCACGCCGCCAGCTGGAGCGGGTTCGGCTTCGCCGCCACGGTCTCACGGCCAAGGACTGCCCTGGTCCGAGCACGCAGAGTGGGGTCTGTCTGGGGAGCTGCTGCATGGGGACAGGGCTCCGTCCGCTGGTCAGGTCCTCCCTGAATTGCTTTCAGAGCCGTGAAGCCCAGCGGGGAGAAGTCTCCTCCGCTCCTTTCTCTTCCTGAATTGCTTTTGTCAGTGAGTGAAAAGTTCTACCTCAGATGCGATTTGAGCAACCAAAAAGGCTCAACTGGAAGTAAATTGATTCGCTTACAGTCAAACTTTCAGCTTTCTCCTTTGCTCCGGATAGAAAACCCCAAAAACATTTGCAGGGCAGGTCGTGGGTCACGCACAGACACGAAACGGGCGCCGACTCCCCCTGACCCAGGCAGGCAGCCGCTGCTGCTTCATTTTCAGCTCCCGCAGCCCAGGGCAAAGCCCGAGGCCCCGCAGGCTCCTCTCCTCTGGCACGCTCGTGCTCTGCGGCGCGGCAAAGAGCCGGAGCCAGGGCTGCCGGCGAGGGGCACGGGGCAGGCGATGCGCGTGACGCAGAGGGCCCAGATGGCCGCGGGTGGGGAGCCGCCAGCCTCCGCGCCTACAGGTGCGGGAGGTGGGAGCGCGGGGCTGGCTTCGTCAGCGGGGAGCAGGCCGGGGCAGGAGCCAGGCCTGCAGGGACCACGTTCGGGAAGGCAGGGGGTGCGGGGTGCGGGACGCGGGACGGGAGGCGGTGCCGCGGGTCTGGCTCTGCTGCGTGGGGCATCTCCGGCCCCGCGGCAGGCACGGGGGGGTCTCCCCCGACTTACCGCTTCCCGGGGGCATTTCTTGATGTCCTCGTCCTTCAGGGCTTCGAGGCTGCGCGACAAGACGAGAGCCGGGTGAGCGGGGAGCCGCGGGGCTGCCGCCCGCCCCCGGAGGCTGAGGGGCACGGGAAGGGGCCGGGGCCCGTCCGCAGAGCCCAGCGGCGTTACGGGGACGGGGCCGCGGCTGCCACAGCCTCGCTCCCGGGGCGGGGGGGGCCGCAGGAGCCGTCCGCGCCCCCCGGCCCTCACCTGCCGTCGAGGGACTCCAGGCTCCGGTGGCCGCGCGCTGCCTCCAGCTTGTGGCGGCCGGGCATGGGCTCGGGGCTCCGCGGGGGCGCCGCCTTCTCGTGCATGGGCGCGGCGCTGCGGGGGGAGGCGCTGAGCGCTGCGGGGGCCGCGGCACCGGGGCCCGCCCGCCCGGGGAAGGGAAGGGGCGCCGGGACCGGGCTCGGGCACCGCCCGCGGCCCCGCACCGGGACGAGCGCGGCCCCGCGGGACCCCGGCCCCCGCCGCCCCCCCCGGCCCTCTCAGCGCCCCCCGGCCCCGACCCCTGCCCCGGCCCCCACCTGCGCGGCCGCCCCGCGCTGCCCGGCGCCGTCGCTGCCTCGCGGCGCCACAGCGCCCGCCCATTGGCCGCCCGCCGCTCCGCCCCGCCCCCGCCCCGCGTCCCCATTGGCCGCTGCCCCGCGCCGCCGTCCCGCATCGCCTCACACGCGCGCTCCGCCCCCTCGTGGCGGGGAGGAGGAGCCTACTACGGCCCCGCCCCCTTCTAGTGTAGGCCCCGCCCCTCCGCCATACGCCCCGCCCCCCGCCATACGCCCCGCCCCTTAAAGCGCCCGCCCCGCGCGCAGCAGCAGCAGCAGCCGGGCCGTGCAGGGGTGCTCAGCTCTTTATTGACGTGCGCGGCGGCGCCCCGCGGCCCCGTACACCCGCGGGAGTGCGCAGCGCCCGGACACAGGGGCAGGGAGAGACTCGGGGGAAGGCGACGACACGCACGGATGCGACACGGCGAGGGAAGCGCGTCCACGAGCCCGCGGCAGCCTCGAGTCCCCCCCCACGGGGACAAATAGCAGCGTGCCCCGAGCACGGGGTCGGGGTGTGCCGAGGCCACCCAGACCCCGGGCACACGGGGACCAAACCACATGAGGTGCAGGGCCGCAGGGCGCTGGTGCTGCTGCGGGCACAAGGCGGGGGAGCTGCGGAGTGTTACAGCGGAACCGTTCACCACACCGCGCCTGTTCCCTTCCCCATCGCCCACTACGAGGGCAAGGAGAGGCACGGCACACCCTGAGGACAGGCACTAGGCTACGGGGAGGTGGAGGAGCAGAGTCCCATCAGCATGCAGGACCCTCCCGAACCTGCTCCGACAGAGAAACTACGGGGAGAGGGTGGAAAAGAACTAAACACTTCAAGTATCGGTAGTGATGGAAGGTTTCTTCCCCCTGCTGCTGCACTCGGTGGTGTGGAGCAACCTAAATCCAACTCTAGAGACAAGGAGAACATCGCAAGCGACTGCTGGCCTAATGCACGGGGAGGGGGAGCGGGGGGAAGGAAGACGGTGCTGGTCGAGGCAGCGCTTCAGGGAACGGGCACCACCCGCATGGTGTTGGTGTAGCCAGAGCCAGGGCGCCAGCCGGTCAGCACGATCACCAGGTCGCCGCTCTTGAAGAATCCACGCGCTTTGCCTAGGGGAGAAGGAGAGGAGGAAGATGTCAGGGCTCAGGGGCCCCTCGCAGCGAGGGGAGCATCACCCTCCCTCATGTGCTTGTTAAAATAAACCTGGTTCTCTGCCGGATGCTATTTAAAGGCTGCCGTGACGAAACCAGTCCCATTTCCCAGTTAGATGCAGTGCGCTTATGCAACCGCTGGCCCCCATCTCCCAGCCAGCAGCTGCCTGCCTTCCCCAAAAGGAGGGTTCCCAGAGCAGCCCTTCTGGGCTTAGGGCGACCCCAGACCAGGAAAGCCAAGGTGGGAGCAGCGCCACTCACCAACATTCATGCCCAGGTTCACGCGGAGATCCACGTCCTCTGCCCAGGCGTCATGGGCCGGCTCTTTGCACAGGACAGGGAAAATGCCCCGGTAGAGGTGGGCCTGGCGCGCCGTCTGGTCATTGCGGGTGACAGCGATGATGGGAGCCCGCGGGCGGTACCGGGACACCAGGTGCGCTGACCTGGAAGGAAGGACAGGAGACACGAGGTGAAGCATCGCGTTACAGCTGTCCCAGAGCACTTGAGGGAGCCCCTGTACAACCCGAGGGGCACCTCCACTCCAGCACCAGGAGCAAACTGCCCCTCCTCTGAGGGCTTTGCACACCCAAAACCATGCTGGGGATGACCAGGGTGATGTTTCGCAATCATGTTTCGCAAAAGCCAAGTTCTACCGACAGAGCTTGATGCTCAAGTGAATTCCAAATTTAGCAACTGGGTGGATCAACACCAGAAGGCAACAGACCCTACTCCAGTCTTGGGGAGGGAGATGGCCTCACCTCTGAGTTCCGGCAATGCCATCTGCACGTTTTGGTCCTGAAAACAAGCGCTTATTTGTCTCGGTTGCTATGTAAAGGTGGCTAGGAGCCATTTATTCCGGCCTCTGCAAGCAGCCCTTGGCATCTCAGTGGGGTCCCTGCAAGTTCCTGCTGTTTTGATGAGCTCCCGCTTTATGGGATGGCAAGCGCCTGCGCCAGCAGTGCTATCCAGAGCTTGCCAGGGAGGATGCTTTCAGAAGCATCGCTACAGGGGAAACTGTGTCAGGGGAAATCAGAGCTGCCCCAGAAACGGGTTTGACTACACCGATCGCTTGATCCCAGAGGAGTGGCAGCCAACATACAACCCCGTACATTTGTACTCCCACCCAGCCAGAAAAAAAGCGATTCCCCTCTGGAAGCCATGCAGACAAGTGCCTCTCATCCCAAAATGGGGGCCCCGTACACCGGGGGAGCCAGGCAGCCACCAGGCTCCTCTCCAAGAGGAACTGCTGCCACCCCCGGGTGGGGACGCCGATGCCTTAACATGGCAAGCAGCACGCTCTGGGTGGGGACCGCAGCTCGCCCCTCCTTAGGCACTGCTTGCTTACAGAAGGCACCTGCAAAAAATGAGGTTAAAGCTGCAAGACCAGGACATTTAGAGCTCCATGGTTCTGACAAGCATGCCAGCAGCTTTGCTAGTTTTTGCGACCTCGTTTCCCAGAGCCAAGCTCAGCAACACTCTGATTCAAAGACCGCTGCTTGGAAATAGGCAGCAACCTGCTTGAAGCGCTCAGTCACACGTGCCAGCTCTCAGACAATCCTTCCCACACTGACCACAGAGCTGCCCAATAGCTCTACGGGACCCAGGTACTCAAAAGCTGTAACAGAATCCAAGGCTAAAAATATTCAAATATCAGAGTTCAAGTCTTTTCAAAAAGGTCAAGTGTAAGACTGGAACCTTTTACAAAGAAACTTTAGAAGTACAGGAGTATCCAGAAACTCAGTCGTTCCTCATCTCTCCAGAAAGCAGCTACTTCAAATCATTTTAAGCTGTAAATTTACATGGAGGATTCACTGATGGTCTGGTTCTTCAAGTAGACCGTGCCCAGCATGCACACTGTCACGTCTCTGCCGCAGCACTAGTTCTGTTCCAAATTCAGACTCTTCCAGAAAGCAGCCTGAGACTTATGGTCCAACGCGCTTTGAACATGGGGCAGCCTGGTTCCTCTAGATGGAAGAGCTGATCGCAGCAAGGATGCAGCTCTCTACTTTGCTTCCTCTCCACAACTGGAAGAGCGAGTCTCTACGCAGCAGTTGTCACCATCGCTGGACAGAAATCCCCAGCTACGCAGCTCACCTGCAGCCAAGGCGCTGAGCTAACCTCACAGTGCAGGCAGGTACTTGGCTGCTGGGTGCCCGCCTCCTTCAGCGAGGCTACTCGCAGGCAGGCATGAGGAAGGAAACTTGCAACACTTTCACATTCCCTCTTCGCCCCAGGGCTTAGGCAAGCTGTGCTGATGCCCGGAAGGTTCAGCAAGGGACCTCTAGTTTGGATGATACAATGAAAGGCTAAGGCCTTGATTAAAAAAATAATAATAAAAATCTGCCTCTGCAGAACTTCTGTCTTACAGCTAACTTGAAGATTCCTTGCTTTGCTTGCTAAGATGTTTGAATGTAGCTGCAACACTTATTTTCCCTCTACTCTTCCAGCCAGCACTGCTGGCAGAGATGCCGTGCAGAACAGGAAGAGGAGGCAGGGCCTGGTGCTGGTGCCACGCTGGCAGGGGCAGGCTCAGGAACTCGGTGCATGCGTACGTGCAGATGTCTGAGATGTCTGCCCATCTCCCGAGGAACTGGCACTGCAGACAGGCAGCCCGGGCTCCGAGTCGCTGCCAAAACCTGAGCTTCACCGTTACAGCTCTGGGCTTTCAAAACGCTCTTTTTGCGCATCTCCTTCCCCCACCCGGTCACGAAGTCCGTGTGACCTGAGGGAACCTGTCGCCTCCTACCTTCCAGACTTGGTGAGGACAATAATGGCCCCGCTGCAGCACTTGAAGGACGCTTCCACAGCGCCAACAGCAGCGGCCTCAGTGGGATCGCAGTTCAGGGAGGTCAGACGACGCAGTTCCTCAAACAACTGCCTGTGAAAGATGGCGGCCTCGGCCTCGCGGGCAATCTACAAGAGCAACACGCGTTCGGGAAGACAACACTCACGTCAGTCACTCAGGACAGCACAGGGGAAGGTGAGGTGCTCTGTCAGCAAGCGAATGCTGCCAGCTCCTGACATTCAGAAGAGTCGCCAATCAGCCAAAATTCAGCTCTGCGCCGTGGTGATGGGGTCACCCCAGCAAAGTAACCCTTTGATTCTCAAGATTTCTCTTCTGGATTGGAGACACCTCACCCCACTGATCCCGCACTCAGGTGACATCCATGCCCAACTGCCAGGCACTCGTGCTCTGCTCCTACCTACCTGCGTCCTGCCCTGCGGGTATGCGCAGCTGACACAGAGCTGCATGCTGCTTGCTGAATGTTTGCAGTGTTAGCATGGAGCGTGATTTTATTTCCTGAAACAACTGTCACAAAGCACGTGTTGGCACTCTAAGCACCTAACCCACATGCTGGGAATGAGCGTCAGTTATCTTACAGAGCCTAAACCTCTCCCCTCCCTGAGCCCTACCTGCCGGACTCGGTCAGAACTATCAGAGCTGCAGCTAAGCACTTAAAAGAAGCCTCCACTGCGCCTACTGCCATGGCATCAGCAGGGTCCCTGTTGTTTACATTGAGGCGGAAAATTTCTTCGAACAGCTGACGATGAAACATTGCGGCCTCAGCCTCACGAGCGATCTGCAGGCCCAAGTAAGAAGGGAGGAGAAAAGAGGAAAGAAAAGGAAAGGTAGACCAGAGTAACATGAGATCACGCTAATTTACTTAATTTTCATAGTAATGCATGCAAGAGGATACTAAAGGACAGGCTGCGAAACGCTCATTGGCTCTCAGGTTGTGAGCTAGTGGAATGCAACTGTCTACCACACCAGAGCTGCACCGGCTGCTCCACCACACCATTTATCTGGGGGCCCCCGTGAGCTAGGCAGGCATTTCGAAGGTGGCATTCTGGCTGTAATTTGGAGTCCTTTCAGAGCAACCAAACGCAGATCGTTTCTCAAGGACCAGAGCAAGCCAGTTCAGAAAACACTTTGTTGCAGGTGCTTGTTTTACTTCCTTGCCCACAATGCCTCTAGAGTACTCTTTGTAGCTGTTCATGCCCCCTTCGAACTCTGAGCCAACAAATGAGCAACTTGTTTCCTACCTCACCCCTAGAAAGGGGAGATGGGCTCCCTCCCGCCTTTGTTTAGTTTAAGTTCAGAGCCAATGAAGTTTCACCTCTGAGTGCTATACCAACTTCTTCCAGTAAGAAAGGAACAACAGAAACAAGCCTTCCTTACAGGGCTGTCACACCACATATGCTGGGGTGTTTGTGCAGTGCCAGATTCAGACCAGAGGTGCACAAAGAAGGGCTTTCTGGTCACCGACTAAGCGTTTGCAACAAGCTCTGTAACTCATTCATCCCGCTGTGCTGAGAACTGCTCACATTTAAGGACAACTCTCACCTCAGAAGGCTGCACTTGCCCTTGACAACCCGATAAAGAAGGCTTGCAGAGACTAGGAAAGCATGCAAAGGCTGATCATCTTTTCAAGGACAACTTCATTCAGTTACTCCCAAAGCTGAACAGCTGCTACACAAAGCATGACAAGCTGATGCTTAAGCAGAGACTGTAGTGCCATTGTCATGAAAGCTTTGTAGTTAGACCCCTTCCAAATAAGAATTTTGCTACTCTAGTGTTAATGGATTACTTTCCATGATGCTGAGAATTATCCCTCTTCCACAGATATCAGTTTAAGCCAAAGCAGTTAAGTGTCTTATGGCTAAATATAACTGCACACGTGACTGGCAGAACAGGAGTGTAGTGCCAACCCCAGGATTGAAGCGGTCAGTTTTGTTATCGCTGGCTTCACGCTTCTGTCAGATAAATGAAACGTGCGTGTCCACCTCACAACACTTACTCCAAACACAAGCGCTGGCAGCCACGCAGTACGTCGTCAGCTCCTGGTCCAGAGGCAGGCAGCTTTGCACAACATGCAGAGTGAGCCTGAGTTCGGCAGGAAGCCTACATCCCCCGTTTGGAGAGTCAGAATACGTGCGTATGTGTGCTTGCTCTGACAATGGCTACAGAAGGGCACAGCAATTCTTCACTCCACATCACAGCTGGCTCTATTTGCATGGAAATGGCTACAGGGTTTGCAGTTGGCATGCGGGCAGAGATAGTGGGTACAAGTGACAGAAGGGGAAGCAGAGGAGCATTGTACTCCCTGGTCCTGTCAAATGGCCAGGGCAGCACTTGAAGACTAAGGCAATCATGGATCATGAACTGGAATTGGAAGGAAGCCCACTCCCACAAGTAGGAAACGGCCTGCCCAATATTTGGAAACTTGCTACCAAACTCAAGGCAATTGTTTTTGTCACAGAGATGCCAGTCAGGGAACAGGAAGCTCACTTCTGGGAAGCTGGCTGGAAAGTGATTGCTACTTGAAACCACTGCAACAACCCCACAAACCACTGGCATAGACAGGTCAAGTCACTGACAGAGGTGCAATGGCACTACAAAGCAGACTCTGCTTGTTCTCAGTGTCACAGCCCGTGTTTGCTGTCTGCATCTCCTTAGGGAGAAAGCTTTACCTGAAATACTCCTGTGGCAGGGCTGGGTAAGCAAACCATGAGCCTAGACCAGCTTGAGACCAGACAACATATACAAGAGCTACTCCATGCCTGAGGCAACGTGCTCTCTCTGCACTGTGACAGCCTGGCCACTTCAGATGGAAATATTAGGGTAAAAACCTTCTGTATTTCTCTGGGGGCCTGGCGGAACGAACAGTTACTCCTGGGTCCACAGAAGAGGGAAGCACAGGCAGTGGGTACTGGGCTCAGACTACAGGTACAGCACAACCTGCCCGTGCTGAAGCTTTAATGCCACAATTTGCTACAAGTTTCCGAATCTTTGTAGGAAGTCAGCCACCACAATTTAGGGGTGAAAAACTGAGGAAGAACTTTTTAGGTGAGAATTTGGCTTGTAAGCCAGCAGTCACTGCCCGGTGATCATCAGGTCATATTTTATATCTGCCATGTGCAAAGAACACCACTCCATACTGGCCAGATAAAAGGCATTTAGGTAATGCACTGCAAACACAAACAGTCGCTCGGTTTATTCATCTATATAACCTGAGCTGCAGGTGAAGCTGCTGTGATTCACAGCCCTGGTAACTGGGGAGAACCAGTATCTCTAGATGCTTGGCATCACGCTTTTTATCAACTGAAACACAAGCTGGGTGAACTTGAAGCAGAGCAGAGGTTTCTGGCAGTTCAGGCATGTAAAAATATGGTGCTGTCAGTAGTCATGCAACAAACATCCCCACCAAAAGCACCAGGTGCCAAATGCAACAACAGTGCTGTAAATCAGACTCACCAGCCTCCCTCGTTCCCTCCCACAACCCAGAGAAGTTAGCTGATACTTTTCAGTATCTAGAGATAAACTGCTTAAGCAGCTTCCTGACCTTGGAGAAGTTTAAGGAATTTAATACACTAAAAGGAAGAGGGCCTTTGAAGAAACCTATACCAAGGTAACAGCAAAAAAAACTTGACCTTGGCCTTAAGTCAAAATTAGCATTAGGAAAATTTTAGAACTCAGATCACTGCAAAGCAGTGCTCAGCTCTGCCTGGCAATAGCATGCAGCACACCTTGTGAGGTTTCAGGCCCCTCAGGACCATGTTACAGTAAAGAAAACCTCATAGAGGGAGCATGAACCAAAAAATGGCTGGTTTATGCTGCTAGGTGCTGCCACCTAGCACAAGACACGTTTAGGTCTTCAGATGCAGGCTCAGATCAAAGACAGCGTGCTGCCACCTCCACCTGCGGGCCAGGCTCCCACCCAGAGCGCTACTCACAGCGTGCTGCATGCGCACAGCCTCCAGCGGGTAGTCTCCCTTGGCGGTCTCTCCAGACAGCATGATGCAGTCCGCTCCGTCCAGGACAGCGTTGGCAACGTCACTGCCCTCGGCGCGGGTTGGGCGAGGTTTCTTGATCATGCTTTCCAGCATCTGCAGGAGAAAAAGCCCGAAGTCAGGGCACCGCGAAAGGAATCGGCTGCTTTTTCACTAGACACTTGACTGATGGCATCGAGGAGGTTGTTTTGGGGTTGTGGTTTGTTGTTTTTTCATCTAAAACCAGGTCAACAACAGGTCTGCACTAACTAAAGTAATTTTCATCTAACACAAGATGTTCCTTTTTTTTTTTTTTATACAGGGTATGTAGAGGCTCAACTTTAGTACAGCCGATAATGTCAGCACCCATACTGAAGCGTGAAATCAGACTGCTTCCTGAGCAGAGCTCTTCCTACCCTTCTCCCAGAAGCTGGTGCAACTCCACATATTGCTGTATCACAGGCAGGCCAGCTCATGTCTTCCCCAGGTGCTCAGCTTTACCCCCTGCTGCAGTGTGCACAGAGGAAGCACAGCTCAGAAGTGAGCCCTGCCAATACCTGAAAACTGTCTGAAAACTGTTTGTTCATGATCCCTGCTGGAATACACAAAGCTGAGGAGTGGCAGCTCCCAGGCTAAGGTGACTTCCCCCCCCCCATTTCCTTCTGATGCAGCAGTGTGGGTGCAACTTGCTCAGAGTTGCCATGTCTCTTGCAGGAGTTCCTGTGACCTTACTGGGATAGATGACAAATCTCTGAACAACTGCCTCAAGATGAGCTATTCAGCCGCTGCAACGCCTCTTTGCTCTTGGTTCCTCATCCTCTACCAAATGCCATCGAGGACGTGCCCCCAGCATGCTCCCCACAGCATGGGGTGACAGCTACCGACACTCATGCCCTGCCAGACCCACAGACACTCTGGCAGTTACGAGCTAGCCTTGTGTTTCAAGTACCTGAGTGGCACAAATGATGGGTTTGCCAGCCCTGTTGCAGCGCCCAATCATCATCTTCTGGGCAAGGAAAACTTTCTCAGCAGGGATCTCAATTCCCAGGTCACCACGGGCCACCATAATGCCATCACTGGCCTCCATGATCTCATCAAACCTGACAGCAAGAGAAGAGGTTCGTTATCCCTTTTGTTCTGAGGACAGACCGCCTGCTCTGTCCTCCCCCTTCTGAAAGGGAGCACCGCTCTAGAGCGCAGTGCACTGCGATGCCATGGGCACTCTGCCCTTCCAGGTGCCATTTTGGTACCCTGTAACACCGCAGTAAGAGGGAAGAAACAAGACCATAGGACATAGATAGTTTACAAAGCTATACAAAAAAACACATCAAGAGGAGCACGAGTTGATCGCTCACCTGCGCACACCCTCGTGGTTCTCAATCTTGCTGATGATTTTGATGTTCTTTCCCTTTTCCCCTAGCACCTTCCTGACAGCATGGACATCAGCAGCTTTACGGATGAAGGATGCAAACACCATGTCCACGTTCTGCTCCACACCGAATTTCAGGTCCTGAATGTCCTTTTCAGAGACGGCAGGCAGGTCAACCGCAGCACCAGGGAGGTTCACGCCCTTCTTGCTGCCAAGCATGCCACCGTTCTCGATCTCGGTCATGACATAGTCCTTGCCTGGAACAGAAATGCTCCCACAGTCAGTGTTTACCAGCAAGCTCCCCGCTGCCAGCTCCCACACCACCACCTGCCTGAGAACAGCACCACTAACAGCATCGATGCGCTGAAAGCACACCAGTGCTTCTCTTCAGTGGACTCATGTAACACACGAACTTGCAATTCACCCACAGAAGCACAGCAGACCAGTTTAAAACCACTTCTATGCTGCTCTGGGGGAAGATGCCCTTTGTTCCATGCAGGAGTGGGGCTGCCAGGCTGCATTTCTGCATGTAGGCAGCCCGTAACACGTAATGGAGTATCCAAGAGCCTCACCTCCCCACTCCTGCACCCTCTGGGATTGGAGTCAACACCTCCAGGCTGGAGCGGTTTATGCACCACCACCAAGGGAGTGGTGCGGAACTCACCTTGCCCCAACATTACCAGTAAAGCTAGTTCCATCTCTAGCTACAAAACTTGGGGTTTATGTTATAAAATATTAAATCCTGCATAATAAGAATGAAATAACCTGCCTGAACAGGTGTAGGTTACAAGCACAGGTACACCCCCCACACATGCACCTCTGAAGAGAGTTTTAGATCAGTCTGGTGAAACCCTGCTCAAGTTAGTGACTGAGAGCTTGCTACAATTGAAGTAGAGAGAGTTTTGCTCAAAGTCTTGCTACAGCATTAAGCCTAGCAGCAAAGTGTTCTTTTCTTTAATGGAAAACTGCAAGTTAAACAACAGTTGCTGAAAGAAAAGTCAAGGATGTTCTTAGGAATGAGCAAACAGGCAGAGCTGGAATCCTGGAAGGGATCCTGGAAGGGCTGTTACACACCTTTCTCCTTAACCAGCAAGGAAATGAGACCATCATCCACGTAGATTTTGCTGCCAACTTCTATAACCTTGGTGAGATTCTTGTAGTCCAGCCACAGCACATTCTCATCACATTTCTCCATGAAGGCATCATCCAGGGTCACTTTAAGAGCTGCACCCTTCTTGAGTTCCACTTCTGCTGTGCCACTCTGTGTCAAAACACGCATTTTCAGCAAAACCAGCACAAACAGGCACCCAACTGCCTCCCAGCTTGCAGCAGTTCATCTTAACTTTTGGTACTAATGTCAGATAATGTACACAGTTACTTTGTTCTCACAAAACATCATTTGTCTGGGGAAAGCAGGACACAGGAATAACATTATGTAGTCTTATGCACTGAAAAGGGTGGAAAAAAATCAACTTACTCCCTTGATGAGTCCAGTTCGGATTTCAGGTCCCTTGGTATCCAGTGCAATAGCCACAGGTCTGTAGGTGATCGGATCAGAGGCGAAGCTCTCTGTAGCTTCTCGCACGTTCTTGATTGTGCCCTCATGATACTGGCAAGGAAAAGAGATGGAAACTTTAATCTCACTTCTGCTCTACCACTGTGCACCCCAAGAATTGCCCAAGCTACCATTCAACGTGGCAGAACAGCAGCATGACCAGGTCTAGGATTCCACTGTCAGGCAGATGGGCAAACGTTTTTACAGCTCTGGCTTAAATCTCCCATACAGATAAGGGATTTACTCAGAGGATATTATCCATTTATATTTCAAGAGCTAAAGCAATCACAGGCGGAAGTTCAGGACTCCAGCACCGTGCACCAGGCTTCAAAACCCTTTCACGTGCTCACACCCTGCTAATACTGCTGGTTTCAGACACTTTTGTGGGGAAACTCCCATCTCAACTACACCTTGAATGAGCTTCAGATGATCAAAGGTCAATTTACTTTCTAGTTTAAACAATATTAGAGATAACCTTGACATAGTGATGCAACACTTGACAGACTTTTGAAGATAAGAAATGCCCTTTCCCCTCTCCGTGCCGCAGGCTGACAGTGCATGGCCTGGCTCACCCGGAAACGTGTGACTGCCCCCATAATAACCTGCCTCGCGCTCAGCCTCGGGACCAGAATCCAGCACCAGCAAGGTGGGGCAGGAACAGACTGTGCTCAAGTTGGGCTGCATGCCATCAGCCAGAGATATGCCGCAGCTAACTCTATAGAGGAAGGAAAAACTAAGGTATTTACTGATCAAGCTTGCAAGCTGAGACTGAGGAGGCCCCTGATCCTTCCATATGCCACAGCCTAAAGAGACGCAGGACAGGAAGTGTGCCTGAACAGAGCCATTAGGTTTATCTGGCCCTAGTCACCTGGAATTTATTTATTTTTAATACAGATCAATGACTGCCTCCTACGGAGGCTGACTTCCTGAAGAATGACGTACGCCAAACAGGAATGCAGACAGATGAAGTAAAAGCCAACTTCCTCTATAAAACAACTGCAGCCAGGTGCTAGGGCTTGAAGTTGGTAATTCAAGCCCTGTTGAGTGTTTTAGGGTAAACACTAACTGAAACACATGCAGCACATGAAAACCCCTGACTTCACTGGAGAATTGAGTGCTTCAGAGGAAGCAGCAGGGAACACAGACCTAGCCTGGCTACACTTGACAGTCAGACTAAACGAGATGACAGCAAGATGAACTCTGCTGTCACCTAACCTCATCTGTACGAAACATGCAATTAGAAGGGACTTCACCCAAGACCAAGCCATGCTCCCTGTCCTTCACCCAAAAGCAAGCCACACTCCCTGTCCTTCACCCCAGCTAACAAGCACACAACCGCAGCGTGGCAGCACTGTGTGAAAATTCAGTATTTAATCGAGTCAAGGTCCGATGGCTGTCCACAGCTAAGCACCAGACCTTTTGGTTTCTACAGTGCCCTGTGGCCTTTAAAGGCCACAAGGGTGACAGGCCAAGCTATTACGCACCTCGAAGCTCCTGGTTCAGTAAGCAAAGCCACCTACAGCTGTCACTTGGTTACTGTTTGACATTTTGAAAGCTGGAGGGCAGCCAACGTAAAAACGCAGCCTCAACACTCAGGGCAGCATTCGAGGCAAGCTGGAATGGGATCCTTGGCTCCCCCAGCATCGCTAAGGATCTCATCTATTTTTATCAATAAGGGCTCGTCGTCCTCAGTGTTGATTTCTTTCGACCTTATTCTTATAAGTTTATCGCCCCAAGACCCGCGTACCGTGGTGCTAGCCTCATGACCACCAGGAGCATAACCTGAGCAGCTGGTTAGCCAAGCAAACCCAGGAGTTCAGCTCTTCCAAATAGGCACAGTTGTGACTTCAAATTGCTAACAGTTTTCTTTTGAGACAAGGTCATTCATTGATCACCGGCTTGCAAAGCCCCCAGCAGTAAAGCAAGATCAACAGGACAGTTGCGTACTCCTGCTGAGGTGCCCAGCGCCGTGAAATAGCTCTCAGCTTCCGCAATTAACTGGGGAGCAGCAGCCTTGTGAAGTGAGCAGCAGGGCATGAGGAAGAAGTGAAGGACCTCACGGCGAGCAGCTGGCACACACATCTCTAACATCAGCTACCTGGCTCCCAGGTACAGGTGGGTGCACAGAAGGGTGTGGAACCAACCTGATCTGCTTCCAAAAAGGCTTGTAAAGCGCACTAAGGTGTTACTAGCAGTCTCACAGGCTCAGTATTTACATCTGGCATGCTTTCCCCAAAGGCAGAGCTCAGTCTTGTCTTGCCTCATGACTATGGCTGCTCTGGAGCAGGCTGGGCTTCCCTTTGTATCCTCTTCCACAAGGGAAGGGGTCAGCAGACACCCATAAGGGCCTGCTCAGGGCAGCATCAGCTCAGCCCCCACCCTTACCTCGTGGGTGCCGTGAGAGAAGTTGAGGCGGGCAACATTCATTCCAGATTTAATCATTTCCTTCAGCTTTTCCACGGAGCGGGAGGCTGGGCCTGGAAGAAGGAAGCAGTTAGAATATTAACTTTGTAAAAAAAAAAAATAATGAGATAACCCACAGACGTCAAGACCGTTTCATGTGGAAGGGATAAGTAACGTATGGTGGATACAGACTTGCTCAACACCGAAACAGCTCATTTCTACAGCAGCAAGTATTGTTTTAACTTGCCTTTGGGAGTGCATTTGAACCCTACCAGTCCAGACTTCCCTGGCTACTGGATCCACTCCTAATAATACTATGGGTTGGGCAGGCATGGGAAAGTCGTGCTGTTTCAACACACGGAGCCAGCCTTGGCAAGGGATAAAGGCTCAAGTCGTCCCACGATTTCCGCAGCAAGTTTCACCAGCACAGGGGTTCGCAGCTTAATTGCTGCAGAGAGCTGCAGCTCCCTGTTATCTAGGAACCACCTACCGATGGTACAGATGATGCCGGTGTTCCTCGCAATGGTTGGCTCGGAGTCGATGTCCAGGCGGCACATGTGCTCCAGGAAGGTGTCCGCCATGGCAGCGTGCAGCTGCTGGGTCTGGATGAAAGCAGTCCCCGCATCGTGGTGCTTCGACATCGTTACTGGAGTCTTGTGTCTGGAAGAGAAGAAAGCCTTGCCAGGTTTAGGGATCACCCACGCTTGCTCGTCAAGCAGAGACACCAACACACCCACGTGATGAATATGGAGGTAACAAGAAAGCTGCTACTGGGTCATACTATCTTTATGTTCCTACTTGAGAGTCTCGGATACAGGCAAGACACACTTCTATTCAAATGTCATTCCCCACATAGACCACCCAAAGCTCACCTGCCTTCTATGCAGAAGTTCCCTTCATAGCTTCTCTTCATTGCCAGTCTTCCCCTGGAGCTACACAACGCAACAAAATTCAAGCACTTCAGCGCACAGGCAGCGTTCTGCCTCCTCCCTCCCAGCTCTCCTCTCTCCTACAAGCCTCGACTGCGGTGCCTGTCCCAAGTGGGGCCACAGCAGCTCGCTGCTAGCGGGGCCGCAGACGTGCTCTACGCAGGCAATCTTCTGCAGGGATGCACCTAACCACAGCGGGGTCCACCTAAGCTTAACACCCGTCCTGTAGCCTGCACAGATAAGTAGACTTGAGTTGATTAAACACAACACCGTGGCAGAGAACATGGAAAGGACTGAAGATTCCTTTAACATCCTCCTCAAGGTGTCTCTTCAAACCAAAGACACAACATGGCTGCTCCCACCCCCCTATGTTCACCCGCACCCAGGGTGGCAGAAAGCCACCGCAGGGCTCGAGACTGGTTTTTTTTGGGATAACGAACTGTGAGCTCTGCCTGCTCGCTTGTGCAGGACAACAGCATCCCCAGAAGAGTGGGGAAGGTCCCCATCCCATAAAAAAGCGAAAATGAATCTCACAGATGTCTGCTGTGATGGGAGGGCATCCCATTCACAACCGTGTCCTCTTCCACCTCCCATCTTCCTTCTGCTTTTACACCCAGGTAAAAGACGGCCTGGCTGCACTCCTACCCTCTGGCTGGGCAAGGCTCAGCTGCTTCCTTTGCCGGTGCTACCACCTGCAGAAGTATTTCACCACCTCTGCATTCAAAAAGCTGTCAGCAAACGTGTGATGCGAGGTTTCATTAAGCAACATGGGGTTTTCTGCCTGCCCCGAGCACACAAAATGGTGCTCGCTGTGCATGCCAGCTAGCCCAGGGCCTCCAGCTTTGAAGCAGAGCGCTAGGAAGCCGACAGCTCTGCGGAAGAATGAAATCGTGCTTCTAACGCAGGGGCAGGGAAGTCCCCCGAGACCCCGCCGCGCCTGCCCGCTCCGGCGCTGTGCTGCCAGGCCCCCCCTCCCTCCCCACCTACGTGCGGATCCTCTCGCAGGCAGCCCTGAGTCACCCTCTCCTCATCGCCTCGCCGAACGGAGCGAGGAGACAGGCCAGCAAAAACCATAATTTGTCCTGGCAAGCGTCCTTCACCTCAGCCCTGCCAGAAGCTGCTGATTCACTGCAGTCAGAACAAGAAAGCCTGCCCACATAAAAAGCCTCGACAAAGTCACATTATTACGGGAATGCCCGCTGGTCAGACCTGAACACTGTGTTTCAGCCCTCTAACTGCTGCTGCCACATCCCGGAGCACCTGTCTGACAGCACCAAGCACGAGCTAAGAGGCTCTGCTGGGAAACGGCCTCCACGCACCTCTGAAGAGGATGTGGAGGAAGATGAGACAGAGGCTGCAGCCAGAGCACCACTGGTGCAACTTTCTGAGAACACACGGAGGAGCTCTGCCTATTTCATAAGCAGCTCCTGTCTCCTGGAAGTCCCCCACCCACTCGAGCTATTTGTAATGCTAATTTTTTTTAACCCCCAAAGGCTTTACAAATTTACTAAAAGGGAAAGTGAAATTGCCTTGAGTCAGAATCCCCTTTCCAAGATTTTCCTGCAAACCCAGGGAGATCAGAAAAACTGCGGTGCTGTGGCCTTGTCTGAGAGGGAGACAAGAAACGCAGCAACAAAAAAAAAAAAAAAAAAAAAAACTCATCTGCCTGCTACCAGCAAGCTTCTTGTTTTTCTGCTTCCTCCTGCCTCCCTTTACCACACGTTCACAAAGCGCCTACTGAATTCTCCTGGAAGGACCAGTTTTATAAAACTGTCAGGAATGTCTGGCATTTAATAAAAAGTAATTGGAAACCAGGACTTCACAGACACCTGAAGGCACTGTGCACTCAGTCTGAGCGGAGCTAGGAAGGGGGAAAGTAATACCCTGCAAAGCCTGATTCCCTGGGTACATCTCATTTCCTTCCTCGGGGCACAACTCATAAATCCCCACGCTGACTGCAAGCTGTCTGTGCTTCAGGCAGGGTGCACTAAAGATGGCTGGTGCCTCCCTTGCCGTTGAACATTCTAGAAAGCCGGGACCGTTTGAGGTCGGCGTGACCGGTTTCAGCAGCAAGGTGACTAAGTCGAGCCGGCCCATCCTGCGGTCGGCAGCAAGAAACGTTAAGTCTATGGCATCTCCAGCCCTGCCCCGGGGGAGGAAGAAAGCAGAGGCTGCGCAGAGCGGCAATCCCCGCTGCTGCAACCCCCTTCGCTGTTATCTCAGCCTGCAACAGAGGGAAGTGTGACTTTGCATGGCCGGCGTTAACCACCGCAACGCCGGGCAACGATGGTTCCCTGCTTCAGGGTCTCAGCTGCAATAAAAATCAAATTCTGTGGCAAAACAGGCTTTTAACAGGGTCAGCTCCTCTTCCAGGGAGGGAAGGACAACTCCCAGCTGCAGCAGGATGCCACGCCACATCCTTACGCAACTGTGGGATGCCTCCCAAAATGCGAGACTTCTGGAGACCGGCTGCGACCCCAAGCACGCCTGCAGCTCTCCCATGGCTTGGGCTGCAGTAAACTGGTTGCTGGGACTGGGGAGGATGTGCTCGCCCCAACAGTGCTGGGTGACACTGGCACTTTCCCTGTGTGCCAGTGGGTGAGCTGTCAGAGCCACATACGGCTTGGCTGCGCCTGCCTTCCCCAGAGGGCAAAGGTACACAGCAGGCTTAAAGTAAAATAAATCAGTACTATTAGTGACTATCAGGTGTTTGCTGGTGACAAGGAAGAACTTATCTAGAGGATACAGCTGGAGCAAACACACCTACCAACTTCACCTTGCGGTGCTCCAACACAGGCCAAGCAGCCCTCCAGCCACACCAGCACAAACCAAACCTCCCCGCTATCAAGTGGAAATCTTTTTAACACTACAAAAAAGGGCCTTTTTTCCTTTAAATTTATGCATAGTTGGGGGTGGAAACTGAGTTCCCCCAGCCACACGCTGCCCAACCGCGTGAGCAGCGTGGGGATGGAGATGTTGTGCGCAGGGCCTGGCAGCGGCGGCAGCAGGGTACTGCAGCCCCATTCCCTACGTGCCGGCCATCACAGCATGGTGCAGCCGCCCCGGCCCCCTCCCAGCAGCCACCGGCTGCCCTCAGGGACAGCCCCGGCCACAGACGCAGGGAGATAAAGGATTAGCACGTGGCCCATCCCGCCTGCTCAGCCGGAGGAACATTTTGTCTGTGTTAAATTGAATTACCAGCTCGGGGCACAGAAGGGGAATTAACGCCGGCTTCGCGGTGCTCCGGCTAACAGCGATAAATTAAAGGTTTTAATAAAACGTGTGTTTAGTTGGAGAAAAAACAGACAGCTCGGGTGGGAGGCCCGGATGCGGCACTGCGGTCTCTGCCAGCAGCAGGAAGCATGCTTTCGAGTGAAAGCAAAGTTTCTGGGGAGGGTTTTGCCCTGAATCACGGCGTCCAACACCTGGCCGGCAGCAGAGCGCCCTGTGCTGAAAGAAAAGATGGTTTTTAACCCGGCCGCAGCAGCATGGCACATGGGGCCACCGAACCGCAACCGCAGGGCTGTCCCTCCCTCGAGCACACCTAGCGCTCTTGCAGCACCACGTGTGGGCTTCTTCCTAGAGGTACTTTAACTTAAGCCCTGCTTTGAAAACGGGGCACAAAAACGTGCTTATGACAGTGGGGTTTTTTAGTTCAGCCCTTGGGGTTGCACAGCCGGCCCTGAAGCTATCCCGGAGGCACTGAGGTAACCAGAGCAGCTCCTCGCCGCCCAGCCCAGCCTTTGGGCGCCGGTGCCAGCCGCCGTCAGGAGCCGTCCTTGCAGCGGGGGGCGGCCGCTTCCCGGCGCGTTAGTCACCAACATCCCGGGAGCTCCCCCGGACGCATCCCCGGGCCTGCCGGATGGGTAGCGCCGAGGCCAGAACAAAGCACGTTTCAGACCTCGGCTGCTGCTTTTACTGCTCGGGGGAGGCAGCCGAGGGGCTCCCGCGGCCCGCACCCCGCCCCATCCCCGCCCCCCCGGCCCCAAACCCGCTGCGAAGCGGCCCCCGGAGCCCCCGGTCTGGGGGGGCAGCGGGAAGGGCCCGGGGCCGCCGACACGAGCGCTGCCGCGGCTCTGCCTCAGCGCCCGGGGGCAGGGAGCGGCTCGGGGCGGCGGCGCAAGGCCGGGCACCCCTCCAGGGACACGCGGGGCCGCCCGCGCCCCTCAGCGGCCCCTCAGGGACCGCTCCCCCCTAACGGCCGGCCCCCTAACGGCCGCTCCCCTCAGCGGCCGCTCCCCCCTAACGGCCGGCCCCACGGGGAGCCCCCCGCCTCGGCACCGGAGATGGCGGCGACCCCGGTGCCCGCCCGCCGCCTCTTCTTTCCCTGTCCGGGGCCGCCGTTACCTCCTGGTGCTGCTCCCGCCGCCACGACCCACACCCGTCCTGCCCGAGAGCCGCCGCTCCTCTGCGCGTGGCCCGTCCGCGCCGCCAAGGTGATCCCGGCCGCAGCACCGCCCCCACGGATCCCTCCGCCGGCTTCGCGCCGCGGGGGAGAAGCGGGGACTTCTTTCCCCGGCGGACGCGCAAGCTGCGGTTGAGGAGCTATGAGGCTCACGCGCCCCGCAGCCAATCAGGCGGCGGCGCAGCAGGCGGGCACGCCGGAGGAGAGTGGCCGCCGCTCTTAAAGGCGCCGCGCCGACCTTAAAGGGGCCGCGCCGACCTTAAAGGGGCCGCGCCGCTCTTAAAGGCGCCGCGCCCCTCAATTCACCCCCCCGCGTCCGCTGCCCGCGGTACCTGCAGGGGCGCTGGGCGGGCGGGGGGCACCGTGGGGTGCCTCCCGCCGCCCCCCCGGCCACCCCACGGTGTCCCCCGGCTGTCCTTATGGTTGTCCCCAAGTTTTGGGGACAAAACAGGCGTTCTGGGGAAAAAAAGGTCCCGTGCCCACGCAGCTTGGTCCTGCACAGTGCCCTACACGCTGCGGCACCCCACAGGAGATGGAGGCACCGGGGGGCACACGCCATCCCCAGTGCCGCCAGCGCCGTGGTCTGGGGACAAAAATAGACACTTGGGGACAAAAATAGGAGTCTCGAGTTACGCGCCGGGCCTGAGTGCCCAAAAATCTCAGTGGCCCTTGGGAGGGGCACCAAAATGCTGCTTTTTGGCCCCATTTTCCACCAAACCTCAAAGTCACGTGCGTGGATTGAGCCATTTGGCTGTTTTGCCCAAAAAGAGGAATTTTGGGGGTGGCTTTGGAAGGTGGTGACACCATTGTCACTGTTGGGCTTGGGAGTGTTGAGGGAGCATCCCCTGCTTTTCTGTTAGCCCCCACAGAGGGGACATTTGGCGACCAGGGTGGGGACAGTGCCGGGTTCATGGTGCACACCCCTTGTGTCCCCTCCGCCAGCTCGTTGTCCCCATGGGACAGCAGTGCCACCGCTGGGGACAAGCCATCCATCCCCACAAGTACCCACGGATGCTTTGACCCCACTCACACTGGTGGAAGCACAGATCTGGGGACAAAACTTCATCCCAAGTGTGGCACATCCCCGTCCCACGTGTCCTCCTGCCACCTTCCTCACGTGCCCAGCGCCTGGTGGCACCTTGGGTAAAGTCCAAGGTGGTGACAGGGACAAGGTGTGCGGTGTCCTCATGGCACTGTGGGGTGCGGTAGGGTGTGATGTCCTTGTGCCCTGCCAAAAAGGGGGGACAGAGCCAGGAACACTGGGCTGGGGACATTGGGGACCCCATGCCAGCACCGTGGGGACCTTCTGCTGGGACCGTGGGGACACTGCTGGGGACACTGGGGACCCCATGGGGATATTCTGCATTGGGACCAGGGGGACCTTGTGCTGGGACAATGTGCCAGCACCGTGGGGAGGGGACACTGGGGACCTCGTGCCAGCAATGTATGGACCCACTGTGGGCACCCAGTGCCAGCACCTCAGAATCACTGTGCTGGGGACATAGGGGACACTGAGTTACGACCAAGGGGACACAATGTGGGGTTGTGAGGGACCATGGGGACCCTGTGGGAGGGACATGGGGGACACTGAGTGGGGACCAATGTGGAGTTGTGAGGGACCATGGGGACCCTGTGCAGGGGATGGGGGGACACTGAGTGGGGACCAACACAGGGCTGTGAGGAACCTTGGGACCTTGTGCAAGGGGACATGGGGGTCACTGAGTGGGGACCATGGGGACCAACATGGGGCTGTGAGGGACCACGGGGATCTTGTGCAGGGGACATGGAGACACTGCGTGGGGACCAATGGGGGGTTGTGAGGGACCACAGGGGACCAGGGGGACCTGCACTGGGGATGCCGTGTCCCCCTCCCCCCCACACACACATACACTTGGGGTGTCCCTAGGGACACTGGGGGACATTTTGGGGTTCGGTGCTGGGGTCCCCACGGTGACGTCACCGCCCAGGCGGCGTTGCTGGGAGACGGAGGCGCCGGGGCCCTGACGTCAAGGCCCGATGGCCGCCCGCCCGCCCGGCAGCATGGAGGCGGCAGGGCTGGGGGCAGGCCGCCGCCAGCGCTGAGATGGTGAGGGGACGGCGATGGGGACGGGGATGAGGGGACAGGGGGACAGGGACAACATCCCCCCCCCCCCCCGCCAGTCGGGGCCTGGTGGTGGTGGCGGGACCAGGCCTCACCACACAGGCCGGCACGGGGATGGCGGTGGCAGCGCTGAGGGGGGGACGGCAGCGAGCGTGGGCTTTGGGTCCCCCCGTGTCCCCTCCATGTCCCTTTGTGTCCCCCTGTGTCCCCCACAAATGGCTCCTGTGGGGTGGGAGCCCCCTGACGAGGGAGGGAGGGGTGAGGTGCAGCTCCCCCCCCATCGGCTGCAGGGTCCCTGGGTGGTGATGTGTGGGTCCCCCCCTGCCTGTACCCCATAACCTGAACCCTAAACCTGTCCCCAAACCCAACCCCTAAACCTGCATCTCCAAATCTGTCATACAAACCTGCACCCTCCTGCCTGCACCCCAAGCCTGCACTCCGAAACCTGTCCCCCATACCTGTATCCCCAAACCTGCATTCTCCTGCCTGGACCCCAAACCTCCACCCCTAAACCTGCCCTGCAAACCTGCACCCCCAAACTTGTCCCCCAAACCTGCACCCTCCTGCCTGCTCTGTAAACCTGCACCCACAAACCTGCCCCCCAAATCAGTCCCACAAACCTATACCCCCAAACCTGCACCCTTCATTATGCACCCACCAAGTCTGCACCCCCAAACTGCTTTCCCTGCCTACACCTCAAACCTGTACCCCCAAACTTGCACCCCCAAACTGCTTCCCCCACCTATATCCCAAACCTTCCCCACGCCTGTTACCTGGACCTGAATCCCCAAACTTGCACCTCCTAATCTGCCCCCCAAACCTACACCTCCAAACCTATATCCCTCAATCTGCACCCTCAAACCTGCCCCCAAGATTGCTCCCCCCAATCTGCCTCTCCCAAATCTGCCCCCCAACCCAGCTTCCCCATCTGCTCCTTGAAACCTGTACCCCCAAACCTGGCTACTCAACCTCCCTGCAGTCTTCCCCCTCTGTCTCTCCCCCCAAACCTTCACCCTCCTCAACCTGGAACCACAAACCTCCCCCCAAAATCTCCCCCCCAAAACCTGCTCCCTCAGCCTGCCCCCAAACCCATCCCAACCTCCCTTTCCAACCCCCCAATCTGTTCCCCGAACCCCCCTCCCCCAAATTCTCTCCCCCCCTAACTCTCTGCTCCCCAATCTGCTCCCCCCAGGACCTCAAGGGCCAGTACTGGACGGACGATGACTCCGACGGGGACAATGAGTCCGAGGAGTTCCTCTACGGGGTGCAGGTAAAGCCACTGCTGGGGACAGGTGCCACTGGGCACTTGGGGGGCTCAGGGAGCCCCTGCCCCCTTACAGGGGTTCGGGGGCTCCATGTTTGACAATGCCACGGGTGCTGTGCCGTAGGGGACCTGCGCCGCCGACTTGTACCGCCACCCGCAGCTGGACGCCGACATCGAGGCCGTGAAGGAGATCTACAGTGAGAATGCCGTGTCCGTCAGGTGAGTGTGTGTGCACCATGACATCCCTGGGGCCCCTGGATGTGACAACTCCTTGTCACCCACTCGTGGCAACCCCAGGTCCCCCGCACTCTCCCCATGCCACCCCGGGACACAGGGAACCACGTGTGCCCGTCACGATGCCCACAAGGCCACCCGCTGTGGCACAGGCGGCATGCCAGCCTCACCCCGTCCCCTCACCTCTTGTTGCAGGGAGTATGGGACCATTGACGACGTGGACATTGACCTCCACGTGAACATCAGCTTCCTCGATGTGAGTCCCCGTGGCACAGGGCATGTCCCCAGCATGGGATGCTGGTGGGGTGTCCCCTGGGTTCCCTGGAACCAGCCGGGGTCCCCATGGCTGTCCCTCGGCAGGAGGAGGTGGCGACAGCGTGGAAGGTGCTTCGGACGGAGCCCATCGTCCTGCGCCTGCGCTTCTCCCTCTCCCAGTACCTCGATGGCCCCGGTGAGTGGGGATGGGCAGTCGGGGCGTCCCCGCCTGCTCGTGGGACGGGCGCTGGGTGACGAGCGGCTCGCTCTCGGCAGAACCGTCCATCGAGGTCTTCCAGCCATCCAACAAGGAGGGCTTCGGGCTGGGTCTGCAGCTGAAGAAGTAAGAGCCGAAATGCCGCGGGGACCCCGGGTGGCGGGGAGGTGGCTTGGGGGTGTTTTGCCTCAAAAGCATCTGGGTGCCCCTGTCCCCATCATGCCACGTCTGCTTGCCCGCCCTACAGCCCCAGGATGGGATTGTCACACGGTTTTGGTGACAAGGAGCTGGGGGGCAGGGGGCACCCAGCAGAACACCCCCAGCTTGGCCAAAGCACCCTTGGGTGCTGGCACCCTGCTGGGGCACCCATGCCACCTCTCTGCCAGGATCCTGGGCATGTTCACATCCCAGCAATGGAAACACCTCAGCAACGACTTCCTGAAGACCCAGCAGGAGAAGCGACACAGTTGGTTCAAGACGAGTGGCACCATCAAGAAGTTTCGAGCGGGCCTCAGCATCTTCTCCCCCATCCCCAAGTAAGGTTCCAGCCGTGTCCCTGGGGTCCCAGCCCCTGTCACCTTCACCAGGCACCCTCTCTCCTCTGTCACCATGCCTCAGTTTCCCCATTTGCACCTCGGATGCTGCTAAGGAGAGCAGGAGCTCCCAAAAACACACAGGAAGGCACAAATTGGGTGCTGGATTTATGGGGAAGGAGAAGCCAGGAGGGAAACCGCCATCTGGGGAGGGTGACGGTGACAAGCGGCCCCCCGGTCCTGTGCCCGCAGGTCGCCCAGCTTCCCCGTCATCCCGGACTCAGTGCTGAAGGGCAAGCTGGGCGCGCCCGAGGTGCGTGTCAACCGCCTGATGAACCGCTCCGTCTCCTGCACAGTGAAGAACCCCAAGGGGGAGGTTTTTGGCTACGCCCCCAGCACCCAGGCAGGTGTCGCCCCCTTCAACATCCTGGTGGGTGCCAACCCCGCATCGGGGCTCACTTTGCTCTCCCTCCCCTTCCCCTACCCCCAGCCGCGTGGCATCGGGGCGGGTGGCACGTCCCCAGTGCAGCCGTGTCCCCCTGGGAGGGTGTTGGGGGCACCCGGGGCCTTTGGGGACTCCCGATGCGGCGGGGGGCGTGTGGGGAAAGGGTAACACAGCTGGCACTGCTCTGGCTCTGTCGCAGGTTGGTGGCCACTGCAAGAATGTCCCCACGCTGGAGTACGGCTTCCTCGTCCAGGTGAGCGCCCTGCATCCTGCTGGGACCTAGCCCAGCACCCAGAGCGTTGTCCCCTCTGTCCCTTGTCACACTTGTCCCCATCCCGCTACCCAGAGCATCTTCTCCACTGCCCCACATCCCGCTGGGGTTTCCAAAGCAGGGTCTGGCTCCTGCCGTGGTCCCTCGCAGAGGTCCCAAACATCTCCCAGGCGCCAGGGACCCGAGTGGCCGGGCCACCACTGCTACCATGGGGCTGACTCCCACATCCTGCCCCGCAGATCATGAAGTACGCGGAGCAGCGCATCCCGACGCTCAACGAGTACTGCGTGGTGTGCGACGAGCAGCATGTCTTCCAGAATGGCTCCATGCTCAAGGTGCGGTGGTGGCAGCGGCCGGGCGGGCACAAGTGTCACCCCGTGTCGCTGTCACCAATGCCACACATGGTGCCTGTCCCCTCCACAGCCGGCCGTGTGCACCCGGGAGCTGTGCGTCTTCTCCTTCTACACCCTGGGCGTGATGTCCGGCGCAGCGGAGGAGGTGGCCACAGGTGCTGAGGTACGGGGACCGGGGGTGCGGTGGGTGCGTGGCACGAGGGTGGCGTCTCTGGGATGACCAAAGCGACATCTCCTTGGGGTGCTGCCCTGACTCCGTTTCTGTGCCACTTGACCATCTCCATGCCCAGGTGGTGGACCTGCTGGTGGCCATGTGCCGCGCTGCGCTGGAGTCTCCTCGCAAAAGCATCATCTTTGAGCCTTACCCCTCTGTGGTGGACCCCAATGACCCCAAAACACTCGCCTTCAACCCCAAGGTAAGCAGCAGGGCAGCAGCGGGGCAGCGCTCCCCAGTGCCAGGGCTGGAGAACCCCTCCGACGGCCGCCCCTCTGCTGCCCCATGTGCAGAAGAAGAACTACGAGCGGCTGCAGAAGGCCCTGGACAGCGTGATGTCCATCCGGGAGATGACCCAGGTATGTGGCGTGGCCCCAGCCCAACATTTTGGCCCCGTGTAAGACCCTTCATGCCATTGGCTGGCATTTTGGTGCCCTTCACGAGTGGGTGGGTGGGTGACAGGGGCTCTCACCTCCACCGTGCCTCTGTCAGGGCTCCTATCTGGAGATCAAGAAGCAGATGGACAAGCTGGACCCCCTGGCACATCCCCTCCTGCAATGGTAAGGCCGAGGGTGCTGCAGGGGATGGGGTGGGGGCTCAAGCCCCTTGCTCCATCGTGGTTGCTTTCTCCTGGGGTTTGCGACCACCCACCAGGCAGCACCCGAGGCTCAGGGACAGGGTGGGACTCACATCCTGGGTCAAACCACCCTGTCTGACCTCTTTCTCCTCCTCCTCCTCCTCTTCCCAAGGATCATCTCCAGCAACAGGTCCCACATCGTCAAGCTGCCTCTCAGCAGGGTAAGTGGCCCAGCTAGGATGGGGATAGAGCTGCACGGGCATGGGAGGCAGGATGTAGGGTGTGGGATGTAAGGTACAGGTGGTGGGATGCATGATATGGGATGTAGGATGTCGCTACGGGATGTGTGCCCAGAATATGGGGCATCGGATGCAGGCGGTGGGACAGAGGATGGAGGGTTTGGGATGCGGGAGGTGGGATACAGGACAAGAGCCAGGAGATGCTGCGGACAGCGATGGGTGAGCTCCGATGGCTCCTGGCCCTTGCGCCATGGCCAAGCCCTCCGGCCAGGCTCTGGGCAGTCGCACTGGGCTGGGGTGGGCGTGGGGTTGGGGACTGCCGTGCATGATCTGTGTCTGTCTGTCTGTCTGTCCTCTCTCCCCGCCGGCGCTGCCTTTGCTCTTCCCTTTCCGCTGGTAGCAGCTGAAGTTCATGCACACCTCACACCAGTTCCTCCTGCTGAGCAGCCCCCCGGCCAAGGAAGCCCGTTTCCGCACTGCCAAGAAGCTCTACGGCAGCACCTTTGCTTTCCAGTGAGCTACCGGGGGGTGAGGGGGGGCTGGTGGGACCCCCATGGGGCACCCCGGGGCTGGGCGCTGTGGGGCCGGGGCTGACACAATGCTGGCTCTTGCAGCGGCTCTCACATTGAGAACTGGCACTCCATCCTCCGCAACGGGCTGGTCAACGCATCCTACACCAAACTGCAGGTACCGCTGGCTGCCGCCGGCCCCAAATCCAGGTGGGAGGGCAGGGAGGGATGTGGGCAGCCCCAGGGATGCTGCTCGCCGCCGCCGCGGCCCGTGCCCCATGCCCAGGCTGCTGTGGGCCCCGTGTCGCTCACCCCGGTGTTTTCCTGCAAGCTGCATGGAGCAGCCTATGGCAAGGGCATCTATCTGAGCCCCATCTCCAGTATTTCCTTTGGATACTCAGGTAAGAGGCTGCCTGCACAGCTCCATCCCGCCTGTGCTCCCACCCCACTCCCTGCATGGGCCCGGGGCTGCTTGGTGCCGTGCCGGCTGGAGGAGCTGCGTGGGAACAGGGTGCTGAGGCCTCCCGGCCGCATCCCACATCCATCCCGCCCGCACCAGCCTCTCCCTGCCAACCTGGGGCTTTCCGATGCACCCTCTTGGTCACCAGGGAAAAAAATACAAATAAATCAGCATTTTCCAGGCTCAAAAAATGACTTTAAGGTGTCACAATGGCCACTTCTTCCTTTTGCCAGCTCTGAAAGCCGCTGCTCCCTCTGTGGGGGTTCCTAGGGTTCATCTGCGGGACGGGAGCATCCCGCATGGCCGTCCCCGCGGGTGTCTGTGGCATGTGTCCTCACCTGTCCCCATGTCACCCCGGGGAGCTCCTGCCCGCTGGCCGCAGCATCCCCCCTGGGGTGCCCTGCGGGCGGGGAGTGACGGCGCCATGTCGCTTTCCACAGGGATGGGGAAAGGGCAGCACCGGATGCCTTCGAAGGACGAGCTGGTGCAGAGGTACAACCGGATGAACACCATCCCCCAGGTGACGTGGCGGGGGACACAGCGGTGGGGGTCAGGGACGGGGCTGGGGAGGTGTCGGGGACCGGAGCAGGACGGGGGGTGACGCCGTCTGCTCTCCCCGCAGACCCGCTCCATCCAGTCCCGCTTCCTCCAGAGCCGCAACCTGAACTGCATCGCGCTTTGCGAAGGTGCGGGGCCGCGTGGGGTGGCGGGGGACGGGCAGCACCCACCTCCCCAGCTGGGCACCACAGGGGGCTTGGGGTCCCCAGCGCAAAGTCCCGGTGCCCGTCCGTCACCCGTCACCCGCCTGACAGCCCCTTCCTCCCCTCGGCAGTCATCACCTCCAAGGACCTGCAGAAGCACGGCAACATCTGGGTCTGCCCCGTCTCGGACCACGTCTGCACCCGCTTCTTCTTTGTGTGAGTCCCGCCGCCCCTCGCACCCGCGCCCGGCCCCCACGGGCCCCCCTCACCCCCTCTACCCCTCCAGGTACGAAGACGGCCAAGTGGGAGACGCCAATATCAATACTCAGGACCCCAAAATCCAGAAGGAGATCATGCGTGTGATCGGGACTCAGGTGTACACAAACTGAGTGGCAGGGACCCGCCGCGGCGCTCCTGGGCGCTGAGCGATGGCCCGTGGCCGAGGATGGGCGAGCGGGTTTCGTGCCGGCCGGGCGACGCGCGCGGCTCTGGGCAGGACAGAAGCGGGGGCACCGACGCTGGCGGCACCTCCCTGTACATAGGCGTAAAGCGGCGAGCGCGCAGCGGGCGGGTTGAGCGGTCCCTTGTCCCCACATCGTCCCCAACCCAGCGTGGGGCACGGCGCGTGCCCGGTGGTGGCTGTCCCTCCTCACGTTTACAGCGACGGCGTTTTTACCGAAGTTGAGAAAATGAAGCAAAAAAAAAAAACAAAAAAAAAAAAACCATGCAAAAAACAAAAAACAGACAAAAAAAGAAAAAAGAAATCTGTCATGGTGTAGTAAAATTCTTTGAACACCCTGGTGGGCAGGGGCTGTGAGGAAGGGATGGGGATGTAGCTTCGCGCCGCGGTTAACCGTGGTCCTGGGGTTAACCCGAAATAAATAAAAAACCCAAACTGCCTTTCCCCGCTGCACTGCAGCTGAGACCATGCCATCGTTTTTCGCTTAGGTTCGTGGGCTTTTTTTTTTCCCTTAAAAATAAAATGAATAAAGCCACTTTCCCATGTTTACTGAAGTCTCCCAGTGTGGCAGCGAGGGGACACCCAAGGGGACGTGGCAATGCCCTGCAAAAGCTCCCCATCGCTCTGAAACAATGCTGACACTGCGGGCAAGCGGTGCTGGGGGCCTGCTCCTGCCCCAGAGACACTGCCCGCACCCACTTCTCTGGCTTGTGGGGGCAAATTCCTTCAGGAAATGTCAATTTCCAGAAAAAAAAAGCAAAGCAAAACCCCAAAATGAGAGGCTGCTGGTGCACGTTGGGTCCCGTCCCATTTCCTTCTCCAGGGAAGAAGCGTGGCCGCACCAGCACCGCCCCGGCTCGCAGCCGGACTCCAGCATGCAGTGATTGCTCCAAAGAACAAACCAAGGTGAAGATTTTGACAAAATAATTTTATTTTGCTTTGCTTCATTTCTGCCGAAACCTCACATTTTTTATTTTTTAATTTTTTTGGCTGAAAAAACAAACGGAAAAAAAAACACAAAAGGGCCAAAGAACCAAATCGCTTCGCCGTCTCCCGCAGGCGACCGAGGGGCTCTTTTGACCAGATTTGGCTGCTGGGGCCACCGCAGCCTCCCCAAAATCCCTCAACATCCCCCCTCCCCGGCACTCAGCCGCAAATCAGCCCCCCCAGACCGAGCCCTTAAGCTCCTCTTGGCGCCGCTCGCAGCTCTTGCGCCCGAGGTTTTTCTTAAATCTTTTTTTTTTCTTCTTCCTGGTTTTTTTTTGTGTGTTTTTTTTTTAAATTAATTTATTTATATATATATTTAAAAAAGCAATAGTCCTTTGGTCCCTAAACTCTAAGGAATGATATGACTCTGAAACAAGTAATCCTATGTCCCTGTGCCAGTGACAAGCAGGGGGAAGTGCGTGTCCCGCCACCCTGCTCCATGGGATATATATATATATACTTATTTATATATATCTTCTGTAAGTCCAACATCCTTTTATCCTTTTTTTTCCCTCTTTTTCCCAGCCAGACGTGGAAAAAACTATCACGATTTCTCTTTCCAAACAAGCATCCTCCAGGTGAAGCGCCCAAGGCTGGTCCCTTCCTGCTGCCTTTGGTTTAAAGTCCGTTTGGAGCCTCTGTTCCTCGTTCCTCCTGGGAAATTTGTAGCAGCAAATGAGTGCTTTAAAAAGGTAGCTCACGTCCCGGCCGCCCGGGCCTTGGTCCTCTCTCCCGGCAAGGGATTTGGCGAGTCCCATTGAGCGGCCAGCAGCGAATCTCAGCCCCGCTACCACTGCCGTGTCGCTCTCCTTCCTGCCTTCCTCGCTCTCTCAATCCCGTTAAGAAACAAACAAGACCGTTTGGATAAAAAAAAAAAAATCAAAAAGGAAAAGAAAAGCTACGACCAGAATGGCTCTCTTCTTCGCGTTTTTTTCTTCATCGCCTCCTCCTCCTATTCCTCCTCCTCCGGGACATGTTGCAAAGAAAGAGAGTTACGGGTTTGGATACTGCACTTGGGGAAGGGGAAAGTCGTCAGACACCGTGGGACGCCCGACCTGCAAGACAGCGAAGGCTCCGTGAGCGATCCACGGCTGCCGGGCAGGATCCGGCCCACCCCGGCAGTGCCCAGCTGAAGCACTAATCCCACATCACTGGGATTTTACCCAAAACAGACGCTCTTTATCTCAGGCGCCCAGCCCCACACACTCTTCTGGGAGCAGAGAGCCCAGCACATGCATGAGGGCATTTCTGGAGAAAATCTGGCTCAAACCAGTGGTGCCGTAGGTGACACCACCAGGTCCCCACCTTACCTCTCCGTAGGGCCAGGGTGGGCAGGGGTCAGTAGGGTCTGTTGGCATCTTTCGGCCGCTTTAGCTGGACTTTTAGCCTCTTCATGCCGATCTGGAAGCCGTTCATGGCCTGAATGGCTGCCTGAGCGCTAGTCGGATTGTCAAAACTGACGAAACCTGGGGGCGAGGGACAGGGCAACAGAGGGGGGGACAGTTTGTCACCATCAGCATCACACCTCGCTGCTCGACTTCAACAGGGTCACGGCCCAACTTCATCACGGACCCCATGCTCCCCCAGATGGGCTCACAAAGCCCAGGAATGGCCTCTGGGATGGGGAGGTCTGGGTGGACAGCGAAGCCCCAAATTGCAGGGCGCTGGGTGATGACATCTCTGGGGACACCGAGGTTTGTGAGGACATCAAGGTGACAGGGCCTGTGGGGACTCTGGGGTGAGAGGATCCACAGGGACATGGGGTTGACAGGGTCTGTGGGGACACTGGGGGGATGAGGTCTGGGGACACGAAGGTGATGCAGTGACATCCTAATTAGCGGCAGCAGGAGGTTATGTCCTTCTGTCCTGGCACGGTGTGGTCCTTCAGCCCTGGGGTGACAGCCACAACGCTGCTTTGGGTTTGGTCACCCATCGGTGCTGCCCGGCCACCGGGGAGAGCCCCAGACGGTGACTTACCAAAGCATTTACTCTGGTTGGTGGCACGGTCCACAAAGACTTTGGCAGAGATGACATTGCCGAAAGGCAAGAACATCTGCGTGAGCTCTGCATCCCCGAACTCCTGGGGCAGGTGATAAATAAACAGGTTACAGCCTTCGGGACCTGGGTGACACACAAAGGACAGGGCCACATGTCAGCCACGAGGCGGGGGCCACCGGGAGCAGCAGAGCAGCCGGCCCCGCGGTGGGGTGCCCCCCTTACCTTCTCGCTGCTGCTGCGGGATGATGGGCGCTTGCTGGGGGAAGGCTTGGCTGATGGGCGCGTAGGCGGTGGGATATGCTGCTGGAACAGAGAAACACGGCGCTGAGACCCTGGCACAGGATGGGGACCGGCCCCCGGAGGGATGTCCCCAACTGCCACCCTCGCTGGCCCCAGCGGGGCTTCATCACCGCGTCCCCAGCACGTGGGGTTTGGTGGCACAGAGGTCTGAGCAGAGCCATGGTCACTGCTCGGGTGGTGGCTGCTGCCTGAGGTCCCGTTCCTCCCTTGTGGCATCGGGGTGGGACGTGGCACCGTGGGAGGGCGCAATTGGGCTTCAAAAGCCTTTCTGGGGTGCTGGCTCCCCCTGCAGTGCAGCCTGCCTCTGCCAGCAGGACCCTGGCGTGCAGGAACGGCTCTCCCAGTAGGGATGCTGAGGGCACCAGTAACACGGCCTTAAGGTGGAGGAAAGAGGCTTTTATCAACTTTTGGTTGGCCAAAATAATGACCAGGGGTCAGAAGCTTTGTTTTCTGTTGCAAAGCTGGAAATCGCCACTGGTACTCCTAATTAAATACCAACTGCCGGGCTCAGAGTACTTCCACAGCTTGCTCTGACACCCTTCTCTCACTGCATTACTGCGCTAACCCATGCCCGGGACGCGTGGGGCCTCTCTGCCCGGCTTTGACCCCCCCGCGGCGCTCACAGCCCCCCTCCAGGAACCGGCACAGAGCAGAGCGGGGAGAGAGGGAGACGTGCAAGCGAGGTTTGAGACCTGCATAGTGCTGCATGCCCGCGTAGGCTTGCTGGAGGGGATCTGCCACTGTGGGGCTTTGAGCTGGGAAGAGAAAAGAAGGGAGAAGGAAGAGAGTAAGCGAGGGAAAGCCGAGGACGACCAGCTCCCAGCATGCGTCCCCGGCACCGGGGAGCGCGTCCGAGCCCCCCCATGCTGCATGGGGTGGTGTGAGGACGGCACCTGGGTAGGGGTGGATGCCGTTGGTGTAGATGGTCTCAGAGGCGGGCTGCCCGTTGGTCTGCGGCGGCAGCGGGCTGAAGCCATTCACCCCAATCGGCGTGGCGATGCTGGGCACGGGCGCCGTGCTGATGCCGGGGGGGGTGCTCGTACCTGTGGCCCCACGGGCAGGAGGGAGGGCATCAGCGCCGGTGTCCCCCCGCCGAGGCCACCAAGGAGGTGGGTGGTGGGGTGAAACCAGGGGCTGTACCTGAAGAAGGGGTGAGGGGGGCAGCCACCAGCCCGCTGACATTGAAGGCGGCCATTTGCTGCATCTGGGCCGCAGCGATGGCAGCCATGGGGTTCAGGCAGGTCCCCTGCGCCGCCGCCATCAGGGCCGCCTGCTGCTGCATGATCTGAAGGGGGAAGGAAAAACAAAGGGAGGAAAGAGGGAAAAGTGAGCGAGGTGCAGAGGAAGAAAGAGGCAAGGGAGGATAAATTAGCATTTCCAGCACGTTCCCCAAAAAAAGACGTGTCCCCTCCCATGCTGACCCCATGCCACCTCCTACCGCTTGCGTGTAGGCCCCGTAGGCACCGAACTGGATGGTCATGGGGTTGAAGATGCCCAGCTGCCCTGCCATCTGATGCATCCGCCGCAGGGTCCTCTCCTTGTCTGTGTCCGCAAACTTCACCACCAGGCTGGATGAGGCGCCCTACAGCGGGGGTGAGATGGGGCTGACAGCGGGGCCACTGGCCTGGCGCGACCCCAGAATGTCACCCTGTTCTGGGGACGACCTGCTGGCTCCCGGCGGCTGCAGTGTCCTCGCCCCGCAGCCCTGGGATGCCGCCTGGTTGGCAGCAGCAAGCAGTGATCGATGCGAGGTTTAATTACAGCCGTCTTTCCTCCCGGCGGCTGCTCCCTGACCGCTGTTTTCCTTTCCCCCTCGCTCACGGTTTTGACCTTCGGTGTTAATTAAATCACACCTTTCTCCTGGAGCGAGGGAATTAGCCCCACGCACCCACCCCCAGTGTGAGGCAAGGATGAACCTCAGGGTGATGTGGACAACAAACTGGGATTTTGATCCAATTAGACAGATCAAATTAGCCCATGATTGGATTATGGAGACAGCACAGGGGGTAGGATGAGAGCCACGGGGCACGCCCAGCGCTTACCGGCATGGTTTGGCTGCCGTGCAGGCTGTTGATGGCAGCCTGCGCCTCGGCGTGGCTGCCGTACTTCACAAAGGCACAACCTGCGGGCAGACCAGGGGCACGGGAGAGGTGGTTTGTGGGGGCTGCCCGGCTGGCAGCTCCCATCCCCCAGCTCCCTGTTTCCCACCTTTGCTGGCTCCGTCGGGCCCACGGAGGATGGTGCACTCCTCGATCTGGCCAAAGGGCTCAAAGAGGCGCCGGACGTCGTCCTCGCTCTGCTGCTTCCCCAGCATGCCCACGAAGAGCTTCCTGTCTTCTAAAAGCAAAGCAGAGCCTGTCGGCAAGGGGGATGCCACGCGCCGTTCCCTCCCCTGTGCCAGGTTTGCAAATGGTCGTGGAGGAAAAAGAGGCTGGGGAGGGAGGGAGGCCAGCAGCACCAGTGCAAAACCCTGTGGTGGAGACGCTGGGTTCTTCCTCCCCATCCTACAAAACACACGGGGTGGGAACCCTCTCCTGCGGGGGAATTTCTTAGGGGTGAAGCGGAGCTGAGGACCGGGACCCTGTTCCCACGGTGCCAATGCTGTCCCGTGCCACAGGACGCGTAGCGATGTGGCTGGGGAACAAAGCCCACAAAACCCCAGCAATTGCATTCATATGATTGACTATCAGAATAACCTGCAGTCCCCGGCCATGCCCGGGGGACATCAATAACCCAAACACGAGAGAAGGGAGAGTAAATAATGAGAATTTCATGATTATTACCAGCATCTGTCTTGCACGGCCGCACGGTCCCGCCGCGCGCTAATGGCATTTGACAAAGAAAATAAGGTGCCCTGTCAGAGCGTTGCCGGGGAAATAAATAAATAACAGCAGGAGACGATTAATGCACCGTCCGTTAAGGTACCGGGAAAATTAGTTAAGGGAATAGGGCTCACGCATTGTCTGGTTAAACATAAACCATCTCTCCGCGAAGGCGGCCGAGCGTCGCCTCCTGGGCGAGGGGGCCGGAGCTGGGCACCCAAGCTCACCCATCGATTTTTAATCCCTCACCAATTATGCTCAGTAAGTGGGTAATTTATTTGCTGTGTCCCTCCAGGACGCGCTCGGAGCAGTTGCGTTGTGCCAAAGAACCGCGGCGTGCTGTGGACGCGTGGATGTCCGCCCCGGCCAGAAGGACAGGGTGCAGCTGGCCGTCACGCCAACATCCTGCGGGTCCCCGCGCTGCTGCGGTCCCTGAGGGCCTTTGGGACTCAACAGCATCGTGAGAAGTGCCAGGTCTCAGCCCTCTGACTTGAAATGTTGCCGAGCCACGTGCTCAGGGCATCCATCGGGCAGCCCCACGCCCTTTCAGGTGGCTCGGGGGGTGCACCTACCTCCTCGTCCCTCGCTGTCCGCTGGCTTCACCTGGATGGGGCGATTCATCTGCAACACACAACCGGGAGCAGGCAGTCGGTGGCGGTGCGACAGCCCCTGGTGACACCTTCCATGGCGAAGGGCAGGATTTGGGGGCACGGGACAAGGGCACGGCACGGGGACAGAGCGGAGGGTCCAGCTCCAGCCCTGTGGGGCTGGCTGTGCTTTGGGGGCGGCAGGTGCCCCCTGCTGCCTGGTGAGGCCACGCAGTGGCAGTGAGGACGTGCACGGGTGTGACGCGTGCCAGGCGCTGTGTTGTCCCTGCGCCCATGGGCGTGACGTGTGTGTGCACCAGGACGCAGGGACAGTGCGAGCGTCCCCACAGCTGTGCCTCCCTGGTCCAGTGCTGCACGGGGCCATTTCTCCTTCCCACCTCTCTCCCCCTCCTCTTCCCCCCTTTTTTTCTGAAAACGCGCTACAATTACGGCAGTTTCCATGGCAACAAGCGTGCATCCCCCGCGCTGCCGCGCCATGTGCTTGATAGGGTCGTCACGGCAACGGCAGGCTGACACGCGTGCACCCAGCATGCATGTGGGGGGTGTCACGCATGCAACACGCCACGGGTGTGCCGGGAACGTACTGCACGGCCTGGGCGCACGACAGTGGCGCGCGAGGACGTGCGTGCAACGGGCGTGTAAAGGCGGGCACGCGCGTCAGGCTGGACACCCGCAGGAGGCAGCCACCCGTACAAGGAGGTGCCCCGAAATGCCACCGCCGCCACCGCGGGGGCACCCCCAGAGCTGGGTGGGGGCAGCACCGGCCCCCGGGTGATGATGAGGAGGAGGAAGGCTCAATGAGGAGGAGGAGGAAGGCTCAGGAAGAAGAGGAGGGCGGTTTCCATGGCAACCGCCTCGTCTCCCGGGCAACGCGGGGAGGAGATGTCAGCGCAGAGGCAGGGATGCTCGGGGAGGGGACCGATGGACACAGGGTCCTTGCATCCTGCTGTCACAGCCGGGAGGAGGGACCCCATTTTTGGGGGTGGGGGGGAGGCGCTGCCGGTCGCGTTCACCAGCACGGCGGCCTTTGATGGAAGATCTTTCCCGTTCCTGCCGTGATACACTCAACATAATGAACCCAGTGCGTGTGATTTAGAATAACATTTCGGAGCCGCAGAGCGCCGTTTCGATGTGCCTCCCATCTCCGCCTGCTGCTTATGAACCCGCATCGGTCCTCCGAGAGCGGCTGATGTTTGGGAACACCGGGCCGCGGGGACCCGTCAACCTCCCCAGGGGCTGTGTTGCGCCAGGGAGAAAACCAGAAAGGGTTTTTTCGGTACCCCCGGGCTCGCTGAGTGCTCCCACATGCGTCTGTTGTGCCCACAGCCTCACACCCACACTTGCACGCGTGCCGTGCACGCCCGCAGCCTGGTGCATGCCCGTGCCAGCACGCCTCCGTGCACCGCCGTGCACGCTTGCGCCCGCGCAGCCCCACGTCTGCCCGTCCTCGCACGCCCTCGGCGCAACCGCACGCCCACGTGCAGCCGCACGCCGGCCCCACGCGCACGTGCAGGTGGCCATACGCCCCTCTGGGTGCGCGAGCTGCACCGCACGCACACCCACGGCCCCCGCGCACAGACAGCCACTTACCGTCTGCACGCCCGCTCGCTCCCACCAGCACCCCCTTGCACACCCCACTAAACCCCGTGTCCCCCCATCGCGCACCCCGTTGCACACACACACACAAACACGCACACGCACAGACGCACGCACACACGCGCTGCCCCCCCGCTGCCGGGCGGGGCCGTGCCGAGCCGTGCCGGCGGACAAAGGCGGGGGCCCTACCTCGATGCAGAGGATCTTGGAGCCGGCGGGCACCCACAGCACGGGCGGCCGCGGGCCCGGCGCCGGCACCTGCGGCAGCTGCATGGCCCGGCTCGGCCCGGCCCGGCTCCACCCGCGGCGGCTCGGCTGGGTCCGGCCCGGCCCGGCTCGGCTCGGCTCGGCTCGGTTCGCGCAGCGGCGCGCGCGGGAGGCGGGGCGGAGGCGGGGCCGAGCCGGACCGAGCCGGGCCGGGCCGAGCCGGGGGGCGGGGCTTCGGCGAGGCCACGCCCCCCCTCGCCGCGCCAGGGGGCGAGCACGAGCACGGGGGCGAGCGCGAGCAGCGTGCACCCGCAGAGGCGCGCCCACGCGGCGAGGAGCGGGGCCGGGGGCCGTGTGCCCGGCGCGGGGCGCGGGGCGAGGCGGGCGGGCTCGTCCCGCAGCCCCCCGCGGAGGCGGCGCCGCGCCGTTCACTCTGAAGCCTACTGACGTGCGGCAGGAACGCGGGGTGGGGACGGTGCCCTCGGCGGCGCCCTCCGGCCCCGTAACAAAAGGGCTCCCCGCACGGCCGAGGTCGGTGTTTGTATTTACGGGCCTCGCGCTTTCCCCAGCCAAGCGGCTGCCCTATCGATTTTGATTTAGGAGAATAGTTAAATATTTATTTTCACTTTGTTAAAGCTCGGGAGGTCGGAGCCCACAGAAAGCGCAGCGGCACGCAGGCGGGAGAAAATCAATGCCTCGGTTTGCGGCCGCTGGAGCGGCTCCTGCACCCTGCGCTGGGACCCCGCTGCGCCCTGGCGCCCTGGCGTGTCACCCAGGGGTGACAAATCCACCCCCGTGGAGGGGTATTTGTTAAAATGTGACGAGCCTGCGTTTAATTGGGCTGCGTTTGAGCACGCACCCAGCACCGACGGAGTTGGTGTCATCCCCAGTCTCCTGGCCACTCTGGCATCGTCCCCAAGCGCTAGGCTGAGTGCTCTGAACTCATCACAGCGGTGATGCGGTGACACAAGGCACAGCTGAGGCCACAGTTCCCCTGTGCAGAGCATCCCCTGAGCCAAAGTGATGCCTGTGCACGCTGCATGTGCCCAGCACAGCACCCACTGCACCCATGGCACCGCAGATGGACAGGGGAGGTCGATGCGGTGCCAGCCCCCAAATCTTGCCCCGATTCCCGGCTGTCACTTACCCCTGGCAGCGTCTTCTGCTCGTGCAGGGCACTCTGAGCCTTCAGGGCTGAGTCGCGGGCGCAGTAGGTGAGAAAGGCACAGCCTGCAGAGATGGGGAGACAGGATTAGCGTCTGGCCTGGCACCCATCACAATGCCCTGAGCACCCCAAATTCCAGCACCCGGTGGCTAACGTGGCTCTGAGGCGCATCAGCACCCGGACACCCATCCTGGGACCATGTGCACGTGAGCAAAACTGCCAGCCCTGAGCTCAGCCCCAAAGCAGAGAGGGAGATGTTAATGCAAAAGAGACGAGGGAGCAGCAGGAGGAAGGTGAGGGTGCACAGTGAGGCCAGCAGCTCTCCGGCCCCAAGCACAGCACCAGGAAGCCCTGGGGAAAGCCGCAGCCACAGTCCTCCGGGAAGCAGATTTCCAAGAGTCGATGCCGCGCACCCCGGAGCATCCTCCCTGCTGCGGATGGCATCGCGCCGCGAAGGCGCTCCGGCTCCTCCAGCATCACGTCGCGGCGCTTCGGGAATCAGAAATGCGCCCGGGGCGAGGTTTTCCCACGCTGACTCACACTGCCGAGCGCTCGCTCACCCCACGGCTCGCACGGCAGGGACAGGGCCGGCTCTCTTCTGTCCCCACGGGAGCATCCCGGGTCCCCGTGCCGCCACGCCGCTCCCTATCCGAGGGCTCCCCGTATTTGCCGAGGTCACATCCATAAGCTTCTGAAAGTGATATTAAAACAGCAGCAAAACAGTTTCCCTTCAACAAAGTAAATATTTAATGAATAAAATTGACATTGATGCATTTTTAATATTGGCACAATTAAATCCGCCAGCTGATTAAGTATTAATAACTCTTAATAAGTACAATCAGCGTGCCTCGGAGGAGAGGGAGCGTGGCAGTGGGGCGGGGGGCGCCGAGGGATGGGGTCCTTCAGCCACCCTGGGGTCCTGGGCACATCAGCCCCTCTGGGGGCAAAGACAGAGCCCCTTTGGTTAAATATTAGGTGGAAAACAGAGGTCGATGCAGTGGCTCGCTTCAGCCCCGAGCTGCGGGTGCCTCTGCCTTCCCAGCCGCCTGCGTTTCCAGTGTTTGCCATTTGTAATCAAGCTGGCTTCCTCCTCTCTGCTCTCTTTTCCTTTTTTTTCCCCTCTGCGGGCAATGATGCGGACGGTGCCCAGAAGAAGTTCGGAGGGCAGCAGTGGCAGCCACGTTTCCCCTCAGAGGCTCGCCAGGAGCAAGGACAGCGTTTGATTAGAGGAGCATCCGCAATAACATTGTGTTCCTGGGCCATGGCAGTCAAAACGTGTGCTGGACAAAGTGCCGTTGGGGCCAGCACGGTGCAATCCCCTTGCCTTAGGGCACAAATTCAGCTTCGGAGGCATTTTGGAGGCCTTGGTGCTGAGAGTGAAGGAGTCCAGGAGTCATCCCAGGCCGAAGGGTACCGATACACCAGCATCCGCTAGCGCCAAGTTTCGGCTTCCAAAAATGTCCCGGTGAGGCGGGCACTGCCCACAGCCCAGGAGTGCGCTGACAGCTTGCAGAGGAGCACGAGGTCCCATCCAGGTGACACCCAGAGCTCCATGGTCCCGCTCTGGTGCGGTGGACCCAGGTGGGTGTCCCCAGCCGAGGCAGTGCCCAGAACAGCCGGTGGGTGCTTCCAAGGCAGGTAGGAACACCCCACATCTAGGTGGGTGCCTCCTGCTTGGGCGGTTGTCCCCGTCCCAGGGGTTTCTTTGCTTCAGATGCGTGCCTCCACCTCAGGAGTGCCCCTCTACAGGGGTACCCCAACCTCAGAGGTACCTGCACCTCATGGTGCCCCAGCTCTGGGGTACCTACACACCTCATGGTGCATTTACCTCAGGGATGCCTCCACCTCAGGGGTAACTTCATCTCACGATACCCCACCTCAGAGGTACCTCCACCTCAGGTCTACCTCGAGATCGGGGATAACTTCATCTCATGATGTCCCATCCCATGGAGCCCTACCTCAGGGGAGCCTCTACCTCATGGTACCCACCTCAGGGCTGCCTCCACTTCAAGGGTGCCTCCACCTCAGGCATACCTCCAGATCAGGGGTGCCTCCAACCCACTGCACCCACCTCAGGGGTGCCTCCAACTTGGGGGTGCCTCCACCTCATGGTGTCCCATCTCACGGAGCCCTACCTCAGGGAAGCCTCCACCTCATGGTAACCACCTCAGGGTTGCCACCACCTCAGGGCTGCCTCCACCTCAGGGCTGCCTCCACCTCAGGGCTGCCTCCACCTCACGATGTCTCACCTCAGGGGCACCCCCACCTCAGGGCTGCCTCCACTTCACGGAGCCCCACCTCGGGGGTGCCCCCACCTCAAGATGTCCCACCCCATGATGTCCCACCTGAGGGGTGCGTCCACCTCACAGAGCCCCTACCTCACGGAGCCCTACCTCAGGGCTGCCTCCACCTCAGGGCACCCACCTCAGGGGTGCCCCCACCCCGTGACGTCGCACCTCAGGAGCCCCACCTGAGGAGCCCACGGCTGCCGGCGCCCCGCCGCGGGCCGCCCGTACCTTTGTGCATGCCGGTGAAGCGGTCCTTGAGCACGGTGAGCTCGTAGATGCGCCCGAACTCCTCGAAGAGCGGCTTGAGGTCGCTCTCCTCCAGGTTGCGCGGGATCTGCCCCACGAAGAGCTTGATGGCGTCGTGGTCCTTCATGGCGATGGCGCCGGCCGGGTGGCTCAGCCCGTTCACCCGGCCGCTGTTCGCGGTGCTGAACGCCGCCCCCGCCGGGCCCGGGCCCGCCCCCGCCTCCGCCGCCGCCGCCGCCGCCGCCACGCCGCTGCCCGCCGCGGCCATGGCCGCTCCGCGCCGCGCCCCGCCCCGCCCGCCCCGCTCGGCGCCGCTCGGGACCGCTCGGAACCGCTCGGAACCGCTCGGAACCGCTCGGCGCCGCTCGGCTCGGCCCGGCCGCGCTCGGCCCCCCCCTCCGCCCGGTGACGTCAGCCGGCCGGCCCCGGCCGGGCGCGGGGCATTAGCATAATGAGGGAGCGGCGGCCAATCCCGCGCCGGCCCCGCCCACTGCTGCCTGCGTCATCGCGGCCGGGCCCCGCCCCCGCCCGCCCCCCGCCCTCGGTAGGCTTCAGAGTTAACGCCCGGGGGCCGTGAGGGCACGGCCCGGGGCGGCCGCAATTAGGCGGCAGCCGTTAATTGGGGGCGCGCGGAGCAGAGGCCGGGCGTGGGGCGCTCGGCTCCCCACAACGGGGGGCAGGCGGCACGCGGGTGTGCAGCCACATGCGTGTGTGTGCGGCCATGCGCATGTGTGTCTGCAAGATACATGTCCTGCAAGTGTGCAAGCAGGTACATGCTGCGAGCGTGTGCAAGTGTGCGAGCATGCACATGCATGTGTTGAAGGTGTGTGCAAATGTGCAAGTGTGGACATGCACGTGCTGCAAGTCTGTGCAAGTATGCAAGAATGCACATGCATGTGTTGCAAGCACACACACGTTGCATGTGCAAGTATGCAACTGTGCAAACACATGCATGCATTGCAAGTGTGTACAAATGGTTGCAAGCACCTGCAAACAGTTGCAAGCACATGCAAATGCAGGCCTGTATTGCAAGCCAGTGCAATTACACACTTGCGCAGACACCTGTGTGAACGTGTTTGCAACTTGTGTTTGCAAGCATATGTGTGCATATGCATGCAAATGTGGAGACAGGTACAAGTGTGTGCACGTTCATGCAGCACATGCATGTGCACATGCACCCAGCTGCACACGTGTGCGTGCACGGGCAGGAGCTGCCTCCGCGGAGGCTCCCACCCCGGGCAGGGCTGAGGCCGGACCTCCCGGCGCTCCCAGGGGGGCAGCTTCATACAGAAAATGAAAATTAATTCCTACAGCACGGAGCGGCATTTAATTCCCAACAAAACCCAACGGCAAAACATACTTATCTCCCATCGCCTCAAACCGAGCCAGGAATTATCGATTCCTGCCGCCTGTTGCACCAAGAAACCCATTTGTCCGTCGGCCCAGCTTTGGTAATTACTTTTTTAATCTCGTTTTTGAAATGTTTTTGCATAAACACAGTCTTTTTTTTTTTTCCACCCTCCTTTGCTGCCGGCCCTGCTTGTGGGCAAATCGTGCCCTTGTGCGTGTACAGCGCTGGGCGGAGGCAGCACCCATTCGTGCCCTGCGTCTGCAGCAGGTGTTTTCAGGGAGCGGAGCCGAAATCTCGGGGCTGGGCAGGAGGCATCTGCCGCTCGGGTTTATTTTTAAACCCGTTGGCCCTGAGTGATTCACACGCTGCATGTTCCCGTGTTCTCCCCGGCAAGTTTTACATGACGAATCCCGGGTAAAAATAGATGTTCTCGAAGGAGCCGACACGCCGCGAGGATGCGGCGGGGGAAATGGGGGGACCAGCGGCACCCCGATGGTTGGGGACCCCACGCCATGGCAGCCCCCTGGTCCCCGGCCACCAGGTCACCCCGCGATGGGGAAAAAAGCAATAGGGCTGCTTTAAAAAAAAAAAAAAAAAACACAACATAGGTTAAAGCTAATCCCAAAAGATGGCAGCGGGATACTCACTGGGAAGGGGCTGCTCAGGAGCATCGGCCGGAGCAGAAGTTGTCCTCGGGGGGCTGAGAAGCTCCTGTGAAGTTTCGGCAGGTGAGTGTTTGCTCCTACAGAAGGAGCTCAGAGCTCTTTAGGACTTGGCGGTGCATCGAGCCCCAGCCAAATGAAGCAGCTATTGTTATTATTTACGTCTTTTGTGTTACTCAGTTTAAGAGAAACAAACATCACAGGAGGGGCAGGCGGGCAGATTGGCAATGCCGGCTCACCTTCAATGCCCTACCTCAAGCACCAGGCAAGGACAGCAATTATTGGCCAAAACAACAGAGAAAAGGGGCACGAGTTTCCCAGAGAGACCCGGAGGAAGCAGAGGAGCATCTTCACTCAGGAAGCAGCGCGCAGGACGGCCGCCCTTCCCTTCCCTTCCCTTCCCTTCCCTTCCCTGCCTCCGTCCAGTTGGAAGAAATACCCCCCTTTTCCCCCAAATCTGGCCATCGGCTACGCTTCCCTGCTCCATGGTGGTTGGGCTTCCCAATCTTTTCCCCGTAAGACAGGGGCAGTTTTACCACTACAGCCAAGTACTGCCTGGGTACCCCTACGCAGGAGGGTGAAGAAACGCAAGGCTTGACAATTTAGGAATATTTTAATTCCAAGTAAACAACAGTGAAAAGTTTCCATCCATAACGGAGAGCAAACAGCAGATCTCACTCATTTCAGACCGGGACACACGCCCAGCAGTCCTGGCCTGGGGGAATTCTCCCCGAGAGACCCTCACGTTTGAGCTGGCTGGGATTTCCAGCGGGGCAACCCCAGCCGTCAAACGACAAGAACCACGGCTGTCCCGGCTCCCTGGGACAGCGATGTGACAAGGACCGTCTCTTCTGCAAGGAAAATACTGTCCAAACCAAGCCACTCGGGTACAGAAGCGGAGCTGAGCCCCTCTGAGGACAAGAGAGCAGCAGGGGGACACAAAAAGCCTGAGCAGAGGCAGCAGCCGACGGAAGAGCTGAGCGGTGCCTCGGGAACATCCGCACCCAGCTCCCGCGCTCGGCTCTGTGGCTTTGTGAGGTCTGAGAGGCTCCGGGGCTCATCTCAGGAGCAGCCAGCCTGGGAGCAGATGGGGTTTAGGGACACAGCTGGGGCACAGAGAGAAGAGAGAGGGAAAGGCCAGGAGGCAGCGGGTGACACCGCAGCGCTGGTGACATCCCGGCACAGGGAGCGCCTTCAGGGGCCAACAGCAGGAGGTGGAAAGGAAAAGTGAGGGAGCCCACTTGGCCTGCAAGATTAGGATTCCCCCCCACACGTTACTGTGCAACTGGACACCACATTCTCTTAGCAGGGATGAAATCTGGGATACTGGCAGAGAATAAGCACGGTTAACCCAGCTGAGCAGGCACCCGGCGCGCTGCAGAGCCGGCAGGATGAGGCACAGCCAGATGCTCCTCCACAGGAATCCCTGCAATGAGCCTGCTCCACGGCAAGGCCTGCCCAGCAAAAAGCCCTTGCATGGTCTTCCCAGGCCCCAGCTGGGTATGAAGAGGCACCTTTTTCTGTTTGGGGTCATTTATTTATAGATTTAGAGAAACTAAAATAGAAAAAGGGGCAAAGAGTGCATACTAAGGAAAAAAAAAACATTCATTGCAACAATGCAAGAGCAGAAGCAGGGGGAGTAAAAGGGTCCCTTCACCATGCCAGCAGCTTTTGAGGGAGAAAGAGAGATCATTCCTCCTGTGTGCAGAGACCGAGGGCAGCAGGACTCTCCCTTCAAAACCCGTCGAATTCGTGGTCACAGTATCCTACGAAGAGAGGCTGTGCCTGGACACCACGCCTGGAAGCAGAGCAGGCAGCGGGCATTATGCGGAGGACACAGAGCTGGCGGTTGGGTTTGAGGGGTTAGAGGACCCCAAAGCAGCCACCAGAGCCCCGATTCAGATTTGTGCAGTTTGCACCCTGCGCTTACAGGCTGTTTTTTTGCTCACGTGTGGAAGTGAGGCCTAAGGGCAGTTTTCCTGGGGATGAAGCAATGGCAAGTGCCGCAGGGCAGCGCCTGATGCCGCAGGGGGGTGGCAGGAGCTGACGGGGCCCCTTCCCCAGCACAAAACCCTCTCCCCCGCAGAGCCACCAGCCACCACCGGCAGCAGGGACCCCCTTTTCCAGCACAGCACAAAGCAAGCTCTGCCCACGCACAGGCACGAGAAATGCTCTGGACTTTACGGGTCATTTCACACCCAGGGAAGCCCGCCTCCCCCCCTAGCACCCTCAAGGCCCTGTCCAGGGTCCGTGTGGAGGGGGTGTCTCCTGCAGTGTCCCCCCACGCTGCGAGGAGGGACGGTTACCTGAGAAGCTCGCAGCGGAAGCTGGCCAGCCGCACGTACGCATCTTGCAGGTTCCTCACGGTCGCGTTACTCCACAGCCTCTCGGCTACAGCCCCAGCTCTTGGCCTTAAGGAACAAGCCACAAAGGCGGGCCGGTCAGAGAAAGCTTCTCACACACTCCCAAACACTTCCCCAACCCAAGTCCTCCAACGCACGAAGGCACGTGGCTTCTGAACATTAAAAGCCCCACGCCTAGATGGGTGCAGATCGGGAGGTGTCCTAATGACAGGACAGAGACCAGCAGTGAACAGACTAGCTGCAGCAGCAGGTGGCACAGGAGCAAGTTTTGCTCTTAGAGCTGGCCACAGAACCTTGTTTAAGCCTCAGTGAAGCTGTAATTGCCACAGATGTGCTGCCAGACGACAGATACAAGTACCACGAGACCGAAGCAGCATCCCTGGGTGCACACCACGCCGCGCTGAAGGACCAAGCTAACCTCCCCAGGACATCTCTTACCAGAGCCTGGGGGCCAGGTTGGTGACGTCCACGTATTCGCCCCACATGCACGCCTCTCCGCCGATCACCAGATCCTTCTGCTCAGGGCTGCCTGCCAGAGGACACAGCTTTCCGCTGATCGGGTGCTGTAAGGTAACAGAGCACCTCCCTGCCCCACACGGGGGAACGACTGTAACAGCAGGGAGCTGGCTCAGCTACAGAAGCTGTGATTTGCTCTTCTGGAAGCCCCAGCTTCAAACCCTGGGGCAGGGAGAGCTGAGGTGCGGCCTGTTTGCAGCAAGGGGACAGCACGGAGCCCAGGAGCCAAGGCACGGTGACTCGAGCACGTTCACACCACCAGTGAGAACAGAGCATCACGAGAGACAGCCCCGGAACCACCTCTGAGCAAGAAGCCAGCTGCCAGAAGGAAACGTGCCCCGAGGAACGCACCTGTGAAATCCAAGGGCTCCACCTGGTAGGCTGCCATCCAGTCCTGCCCGTAGGAGATGCGGTTGAGGTACCAGGGGGCAGAGAGCAGAGCCCTGTAGCCAGCCTTGGTGACGTTCGCCATCTCCTCCTTGTAGGGCGGGGAGTTCTTCCACACGTGGATGATTGTGTCCGGCCTCACCTGGACCCGCAGCACAAACACACGTGGAGCCCGTGCACAGCATCAGTGCAGCAAGGGCACCACCTCCCCTCACAAGCAGAGTGCCCTGGAGACATCCCCAGCTCCAAACACCTCCTGATGCTCTGGTGACCAGGTCCTGCACCAGAACACGCCATGACCCGTTATCATAATACTGGGAGGTAGAGTTACACCCACGCCCCTCCATCGCCACTGTCCTGACACATCCAGTCCCTCCAGGGAAGCTCTCCTTGCTCCGTGCTTGCTGTTTCATGGCAAAAGCCCCCCAAAGGGCCAGGGCACCAAGGCAGGCACTGGATCAACTTCTGAGCCACGTCCAGGCTCACTTGAGTGAGCAGCACCGGCACCACTTGCCCAAGCGTTAGGGAGTTGTGCCAGGGAAAGCAGGCAGCTCTCACCTTCACTCCGTTGTCAAACACCTCCTGCCACACCATGTAGCCTTTGCCAAGGGAAGAGACGATGTCCAGAAGCCTGGGTTGGAAACATTACTGAGTTTGGGGTCCTCCCAGCTACATTCCCCTCTCGTTGCCAGCTGCACGCAGCCAGAGCAGCAGCACCAATATCCTCGCCATCCCCAGGGGGACAGGAGGGGACTTCTCATGGAGAATGGAGAAAGCACAGCCCCTCCCAGGGCTCTTTTCTCCCTCAGCCCCAGACCTTTTTGCGGTCAGTCTCCCCCCAGAAATGTGGCTAGGCTACTCTGTTCAGGGACAGAAAGACAGGCCCGAAGGACTACACTCCTGAAAAGGAGATTCGTTGTCTGAGACAGCAGGAGACATTTGTGCCTGTCGTACTGCAACTGCAGGCCCAGGACGCAGCCATCCTCACCTCTGGATGTAGAATGACTCTAACTTTGTGTAATCTTCACCAAAGCCCATCTCCTCCATGAAGGCACGAATTTGTGGATTGGACTTCCTGCGTACCAAAAAGAAGAGAATAAAAACCCCAGGTACCAACCCAGAGAGCCTCTCTCTCTGCCCAGGGGAGCAGGGAACCAAAAATCTGCAGGTGATCGTGGCCATGAAGCATGGCTGGGACTAAGTGGGCCTGTGCCAAATTTCTGGCTCCCTCTTCCACAGGAACAACCCTCTGCTCTCCCCTTACCCATTAAGGGGGCTGTTCTTTCAGGCACCCATCCCCAGGCATGTGCCAGGCACCCAGGCAGCACAGCACCAGTCTTGTTTCAGACCCCAGGCCCCCTCCAGACCGATCTCTGACCAGGCATCACTCACCAGCACGTGAAATCCACCTCATCGCCACCGAGGTGCAGGAAGTAGTCTGGGAACACAGTGCCAACCTCTTGAAACAAACTGGTCACGAACTGGTAGGTGCTGTTGAGGATGGGGTTGATGGGCCCGTAGGTCCCAGAAGGATCCTTGCCCAAATAACAGGGAGTCAGGAGGTCTGGAGCACCTGGGTCACGACAAACCCAGTACAGTGAGGAAGGGGCTGAATGGGGCTGTATCGCCTCGTGTAGCCACCCAGACCGCCCTCGGCACAGCCCGGTGACCGCTGGGGACAGAAGCCCCAACCAGCGCACCAGACACATCCCTGGCAGCAGAAACGTGCTCTGTGACTTGGGAAGTCTGATGTGCTGGGAGCAGATCCGCATCCTGCGCTGATCTGCGCTCCCCACCACATCCACACACTCATCTCGGGCAGAGGGCAGCGCGTCAGGAAGGGGGCACAGCTGAGAATTTGCATGTAACCCCTGCGGGATGTGGCTGCCCACGCCCCGCTTTTGAGATCCACGTCGCAGAGACCCCTCCCCAGCCAGGTACAACCACAGCTCTCACATCCACACCCCCAGGAAGGGTCCGCTCCTCACCTGGCCCCCAGGACAGGGTGTGCCCGGGAGTGTCAAACTCCGCAATAACCCTGATGCCACGGAGCCGGGCGTACTCGATCACCGCCTGCACGTCACTGGCTGTGTACACGTGGGTCATGGCATTGAAGGCTCCCTGGGGGAACACGTGCGGTCACAGCGACCAGCACCCAGCTGGCCGGGGGGCTGCACGACGGCCAGCAGGGGTTACCTGCTTGCTGAGCTCTGGGAAGGTGAAGCTCTCGTACGGGAAAGACGGGTCGTCCACAATGTGCCAGTGAAACACGTTCAGCTTGTTGTAAGCCATGACGTCCTGGGAAGGAACGGGAACACAGATATACGCACCATGGGCTTCTGAAAGGTCAGCCTGCTTGTCACAGGAAGGAAGCATGGGACCTCAGGTCGCTGAGTAACGGACAACACGAGATCCCCAAATGCTCCCCAGGACCCAAGAACGATTCCAGCACCACAAAGAGCTGCAGAGGGCCATCAGTGCTTCTGCTCACAATAAAATCCCTGCTCTCCTTATATCAGAGCCAATGGTTGAGATTTGGAGGTTTAATTCTGCCTGGGCTGGATGCAGAACCGCCACCCACTTTCATCTAATGCCGCTGGGAAGTGTTTTTCCCTTGCCTCAGAAAGGATCCAGCCTTGGAAAGTAAGCCAGGCTGCAGGAATTTGAGATACCTCAGGGCTTTTTCTTCCTTCTCCCACTTAGAAAGGGAGCTGAGAAATCACCTAAATCAGCTGTGAGTTACACCAGGAGCAAACACAGCCACAGGCACAGAGTACTGCACTAGGAAAGACTGACAGCACGGAGGCATTTTTCCGTCATGCAAATCTGTGTACCAAGAATTCGGGTCAGGCTGCCATCCCACCCCAGCCTGTTGCTTCATCCAGAAATAAGCAAGCTGGTGTTCCTCAAAAAGCTTCCGTTTGGCAAGCTCTTCCTTGATGAGAAGTGAACGCAGTGGCCCATGCACAGCCCCATGGCTGGCTCTCCCCAGACAGCTCCTGGAATCATCAGAAATGAGCAACACACACCCCCAAAAAAACCAAAAGAAAACAGAAATGTGGCCCTCCAGGCTATTCAGGGAGGCTCAGTTGTCAGAGAGGGACACCCAGCTAAACCACTTTGCCTGCCGGTGGGGCAGACACATGCCTCCCAGTCCAGGCACCCTACCAAGGTCTGCAGGATGGCTTTCAGAGGCAGGTAGTGGCGAGAGGTGTCGAGCAACAGGCCTCGGTGAGGGAAGCGGGGAAAGTCCACAATTTCTGTCTCGTTGACGTAGTACTGCGGGAGGAAAGAGGACAAGGAAGAAGTGAGCAGGGCTCCAGGCAACACAGCCATTAGCAGGAGGAAATCATGGTCATCCTCATCCCCAGGGCCAGCAGGACGAGCAGCGTGCGAGCTGGCCAGAAAGAGCTGCCGTGCTTTACCCAGCTCAGGAGGCAGGACACACTGCCCCGAAGCACAGCTTGCCCCCAGGAGACGAGGCAAGGACTCGTAGTGCTGCGGGAGTCATGCTGGGCAGCCCCCGCACGAGCCACCCACTCACTCACCGTGCCGTTCTCATCTCTCCCAACAAGCTGGCTGAACGTCTCCAGGCCTGCGGGAGAACCACACACAGTCACTCGCTCAGCACAGATTCCAAAGAGAGCTCAATTAATTAAGTCTATGGGAGAAGAGAGGCACAGGGAGATGTCCCAGTCTGCAGGGAGGGCGGGAATGCCCAGCAGAAAGCTCCGTGACTAAGCACGCCTCACCTCTGAGAGCTCCCCAGATGGCATTGGCGTAGAGCAGCAAGGAGTCCCTTGAGATGTGCAGCTTATCTGAAAAAATAGCATCGGTCGGACTGGCACAGGCATTAGGTTCCTCGCACACTGCCTGAGGGCACGAGAGCCCCAGCTGTGGGGTCACAGCTGGACCAGCAGTGGTTTTGGTACAGGACTGTGCCCCTGGGTCCCAAAGAACTGATTTTGGGGTAGTTTTTTTGTTTTGTTTTAAAACCTCTCTCATATTACCAGCAACCTCAGGTAAGTTGCTCGCCCCGTCCGAATTTCTCAACAATACAGTGAGGATCCCGCCACTCCAAAAATAGGATTAAGTGCTGTAGGGTGTTATTTCCAACCAAGAGGCAAAGAAATACCTGTGCTCTGCTCCGGCTATCTCCTCCCCAGTACTTACAGCTCTCGTTGGAGTCCAGGCTGGGAAAGCCATCGCAACCCGGCGTGGAGACCAAGACGGAGAGCTCACTGCAGGGCTTCCTCCAGGGCTGCTTGCTCTCTGCAAGGCAAAAAAAAAAGGTTGAAAAAAAAAAAAAAAAGGTCAAAAGAGATCAAAAAAAAGGTTGAAAATGAATGCAGGTGTATTGCAAAGTTGGGCTGGATTAGAGGCAACTGCAAAACCTGGCCTGAAGCTTTCCTAGCACAGAAAGACCCCTGTCCGACTTCATCTTCTGCAGAGCCGGTCGCAGGCCCAGCAGCTGGAAAAATAAACCCAGCGGGAGCTCTGGCTGCTCTTCCCTATCTGAAGAAGCATTTTCAAGCCCAAATCTTCACTGGAGCACATGGGAGATGCTGCCCTGACTCCCAGGGGAGGTGCTAATCCTGCTCTGAGGTAAGTGGGTCTGCTCAGAGCCATCTCTGGCCAGGAGGAACGTTGGTGGGGCGCTGCCATCACAGCCGTGGTTCACACCTACAGCCCCACAGCATTCCCAGGGACAGCCAACACCCAGCACAGCCACCAAAAAATAAGAAGCTTGGCTCTGAGTGAGCCTCATCAACAAGTCAGACACCAAACTTTGGAGAGACCGTGGCACCATCAGCATTTGGGTGAAACATGGAGAGCACAGGAGCCAGAGACCCCAAACGTCCCCATGAAGGAATGGTGAAACCTCTGTGGCTGGAGGGAAATGGCTCAAAAACACTCCTCCATTTTCAGGTTTCCTCTCAGTACAGACAAGCCGGTAGCCAAGGCAACCTTGCAGACGTGCGAGCTGGCACATGGAGCACAGCAAGACCAGCTCCCTACGCTTGGCAAGGCAGCAGCTCAGCAGGGACGGCTGCTCTCAAGCCTGGCGACACGGCAAATACTCATTTTCTCCCTAGGGCCCTTCCCAGGATGAGCACTTCCCAGCCTGCGCCTCTCACCTCCGGCGGGATGGAGATTTTGGTTTAGTCGCAGGAATGCAGCCTCCAGGAGCAAGCAGCAGCCGCTCCGAGGACGAGGGGGGCTGCGTTTAAGGTGAAGATGTTTCCAAATTTCCTACCAAGCACCATCAGCCCTTTCAGCAGCCTTGAGAGGAAGGAAGTTACTGCCCAGCAATAATCCAGGCGCTGCAAAGCACGGCCTGTTACACGCCCTGCAGCGTGCCACGGGGAGTACCAAAAAGCACTGCAGCTGGGCAGCGCAAAGGGGAAGTGAAGCAGCAACAGAATCGGTCCCCCCACCACACTTAAACCTGCCTGAGAGACATCCCTGAGCACGACACACACAGTGCAGAGAGCACAGCACGGGTAAACCTCGCTTGTCTGATCGGGGAGGGAATCTGCAGCCAGCAGAACGTGTATTTGAACAAATGTACTGACAACCCTGTGCCAAACCCAAAGCAGCCTCCCTTGACAGGGAGCGGCAGGTGCCAGCACCACCAGGCTGGGAAGGCAACGCGGACGGGCCCAGAAGAAATCGATCACCCATCAGCCAAAAGTTCATGGTTAAAAACAGTGCTACGGAGGTGCAAGTTGAGTTAATTACTGTCACAGGCTGGAAGGACGCTAAAGCAATGGTCACAGCAGGTTATTAGCAATAAGGCATCAGGGATGAGAGGTCCTGGCTTCAGCTCCATGCAGGGTCCAGGTCACACGCTCACAGGCGTTTCGGAGGCATGCAGCTGAAGGACTTGAGACGAGGGAAGAACAGCAAGGGAAATCCCAACTGCAGACAATGAAAAGTAATATTCTTCACCTTGAGGATGGTCAAACCCTACAGTATGGACTGAGCTCTCCATCCTTGCAGATATCTCAATTTCAGCTGGACACAGCCCTGAGAAGCCTGACCCTGCTGCGAGGCTGGCTCTGACTCCAGGGCTGGCCCTGATTTGAGCCGGGGGTTGACCAAATACTCCCCGGTGTCCCTCCTAACTTCAATCAGCCTGCTTTCACGCTTGGAGTCCAGCGGCGTTTGGGCATAATCCACAAATCCCCAAAACGTTTTCAAACCCTGGCAACACACAACTGCCCCTCCAAGTGCACTACGGTAACAGCTGCTGGGTCATCCCACCTGCGGCAGCGGTCGCTCTGCTTCCACTCAGAGGGAGAAAAAGACTCCGAGACGCCTGCTCTCGGGGCACAATCCACACCTGCTGGATGTGCTGCAGAGCTGATCAACTCACACAGGTATGCAGAAGGCAGGAGGGGATAGCACACTAACATTTGGAGGGTTTGAAGAGGACCTTAAACTTGTTCTGTGGGAAGTCCGGCGCTGCCGTGGCATGCTCTGAAAGCAGGTCAGGAGAAGATGCTGAAGTCTCCTTAATTCTCTGCAGTGCGATCAGCATGCTTGTTTGTTCAACTGACATAGCTGCTTTCTAAAACAGGAAGAAAACTCTTTCTGTCATTTATTTTCTCTATTAATAGAAACTATTTTTTTCCATGCAGGGTTCCCACTCCTTGCTATTACTAACCACTCATGTGGAAAAAAAAGGAAGGCCGAGAGGAAAAAAGCCCTAAAATTAAGCATGCAGACTGAACTCCACATAAAATAGAGTGTATGGAAAACGGTGAGTATGCAGGGAGAGCTCGATCTGGTGATCACAAGAAATTGCTCCAAACGATGCAATGGCCATAGCTCCCTCTGACAGGAGCAGGAAAACGTGAAAAACTGAAACGATGCGGTCTTTGCAAGCCTCAAATGGAAAATTATTTCTATTGCTACCTAGAAGAGTCAAGTTTAAGAGATAAGCCAAATGTTTCTTCTCAGTGTTTCACACTTGCCTTTGTCACGGTGCACCCGAGACAAAGCAGGGCAGCTTCCAGTGCTGTCACCCTACTCTGCTCTGATCAGCAGCGACAGAGTTCACGCTGACATACCGGGAAGCAGAGTTACGAGCTCTTTTTGATGAATGGAGCGTTTCACACTTGGGAGATGTAGCTCTTCAGGCTGCCTGCAGACCCACGCAGGCACTCAGCCTCCACGCGTGCCGGCTGCTCGATGTGTGTGCTTGCCCTGCAAAAGCAGCCAGGGCGTTTGCAGCATTTCACCTCAGACATGCAGCAAGACAGCACTTTTTCACAAAGAAGTCCAGGTTGCAAGGATGTAATGACCGGCCACAAATCAGGCCTAGGCTACTAAAGCTTTTTGCCTTTTCTCATCTTACACTATAGAAAATTTCAGGGTGCATCCAAGGGCTGTTACCTCTTTGCCAGAAAAGCCACACTGCCTCGGGATGCTGACCTGCTCACCTTGTGAGAAAAAATGGCAAAAAGAGCCCCAAAACAAGAATATGTACTTGTGAGAAACAGGCAACAGCAGTTCTTTCTCAAGGCAAAATCTTTGCACTGGATGCACAAAGAGCTGCTAGAAACGGGAAGAGCCAAGACTTGTGAAAAGCGCTGATAAGACTGGCAGCAGCTCTCCCCGGTCACGAGTAAGAAAAGGAAGCAAAACAAAACGCTGCAGTGCTGAAATGCAGTCTGGGGGAGATAAAAATGAGATAAAAAGAACAAGCTGACTGAATGAAAGAAATTTCTTTCCTTGAAACAAATGCAAGATGACTGGTGCTCACCGTGCTGTGGAAGGCTAGACTGTTTGATGTTTATTTTTTATTAAAAACAAAAACACAAGCACAGCAGGCACTACCCTGCACATACAAAGCAACAGTGGCTTTTGCTACAAGACTTAATTCAACCAACCGAGTCACCAGACTACAGCCACCGCTTCCTCTAGCCATCAGCCCCAGGTGAATTAAAGAAGCAGAAGGAGGGAAAAAGCAATACGTGGGATTCAGGCACCCAAGACAGGAATTTTCAGACAGGAGCTGGGCACTGAAGCTCCAGGCTGACTTGGGCTTGTGCTCCCCAGTGCAGAATCACTAAAAATTTAACAGGTTGCTTTATTTGAGGCAGTTAGTTAATTTGCTGATACTGCAAAGTCCCCTGAAACCGTTGTACAGGAGGTGGTGACACCATGAACAGACCAGGCTACCAACCCAACAGTGCAAACTGGGACAAGCTGCAACACTGGAGATTTCCTTATCTTGTGATTGGGTCAGCACATCCCCACTCACCTTTAGGAGCTGATTTTCAAAAAAACCCCAGGGTTTAACTCAGAAAAACACAATCTCTGTTTCACCAACTACATCATGGAGAACAATATCCTTTTGCTGAACTAGGATTGGGTGAAACCCAGTGTTTAACACAGAAAAACACCATGTCCTTTTGCTGAACAAGGATTTGGTGAAACCAAACTTCCCAGTAACGAAGTTTCTGCTGGGCTGAGCTAGAACCGAACAGGTTTCGGTGCACCTTCCAAGCCAACACGAGGCTGGTCTGCCACGAACCAAGCGGGAGCAGCTCTCGCCTGCCACAATTACCGCATTCAACGCCTAGGTGCAGCTCTGTCTGCCGCTCCTGGAAGCACACACACCGCTTCTTCCCCACACGGATACCCAACCTGAAGCAAGGAGCCCTTCTACGGAGCCAGTTTTGCTTCTTTGGCCTGGGGAGAAGGACTTTGAGAGGCAGAAGAGCCGTGCCCCACCTGGGCGCTGTCTGAGACGTGGACCTTTGGTTTATTACGGTGTGAGGCTAGAAGGTCCCACCGCAACACGGGACACCTGCACGTTAAGGAGCAGGTTTCCACAAGACGCACACAAGTTTTTGGAGACTCAAATCTCCGTGCCCGCTTCCCCCAGCGGCTCCTCGTCCCCCGCCAGCCCCAGGAGCCCGCCGGGCCGCTGGGTGCCCCCCGCCCCGAGCCCTCTCCCCTCGCCTCACCCGCGGGGCGTGCGGCGCCGAAGATGAGCGCCCGGTACCGCTGGAAGGCCTCGTCCAGCACGGCGCAGCCCGGCCCCACGGCCGAGCCGGCGGCGTAGGAGAAGCGAAAGCGGCCGGGGGGCAGCGGGCAGCGGGCGGCGGCCGGAGGGGAGAGCTGGCGGAGGGGCTGCGGCCACACGGCGGCCGCCGGGCCCAGCGCCGCCACCAGCAGCAGCGCCCGGGCCGCCGCCATGTCGCGCTCCCCGCCCCGCCGGGGGTGCGGCTTCGGGCCGGGGGCGGGCGGCCCTGGGGCCCGCACGGCTCTGGGCTGCCGGAGGAAGGGGTTAAATGGGAGGTTGGAGGGGTTCCTGGGGAGAAACCGAGCCCCCGAGCAGCCTCTGGCTCCTTCCTCCCAGCTCCGTGCTCCTCAAAGGGAAACGAGGGTACTGAAGTCCTAGCCGTTAGGTGCAGGGCTTACCCATTCAAGGCCCTAAAATCTCACCCAAACAGCGTTTTACTGAACAGTCCTCCTCTCCAAAGGAATTAAGCTTTTGAGCATCGCAAAAGCATCGTCAGGGGCTGAGGGAATGGGGGTTTCTGTGGGGCCGGGAGGGTGGAGGAGGATGCTCGCCACAGTGAGGGAGCCTGGGGGTGCCAGGGCACAGGAGAGGATTGCGGTTTGGTTGGGGTCTAAACATGAGTGTAGGGATTTCATGGGGTTGCCACAGACAGGTGGGGGAATTTCAGGTGGAGGGGGGCTGTGGGGCACCCCCAGACTGAGGAAGCCTGGCTCCATCCATGAGCTTAACTCCTCCACAGCACCGCAGCCTCCTTCCCCAGCCCTGAGGAGCCCCCCAGAGCTGCCTGTCCCCTCCAGGACGAGGTGAACCAAGGATGGACACAGTGCAGGCAACAACCTCACTTGCTGGGCACAGCCCTGCAGCATCAGGGCCAGGAGAGCAGAGCAGGGCGGTCTATAGCCAGCAGTCCCCATGCAAAAGCAGGGCATCAAGGTAAGCCCACGATCAGCCTTGGGAAGCCCGGGAGGACAGCCCCACAAACGGCTGCCCAGGCCTGAGCTTAAACGGAGCTCCTTTAGAAACCTTCAGGGCCCCTGGTGGCCTGCACTCAAATCTGTGAAGTGCCAGCTGTTGCCACTGCTGTTCTGACCGGTTCCAGTATCTCTGGGCTCTTCCTCAAGTAGCTTCACTGTGTTAAGATGGCAGGAAACAAAAAAACACGGTTTGCTGCTGTGTTACAGCAGGCAATGTCAGCAACATCAGCGGGGCTGTGCTTCCCAGCATGTGAGGCTGAAACGCAGGAGTGCCTTGGCTTATCTCCCTGGGGCTGCTGCCCTGACTTGAAGCGAATCCTTATTTCAGTCTGTGTCGGGTGGCGTGTTCACCAGACTTATGTAAAATGTTGTGATCGTAGCCCACAGTCGAAATATCCAAGCCTTTCTATGTATTCTGTTATTGTTGCTATTTTAGGGGACCCTGATGTCTCTGGGGGATGACTCAGAGAAGTTGGGCAGCATTAATCCAGACTAACAGTCTGATTCAGGAATGCATCTTTACGTAAGAAAACTGCTTGAGCATATGCTTATCTTTGCAGCCTCGAATTAAACTGTCTCACACACTATCCTGCTTTGGGCATGGAGTAGCAGTAGCCAGAATCTGCTGATGCTCTTCAGTAGCTCCTCAGTAGCCAGCTCCTGGTCTCAGAGCATTTCTGGAGGGTGATACATCCATCTGGCAAGTTTGGCTACTTCTGGCAAGGTCAGCAAAGAACAAGCACAGGATAAACTGAGACACGGGGTTCAGAGCTTACCTGTGCTTCCCCACACCTCTGCTCGCCCTTGCCAAGATCTCCAGCCCCGCAGCATGGTCGTATCGGTTCAGAGACACTAGGATGCAAGTGGCCACAGATGTCGGTGCACTGGGCTGAGAACATCGCAGTGCGCCAGCCGGCTGATGCCTGTTGCAGAGGTACCTGCAAACACCTCTTGTTTGACTGCAAGAGCTGTCCTGTTCCAGGCAGAAAGCCAAGTTGCTGAGGGACTCTGCAGAAAACTGTGCTCTGCACCAGGGCTGTGCTGGATTACCTGTTTTCTGCATGAGGTAGAAATACAAATTTGTTATTCTAGCATAAATTGTGATAAAGTCTGGCCAGTGTCACACTTGGATCTTTCTGGTTTGCCCACTTTTGGTGCCTGAGGGTGGCCTTTGGGCTGTCAGTGCAGTTCTGTGTTCCACAGCATTTTTTTTTTAAGGATAAAACCATCTATTACGCTGCCTAATTCCCTGTAACGTTGGCTGCATCTGCATTTAATCGGGAGGATGGTTTGCATACAGATTCCTCCGCCGGTGGGAAGCATGCGAGCCAGTGAAAGGGGAGCAGAGGAAGCGGATCGTCCCGTGGCCCCAGTCCACCCCAGCACCTGCTCAAGTCCTGCTGGATGTCAGCACGTGCCTTAGTGTTTCGCAGGGCTGGAGCCTGATCTGTCCTGCCCGCTATTAAATCAAGCTGGGCTCGCTTTCTGGGATCAGTTTGGTATGCGTGATCATGGAAACCTCCACAGGGCACTCCCAGGACTTTTCCTGTTTATTTTGCTCTTTGAGCCAAACGCTATTTAAGTACACTCGTTCCTGAATGAAGCCGGCTCCCAGGTCAATAGACCTGCTGCTGCTGTGGCTGGAAGAGGGCTCTGGAAAACACAGACCATCTTCTGGAAATGCCTGCAACTGCCTGCAGATGTCTGACTTGAATTTTGATGTCTCAGAAGCTTTCTGGGCCAACTTACTCTCTCCATTTGCTTGTTTACCTCTTATTTAATCCTGGTAAAATAATTATGGTATTTGAATTGGAGCCACAAGGGTTGCAGTGATGAAGTGACCTTACTTGTGGTGGTGCTCTGGGGGCAGTAATGGTGTGTGTGTATAGGGGCTTTACAGGCGTGGACCCTCCTGTAGCCTATCTCCTTATTTCAGGGAGGACAGCGCGGTGTCACACAGGTGCTGGCAGGGAGCGAGCTGTCTGCATGAGTTGGTGCCGATGCATCTGTTGTTCCAGCTTGTGGCCACTCCGTGTGGACAGAGCATACGCTCCACTGGAGGTGGGATGACAAGAGAGGACTGTTGGAGCTTTAGCATGTGCACCAGGAAGATCCTAAATGAGAGGTGGCCCTAAATCCATGTCCATTGTAGTTTCATCAGTCGATCCCTCACAACAGCTCAACCCATGGGGAACATCCACACTTTTGGGGGCTGAAACAGGCTGGTGCATGGCAGTCTGCTTTCAGAGCCATAAGCATGTATCCCGGCACTTTTCAAAACACAGGATGCCTTGTTCTTACGTCTCTCCATTTCCACCTTGACCACTGCTTGTCACGCTACGTGCTGCCATTGCATGGTTTAGCAGACGCACGTGGTAAATGAATTTCTCGGCACAGATGGAGTTTAGCAGAAGGCACCTTTTCAGATGAGAGAGCACAAGCAAGGGGAGCAAGGCCTGGGATATTCAGTGTTAGCAGGCAGGAGTGGGGCTCGGCTCTGGGCATATTTGCGAAGAGCAATATTTCAACAAATATGAACTTAAAAGCAGAGTCCAAGGCAAAAAGCTTGAGGCAAGATGTGTTAATCAGTCAGAAGAATTTGGGTTCCTGACTCAGTAAGTGCTGCAGAGCTCAGCCAGGTGGTATTTGCACTACTGCCATTATTTGCAAAGCCTTCTTCTGCTGGAATTTCTCCAGCTTGCACAGCTTCTGGACCACGGTGATCTGAGGGGCATCTCAGCACACACTCGGGGTTCAGGTAACTAATGGGTGTGTAGGCAGCCAAAATCAGCCCCCGGGGAGAACAGCAGAAGCTGGGCACAGGGAACTCTCTTGGGTTTCCCTCCACCAACTGCAGGAATTCCACAGGTCTCAGGGGATGGAGGAGAAGGGTTTTTTTCCAGAGATATTTGCCCAGCCCCACCTGGGCCAAGGAGCAGCGGAGCAGGAATGAGGCAGGGGTGCAGTACTGAAATGGGTGAGATTGCTGGCATACATCGAATCCCCAGGTCTCCTTCTCAGAACAGAGCCTCGGTGCAGTTCTGGGCGGCACCAGCACTTTTGTAGCATTTTGGTACAGCAAAGAGGGGCTCATGGGGGTGCTTGTGTCAAGGCCGTGGGGCTGGATGGCAGATTGTTGAAATGTCAGGCTCCATGCAGTGCTATCAGAGAGAAGGGAGGCTGCTGTGAGTTATTGTGCAGGGTGAGTATTTGTGGCTGCCGTCCCTGGCTGCTCTCAATCACATCTGTGGGCCTGAGCAATCAGCTGAACTGGAATCAATCAGGCACCCGTGGATGTGCGGTGAAGAACTCCTCCATCTGGAAATGAAATGAGCGTGCAGAGAAGCCCTGCTCCCGTAAATCCCTTAAGCATGTGCTTAACTTCATGGAGCAAGGTGATTGCAATGCAATATTTTATTCTTGTCAGCTTCAGTGTTAGCAGTTACTAGAATCACTTGCATAATTAAGCTCTTGCAAGAATAAAATGAAAAAGCACCAGGTGCCTTTGGAGATCTAAATCATTTTTCAGATTGGGTAGAATAGCAGTTTTCAACTTTCTTAGGTAGCTGGAATCCTAAAATCCTCCGCAGCAGCGCAGATCCCCTCGCAAGGAATTGAAGGCAGCAGCCATGCTTCTCTGGAGTACCTTTCACCAACCTTTGAAGGAGACAGTGAGCACCCAGGGCTCTGCACGTGACTGGGTGAACCACTGGGTCAGAAGCTTTGTAGCTTTTGCAAAGGGCATGGCTATAACTTCATACTGAGACATATTTTTAATAACTACAGATCAGTGTTTTAACCGTGCTCGTTAAAACAGACCAGTCTTGTCATTAGCACAGACCGACACACACAGCTCTGGGGAGCCGGCAGTGAAGTGCTGATCCGTGTCTCATGGGGAAAAAGATAATCCTGGGACCGTAGGAGGAGAACCACGTCTCCACGTCTATGGGATGGCGTTCTTTGGTGCACAGGGAAGATCCCATCACTGTTTATAAACATTTAGTTCTGGAATTAGACATAAAAAGGGAGACAGTCAGGTTTGGAAGGCAGCAATTGTCTGAAATTGCCCATGCACTGGGTGGGAGGAAGAGAATTGAGGGCATGTTCACTGCGGGTGTAATGGAGCTGCTGTGACTGACGTTTATTGCGAAGAGAAGGTGAAGGTTCACTGATGCCTGGAGATTTGTTGACACACTGTGAGCCCGAACTCAACCTGCCTTCCTCTATATATACATACCTGAGAAAGTTTAAATGTGTTTCTAAAGGACTATGCACTACCGAATGGGCTGCAGTATTTACCCTGTGAGATGTTCAGGTGGGAGGTGACACTGCCAGGTCCCTGGGGGACAGCGAAGCGGTGCTCCTGGCACTGTGCATCGCTGCCCAGGGCTTAGGACATCCTTAAATTAAGCGACATTGACTATACCCGGTACCCGGCCCCTGGACAGCTGCAGGAAGCCGGAGGGGCACACGGGCACCGTGCTTGGAGGAGGTTCCGGAGCTCTGCAGCTTCGGCAGGGGCCAGGAGAGGGCAGCGGGGAGGCGCTGGCGGCACGGGGCGGGAGTGCTGGGGTGGCTGCCGGGCTTCAACTGGTGGAGGGCCCGCTGCCCCAACATGGATGACCCCGTCCCGGAGAGGAAGGTCAAGCACGGCCTCTGGGATGCTGCCCTGATAAAACCCTGCCGTCCGGTCAACACCCTTCTCGGCTCCTCAGGCCCAGTGGATGCTACAGCAGACACGCTGCCGTAAGCCCGCTTGCTTGTTGGTGACCCATGTCACCAGCTGGGCAGGACACAGAGCCCCCGGAGGTGCCACACACGCCTTGGGGACACCGCACCACTCTGTGACCCCTTTTGCGCCAGGACATGACACGGAGTTGTGCAGCCAGCCACCGCCTGGCACAGAGGGTCCTGGAGCCACATAGAGGTCAGAGCGTGGGCTTTGTGGCACCAGGCGAGGACCTGTGACAACCAACCGAGCCACCAGCGCTTGACATGTGAGATGGCACCAGCCTGGCAAGTGTCCAGCTGGTAAGTCCAGAGCTAAACAAAGCCGGTGGTATTTATATTTATGTAGGGCAGGATGATTAATGCCCAGGCCTTCACCATTCTAAATAAGTAGGGTAATTAGGGAGCTGGCTTTATTTACTAGGTAGGTTGGCATGAGGTAATGTGCGTGCCCAGCCCCGATGTCTCCCAGCCCAGCTCGCACCCACCTGTGCCACTGGGATGCACTCCTGACCCAGCCACAGGCACAATGCTGGGGCAGAGCAGGACACGGGGACAGCAGGCTGCCCGTGGATGGAGACCTGGGGCTTCAGCAGGTCCCCCGAATGCAGGTGCTGCCCCTCCTGCCTCCTAGTACAGCGCAGTCAGAGCTGGCATCTGTCACGTTGCACCACCAAGCCCTCTCCTTCCTCTGGGCACCCATGGGTGCTGGGGAGAGAACAGGGCACTGGTGTAAGAGGGGTGTTTGCACAGCAGCTGTTTGGGGCAGACAATGGGCAGTTGCAACTGGAGAGAACTCATTGGGAGCAGCTGTGGTGCTACAAAATATCTGGAGCTGATTTTTGGAGCTACTTGTAGATCTGAAGATGCAGACTGGTACCCAGCAAGGCTTCCAGAGCATCTGCCCAGGAAATCAGACACCTCATCTGCTTGGATCCCCAAGGGCACCTACCTGCCTCACCCTGAACTTCAGCCCCTGACACTGTGGCCATCATTACACTTTACGTGCTCCATCAGCAAATAAACACCCCTGCAGCTTTTGGGCGGCAGCTTCTAATTTTCTGCAAGTGCCACTGCCTGTTTCATAAGGTATTTGTTGTTTGTGCTGCATTAGGACAGCGGAAGCACAAGCAGGAAGCAGGATCCCGCTGTGCCAGGTGCTGCACAAACACAAAGTGCTGTGGTGACTCCTGTCCCAAAGAGCTGATGAAACTCATCACTCCTACACTGCATACTGCGAGGCTGAGTCTCCCCCGCCCTCCGGGCACAGGGTCATTTTCATCCAGGTAAAGTGGGTGAATAATGTTACCACATCAGAATGACCTGCTTCACCAAGGTAGAAATGATCCCCCAGGGCACGAGGAAGCAGAGGATTAGTGCCTGGCGGTGGATAAGGTAGCCCTGGAGTCCTCCCGGGGCTGTGCAGTCTCCTGACATCCGCAGTGAATAGCAATGGAGGATATGGTATCAGCTGGCTCTCCTCTGGGCCAGGCTACAGCCTGTTACCAAGCCAACCGGAGTCCCTCGCGCTCCCCAAACGGCTGCGAACAATAAGCCCAGCTCGCCTCCTCCGTCCCTCAGCTGTACCAGGCTGAGCACGTCTGATATCGGAAACAGAGCTGCCCTAGCCATGCCACTGCAAAGGCAGGCGGCGGTGGAGAAAGCTGGCAGGTGGGGTGCAAGCTGAGCGGTCAGGGCGCTGTGTGACGTGGGGGGCAAAGGGCGCTCAACGCCTGCCGCACCCCAGACCCACAGCCTGGCGTCCAGCTCTGTGTCTGTCCCTGCCCTCCGTGACAGCGTCCAAGAGAGGCCCCAGCAGGGGCAGGGGCACCTGAGAGCAGCGCTGGCCCTACGTCCCTGACCTGCCCAGAGCATTCCTGAACGGCAGGCTCAGCCCCAGCTGTTTGCAGAAGGGAAAGGTCTGTTTGTGAGCACGTTACAAAGCCACTACTGCATACTCTGCCCCCCTGCAAAATGCCAGATTAAATAATAAACAGCTCTAGACAAGGCTGCCTCTTTTTATAGTACCTGCCCTGCAAGGAGCCTTTTTTTGGGTTATGCAGCCCACTGAAGAAAGGGAATCATGCCCAGCACAACTGTGAAAAACTGAGTATTTTTATCTCCGCTGACCAGAAAGCAAAGCTGGAGCAGAGATGCCACCTGGCATAGCTGGGGTCACACAAGGCTTCGTGGTTGGGAACCAGGGAAAAACAAGTGGCACAGAGGCTGGATTACCTCTCCCTTTGTCCATGGGCAGATGTTGCTGTTCCACGCTTGAGCAGTGTCTGCATGCCTGCTGCTGCACGATCTTTCCCAAAGGCTGAATGACCTGCGTGGCCCACATTAAGTCAGTTTTCCTTGGGAGATGTGTGTGGACCTGCTCTCCTTGGAAAACATGGGCTGTGTGTAGAGATCCACTGCTTGTAATCACCGTTGCCCACGTTCTTCCTGGGACACTGGAAACAGGCCTCTGAAACACAGAGATGGAGGGATCTGATAAACCCTGACTGGTAAGGGGCTGCCCTGCATTTGGGCAACATCTGCATCAGCCGAAACCCGTGAGGCATCAAACAGAGGGGTCAGGGCCAAGCCCACATACCCATACTGGTACCAGCACCTCACTGAACCTATTTTCCCTCACCTTTCTTTACATTTTCCTGTAATTTCCCACACATTCTCCTCACATTTCCTTCCTATTTCCCTGTTATTTCCCTCACACTTCTTTCCTTCACACTTCCCTCATATTTCCCTGGGATTTCCTTCCCATTTTCCCTTTAAATTTCTCTCCTATTTCCCTCACACATCTTTCCTTCACATTTCCCTGTCATTTTCCTCATGTTTTTTTTTTTCTTCACATTTCCTCATCTTATCCTGTCATTTACCTCACACTTCTTTCCTTCATATATCTCTGGGATTTCTCCCACATTTTCCCTTCAAATTTCTCTCATATTTCCCTCATACTTCTTTTCTTTGCATTTCCCTTATATTTCCCTCGCATGTCTGTCCTTCACGTTTCCCTCATATTACCGTCATTTCCCTCACATTTTCCCTTTACCGCTCTCTCATATTTCCCTCACATTTCTCTGGGATTGTTCTCATATTTTCTCTTTACATTTTTCTCATATTTCCCTCACACTTCTTTCCTTCACATTTCCCTCATGTTTCTTTCCTTCACATTTCTCTGGGATTTCCCTCACATTTTCCCTTCACATTTGTCTCATATTTCCCTCACACTTCTTTCCTTCACATTTCTCTGGGATTTCTCTCACATTTTCCATTTTTCTCATATTTCCCTCACGCTTCTTTCCATCACATTTCCTTGGGATTTCTCTCACATTTTCCCTCTACATCTCTCCTATTTCCCCTCACACATTTTTCCTTCACATTTCCCTTATATTTCCCTGTCATTTTCCTCATGTTACTTTCCTTCACATTTTCTTCACATTTCTCTGGGATTTCTCTCACATTTTCCCTGTACATTTCTCTCCTATTTCCCCTCACACATTTTTCTTTCACATTTCACTTATATTTCCCTCACACTTCTTTCCTTCAAATTTTCTTCACATTTCTCTAGGATTTCTCTCACATTTTCTCTTTACATTTCTCTCCTATTTCCCTCATGTTTCTTTCCTTCACATTTCCCTGGGACTTCCCTCACATTGTCCTTCACATTTCTCTCCTATTTCCCTCACACTTCTTTTCTTCACATTTCTCTGGGATTTCTCTCCCATTTTCCATTTCTCTCCTATTTCCCTCACGCTTTTTTTCTTCACATTTCTCTGAGATTTCTCTGCCATTTTCCATTTCTCTCCTGTTTCCCTCACGCTTCTTTTCTTCACATTTCTCTGGGATTTCTCTCCCATTTTCCATTTCTTTCCTACTTCCCTCACAGTTCTTTCCTTCACATTTCTCTGGGATTTCTCTCCCATTTCCCCTTCAAATTCTTTCATATTTCCCTTACGCTTCTTTCCTCCACGCTCCCCTCACATCCCCCCATCACACCCCTCACACCACACAGCCAACGACCAACCACACCGACAACCCCGGCGGTGCAGCACCCCCCCTAACTCCACGGCTGAGCGAGGCGCCACGCTCAGCATGGCGGCCGCGCCGCACTCAAGATGGCGGCGGCGCGCGGGGCGGGAAGGAAGCGGGCGGGGAGCGGCGCGCACTCAAGATGGCTCCCGGCGGGGCGAAGGGAGATGGCGGCGGCCGCGCAGGCGCGGCGCCTGAGGCGCGGCGGCGTGACGTGCCGTGCCGTGCGGCGCCGTGCCGTGCCGTGCGTGCGCGGCGCGCGGTGACGGAGCGGGGCGGCCGCGTCCCTTTGTTGGCGCTGAGGCGGCCGAGGCGCGGCGGCGCCGGGAGCGGCAGCGGCAGCGGGCGGGCGGGGAGCCGCCGCTTGGCCGCCTCGCCATGGACTCGGACGAGGGCTACAACTACGAGTTCGACGAGGACGAGGAGTGCAGCGAGGACAGCGGCGCGGAGGAGGACGAGGAGGACGACGAGGAGGACGAGCCCGACGACAACCTGGACCTGGGCGAGGTGGAGCTGGTGGAACCCGGCCTCCGCGTCGGCGGCGAGCGCGACGGGCTGTTGGGCGGCGAGACGGGCGGGCTGGGGCCCGGCGGCGGCGGCGGCGGCGGCCTGGGCGGCGGGCCGGGCCCCGGCGGCGGCGGCGGCCCGGAGCAGGAGGAGGACTACCGCTATGAGGTGCTGACGGCCGAGCAGATCCTGCAGCACATGGTGGAGTGCATCCGCGAGGTCAACGAAGTCATCCAGGTGCGCCGCGGCCGCGGGGAGGGGGCGCCCCGCGGCTCCCCGGGGGCTCCCCCGGCTTCGGGGGGTCCTCGGCCTCCCCTCCTCGGCCTCCCCCACCCCGACCCCCCCGCTTCCCTCAGGTCGCTGCCCTTTGTGCGTCTCGCAGCCGGGATTTCTTTCCTTTCGTTATTAACATCATCGTTTTGCCTCCTCTCCCCGCCCCCTCCCCCCCAGCCGCCCGGTTACCGGAGGCAGGGCAGCGGTTGGCCGCTGTGGAACGGGCTGGCTTTGGTGCCCCCCCCCCAATTGTGGCGTTTTAAAAACGAAGCAGGGCTCCAAAGAACATCCACTGACTTCCGATGAGCGTATCTAATCTCCTGGCTCTTGTGCTGTTGGAAGAAATTCAAGCCGCTGAGGCTATCTAGCATCCTTTTCTAAATATTTATAGCTGGGTTTTGCTCCAGCTTGCCCTAAGTTTCTGGTGCCGTCCGCTTTTCCTTGCCGGTGACCAGAATGCGTGGGTTTTCTTTTGTTTTGGTTTGCTTGGTGTTATTCAGAGTTACAGCGAGCAAACAGCAAACGCTTCTCTTTACCCAACAGTGTGAACAGCAGTGTGAAAGTATTAAATTTCTGAAGTGGTGTGAGGAGACTAAATTTATTGATAGTACATAACAAAGGACACCATTCCCCCAAATCAGTTGCTTCCTAGTTGCGTGTACTTCCAGTGTTAAATACGAGATGCCTCACTGAACGTTTTTGCCCAGCTGTCCTGTGCTCTACAGTGACTCCACGAGCAGCTTTAAAATGGGGCTGTATGCGCTGTAACGCCACTGCAGTTTATGGGGAGCTCGATGCAAACTACTGCCCGTGTGTTCACCTAGGAAATGAGTAAATGGCAGTTCTTCAGTCATATTAAAGTTTATAACTTTAATAACAGTACCGCGTACGTAAGGCTTATAAAGGAGTCTGGCTCGATTAGCTGATTATGAGAGCGCTCGGCTAAAGAAGATCTCTCGGTTACGTATGGATATTTCCTTGCTCCCAGTTATTGACCCTAATGGAGGGAAATGAAGATGTGCAAGTGGGAAGTAGACATGCAAACACTTGATAAAGTTTTTAACTCTTCGAAGTAGTGATTAAAATGGTGAGTGTGTGTTTAATGACTAAGACTGTGAGAATCATCACCCGTACTGGTGGTATTGGACAGACTCAGCCATTTGTCCCAGCTTTGAGTAAGCAAAGTGGTGGAAATGTTTCTGCTGATGAGGAATATTGAGCATCCCGCTCCTGTGTGTCCCTGGCCTGATGAATTCACCTTCATATTTTTTAGAAGCTGACTTAAATGAGGTCCTCTTTTCTAGTCCATGTTTTTTCTTCCTTTTTACACAGCCCTTGAGCTGTATAACTTGAGCACTGGGCCTCAGCATAGCAGAGCTAGTAGCCAGAAGTTGAGGGAGGTGGAGACCCTTCTCCTGTTCTTGCACCCGGGGTGGGAGGCCTGACCCTCCCCTGAGCTGGCTCTGTGGGGCTCTGCAGAGCACAGCCGGTCTGCAGGAGCTCCGTGGCTGCTGTTTTAGGTTTTGGTGTTAGGTTTGTGGTGGTTATTCCTGGTTTAGCAGGGTGCAGAAGGCCAGTTGGTTTGGAATATCATGAGTCAGCCTAGGACCTAACATCAGCTCAAGTGCTGGGAGACATCAGAAGAGGGTAGAAAAACATTAAGCTACTCCAAATTGCTTTGAAATGGCACCTTACTGCTACTGGATTTCTAGTCTGTTCGGAGGTAAGTGAACTTAATTCAGTCAGTGCCTCAGCATTTGCTCATCCTCACTTCTATTGCTTGCGTTGAAAGCTTCCAGGGCTCCATTCTGTATATTTCTTGCTTTTGGCGCCCAACCAGGATTGCTGCTGCTGCTTTTCTGGTTCAGTAAACCTTTTCTGGACTCATGTTGGCTCAGGATCCTGCTGCGGATCCTTGGTTGCAATCCTGTGATTCACTTGTTCCAGTCTAGAACTGGATGGCTTTGGTTCCTGCATATCTAAATTAGGTTCTTGATACTGAATGATAACTGTTGCGGTTGCCTGTTGCAGTCCTCAGGAGCTTATTTGTTACCACGCGGAGGTACCTGATGTCCGAAAGCTTCAGCTGTAGGGCCTGTGCCCTCTCATCAGTGGAGGTACCAATTTCTGGTCAGAAGTCATGAATAGGGTTTTCTTTTTCAGTTGATTGTTTTGCAGGTGCAATGAGAAGAAAAGGTATCAGTGAGCCATGAAGCACCTGCAAGGGGGGTACCTGAGCTGCAGATACAACTTCCATGTGCAGGGATTTGGGCCTTTGTCCCTAACAAAACACAGGGCCTGCGGAACAGTTATTAGCTGATATAACCACCAGTGGAAGGAGTTGAATTAAATCTATTTTCCCATCCATTTAATCACTTCCCAAATGCGAGCTGTATAAGAACAGCCCAAAGTTCTCAGGAAAGGGGTTGGACCTGACGAAGGCTTTGCTGAAGTAGTGGCTAGCGTGTGATAAACTTCCTGGCTATGAAGCGTGTGATTTGTGCTGGCAGCAGGTAACGTGCATGTGAAGACGGCTGCTCAGTGCTGAGCTGTTACCTTTTTCTATCACTTGGCCATCTAAGACCGCTAAACTTGCAGTGAACTCAGGAGGTTTCAGAGTGACTCAGATACTCAGCATGTTTTGCATTCACTCTCTCTTGTCTGAGCATAAGGGGGATTTCAGGTGCTTAATGATGATTTTTGCACAGTGTTTAGCATCTATGCTGATAATCTGATTTGACTCTCTGTGCCACATGGCAAGAATTCCCCTTCTCCTCCAAATGCAAAAATAGGGGCATGAACAAACCTCTAACCTTGCGCTGTTGATTGGCTGAGACGTTCAAACCCCACCTCAGATCCGAGTATCACTTCCATTATATTGCTATAATTACACAGAGTAGAGAATCATTCCACAAGTTATTTTGGTTTTAGTTGTCAAAGTAAATGGGCAGACTTCTGGGGTGGTTTTTGCCAGCTGCTGGCAGAATAACTGACCGAGCAACTGCAAAAACCTAGACATAAAGGTTCTGGTAAACAAAAGGTTGTGTCCTTTGAAAGGCATTTTCCCACAGTTGGATGTCGTCCCCGTATTCTTCCTCTCCATACTTTGGGATGAGGGATTGTCCAAATAAGTTTCTACCATCATTACGTCTTTTTTTTTTTAATATCAGACTGCTATTTCTGTCTTTGCTGTAGATTTTCTGAAAATAAACTTGGAAATGTTTAGAATAGCATGTTTATTTCTACTCTGAATAGAGCACGTGATGGTCGGTGTCTCTCTAGTCTTGCTTGGCTCAGTGTTTTTGCCTTGTTGCAACTTTGGTATTTCTAAGCTGGGTTCATTTTCCACTCTTGGTCAGCTTTTTCTGGAGTGTTTGACATCACTGTGACGTCACCTGACAACATTTGTCCTTTTTGGACTTTAGCAGGGTTAAGCACTGGAAAACTCTCAGGGTGAAGCTCGGAGATGGTTGATGACATTTAAAACAAAGCACAGAAAAGGGAGCTGAGCCCTTGCTTTTTTTTTCCACCCAGAGCAGCACCCTGGACGCAGCCGGGTGTCGTGCCTTGTGAGCACATGAAACCCCCCTGGCTTTGGAAAGAGACAGAAGCACCGCATCTCACGCAACTTAGTCTAGCTCAAAAATACCTTTTCTCTTTACTGCAGGCTGTGAAATGAGGTTCTGCAGGGTAGAACAGGTAATGTGCAACATCAGAACATTTATACTGAATACTGGTCCTCGTTTAGAGGACCAGGCTGGATAACTTCTTGCGAAGTGAGTATCCTTACCGGCTAAAGCTTTGATGTTACAATAAGCCAAAACCCCAGGCTGCTGTGAAGTTACAACGCCGTGCTTGTTGAATTGGGTGAGGGGCAGCCTTTTTGTGACTGGGGCAGTGCAGATACCCCCAGAACACTGCTCTGCAGTTGGTCAGGCTCTGTTACAGCAAGTATCAGTCCAGCGTGGCTTGGGAAGAGCGGTGTTACTACACAGCGGCTCCTCTTGCTCGGACAAAAAGTGCTGATTTCCAGTTGTAACTTAGGAAATCTCCCAAGTAGTGGTGTAATTCAGTGGTCTTGGCAATGCGTTCAAAATACTTTGTCCAAAATAGGAATGACTTTCCAGCGAGCAACAGGCATCACTGCTGTCATCCAGGGCTGTGCTTAAAACTGGATTTCGTGTTAGAGATGACATCTTGAAAACCCCGAGTGCTTGAAGCTGCTTGACAAGCATTAGGTAGGAGTCTGTGGGAGGAAGCACTTGAGGCTGATGCTGCTTGCAGTGCCTATACGAGGTGAGTTTGCAAGGCTCTGACTTCTCTTACTGTGTGGTTAGCTATTTGATAATAGAATTCAGTTGGGGCCCTGAATGTTATGATGCTGGAAGGAAATGCTTTGTTAAACTCCATGGTTCTGTCACATGGCGTTTATAAGGTGTTTCATTATCGGAGGAATGTGCTTAATGTTTCCAAGGAACGGAATAAACTTCGTGGTGACAAAGCACTCCTGAAATCTGCTACAAGCCATCGCTGTAAGTCTTTTGGAAATGACATCCTATCTGTTCCCTGGCTGTTAAGACATGTAATTCTGAATATAATAAAGCTAAAAAAACAAAAACAAAAACCTATTATAAATTTCAGTTACCAGGTCTGTTCTATCTGTTAAGTCTCCAGAGTAAGCTAAACCTCATGCTTAAATGACCCACTAGCTTTGTGCTTTAGATTTGTTTCTTTTAGGGCAAACATAAGTCTTATGGCTGGCCATGAGTAAAAACTGATGCCGGGCTCTGTTGCCCCAACATCACTTTGCCGAAATCACAACAAAGCAGCTGTCTCTCAGGGGGCCTGTGGGTGCAGATGGGGACTGCTGTGTCCTGGGGATGTTTGCAGAATGAAACTGAAAACACTTTGTTCTGTTTTTAGTTACTTTTAAACATTTGTTTATTGGGGGGGGAGGAACAAAAGATATGTGCAGCCATTGGTATTCCCTATGGGTTTAATTTTAGTTAGCAGAACCATACATGCCACGCAAAGCAGAAGTGGTGGTTCTGCTCTAAATCGGTAACTGTTGTGCCACGGAGAAGTCGTAATTGAGACTGCAGCACTCATGCTCCTTGATATGAAACAATAGCTGTGTTAGAAGCACGTTGTTCAGTCATATGCAAGCTGTGGTTTCCTATCTATCTGCTTATCCCGGGCTCTTACTCCTTAGTTTCAGACTTGCAGGAATTTAAACTTCATAATAGGAAATAAAGCCGGACTTCTGATGCTTTCCGTGTTCCTGTGGCATGGCATGGAAGTGTAGGGCAGTCCTGTGCCTATTCAGAAATACTTTGCATACTTGCTTAGTGCTGTTTGGCAAGCAGTATTAGATTTAAGAGCACGGTGCACAGAACTGCAGTTTGACAGTGTGTGCTTCTTATGATGAAAACTGAGACCTGGAAGACTTCAACTTTTGTTTGAAGTGAGGCTGTAAGCTCATAAATTAGAAGTAGCTCCCTGTACGACACCTCCCCAAGCCCCCCTGCCACCTGTTGAACTTTTTCTCTTTTGAAAACAAGCTCTCTTCCCCCTTACTCCACACGTGAGGCAGAGTAAACGAGGAATTTTGGGTCAGCTGCGATGGCTCTCACTGAACTCTGAACTGTGCTCTTCTTATAATGAAAGTCCTGTCCGTGTCATTCAGTCTGCACCTTATCTGTTCTGGGTTGTGTTTTTAGTCCTCTGGAGTTAGAGGGATCTAAAAATACTGTAAGTGATGTTTTCTCTTGCTTGTGGCTGTGTACCCCATGTTATTTGGCATCCATGAAGGCTGGGAGGCTTTTTTCTGTCTATACGTGTTTAATGCTACTCAGTGTCATGAAGTCACTCTGGCTTCTGCAATTGCAAGAAAATTGCAGCCTCATTTATTGTAAAACGCACACGGCAGGTTCGTAGCTACTTGGTGATGCCAAATGGTGCATTTGAGTGCAGCCCAGAATACAGATGCCTGCGTGTTTGATAAAGGAGCTCATGTAGGGTACTGCAGGAGGCTCCAGCGTGAAGGTGAAGTGACCAACTCTGAGCTAGAACAAAAACTGTGGTTTGTAATCTGATGATGGAAAATCCGCTGATGCTTCAGTCTGCACCATCCCAGGTATTTTTTGGTTGGGAAAGTTGAACATCTTGCCTTTGCCTGGCTCATATTTGATCCCTCGGCTTGCTTTTTAGCTTTTGATCTCGAGCTGTGATGGAAATACTGGCTTAAATGAATGCATTGAGAACTGCTATTCAAGGCTTCCTAAGAAGCTGAGTTTCATCTGTAACTTAGTTCAGCAGTGTTTGTGCTTCACAAATCAGAGCCTTTTAGAATTTGAAATGTCCTTATGACTACAGACACTCTTTCAAAAGAGGTCCCTTGTTTACATGGCATAGTAACGCTGAGTAATGGGTTTTGGTATTCAGGGTAGTAATAGTGCTGTGCGAGTACAGTGGTTCACACAGCTAGCTGCACCAAGTCTTTCCTCTGTTTGCAGAGGCTGAGATCTGCAAATGCCCGGAATAATTTCAAATTCCAAGTCTTAGGCAGATATTTTCAGCAGTATCTAAGTCATTTGGAACAAGGAGGAAGCTAGTAAGCCATTTAGAGACTTTGTTTTCAGGGGAAAAAAAATGCTTCTTGTAGCTTAGGCACCTGCCTCTGAGCACGCTGGCTTGCCTTGTGCGAGTGTGGTGGCATCAGGGTCCCTTTTGGCAGCACCCCTGGTCTTGCCAGCTCTTTTAGGCAGCTCTTGAGAGCTGGTGGGAACAAAGGAGAGCCCTGTGAGCAGGCGGTTTCTGGCCATGAGTTAGGAGAACTGGTGTGGTAGCCTGCATGCCTAGCTAAAGCTCTGCTTCGTGGCCTTTTCCTGAACTGCTGATGGTGCCCGCTGCTCATGCTAGCATGTTCAGTTCCTTCCTTTCAGCCTTTTTTAAAACATTCTTGGGTTTCTACCTTCCTCATTTAAAACTTTTACATCCTAGAGCATGATGTGGCGCTTCTGATTCCCAGACGTGGGAAAACACTGAGACAGGTGGTGCGAGGAGCCTGTCTTGGCTGTCTTGCTTCAAAACCAGGTGTTCGGTGAAAGTGATTGTGGCTGAAACAAAAAGGCTAAAATATAAAGGAGAAGAGTTTATTTTTTTGTATGACTTGCTCAATTTTTTGAGGGCTTGAGGTTCCCTCCACGTTCTGGGACATCATGAATGTGCCTCTTCTTGTGGAGAGAGGGTGCATGTTAATTTACAAAAGACCCAGCTTTGATTGCTTTGTAATTTGAAGAATTTGGGAGCTGGAGGGAGGTAGTTTCCAACACTAGGAATTCAAAGCTTGATCGTTCGCTTATTGCCTTCATAACATTTTGAGAAAAATTCCCTGCGCTTGATAGAATAATGTTTTGCTTGTTGCTTTGCCAGGTAAAGGATGCAAGCCCTTAACTGTTTTCCAGCAGGTGAGCAGGGCAGAGTAGGAGCCCTTGCTGAGGGGTTCTGCTTGGGCACAGCTCAGGTCATCTTGAAGTGCGGAACGCACGCTAAAAATGCAGGACTAGAAGAGTTTGTACGGTTGTACCTGAAAGTAGTCAGCTGGTGAAACAACTGACTGCCTTGGGTGTTAGCGCCAAGATTTTCCGTGTGTGTATCTCCACCTGGAGACTCAGCTTCTGTGGCCTCTTTTGGGCACGGATGTACTGATGGGTGCGTATGGAACTTCTGGAAGAGCTCGGCATGGCTGTGGTAAGTGCAGATCCCCTCTGCAGCTGATAACTTCGGATTGCATGTGTTCTTGTGTAACAAAGCACAAATGCAAGCAGCATTCCTTTGTCTGGCAAACAAATGTGGAGAGGGATTGGGGGAAAATAGGAGAATTCTTGTGAGCAAACGGTCTCCCTTGCACTACACTTCCCTCTGTGGGAAGAATAACATAAGAAGTTAACTCTTAAAAAATTTACATCTAATTCAGGCTCTGGGATCTGCAAACTAGGGAGGTGGAAGGGAGTGGTCTGAAAACACAAAGAGCTGAGGACCAAGAAGGGAGCGTGCGTGCCAGATCCGTGTCTTAAGGGGCCTAGGGAGAAATCTCCCGAGGCGTCGCAAGTTCAGGCTCCAGAACAGGGAGTGACAGCACTTCGCTGATCAATGTATTTCAAAGCTAGAATGAACACCAACTTCTTAATAAAAAGATGGAAGAGCACTCCAGCATGTAGTCAGCATTTCATTTCTCTTCTGGGAGCTCTGACAAGTTCTGGTAAGCCCAGGCAATGAGTCCTTGCTTTAAAATGAAAAATGCAGGTTCTCGTTCTGCATTCCTCGATAAACGAACCCAATAGGTGCTATTAATGTGAAATTTGTTTTTGTGTGAAGTGGAAGTCTTCAGGGTAGAATCCCACCTGGTGTGTGCACACAGAAAATTAACAGTTTCTAATTACTATGAAGATCTGATGAACAAACATGTCTGACATCCTTGTTTGGGTAATTAGCAATACTTCTGTGATGACTTGAAAGGCTCTCTGAGCAACTTGGGTTTATTCTTCAATTTCATACATATTTTATGTATGCGTTAGCATGTGCTCTGACAACCCTTCTCATGCTCAGCTTTATCTTATTTGATAAAGTGATGCGTTTGAAGCTTCCTTATTTGTATTGCTAAGAGGTGAAATGAACACCTGAAGATATTTTTGTGTTGGACAGAGATAGCTGATCGTAAAGGCGAGTGTAGTTAGCTATGACAGTTAAGATTAAGTATAACTTGATAAGGTCTTAAAATATTGCATTTAAGCAATGAGATAATTTACTTCCAGTTGGGAAATCAGTGCTGTGTATTGCAAATGGGTTTGAAAACTGTATAGAAACTGGTATAAATTTTGGGAAATTCGTTTTAAAAACAAAAACATGCTTCTTGGCCTGCTGTCTTAATTTCTGAATCTCATCTGCCTTTTTGTTAATCCTCTTTGGGGGTCACTGTTTGGGATCGAGCCTTCTATCTCTGGTGTTGACATTTTTGGCTAGGATGATGTGTGTTCTGCACGTGAATGATAAGGACAGTTTTGAGACGCAGTAAGTGCTGTTTTTTAACAGCAGCGTGGCTTGGAGGAGTTCTCGTGGGTGCTTTGTAGGTAGCTTATGGGAGCGTGCAGGGCTTGGCGCTGTTGCTGCCAGGTTTTACCGTGTTCCTTAGGGACCCTTCAGCAGGCTCCCAATCGTGGTGCTAACAGAAGGTGCTTCTCGGAGGAGATCGTCATGCAGAGACCCACGTTGCTTTTTGGGGTGGCTGGTATGGGAATTATCTGGAGGGAGGGTGTTGGAGATGTGCAGCAGTTGGAGGCTGCAGTTACAGGTGTGACTGTGCCTTGTTCAAGGGTGTGAATGAGCACAAACAGAGGAATTGCCAAACTCTGTGCCTCCAGAATATCCTTTCTTCACTGGTGGCTTCTGTGGAGGAAAGTTTTGAGGTGTAAACAGGCAAAATCACCTCTCCAGTGGAAGTTTTGGCTCATAAAATGGGACATTGCTGGAGCTCTGTTTTGCTGGCTATAAAACCAAGTACGACTAAATGAGCATAGTGTGGTAAGTAAACTGCAAAGTCATCAGTAAGAAGTGGTCTGAGCTAGAAGAGGCTTGTTGGGGAAAGGATGCTGGCAGGTTTTCCTGGTGCAGATGCAGCTTCTGCCAGAAAATAGTGCTTTTGCAGGTAGAGCTTCTTTTCTGTGGGGGGAAGTGATATATGCTGTAACCACATCTGCTCTGGGGCTTTTGCCAAGGTGAGAACGTTGCCAAAGATTACGTCCCCAAGATGCACCGGCAGTGACTTCCTGGGCCTATCAGGTTGAAAAGCACTAAGATCACTAAACTTGAGTTTTTGTGCGACTTGAGAGTTGTAGGCCCTGCTAGGGGAGACTTGCTCGTCAAGGTGACATCGCGTGTGTGCAAAACCACATTTGGCCAGCAGATATTTCAGAGGGTTACGTTCTTCCTGTTTCACGTCGCAGTTCGGCGAGACTGTCCGTCTTTCTGCCGGCTGCTGCAGAGGTAACGCATGGTGAGGGCTGGAAATGAGAAGGTGGCAGCAGCAGCAACACGAGGAACTGAAGTCAGCCCAAGCAGTGTTTCTGCTCGAGAATTACGGTGCGTGTTGCTGTTCTGGTGAGCGGCGAAGGCTTCTCTCTGCCCACGCGTGCAGCACCGAGTAAACGTATGTGCTGCTTTGAGCAAGGGATGCCATTGGAAGCAATAAGGGCTGGAGGAGAGAGATACGGAGCTTTTGGATGCTCACCAAACCCAGACCTGGGGAAGAAAGATAAGATGGGAGGACGTTAAGGATTTCTCCATAAAAATTAGCTTGTGAAGTGCCGCTGGCTAAACATTCTTCTGCTGAGTCTGTGTGTGTCATCAGTCACATTGTCTCTGACAGGCTTAGCGGCTGCATACCACCTGTGACCCTGTCTCAAAACTTATTCGAGTTAACCTGGCCACTGAGTGAGAGGTGGTTTTGTATTGGGCTGGGATTTGTTTAGCTTTCGTGGTAGATTTTTAACTGATTGATTTTTGAGTGCTACTTGAATGCTGCTCATTGAAGAAGTTACTTTGCCGTACCGTTTTCTACTCCCTGTGTGCCTTCTCTGTTGGAAAATGTTAATTGCAATGTTCTGAAGTGGAAGCCTGGATTCAGGGCACGGGCTGCACAGGTGTGGTACTTCGAGATGTTGGGGCAGTGAGCATTTCCCCCTGCAAGCACCTCTGAGCCCAGGAGCTCTGCCTTTTGCTATAGGAGTTAGCCTGTCCTTTTGTTCAAACTTCTTCTCAGAAGAGCAAAGCGCCGTGTAACCAAGCACTGCACCAACTGCCGGGACAGGAGAACCACATGTTTGTGCCAGCAGCATCATTTGGGGTGAAGGTGTGCTCAGGGTAAACCAGGGTATCTATGGCAATGATTGATTTTTGAGGAGTCAACACGAAGGCAGTTGGCTCAAGGCAGCCTGCCATTTGGTTGGGTTATCTTTCTTCTGTGATAAACCTCTCATCTGTCTTTGTGTGTGAGCATGACGTGATGGTATAGGTGTTCCCCATTGTTTCCTGGTAAAAGCAGGTGGGAGACAGATTCCCCAACAGTTTGAGACGTATTTGGGCTGAATATTCCTGGGTTCTGATCCTCTGCTTGCAGACTGTCTGAAGGCAGCTCACTCTTTCTTTAATAATTATCATCTTGAAGAACTGTTGAGACTAGGAAGAGGGCAGTTGGAGATACCAGAGACTTTTTCCAGAGAGTTTGCAACGCTTAATCCAGAAAATCAATTAGTTGTTATTGTTTTCTTGGCACACGTTTGAGCCTACAGGCAGATCTGCTATAGAAATTGTCTACGGGAAAACAAGCACAAGTTGTCAGGAATTTGCCCTTCCCGGTGTGCGTGTCGCTGCGATGGGTGTCAGAAAAATGTCCTCATCCCCCCTGCCTGTCTTCTACTACACACTTTAAGTATGCCATGGTATTGTTACTTCTTCAATGGATTTTTTTTCTCCCAAAAAAATCCAGTCATTTGACATCACAAAAATACTGTAGGGTACTCCTCCAGGAAAGACTTTGGTGCAGGTACATTCTGGGATAGACATTTTTCAGTCAGATTCAGTTCTGTTCTAGCGTGTAGATTTTTAACGCAGAGTAGCAGGTCTTTGGGAATGAAGTGATGGGTTGGTTTCTTTGAGAAGAACACGTGGAATGTTCTTGTTTGTAAAACTGACCTTAAAAAAAAAAGGGTTTCATAACCATTGTGTGTGGTTGTACGACTGGTGCTGTACTGATTTCTTTCTGGGGTGAAGTCCAGTTTCTGAGTTCTTCACAGATCTGCTAGCAGCATCCTTCTGAGGCAGCAGAACTGCCTGTTGAGTGCTGGAGTGGTTTAACCAGGTGCTTAAGCAGCAAAAGTGAAGTTGTGTTACCCAAGGGCATGCAAAACCCACGGAGAAGGCCCAGCTGTTGCTGACCAGGGTCGAGGCAGCCTGCTCCTTACGTTCGATGAGCTGCTGGACGTTGCGAAGCTGGCAGAGCAGCGGCTTTGCTACCTGATGGGGAGGAAGAGTGCGAGGTTCCTACCGGGATGTATTGAGCCTATGAAATGGGTAAAGTCCTGTGGGTGAAACTGGCTCTGGACCAGAATCTGGCAAGGCACAATGCTGACTGTGGTGAAAGAGCAAAATTAATGTTCTGATACACATTTGAGGGAGGAAAAAGAAGCAGGGACAGCTTTTTTTGCGATACCTCACACTTCTGTAAAATGATTTAAAGGAAAAAGCATTTGTACAGCAATGTTCCCTCTTCAGCTTTATTCCTTTACCACCTTCTCCCTGCACACAGGCCAGGCTCTGTGGGCGCCATGGGCAGATCTGGGCTTTCCCAGCAGCAATTTGTTCCAAAGTTGAGGTGGGCACCCAGAGAAGACAGCATTTCCCCCCAAACCCCAATGCGCTGCTTTGGGTTGCTTCCCCTTTATCCACTTGATGAGTCGCTCGCCTGACCTGTGCCACTTCTGTAGTCTTTCCAACCTTGACTAATAAAAGTTTGTTTATTTTTTTTAAAGTGGACTCTGTAATGAAAGTAGGGTTAGGTCCTCTCAGCAGGCACCTCCATCAAGGTCTGTCTCACAGTAAGGTGGCTTCTGGAGAGAGGATGGCAAGCTTTCACCTTCTGGCTGAGAAATGAGCTTTCTGGATGATGCTTTCTGGGATGGATGCTTAGGTTGCTCATGGGATGATGGAGGAGAAGAGTGGGACCTCTGCAGTAATGTGCATCAAATTGTACCTTGATAAGCTTTCAAGCCTTCAGGACCAGAAGATCTGGCAGGAGAACCCCACTTAGACATGTCTGGCACATGGCTCTGGGCAGACCGACCTCCCAAACAGAAAAATGTCTTGGGAACAAGACCCTCCTGTCCAAGTTGTGCCAACTCAGCTGTCCGGCCTCACTGTGATCTTGGTCCCGGAACTGGTCTGGGTTAAAATAAACCAGGAAACCCCTTCCCCCGGGTCAGTTCCTTCGTCTGCTTCACTTGTAGCTGTGCAGGCAGTTGTGCTCCCATCACAGAGAGGTCAGCAGTTGCACGAGCTTGTGTTGCTGCCAAAATAAATACTTTCAGAGCCGCTTCTGGTAGCAGTGGGATGCAGCTGCTCCAAAGCAGGTTCTGAAGAGCCCGTTTTACTGCTCTGCCTGGTCACTGTCCTGTTTGTTCTTCCAGTCAAAGGTACTGTTGTTGCACAGGCACTGGAAAGGGTTCAGGAGGGCTTTTTCCATTCTCAGAGTGTTTCTTCTAAAAATGCTGCTCTTTGCAGTCTTGTTGCAGAGCTGGGGGTTGCGGTACCCATTGCCCCCTCACTAAATTCCGCTGCTGTCATTCAGGGTCATTTCTTTCTGTGGCAAAATAAGCTTTTGTATTCCTCTTGCATCAATATTGTTCACTTCCCTTCAAGCTCCGCGCTAGTGAATTGTCTTACTGGTTTGAGACAAGAATTGAACCCATAACCTTGCATCTCTTCTAGGCTGTGGGACTAAATGTATCGATTGCTGCTGCTTTCTGCTATTGAGGTGCTTGTGGTCTAGAGAAAACCAACACTCTTCCTCCGTATTTGGCACAATTGGATCCATTTGCAGTACATTTACATGAACGGTGCAGCAACTGGTGGGTCAAAACGAAGTGGAGTGGGGTGAGAAGCTTTATAGTGCAGGTTCATAGGGGACAGAAGAGGAAAAATTGGAGCCTGGAGGTCTGGAAGAGCAGTTCTGTGTAACAGCAGGAGGGAATGGGGGCGAAATACACCTTGGGGACAGTGCTTGTAGTGATACACGATGGATGAACAGGGAAAGGGACTGCACCTTGTTGGTGATCTGGGAACCAGAGGGCTCTGAGTGCTTTTTCCGAATAACCATCTGTTTGTTTCATTGATTTCTCATCCTAACAGCAGCAGTGCTGTGAGGCACGAGATGTTGGCTGAAGGTTTGGCCTGAGGGGGAAAGTGGTGGTTACTGAAGACCTGACCTCTGCCTGGATGAACCTGCGGGTCCTTTGCATTCAGGATTGCCAGAACTATTTTTGGGTCATGTATGGGGCGCTTAAAATCACCCTTTCTACAGCTCAGCTGCTGCGCCGTGTGCTGTTTTCTTCCTCGGCAATGGGAGACTTTAAGGAGCCACCAAAATAGTAAACTGAACGAATTATATGGAAATGATGCCATCACCTTCTCCTACTCTTTTAAGGCAAGTCTTCGCAAATTTGTGAGTGGGAGGCAATGGGTTGAACAAACCCATTCTGAAACACACTCGGCACCCGTGTGCTCCCACTCCGGTTCTCTCTCATTATGTCAGCTACAGTCGCTTGGCGGCAACTCCGGAAGCTGTAGACATGGCTTGTTGCTTGCACAGATCTGCTGAGTTTTTGCTCACATGTTGAGAGTTCTTGTGATGGGAGACCCCAGAAGGAGCAAAATACTGGGTGTGATGCTGCCTTTGGGGAAGGGTCACCTTTACACCCAAAAGCTCGAGTGAAAGGTAGTAGAAGCCAAAATGTTCTTCATACAAAATGTGTGAAATAGGGGCTGACGTCTTCCCATATCCTATTATCAAACCTGGTATAGAAGCAAATGCAGGTGAAGCACTTAAAAACAGCTTCCCTGGTCGTATCCCACATGTGGTTTTAAATCTGTGTCAGTTGGTGGTGGAGCTTCTGCAGCCATCAGAGAGCCAGAACTGCCCAGAACACCGAAGCGTGGCAAACCCATCTGCTCTTCTTTTATTTGGAAGTATTGCAGTGTGAATGCAGTTTTTGCATTTCCGAATTTGCTAATTCATCCCGGAGTTGTTGCTTGAGGATTTTTTTGATTTAAAAGCTTTGTTAGACAATGGATCTTTGTTGTGGCTCTTAATCATTAACCTGAAAACTTTCCAAAAGGCTTGGAGAAAATGTGAAGCAGCTGACTGCTTCGGTTTTGTCTCTTGAACCAATTAAGTGGAATAATAAAGTTTTCTCCAAAGTTGCTTTTTATTATCTTCCTCTGCTAAAAGAGTGTATGTTCATCAGCTAGAACCAATCAGTAAAGTGCAGATAAATAGGTTACTACAAGCTGAAATCTTCATATCAAGCTGTCATTTGGTGCCAATGTGTAATGTTACTAATTCAATAATTCTGGAAGACTTAATTTTCAAAATCAGAGATGATGTGTGAAGGGCGATTGATTGAGATCAAGTAAGATGTGGGAAGCTAAGGAGATGATCAGGATGCAAGCTGAAGCTGCTGTATGTGTTGGGGGAAGTTGCAGTAGGTACCAGCCAGAGGACAGCAGTGCTGGGCGGTGTTGCAGGGGGGTAGCCTGTCTTCGAGCTGAGTTGCCTGGAAATGCAGGAAAAATGGAAATTTGAGTGATTTGGAGCTGGATAATTTGAGAGGATCGCTTCAGTGCGGTTGCAGGATGCAAAGCCCATGTCCTCAGTGGGTGCATAGAGATAAATAGTGCCGATTTCTTTTCTTATTTCTAACAGGCTTTGGAAGCTGAGATCTCTGGTTCACGTGTGTTTGTTGACCTGGCCCTACAAACCATGAGATGGCACAAGGCAGAAAGGCACCTCCGAGTAATCCTCCTGGCCTCAGGGGATGGCAGAGGTGGAGATTGTGGATGGGCAGTGGTGGGCTGATAGCTTTAGCTGCCGTCCTCATCATCTCACAGCAGCACTCAGGGTCTGTATGTAATCGAGCCAGGCAATACTGGGTTACACCAAAGTCTTCTAGGGTCCTCTCGGAGCTCTTGGTTGGTGTTGTTAAAAACTAGTAAGTTTGAAGGTAAGCCCTTCAGGAGATCAGGTCTTGGAGGTGCTCAACACTTATGTCTCATCTCCCCTCATCTGTTCCTGAGGATTTTATTAAGCTGCTAGAAAAGGGATTCGTGTTTGTAAGATTTCCTGTAATTGTCTCCTGCAAGAATAGATGTGAATGGATCTTCACAAACAAAGGTCGCTTGGCACACGTGTAAAACAATGCAGACCTGATGATAACAGCGTTACCGTAACGTGATTCTGGCTAAAAGCTTATCTAAAATGCTTCCAACTCTGTTTATGTCTACGGTTACCTGCACGGGACTGGGAGATGCACAGATGAAGAGCCGTGGCGTTAGCAACAGTCGGTGACCTGGTTATTGCAGGACTCGCTGCCGGCATTCGCTCTGTTATTGCCGGACCGAGGAAGCAGCGGTTTGGTGCCCGGTGTGCTTTGTTGGCTGCCCCCGGCCTGGAGATGGAGAGTGAGTCCTTGTCCTTGAGAAAGCGGGCTCGGTGTAAACCTGGTCAGGTTTGAAATGAAGGCTTGTTGGGTTGTGCTGCTCCTGCTCGGTGGTGGCATTAATGCGACCGACTATTGCCCGCTTGTGCCCATCAGATGCGACTCGGGTTAGGGCACGCCAGCCTATGGTCACCCGCAGGGCAGCGGGGAGAAGCGTGTGGCGCATCCAATGCTGATCCTGGCCATCGTGAGAGCTACAGCTAAGGCAAGCCAGAAATCTCCTTAATTTATCAAGAAATCCGTCAAACTTTTTCATGGGGAGGTGGCTCTCACTCCACCTGCTAACATAAGACGTGTCACGTTGGTTATTTTTGTTTTGTTTCTGCTTCTTTCCATGGTGTGCGCAGCGATGTGGCAGCAGGAAGCTTTGGTGCCGTTTGATCCTGCACGTGCTTGGAGGGCAGCTGGAGTTTCCACTTGGTGCTCCTCTGTTGGCAAACGCTGTGGTTTTGGCTGATTAAATATTTACAGCGGTGGCGTGACATGCTGCCTCCTTACTGGAACACGTTGTTTTTTTTTTTTTTTGAGCAAATGCTCCAAACAAACTTGATTGTTCCAAATAGGTGCAGTTTTGAACTCTTTTTGGCAGCCCTCTGCTTTTTCACCTGCGGGTGTCATGTGTCACCTTCAAGCACAAGTCTTTGTCCTCAACCATCTGCCCTGAAGCCAGTTGGTTTCCTTCTGCCAGCGAATTTAAAATACGGTCTTGTGGCGTTTATGTGCCCGTGGAAAATAGCTGTGGATGCTGCTGAGGCTCAAACCATTCATAGATGTGCGGGGCTTGGGTGAAGCCAGTGTTTCTGGAGCGTCTGCTCTGTGTGCCAAAGCAGGTTCATAGAAGACTGCCCTGGAAGCAGTATCAAATTCATATCGATGCACAGAGTCTGAGAAAGCCACTGCTAATGGGAAATAGATGCTGCAGTTAGGATGAAAACTGTTGAAATGCCAAAGCTGCCATGATTAAAAAACAAAACACAAGCAAAGCCATGAAATGGGGAGGAACAAAATGAAGAATTTATCAATACCAGGTCTCAGGGAGGTGAGAGATTTTTTTCTGGAGAACGCAGTTTAAGGTGAGTTGTTGTTAAATGGTTTTTATCTGCAGTGAATGCTCAAATTGGAACAGCAGCTTACTCTCAGCATGTGCTGAGAAGCTGAAGTCTGAAGTATGCTTTTGTCTGTAATAACTGCAAGAATTAACTGTGCAGCTCGTCTTGACAGATGAAAACATGAATGGATCAAGTGCTGCAAACTGTCATTCAGCAAATTATGCTGCTTGGAAATTCTGATTTAAGCTAATGTCCTAATAATCTTCGATTCATAATTCATTTATAGCATTTACAGGCATCCATGTTCCTCCTTCCAGTTTGTTCTTTTCTTTTGGTGGCAAAAAGAATTTAACTCAGGTATTCGTGACCAAGCTTCCAGTTCCTCACATTCTGCTAAATCAGGGAGTTTTATTTCAGTTTGTGATGCTTCTTTGGAGAAGTCCAGATCTGATTTCTGAACCTTTGTAGGGTTTCCCATCCCTGTGTCTCCTGCTTGCATCAATGTGTCCAAAGACGACAATGTAGCTGAGAACAGTAAACGTAAATATCTCCGCTGAGAAGCAGTAGTCGAGTGGAATCTGTTTGAAGCAGATTGGGACTTGGCTGCTTTGTTAACCTAAAAAAAAATCCCTGCTGCAGGACTGCCTGCATTTCTCTGTGGGCAGAGCTTTATTCTGAGTGTTTTGTTAGCTAGCTAGTTGTGACAGCGAGTCTTTGAGAGTGCCCTGAGAATTTCAACAAAATGGCTGCTTTCCTCGGGTTTCATTTATATCTGGATATCAACAGGCTCGCTGCCCCGAGCTCTAGGCAATCTTCCTCAGCTCGACATGTAAAATTTAATAGGCGACTGCTATAAATTAGATCTGCTGTTTCAGCTTTCATCAAACCACATCTGAATGGAAATTGAACGTTTGAATGTGTTAGCTTTTTCCTAGTTTACCATCTGTTTCTGGCTGCTTTACTTCTTTTTCTCGGTAAACAGAAAGCACCCTTTGTAAAAGCCCGCTTCTTCGGCCGCAGCTCCGAGCCCGAGCAGTAATCCTGGCTGAGCAGCCTCGTAGCCTGTCCGTAAGTGATCTTTGTGGGGTGACACTCACGCACAGCAATCCTGGGTGAAAAATGAGAAGCCTGTCCAGTTTTGGGACAGAAAACATACTGACACTGAGTAACCCAGCATCATTTGGGAGTTAATTCCCCCAGGTGCCTGGAGCATGCCTGAGGTCTCTTAGCAGCGGCCATGCTGATGCAGGGCTGCAGCAGAACTGGTGTCAAAGCAGGGTTTTGGGTGATTTTGGTGCCATTTTAACCCATACGCAACTGAGCAGGTGACAGGACGTAGCTGCTCTGCAGCAGCTAACTCCTTGGGGTAGGTGCGGATGATTTCCCCCAACCAAAGCTGCTCCCCAGTAACTGGGAGAAGTGTGCACATGCCAGCAGTTAATGCTGAGCAGCTGTCACCCGGCTCCTTGCAGGTGTGCCCAGCCTTAAATTAGAACAGCCCTTAATGCTGGAGGCTTGTGTGTTTGTGTTTAAGGGTGGTTGGCATTGTGTAAACCAAGCCTCTCAGGCTGCCTCCCTCCCTCCGTGCCACGGGCTGGATTACGTTGCTGCGCGCGCAGCCTGGGGGCAAGGGCAGGGCTGTGTTAATCCTCAGTGTCGCTGACCAACCAGTCAAGTTGTAAATACCCCATCTTGGATGGGGCAAGCAGCTATGGGTGGTGGGAGCTTGTTGTGCTGCTGGTGTTTCCTTTTTTTTTTTAAAAATACCACTGAACAAATCCTGCTGTAGCTGAAGCCCACCAAGAGCTGCGTGTTTGCATTACAATGCACCCCGCCACCAGCGCTCCTCTCTGAAGTGTAATCCTATAATAACACACTGGATTGTGCGCTGTCACAGTGGAAAAACAGCTTTTTTGTGTGTGTGACACTGGGATGTTTGGGGCAGCTGATCAGGAGAAACTTGTCCTGCAGTGGCACTTGGTTGGGAAAACAGACAGGCCCCAAACGAGATGCTCCTGTTCTTCGCAGCCGCGCGTCCTTCGGTGAGCGGCGTTTGCTGGATTTGCCTTGCAGCACTCGCTAATCACCGCAGAGCAGTCGAGTTCCGTGTTAGCACAGCATAACTCACCCTCCAGAGCGGGGAGAACTTGTCTGTCTGCCTCCTCTGAATGAGAAAACTCAGGCTACTGCATCCGTCACCTAGCCTGCAAAGCAGTTGATGGGTGATCCCTGAGGCCTTAATGCGGCAGCCAAGGGGGTTGCTGTAGCAGAAGTCTTGGGGTTAATTTAAAGCTCTCAGTGTTGTTGCTTGAGAAGTTAAGAAAACGTTGCTTTGTTGTGCATCCTTTTGGCAGATCGCTGGACCAAAGGATCCTTGTGTCTGAGGGAGCCGCGCGCTTTGCTGCCCGAAACTTACTTGTAGATCTGGAGCGCAGGCATGGGTGGTGGGCCCAAGGTATTAGATGGAGAGAGCTGTACGTGGTATGAGGCTGGTATGTTTAGTGGGTTCCCTGGTTTGGGGCAAGATTTGTTCTATAGAAATAGAGATTTATTTAAAAATAAATGTTGTACTGGCTATTTGGTGCAGGAGACTTGAGCTGATTGGTGGCAGGGCTGCCGTGAAACACTTTTTTCCTTTTTAAAGGGGGCTCCGTGCTGGCTTAGCGCATCTCCTGCATGGGTTACGGCTCAAAGGTTACATCCACATCGCATGTGAGACCTGTTCAGAGGGGGACTGGGGCCGTGTTCACAGTAGGGAGTGTTTGGCAGTGCTGGCTTCTGGGTTTTCAGCTGCAGACTGACCATCACAGCTGCTTGTGGGGCTCCACTGGATCATCTAACCTTTTTAAAGTGGTTTTGCTTGGGCTTTTTAAGCTGGAAAAATTTCTTAATTTAGCCTTAAACAAGCCATGTTGGCGTTAATAAGAGTAAGAACAGGCTGAAGAGGGAGAGGATCATCACTTTGTACAGCATAAACTGCAAGACTAGTTCTTTGTGCTCAAATTTTGACGTTGGGGCTTTATTTCAGGGAACATTTTTGATGCTGTCACTGCTGGAAGATGCTGTCCCGCTTGTCCCAGGCTCCTTATTCCTGCCTGCTCCCTTGTGCTGATGCAGCTGTCTGTGTAGGCAGGCAGTAAAGCAGAGGGTGAGGAAGGGGTGGGACTGTTGCTTTGGGCAGCAGTGTTGGCTTCTGGCAGCTTCAACTTGTAGCTGTAGCCTGCGGGCTCAGAAAAGCACATTGCTATTTCATGTTCTACTTTTCAACAGCTTCAGAGTGTCCATTGAAAATCTGCCCTCAGGCAAGCTTCCATTTTGGTGTCGAATGGCAGAGGACCGGCACCCACTCTTAGGGCGCTTGCAGTTGCGTGTAAATGGTCCTTGCCCTGAGCCGAGACAGCTTGGATTTAGGGAGCTAGGGCACAGTGCTGGGGTGTAACAGAAGCTACACGGGGTTTCATCTCGTGTGTCCAAAGCCTTGGCTGAAGATACAGGCATAGCTAGAAGAAAAACTTGAGTAAAGTGAAAATTGGCTTTTATTTGTAGTGGTGTTTTTGACCTTTCCAGGCTGTATTTGTTTGTGTTGGATAATTACATAGTGCTTCTGAACCTCGGGGTGCTTTGGGATCGCCTGGAGGCTTCATGGACATTGTCACCTTGTGGCTGGTTACTTTCTGGGCGAGTTTTCAGCCCAATGTTTGGGGGTTTGAGGTTGGGACAAATATGGAATATTCTTGTTCTGCAAATACTGTGCGGGAAAAAATGGCAGGGTAGATGCCACAGTGAGCCCTTCCTGCATCTGAAGGGCATCCTGGGCTCACGCTGCATGAGCACGTGGGACATTGAGATGTTGGGGCTTGGGCATCTGTTGTGGCAGCAGTAGCTAACCAGTTCCTGAAGTCTTCAGCTGTACTCTCGTGTAGATGTTTTGCTTTAGAGATGTGTTGTGGTTTTTGTTAATTTTTTCTATCTGTCAAGACAAACTGTTTTCCAGTATGGGCTGACAGAATTTGTGCAGGCAGTCCGTTATCAGGCACGCTGTTCTCCCTATCTGCTTTTTCAGAACTCTGCTTGGGATCCTCACGATACAATATCAGCTTGGTAAACTGTTTTACTCAATTATTCTTTTTCTTTTTTTCTCCAGAATCCAGCGACTATCACTCGAATACTGCTTAGCCATTTCAACTGGGATAAAGAGAAGCTGATGGAGAGGTAAGCAGCCACACTTCACATCGTACCCGCAAGAAATGTTTCTTACTGGATTAGTGTGAGAACGGACGAATGCAGTGTGTGTGGTAGGAGAAGCTCTTGTGTAAGCTCTGGATGTTTCCTCCTCCAGCAGCTCTTACTGGCTGAGTGACTCCTTGGTTTAATATTAATAATGCCTTCAAGATTTGAGAAGGTTTGGAAGCTAGTTACCACTTGGAGCGGTTGGGTGCCTTTCAGCTTCAGTACGTAGAGCTGCTGGATTTTTGCAGACTCTGGACTAAAGCAAGCAGGAACAAATTCCTGTTATCTCGCAACTGTTTTGGGTTTGGATTTAGTTGCTTTTACATCTTATCCTAGCATGCATGTTCCTGACTTGATTATTCTTCAGTCTTGCTGAGACCAAACTCATCCTGACTGATGAGGGGTGCTGGTAAACTGCATCTGCCTTCCTGGTCTTTGTTTTGCAGCGCTAATTTTTTCCTTTGGAGGGTGTGTGTGTAAATAACGGCTAGAGTTTTGTCTCTCCCTCTGAGCAAAGTGTTTTATGGCTGCTTCTCTTCTTTGGCTCTCACCTCTTGGAAGGTGTTGCTGGTAAAGGTGCTTTCTAGTTTGTCTTACAGTGGAGGTCAAATCTTCCTGCAGTGGTAATGCACCTTTAAAAAAATTTCTATGCCAGTGCTGCTGTTGAAGAGTACGAAGGACCTGGAGAAATCAGTTTCCTTCAGAAGCCCTTGGAGGAATTAGGCTGGACCAGAAGGAGCAGTAAAGGCAGCATGGTGACTTAGGGTGGTTGCAGTCTCTGCTGGTCTTTACACCAAGAGTTAGGAGACATGATTGGGTCAAGGGGTGAGGGCAGAAGTCTGTGCATCTGTAGGGTTGTTTTGTTATTCAGGTTCTTCTCAATTACCATTTCCTGATGATCAGGGCAGGAGAAAGCAGGGTGCTTTGCGCTCTGTGGAACAGTATGCAGCAGGAGTTGGTAGTCCTGTGAGCTGGACCCCTACCAGTTAGCAGCCCGGAGCTCTGTACCGTGGGTGGAGGCAGGAACTTCCACGCATGGTCATTTCAAGGCTGTCTGACTGACTATAACTGTTAAGCATTCTGCCTTAGCTCCTTCTGTATAACTTCTCCCCCTTCATTTTTTTGTTTAAGCTTCTTGTGCTGGTTCTTCAGGCTAAAGTTCACTCTCTTAGGCTATCTCCTTCTCACTTTGAGATATCTCTGCCTAAGTGTACTGAAACATCATTCATTTATTCAGAAGACTTCTTTTTTTCCCCCATTCTCACCGAAAGCTTGTTAAGGCTGCCATCCATTTAAAAAACAGTTGGCCTGTGGGTTTTTTTGAAGGGGGGTGTCAGCCACTTCTTTGCAAGGTATTATTGTTAAAGGCTTTTACAGTTTGCAGCCAAAACATTTTAAGTAAGTGTAAATATTTACAAAGTCCACAGGTAAATATTTACTCTGGGTACATATTCATTAAAATACTTATCTTAATTCCATAGGATCACCCCTGTGAGTAATGTAATACATGGCCCTTGCTTATGCAGAGCTATTGCACACGAGCTGCAGTTTCAGTGCAGGTACCCTGCTGTACTAGAAAAACATTAAAACGTTTTCCCTCGAGGAGCTATTGCTGCTTTCTGTCATCTCTTCACCAAACGAAGCCGTCTGCAGCCCTCCGCTGGCACCCAGCTGCGTGAAACAGGAGCGGGATGCTGGGGGATGGCTCATTGCAGAGGGTTGAGGAAGACTCTGTGATTGCTGCAGTATTAGATGAAGGTGAGGGTGGGAGGCGAGTGGTCACGAGCTAGCTGCAGATTGTGTCTTTTTGTCGAAGTGGAGGATTTTGCTAAAACAGATGCTTTGGAAGTTTTTCCTATTTAGACAAAGACGAGCTGATTAAGCCCAAATCTAGACTTGGTTAGTCTTCCAAAATAAAGATGGTTTTTGAGTCTGGCTTGGCTTTGTGTGTTTCCAGCAAATCTTAGGGCAGCATTGTGCTACTGTCACCAAGCAGAAAAACACGACTGGCTGGGAAGCATCCACGGTGAGTGGAGAGGCGTGCTGTAATCGGGCAAAAAGTTTGATTCAAACTCCTCCAATTCAGAAGCTCCTGCAGTGTGGATGGGTTTAATGCTGGCTAAGGTGTAATGTTTGGGTGCAGTTTGTGGTAATAGCTGTCACACCAAGTCTGAGCTCGAACTCGGTTGCTTAATGGCGTGTGTTTACAGACCTAGGCAGTGCCTCTCGTACCTTAGCTCATCGTGAATCAGCATGACCCTCTGGCCAGCCCGATCGGACTTCGCCTGCAGGAAGGCAGATAAACCAAGTGGCTTTTTTCTGATAAGTGCCGAGTGCTACCAGGTCTGAGCTCGTGAGATGAAAATTTTCATGTTTTAATACACACAAACCTCTCTGCTTTGTTGTATTGTTACGCACATTTTTAATACGCAGGTTGTTATGGTCTGTGACAGCTTTGTCATGGAGTAATTGCCCGGAGTTACTAAGAGGGCAGATATGTTACAGGTGTTTATTCTACCTCAAGTGAGGTAATATCCACAGTTCAAAAGCTGCCCTATCCGCTCCTGAAGTACTAATTATTTGACTGGCTCTGAAAGCCAAATTGGTGTTTTGGGGTGGGTTGGTTTGAAGGATAGAAGTGGGTAGTGGAGGAAATACTCCAGCTTCTGAAGTGTTGCACGTGTCTCAGAGAAGGATGTTATTGTCTAGAAGAAAAGCAATTCCTGAAGAAAAGCAATTCAGCATATAACCAAGGGCCTGATTTGGGATACAGAGAGAGATTTGAGGCCCCTCATAGGTGCTTCTTGGTGGCTGCATGTCTGCGTTCCTCTGAGCAGAGGACAGATGCTCAAACAGCCTTGGTGGCTTGGCTGCTAGCCCAGGCTGCCTCTTCTCCTTGCTTTTGGGATCCCCCTCCTGGCTGTAGGTGCCTTCATGCCTCCCTCCTTTCCCTTGGGCGTGTAGGTGCTTTAGACTATTCAGCAGGGCTGAACAGGTGAAGAAATTATTGCTTATGGCCAGCTTTTTGGTGTGAAGGTATCTTTTACTGTGAGTGTGCTGATTTTCTGACATTCGCAAATACCCTTTCAATAAAGTAAATATCCCAAAGTGTGTACTAGGAGCTTTTTTTGAGTGGAAAGGGTTTTTGTATTGAACGCTCCCTGGGATGGAATTTGATTATGTCTAGAAAATTGTTATTGGGCAGTTACCAGCAGCGGTGTCTGTAGAGGTGGATGCTGTTTTGAGTAAATAAAGGAGTCGACAGCCCGATCCCTCTGCCAACAAGACCTGATGCTGTTATGGACTTGGTTTTGGTAAGCTAAGAAGAACTTCTAGAAGAACTTTAAAAGAATTTCTGTTGTGTGGCTGATGAGTGGCAGAGAAAACATCTTGGTCTGTAATGAAAAGAATGAACATCAATAACTGGCTCTATTAGTTTTACAGTCAGCTGTATTGAACAAAGTCTACTGCTGAACAGACCACAACACTTCGGGAATGGCCTAAGTGCTGGAATTACTGAATTTGTGAAGAGAGAAGGAGGGGAATGTAAGGGATTTAACACAGAGGGGTGTTAAAGATGCTGTGCTCCTACCTAGGATGGAAAGGAGGACCAAGCTACCAAGAAGCAACCCTTTGGTAGTGAGAGGTCTAGGGATGGTGTGGGAATAGTCAGAACCCAGGCTCAGTTACTTGGTAAAGCATCCACAGCCAAGAGAATGAGAAATTAGGGTAGAGGAACACTGTACAGTGAGGATATGGTGCGGAACCTGTGCTATCAGTAAGAACAAAATGAATCTGTGGGTTTCCTTTGAGAAATGACTGTTGCCACGTGGCTAAGGTGAAAGAGGAGATTACTGCACCTGCGGTGGAAGCAAACCTCAGGGCCCTGCAGGTGACTGGGGAGAGGAGCGGAGGGTGAAGGGGGTGGGATAACTCTGGAGCCCCGAAGGAGTGGAGATGGAAGTAAAGGTTTTTTCTCCCAGGTTTCCCAGCAGAGATGATGGCATGCAGCTGTACGATATCAAATGTGGGGTATGCGTTATGGGTACAGGGATTAGGAGGGTGTGCGTGGAGCCCCTTTGCTCAGAAGGCAGGGTAGTACACCAGATGGGACGCGTTAATAAGTCCCTTATCAATTAATTTGGGGATGAATGTTTGTTAAAGTGTTAATGAGTGACTTGGCACAAATCTGTTAGGAGGCATTTGGCTCAGAGGAAGATCCAGACGTCATATGGGGGAAAAACAGACAGCCGGAGGATCCTAGCGATGGGAGTAGTACAAAGTGTCATGATGGGTCTCGTCAGCACAGAGCTGGAAAAGAATCAGGGATTTCAAGTAGGTTAAAATGGAGCTGCTAGCATGAAGGAGCTCTGCAGAAAGGTGGGCATCACTCAGAAGGCACTAGGTGGACACCTGCAGGAGAAATCCAGGTGAATTTGTATGAGAGGGCAGTGATAACTTGCCAGGACTGCATTTGCTTTGGCCTCCTTGGATTCGAGAAGGATGAATGGAGGTGGAAAGCAGCGGTTGTGTGGGTCTGCTGGGGTGGTTGGGGAAGTGGGGAGGTGTTGTGCAAGGAGCTGAGCTGTGGTGCCAGGAGGGGTGCTGCAGAATCCATCCCCCAGTCCCTCAGAGGAAGAACATAGAAAGGGCAAAGGGGGAACTGTGGGCGTGTGGTTTGTGCTGACGTTGGAACAAGTGGGGGAAAAAAGATGCAGTGGCTGAAATTAGGAGTCATCCCTAACCATGGAAGGGGCTGGAACAGTCTTGTGGATGGGCAGCAAGTGCCTTGACATAAGAAGTGGTGGAGCTGCTGGAGAGACATGGTTGGACTTTACTTTGGGGTTCCTATTTCAGTTGTATGTTTTCAGGTATTCGTAGGCCTTTCTTAGAGTTCATGTTCCCTTGCAGCAGCATTTTAAGTCCGAGATGCATACGTGCAAATAGTTGTGGAAATCACTTGCTCAGAGCATCCTGGCACAGCAAAGAAAGCAAATGCATTAAATGCAAACAGCCTGTGGGCCCAGCGTGGAGGAGGAGTACCCAGGACCCTGTTTACCTCGACATCAGTAAGGTTAATCTCTCATTCCCTCAATGGGGAAAATAGGGAAAACCTGGGAAGGAGATGGCTGTTGTGAGTTGGGTCTTGCTGGTATTTAGAGGAGATAGGCAACTCCAGGTGAAAAAGCAGCTGCTGGCAACTTCTGTCTGTGTTTGTTGGTATCGGGCAGTAGGTGTGGTAGCTCAAAGTAGCTTTTTCAGAGACCTTATAAGAATGCAGCTAAAAAGATGAAAGTGCTAGAGCATTCCTGATGTGGTTATGCGCTTAAAAACCAGCTCACTGTTACAAACATCGCCACTATTTCCATAAGCGTTGAGCTGACCACCAGTGCCAGTCTTGTGGTTGCGTTGTAAGATTTGTCTTCAAAACTCTTTTCTTTGCAAACATCCCACCCCACTGCCCGTCTGCTCTTTTTGGACAGAGGATGTCCTATGCTGATCACCCTGCAGGTAAAAACAGTTTCAATGATGGAAACTTTTTGTAGGGTTAATAATTATCCATTATAAATATGGTGTATAATGGGACTGCACTGAATTCACTTGCTTGCCTTCAGGGTTACTTTTATCTAGAAAACTTTAGCAAAATACCTTTGGTAAACCAAATCCCTGAGCTAACATTGAAGAGCAGCAGCAAAGCCCTCGTGCATGCTGCAATTCCAGACAACGCCAATACAATACGTTCAAAATTCAGTGCCTTGAAAATTCAGGTGTAAAGTATGTGAACTGCATCAAGACGCTTATAAAACAGCCGTGAACCATTTTTGCGTGGCACGTTGCCCTGTTGCTTTCATGATTTTAGAGCCATTGCAATCAGGTGGTTTGGCAGGAATGCCAAAATACCGTGTTTGTTTGCAATGGGATTGGAATCATAGGATTGGAGTGGCAGTAGCTGAGCATTCACTGATGGGAGACAGGAGACCTTTTCTTAACTCTTCAGAAATAGGTTTTCCCTCTAAGAAAGAATTAACCCTTTAAATCAGATCTTGTTGGTAGATAGAGCTGTACGAGAGCTGCTGCAGATCTGGGACTTTCTGGGAATACTACAGGATAAGACCCCTCTAGCAAGAGGCCGTTTGGTTAGATGATGTATGTGTGCCTAGTCCCAGATCTTTGAGAGCCACCTGGTAAATTCTCACCCTGGCAGAAAGACTTGGTTGTCTTCCATCTGTTGGTGGACAGCAGACTTTTTTTTGCCTGGTCTGTGAGGAGTTTAAAATATGCCTTGTAAAGAACCTTTAACTTCAGTCTTGCCTGTGTGCTTTGCTATAGGGACGGTTGCTGGGACTAAATTTGCTGCTCTTAAATGTGACTGCTATGATCAAATGTGTGTTCTCTTGGTTTTTGTTGTTTTTTTCCCTTAGGTAGGTGCCACTTTATTTGGATTTAACTTGATGATGGAGGAAGGGAGGGGAACGACTTGTTTACTGACATTGAAAGGGGGGTGTTCATGCAGGCAAGGTTAGCTGGTTAATTGTCAGATTTGATTAGTTCTGTGCAACTGCTGCAGGAAGGCGTGGTGTGGTGTCTTGGTATTGGGAAGAGGCCGACTTGCCTGCTTGTGGCTCTTTCCAGTCTGGCCCTGCACCAAGCTGAAGAGCTTTCTGTAAGACACTAAACCAAAGCAGTGCTTTTTTTCCTTAAGGGAGGAGTAGGAAATAGCAAGTAGTCTTTCATCTCCCCCCCCCCTCCAACCAATTTGATGTCCTCCCTTCCCTGACCTTTGGAACCACTGCAAACCTGGAATTGTATTTTCTTAGGATCTGGTTAACACATCTCTGAATTGGCTGGAGGCAGCCGATACTTCAGTGGCTAGGGTTTTAGCCCAAAATGGCTAGGGTTTTAGCCGGAGAGGAGGGCCGTGCGTTCTCTTTGCAGGCACGGATGTAGGCAAGGCGTTCAGTGTGCAGCTGCAGCCTGCTCTACCTGGAGATGGGTGAAGGGCCTGATCTCATAGATGCCTGCCCAGCAGCCGTTGTTCCCAAACTCTGGAGATGCTTGGAGCATGTGAAATGCACTCCTGCAGTTGCCTTGACTGGACATCAGTGAACATGTGTAAGTGCTCGATCGGCTGAACCAAGCGTCTGATCCTGCTGATGCGTTGCTTCCCGGAGAGAGAAGTGCTGAAACCAGAGTTAGGACCTCTCTGAGACACTTCACATAAATGAGCACACTGAGGAAAACACAAAGTAGAGGAGCTAGGGACCTGTTAATTCCTGCGTGATGACCGATTACTGTTTTCTGCAATCCTTAATGATTTTGTGATTAGAATGTTAGCAAGAAATGGAAGGTTGGAGCTGAAAAGAGAACTGAACCTGAGAAACCTGTGCCTTAGGAAGGTGCTGTGAGGCCTGGACTGTGAAGTCAGATGTTCTCGTGCCAGTTGTCTGTCTTGGAGCTTTAATGCAAAGCAATCTATTTGAGAATTATGAATTACTTGAGGAATTGAAGGTACCTGAATTTTCAGGAATATGCAATTCAAGCCCAAACCTCTGACAATTCTGGATTTGTCTAATAGACACCTCTGTGGCCAGGGAAGTGTTGTGATGTTGGTGAAGAGCTTGTTAAAAGAAGTTGATGTGTGTGGTGGTTTTTTCTTTGAAGTATTAAAATCAACCTTGTACGTTTAACTGCTAAATGGAAATTGAAAAGTGGCTTAAAGGGAAGGGAGTTACATTTTCATTTTCTTCTGTGTGTCATGCAGGTACTTCGATGGCAACTTGGAGAAGCTCTTTGCAGAGTGTCATGTAATTAATCCCAGTAAAAAGTCTCGAACGCGCCAGATGAACACAAGGTCATCAGCCCAGGATATGCCTTGTCAGATCTGCTATCTGAACTACCCAAACTCGGTGAGTATGTGGCATCCAAAGCAGTTTCTGATGGGTAACTCCCCCAGTTTTGCCGTCTGAAACTCAACATTTTGAGCACTTTTGTAAGGACTTCTCCAACAGCGCTTTAGAAAAGCCTTTGAAAAGAAACTGAGGTTTCATTTTTTGATGGAATCTTCTTATCTGTAGTATAGACATAGAAAACTGTTCAAGATGGTTTCTTAATACAATAAAGTGTCTTGTGTGCTGCAGTTGATCTGAGTAACACAGCAGGGACCAAAGAACTCGGTAATGCTTTTTGTACTCTCTTTAATTTTTACTCTGTGGTTTGACAAACTTTTTTTTAAGCAAACCTCAAACAATATTAGTTTTCCTGAAGTGGCATTGTATTTCAAGCGAAAGGACTATCCTTTCTGCAAAAACCTTTGAGGATGCTGGGTTCTGCGCAGCAGTGTAGTAAAGTTACTCAGAAAAAAGCAAGTGGTGGATTCAAAGGTCAGATACCAATTGAGACGTGCAAATAAATGGCAGGCGAAAAAAAGTAGAAAGCATGACAGGCAGAGCGATTTACTTAAATAGAATGGCAGGGCAGGAAACAGCTTATAATAGTAAATCATGATGCAATACAGTCAAGCTAGAAAGTTCAGAATAAAACTAGGTGGGACTAGGAATAAAAGTCGTGCTCTTCAGAGGAAATAATGGGTATTATTTATTGTGCTCCCACGATACCTAGTTACTGGAAGAAGATTAGGGTAGAAGGGCTTGTTGGGGCTCTCATTCAGACTTCTGGTTTGTGTTAAGATGGGTGATAGTGCTGCTTTTTGGTAGCTGTTCACAAACACTAAGTTTGGCGTAAGTGCTGATGAGAGGTCCAGGTTTTTACCCTGTTTTGCTCAGGCAAGCAGCTTGCTGTTGACCTTCCTGGGGCAGAACACAGTGATGGGCGATCCGGGAAGAAAAGGAGATTAGTGGAAAAGCTCTGTCATGGGAGTCCAACAATGGCTTTGCCAAAAGGCAGGGTGCTGACATAGGTGAGGAATTCTTTTATTGGAACTTACTGTTCCTGGTGGAGCTGTTCTGATCCTCCAAAACACCGTGACATCTGCCTGACCTTTAAGAGAAAAGCAGCCCATACATAAGACTTCCACTCTTGCTCTGGGTGTGTTTATGAGCTTGCTTTTCAGCAATAATGGAAACCATTATGAGCTTCGGGTTTTATGAGTAGCCATGAATGAAGGGCTCTTGCTTCCATGACCTCGCTTGCCAGCCTTTTCCTTGCTCTGGAGCAGGCAGAGCGAAGCAAAGCCCAGTTTGAGGCAGCTGAGATGCTCAGTGTTAAGATCACTGTTGCTCTTGGGCCAGTAACCACAAGCCTTTATGCATCTCCTTTTAAGCCTTGTACATGCTTACAACTTCCTTTTTAGAGAGCATCTGCAAAGCAGAATCGTTGCTTGCTTTGTATAAAGAAGTGCTTTTAAAAAGAAAGACGCATTTGAGAAATCTGTCTATCCCTCTACCTTATGCTGCAACCCTGCTGTGTAATCACTACAGACTTCTCCATGTTAGATGGTGAGGAAATGACTTACAATCTGCAGCATTTTTGATGAAAACAGGAGAAGGACTGAGGGGCAAAACAGGGGGAGACCTCTTCAGTTGTCTTAACGTCCAACTCCAGAAAAGGTCCTTTTGGAGATTTCAAGTACAGGTTTTGTGTCATTTAATACGTATTATTTACCTTCTTTTCAGTGTAATTGCTGTGCTGGATGGGAGCAGTGTGCCCAGCACTCACACCTGACACACTTACGCTGCCTGGGAAGCGTCTTTCTTGCTGCTGGAAAGAACTGCACAAAGCACGCTGATTCTTGCTTTTGTAGTTCGAGTAGATCGTAAAAATAGCAGTGGCCCAGTTATTAGAAGAGCACTTCCCTAACTGGAGCAGTGAGGTGTTGCAAGGGAGCAGGGGTTTCTCTGAATTGTTAGTGTTGATTAACGAGAGACAACCGAGGGGAACCTCTCTGTCTCTTTGCTGTATCCAGGAGGTGGAAGTACAGGGAAATTGATGCTCACGGCTGCTTCTGTAAGGGGCTGTGGTGTCTCTGTGTCTAAGGTGACTGTAAACCATCTGCTTTGAAGTCTGTTTGGAAGTGGTTTTAGTCAATGTCAATTATAAATTCTAGGATAAGTTATATTCAATACCTGAGTCTCCGTGAGCCGATGTCAAGTCCCAGTAGTTAGTGCAGACAAAATCCTTCTTGGTGAAGCTGGGAATTGAGAGGGTGGTGGCTTTGGCCACCTCCTCTCTTGCATCTCATCCTTCAGATCCAATTTGAGAGGAAAGCTGCCAGGCTGGGGGTGTTTGGGAGACATCACGCTGTTGTGAAACCGTTCTGAGCACACACAGCTAACGTAAGGCAGTGCTGCCATCCTTACGGACCTAAAGAAAGCCCGAGTGAAGCTGTCACGGTAAGCGCATCCTGCAGCAGCTGGTCCCTTCTTTGGTGGGCTTGGTGCTGCTATGACAGCGTGCTCGTGCCTGGCATCCCAAGAAATGTAGGTGATGAGTATAGGTGGGGTGACAGCAGAGCTGTCCTGAGATAATGTGCTGTGAAGAACGCGCTGTTACCCCTTTCACTCCTTTCCTGTTGGTCTTTTTTGCTTGCCACTTTGACATCTGCTGTCAACTTGGCCAAAAATAATTGGGAACTCCCTCAAAGTAAAGAAATGAGTAAAAAGGTGCTCTGAGTTCTTTGCAGCTTGGGAGGAGGTGTGGTGGTTGCCTTTTATGCGGGCGCGTAGCACATCTTTTCACTGCCTGTGTTTTTGCCGCACTCCCCTTGCGTGCTTGCTGCAGGAGCATTTAGGTTTGCTAAGGGGTGATCCCTTTGTCCCTGCTTTCTGTCCATGTGGAGAAGCCTTAATTTGAGGCAAAACTGATGACTTTAGGCTGGTTATGTGCTGTTAATAGCTCAAAAAGTCGCAGAAACCATGAGACTTTTCAGCTGTAACCCTGCACCTCTAGGGGACGTCATTTGGTCGCTGCAGCATCTGTGGAGAGCATCAGATGCCGTGTTAGCCCATTCAAAAACTGGCAGCAAATTTCTTTTCCAGCCTTGAGGAGTTAGTTACCTTGGCCACGTAGCTACCTGTGGCCAGTCTCCCTGACACAACACACAACTCTGATCTGCACAGGGGCCGGGTGCCTGTCTCTATTTCCACCCAAAACATGGCCAGGTGCTCTCAGCTCCTTGCTGACCGCTCAGGCCAGCTGTCACTATCCTCCTGCTGCCGGTATGTGCTCTCTGGCAGGGCCGTGGGGCTGGCACACAGAGTCCTGCAGCCCATTTCCAAGCCTCAGGTCCAAACCTGCGCCTCTGCTGATGGTAGGGGCGCCAGCCAAGCGTGAATCAGAGAAAAGCAAGGCCGTGGGAAGAAGGTGCTGAGGAGTGCTGTGCAGTCCCAGCGTGGTAGCAGTGGAAGACGAGCGTAAGCTGGTGTTGGATGGGCAAAATGGGCAATGTGAGTGATGAGTGTCATCTTGAGTTTTGCATGGACAAGGAAGCTGTTTAGGGAGAATGCTTTTTCAAAATGGACTTCTCCTTTTCGTGATGAATAGCATCCTGCTGCTGGTTTGGGCTGTTCTGCAAACAGCTTTCCTTCATTTACGGGGGTGCATCCAAGATGATGGCATCTTGGGGTGGAGCTCTTGTTTTATCTGCAAGTGAGTTTGAAAAGCTCGGCCGTCACCTGCATAGCACTATGAGGGCACAGTTTCAAATACAGCTTGTCCCTGCCCCTGGCTCTCAGTGTAAAATAACTTTTAAGATGACCTTAGAAAAGTGACTTAGTTTCAGTGCTTGCTGAGCACCGTGTGCTTCTCCACCCCTTGTGTAACCGCTCAGTCCCAGATGGTATCTTGACACACTCCGTGTAGATGATGCATTCACAGGTGAAGCTGTCCTTGTTTCTGTCTGCAGCTGCTTATCAGAGAATTTTATTTAGTAATTTACACCTGCCAATTAGGATCTTTTAGTGTCCTCATCAGATGAGCATCTGGGTTTCAGAGGGAAGCTTACCAAGCAAGTTGGCAAACTTTGTGTGCGCATTAAAACCATAAGTAGGCGCGTTTTTATTTCTGTTGTTTAATGCTCGCTGATCACTTCTTGTTTCCTGTACAGGAGGGAGGTGAATTAGTGCCTGCGCGTAGCAAGTAGGTTTGTTCTGGGAATTAGGGGCAGCACCCATGTGCTGCAGCAAGCCAAGTGGACAAACAGGAGGCACGACTCATCATATAACTGACCTGTTTGGTGGTGTTACGTTTATTTTATTAAATTCCCAGCGTAAAACAAGGGGAGAGCCGTTTCATGCTCCTAAGATGAGGATCAGTGTGAACGGGCAGGCAGGATAGAAACATCAGCCACACCTTTCCTTGCTGCTAGGGCTGGGGATTGAGGTCTGGCTTTGAAAGCGTGTCTAGAGCTGTTAGCGATGCTCCATGATGGTGGTGGTGGAAAATAAATACTAGAGGCTCAGGTTTGGTACAGGGGGTGAGGGATGCAATAATCTGCACAGCATCGAGAAGGCTGGAATACATGATAAAATGCCCCGATGTCTGTGTTCTTTGTCATTGCAGTACTTTACTGGCCTAGAGTGTGGACACAAGTTCTGTATGCAGTGCTGGAGTGAATATTTAACTACCAAAATAATGGAGGAAGGCATGGGACAGGTAATACGTCGACTCGTACACCTCATGACTTCTCAACATTCTGTGTACTGGAGAGGAGGGGGAAGGAAGAATCCCTCACTAAAGTTTGGAAAAAAACAAAAGAGCAACAATTAAAACTACAAACCTCTAAAAAACTTTGGGGGCTGTAGTCTTTGCCATGAGTGAAGCTGAAGGGAAGCTTAGTTTGTAAATCTTTGCTCTGGATGGGAGAAATCGTGCTGTGCAGGGTGGCACATTGGGATGTGATGATAAAGTCCATCTACTATTTTTGCTGTGGGTTGGAGTGAAGTCTGTTGCCTTGGAATTCTTTGTGATGCAAAAAAAAAAAAAAAAGATAAACACTGTTCCTTTTATGACCTTTTTGTTTTTTCAGACCATTTCATGCCCTGCTCATGGCTGTGATATCTTAGTTGATGACAATACAGTTATGTAAGTATGATGAGTTGCTACCTCTTGGCTTTCTTCTCTTTTTTCCATTTTGTTATTCATGTGCTATTCAAATATGTACTGGCTTATAAAAAGCTGGGTAGAAGCTTAAGGCACTAGGGAGGTTGGCGCTGAAGTGTCTATTTTGATTCTGGTATGTTTCGTAACTTCCTGTTTAGGTCTGAAAAACCTGTGCCCCAGTACTTGGAGGAAAGACTCCTTGACCAGTTGGGTCATCGAGACAGCATAATAAACATCAGGCAGTCTTTCCAAACCCTGTTTAACAGCTTTGTGCATTTTGTTTCCTTTGATTTATGTAGGAATTTGACTTCCTAGCTAGGTCAACCCACTGGTTCACCAGGTCCTATAGCTGTAGTTACTCTGTGAGTCAGAGGAAGTCAGTCCTGTGTACAGTCTGAGGTAGGGGATGTTTTATGCCCTCTGATAGAGAGCAGTTGACCCTCAAATGCAAGATCTGATTAAACTGGTATGTCAACCTGTGTCACTTAGCTTATTAAGTTGTCTTGCTGAAGGATGGCTGCTTGCACAAGGCGAAGCAGTGAATTCCACAAGCTTCCTCCCCTTTTATGCTGTGTGATGTTACTGCGTGAGTAATATCCTTCATAATGCTGAACCTTGATTAAGTTCATTTTGATTCTTCATGCTAAAAAGCATCTAAATAGAAGCTCGTTCTCTTACCTTATTCCTTCCTTCCTGAAGTCTGACTCACTCATTGATATTAATTTGCTGTTTTTTCTATCAGTTGCTTTCAGATGAGTGATTTCCCATATCCCTCTGCGCCAGTGGCTCTGTTAGTCATAAAGTGTAGGCTGAAGAGAAGTGGAAGTAGCTGAAATATCCTCGTGCTCCGTTGAGGGGTGGTTTGTGGAGTTCAGTGGGTGGAAACCGAACCGAAGTTGGCATCTCTTGAGTGACTTGATGGAGATTTTTGTTTACTGGAGTCTGAGCTCGACTTGTGGTGTCACACGCTCTCAGCAGGAAATCGCTCGAGGGTGTTCCTGATCGCAGCTCTCAGTGAATGAGATGTGCTTGGGGGTCCCTTCATATAGGCTAGCTGGGGGTCTTCAGGTCAGTGGAGGCTGTGGTGGCAGCATTAGAAGGGGGAGGAAGGGGAAGATGGAAGCATGTGCTGTGCCCCACCTAGAACTGGCAAAGATAGCTGGGACTTTGGGCAGTAAAACAAGCAAGTTCTCCTTGTTTAAGTGAAATGTTAAACACAGAGGTGAAAACCCTCCTTTCTCTCCTCTTATGGGGGACACCTGCAATTTCTGGGGGGAGGGAAGGTGCGTTTTCTGTGAATGCTAGTACTTTTGCCTGAAAAGCAACAATGGTGATCTGCAGCTATTTTACAAAATGGCAGGAACAAAGATGTAAGTAATACCATCTGGAATCTGCACCCCCTCCCATGTGCTTAGTTTTTCTCTTTTTAAGTCTTGTTCTTTTTACGAAGTCTCCAGCTCTAGGTTTCCAAGCTATAGAAGCCTAAGAGTAATGTGCAGTGCGGAGAGACATTAAAGTTTCCTTATCCATCAAATCAGAGTAGATAGGCCAAGCTATTCACTTACTCCCTTCTCGGTACTTTCCCTCAACAAGGCAGTACATCTCCAAGTTGCATTCTCTCCGTACAAGTCCAAATTGAGCAATTCAGACGAATTTCCTTGATTTGTGAGTCTTCAGCTAGTAGATTGCTAGCTCTCCTGCTGCTGCTCTTCCTGCTGACCTTAAGCAGGAAGGCTCCAAAGACCCTTTGGCTCTTTTGAGACCTTCAGATTGGCTGAAGGTAGTCTGTTCCCATCCCTTGTTCACTCTCACTAATGCTGCTGGTAATTGCTTTATCCTACGTGCAAAGTTCTTGATTTCATTAAGAAGCGAGGCAGGCTTACCTGGCGGCGGCTGCTGGTGGATGGCAGCAGGCCGGTACTAACCTTTAAGAATCAACCCACGCAGGGGAAATGGGTGAATTTTGGGTTTTCTTATGGAAGTCATATGGAGCATCTTCTCGATTTTAATCTTCCTTTGCATAATTGCAAAAAACATTGCTGCTGTGTCACTTCAGAATGCAGTAGGGTCTTGGAGTAATTCCTGTGGGAAGGTGTTTGAATTCTCACCTGATGCAGGGCTTGCAAATTCACTGATTTTGTGTCTTTGAGGAGTTTGCATTGTGAAAATGGAACAAAAGTGTCAAACTGATGGCCTTATAGAGGATAGCTGATGTCTTTGGATGGATCTGAAATTGTTCTGAAGACATGCCAGTGTGTAGTACTCTTTCCTGAACCTTGTTGCCGGAAGAGAGCCAGGGATAACTTTTGTTTGCAAGCAGTTTGCTTTTTAGCAGTTTGCTTTTTCAGCCTGGCAGCTTCAGTGAGGCCATTTCTTCCATAGCTTGGCTCATAGAAGAATGAGCACCAAAGGCTGGGCACTGGGATGGGTTTCATCTCGTATATACATTAAATGCCACTTAAGGAATTTACTCTACTTCTATGTATCTAGAAGGTTAGGCATAGAGTAAAGTGAGATTTATAATTCATTTTACAAATTTATTTTTATTTTCCTTTTTTGGTTAGCTTCACTCTGAAATTGCAGGCTCGTCACGGACAAGGGCCTGATGAGCTGCTTTGTCAGTCGATTTATTTTATTTTAGCACTGGGAATTTGGCTGTCACGTGCTGTGTTTATGTAATAACCAGCATGTCATTTGGTGAGGAGCTCCCCAGACTGCTAAGGGCTAGGATTTATGCAACATCGCATAGTCACGTGCACTGCGTGATAACATGCAGGAGCATGCTTGATTCTGGCTGCACCCTGAAATGGGTAGTGTGTTAATTAGAATATTTATATGTGGTATGGCTGTATCAGGCTGTACTACAGTTTGATTTAAAACAGAAATACCACAATGTGCGTACTAGTCCAGCTTTGTTGTGAAGCTTTATAAATGCAGAAGTTGTTTCTTTAATAACCAAAAGACGTATATGACGGTCTTCAGCAGTACATAATTAAATTATTTATAACGAATCTAGTGTGGACAGTCTGCAAATGCCAGCTGGATCGTTGTGTCAAGGAGAAAAGCGGTCACCATGCTTTTAAAGGATTCCTGTCTGGTTGTCTTCTGCTCTGAGCTGACTTAATTCAGAAGTGAAGTCGATGCTGTGGACACTATCACTCTGTGCTGTCGGATTTAAATCAGCTTTGCCTTTTTTGTGATGAATATAGTAGATTAAAACCACATTGACTTTCAAACTGAAATTGTTGCATTCTGTTGACACCCAGCTAACATAAGGTCTACCAAAGTTAACACAGCTGTTCTGAAGCTTTTTAAAGGAGTTTGACACAAAATGCACATTTAATCTGAACGAGTTAATGAAACTGCTCTGGTTATTGGACTCTCCAAGAAAGTGACTTTTTTAAAGCAAACATCCTCACACTGAGAGGTTAGTTCCCTTAAACTTCATGAGCTTTGTCTGATTCTGAAATTAGTATTACAAGTTGAATACAGTGTCTGTAGATTTCATAATATAATAGAGAAAAGGTAAGCGCAAAAGAAGCGCTTGCAAGCATAGGGGGAAGAATCAAAATCATTTATGTCTGTGTGTACTGGCTATGTGTGTGGGGAAAAAAGTTGAGTTTATTACAATATTTTTTTTTCTATTTCTGCAGGCGTCTGATCACAGATTCCAAGGTTAAATTAAAGTACCAGCATTTAATAACCAATAGTTTTGTAGAGGTGAGTTTTCCTTTGAAATTTGTAATGGCTTCCAGGGTGTCTTTTGTCTTGCATGTGTACTAAACCAGAGAAGGGAGGCTAGTTTATAGCTGTAGAATAGGATTTCTTCTGCCTAGTCTCTAATCAAATGTAACTACAAATTACAGGCTTTGCGGGGGCTGTTTTTTAGCCCAGTTAGCTACAGATACAGTTGTAGGAAAAGAGTAAAGATCTATAGGACAAAAGCCATGGTGAGGTTACCTAGAGGTATAGCCAGCTGTTGTAAATTGCAATTGCAACAGTTGTTCAATGTATAAGTTCTGAGGAGCACTTCATGTTTATGGTTCTTGAATGTTATCTGAGATGCTTCAGACTGAAAACCAGGAAACAGCATTATAAACAAGAAAGTGCCTTTAATGTTTGCCATTTGAAGTCAAGCTGTAAAATTGCTTTTAGCAAAATTCTAATAGTTTTACACCTCCAAAATCAGAATTATCTTAGAGAAAGGTGTTTTGGAAGACTTTCCTCTGTCCCCTTTTTCTACTCGCATGTGTTCGCGTTTGTTGCAGAGCCTGGTATGCAAGTTGTTACTTCGATTAAGCTTCCACTCCTTGTTTGAAGTGATGCAGCGGTAGTAAGAGCTAGGTACTGTGCAGAGTTGTGAGCTTTTTAACTTTCAAAAAGGCTGTGGGAGCAGTGGAACAGAAGTGAGTAGTTGCAGACAAGTTTAAATACGCTATGTTGGTGGAAAGCTCCATAACTTCAAATTACTCAAATGTGTTCTTTGAGTGAACTCTGAGGTCAGCAGGAGAGGTGGTGCTGCTCCTCCTCTTTCATAAAGGACTCCATTTGGCAGTGAAATGTTGATGGTTGTATTCCTGCTTTCTTTCGCTAGTAAGAGAGCAAATGCCTTGGCTGAGGAGACTTACAGTAAGGCAGGAGGAAGTGCAATTGAAGCTCAGAGTTGAAAGGATGAAAAAGGGCTGAAGGGCAAATGGGTAAGTTTCTTGTGCAGCATCCTTTTTCTATTATGTTTTTTTGGCTTTGTTTTGTAGTGTAATCGACTGTTAAAATGGTGTCCTGCCCCAGACTGCCACCATGTTGTTAAAGTCCAATATCCTGATGCTAAACCTGTTCGCTGCAAATGTGGACGTCAGTTTTGGTAAGAACAAACAAGTAAAAGAAGTTAATGTTGCTTTTTGTGTTCAAAGTGTTTTAGTATGTAATCTAGAAGTCTTTATATTGAGATGGGGTTTAAATGTGGTGAGAAAAGCATGGGGAGGAGGTGGGCATGGGGTGGGCTTCAAATGGCAAGCCAGGATTAGGCCCAGCTGGTGTGTAGTTGTTGCAGTTGGTGTCTCAAGGCTCTTTTGACCAGGCCCCACATCTGGCTTTCACTGAGAGATGGCCTTCAGCTGAGTGATTTTGAGTTAGGTGAGGTTCTTGGTTGCAAGCAGAGAATCCCAGTGATTTTTAGGTGTATACTGTACTAAATTGCATTTGTCCATTAACTTTCAATAGCAAGTTTGCCTGCAGCATATATTTTTATAATAATTAGTTAAGTCAAGTATCTTGTCCAGGTGAGGTCCTTTTGTTAGTTTTTTTTAAGATATCTGATTTATTTTGCAAAGCTGCCCGAGGTGCTTGATGGAAAATAAATCCCTGTTGCATCTAAGCATCTAACATTAGCACTGAGATTCACGAATGTGATATATATTCCAGTGAGGCTGTGGGATTTGAGGTGTTTGACGTGTGTAATTTTTCCTTGAGATTGTCCATGGTCTTTCAACAGAATGACCCAGAAGATACCCATGGTGTTAACCAAGTTAAATAAAAGTATAGCTGGCTACCTAATTAGCTTATTTTCCCTTTCTTTCCCTTTCAGCTTTAACTGCGGTGAAAACTGGCATGATCCTGTTAAATGCAAGGTGAGCGTCTCAGAGCAATTTTCCAAATGTGTGACTTTGAAACAATTAAAGTCAAGTTATGTGTAAGACATGCAGAAATGAAGCGCAAGCTTTGCAGCTGTTCACATCAAGAAGCATATTAGTTCACCTGCTGAGATCACTTCATGAGAAGAATTAGAGAAGTCCTTCTGGATTTCTTTAGGATGCCTGAAAGTTTCTTTTTGATAGAACAATTCCTCAGCCACATGGGGGAACACCCAGAGGAGGCGGCTGTACAACAGAGACCCTGGAGGAGAAGTGGGTGGCTTCAGAAGTGAATGCCTCACTTTACAAAGAGCATTCCTACACTCAGCATTTCCGTTCATGCTTCTGCAGGGTTGCGGTTTGTAGTACTGAAGGAATTTGGTCCTGGTTCAGGGACCTGCTGCCATGCAGTGAACTCTGGAACTGGGCTGTTACTTTTCACGGGGCTGCCAGAAGCTGCAGTTAAACCTAGGATTCCTGTGGCCCTGTGCAGAGCTCACACAGATGTTTCATGCCTCGAGGACAGGGTGGTCTGTGTTCTTAGTGACAAATGCATAAAAACTTCACTGGGGAGGGGAAAAGGAAGCCTCACCAGAGGTGTAGCATGGTTTGGCTGGTCTTTCTGGAACAGTAGTGGTCAGTTTGTTATCTAGCAGATGTAAGCAGTCCTTTGTTTTTGTAAATTGCATTCACTTGGTAAAGCCATGTTCCCTCCAAGGTTAAGAAGGGAAAAAAAAGATTAAGGTGGATGGCAAGGGAAAAATATGACATGGCTTGGTGTAAAGATAGCCAGCACAGAGGGTCTGACTGTGGTTTTGGCAGATCATTTTTAAAATATCTATAATATCGAGTCCCACTTGAAGCTTTAGCTGGTTGAACTTTAGGAGCTGTAAACTCGTTGCTGAAGTGTTAGTGCAGTGGTCCTGCTCACTGCATCAGGTTGGTGCTGCAGGAAGTGTCTGCAACTAAATTAGTGGCTGCTTGCACTGCTTTCTAGCACCACCTGTGCTGTTTCCCCATCCCAATTTACTAAAAGATAATTTCCAAAAGGTAGGATTTTGGAATAGTAATAATTGCTTAGACTTCTGATCCTATCTTCTCTTCTGGTATGTATCTAGTAAGCAAGTCAAAGGATTTGTATCTGCTCTAGGAAGCTTTGTGAAGTTGTACTTCAGTGTGGTGGCATTGAGCTCTGTGTTCTTTGCTGTCACCTTAATGTAAGCAGCTGTCTTGGGACCCTTTACAGTTCCTCTGCTTTAATGTAACTCTTTCTGCATTTTTCTAACAGTGGTTAAAGAAGTGGATTAAGAAGTGTGATGATGACAGTGAAACTTCTAATTGGATTGCAGCAAACACAAAGGTGAGGGTGTTTTCCTTGTGCTTTATGTACGCTATCAGATGAAGAGAAGAATAGCAACCTAATTTGTCAGTACTAGGATTCTTTTTTTCTGCTGTTGTCATTAAAGCAGGCATTAAAATCCTCAGCTCACTGAAATACACTTGTTTGAAGTTCAAATAGGTGTTACTGCCTCGGATCAGGGGACATTCTTCAGGTTAGGCAGAGTTTGTTCATGTAACAAAGTCGACTGGAGACCCAAAGCAAGCTCAAGTTTTAAGTCTTTGGGCTCCTGTCTGGCACTGATGGGTTCCTTGAGCAAGTCAGTGCCTCGCTCCAAGTGTGTGAAACATGTTAACACCACCCGTGGCTTGATACGGCTGTGATAATTTACATCTGCCTTTAAATCCCCTGGGCTGGTCTCTTGAAGAGTTGTTCATTTCCGCTGGGCAGCATTCCAGATAGAGACTGGCAGAACAGCTGTTAAGATTTTATTATGTAAATGTCTTCGTTCCAGCGAGCCCAACTTCATGTGAAACTCCAGCAGGTCTGCATTTGTTGGGAATAAAAACAGCGGTGGGGTGGTGGCGAGGAAACAAGAGAAGCAGATGTCATCGGGAGGCTGGGGCTAGGAGCAGACCCAGGTCTCACTTCTGCCGGCAGGGTGGAGAAGGTGGGGAGGGTGTGAGGAAATGGCTGCTTTGTTTTCTTAGCCCCGTTGTGTAACTGGTTAATGGCATTGTTTGCGGCAGCACTGCTGCTTTCTGGGGCTGGCTGTGTGTTTTTCATTGAACTGGAATGTCGCATTATGGTGAGAGCAGAAACACCCATTGCTGAAACGCACGGTTAAAGTCGTGCTGGAATTGTGCAGTCTTGGTGCTTTTTTGTTTCATGGGCTGAGGCTTCTGTGGTCCCCGCTTGGGGGCTGAGCACTGCTCAGGAAAGTGAACTTGGCGGTTTCTGGGGTGAACATGTTCAGAGATGGATCGTGGGTTGAGAACCGAACCAAGTTTATTCAGTTTGCTTGCTCTTCAGATATTGCCTAAATTAAACCTGAGGAAGAAGAACCAAATAGCTTGGAAAGGGTTGAGTGCGAGCACGTGTAAAGCAGCTATTTTAGCCTTGGGAACCAAATACTTGGAATATCACAATAGCACAGCCCCGTTTTCCTGTTTGACAGCCCTATCTTGCTTCTGATGGAGCCCTCGGGAGCTAGAGGAGGAGCTGCTGCTGCCCCTCAGGGGTGACACTGTCGCCGGCCTTAGGGCTCTCCGTCTCCTACCTTGTCCCTAGGTGTCTCTACCTTGGCATGTGCTGCAAAAGGCCAAGGTCTGAGCTCTCCTGCTTTGGGTGCAGAACAGTTTTGCCTGCCTTCCTGGAGAGCCTCGTGCTTGCGGGGTGTTGTTACAATGTCAAGTTAAGCTTACTGGGTTCTGTGCTCATCTTAAAAAAAAAAAAATATATATATATATATATATATATATACACACTTGTGTGTGTTCTGTAAATGAAACATGAGTAATGTGCCACTAAGACTGGCTGCTGGAAATAGGAAGTTGCTTGTCTGCTTTTATTTTTTGGACAGGTATCTGCAGCTTGCTTGCCCAAAGAGTATTGTAAAGATGGTCATCCTTTTTTTAACTGGGATCTAGACTGTCAACAAGGAGCCATGCTAGGGGTATTTAAAGCATATCTCAGACTATCAGAATTAAGTTTAAATGGCAGGAGCAAGAAGTTCTGTTTTTTTTTTTTCTGGGAAACACCCATCCAGAGGAGGGTGAGGAGGGGAAACAAGTGTGGCCAAGCCATGCGGGCATCAGCCCAGCTTATCTGTTAGTGCCTGGTGTCAGCAGCAGAAGGGCTGTTGTCCTTGCACATCCCTGTCTAAGCTACTTCCTCTAAAATCGTAAGAGATGCTCCTGCAGCAAGAAAATACGTTGGAGCCCAGACTGTGCAGTAGCACCAGGAGAGAGGGGAAAAAAAAGGCAGGGTAATTACACCAGACATCTGAGCAAGCCAACTGTCATGGAGCCCTGTGGTGTCCGTATCGATTGAAATAACTAAAGGACAATATCACAATTCTCCTCTCTCCGAACTGATGCTAGATTGAATTCGGGGGAAAGCTGACAGGAAACGTAACCCTCCCCCTTCATAATGATCTCTACCTTCTCGAGGGCAGCGAAGATGGGAGTTGTGTGCTTCTGCGATGAAGTGTGAGCGGGGCTGGCTGGTGGAAGATGCATGGTTGGAGCTTTACAGCCTGCGGTCACAGAGGAGCCAAGTATTTGTAGAGCTCGGGAAAAATCCCTTCCTGCCGTAGCAAGACACTGGGGCAAGAGTTGCACAGTTTGGGTGTGCGTATGTCTGCCCTTGCTGTCTGTCTCCTTACTATTTCTACAAGGAAAGCAGGGTAGTTGTGTTTGGGGAGGGATGTCTTGAACCTTCTTCACAGCTGCTCGCTTCAGTGAGTACAAGTCAGAGGCCAAATTCTGCATCAAATTTATTCATTTTGAAGAACCAAGAAGGGAATCGGATCAGATCCCATCAGATGCAAAACCCCATTTTAAGGTGGGGAAGAAAACTCAAGTCATTTAATTGCTGCTGTGTTCCTGTTGCTCCTGCTGTCTCTATTGCCATTTCTAGCTTTTGAAAAGCGTTTTCTCAAGTCCTCCGAGCGTGACGCTGAGCTGCAGTCCTGTCCCATGTGGTCTCAGTTCAGGGAAGAACACTTCCCATCTCACCGCGATGGAGGCGTAACAGAAAAATACCAGTCTTCCTGGAACGTGTGCGCTTCAAGTCTGGGTAATCCTTTGCAACAGGAGAATGTGAGATACGTTTGTTCCAGCTTGCCCTCGGAGACAGGATAGGAAAGGAAAATGAGGCAATTGTTATATGAGAGAGTAGAAAAGTGAAACCTAGCTGAATTGGAATTTGTTTCTGTTCAAAAACCAGAGTGGTGTGATGCATTTTTGACAAATTTGGCGTGGTCTGAATGAAAAATGAGGAGGCTTGAGTGAGTTTTGTGGCTGCCTCTTTAATTTTTTTTGTTATTTGTACTTCGGAGACCTATACACTAAATTCTTTCTGCTTATTCAAAAGATAGAGCTCTTACATGGTGTGCTGAAGTAGATGGCTTTTAGTTTAAGTAAATGTAAATTCAAAATAAGCCTAAGCAAGTTCTTTACCAAGGCTTTAGTTCTCAGTATTCTTGCAGACAAAGGGTTGAATAGTTGAAGGTTTTGTGTGTTTCTTTTCCTCAGTTAGTTGTATAAACTTGGTTCTTAAACAGTTCCTTTCTTGAATAAACTAGGCAGCTTTCTGGTGGTGTTTGGTTCGCGTGGCTTTGGCAATAAAGAAACCACATAAATCAGTTACTTCTATTAAGTGGACCTTCAAAGGATGAAGAAACAAAAACAGAAAACTTGGATTTGTGTGCTTTTTTGGGACTCCAAAGGTGTTTCAAGACTGCCTGAAAGGATCTTGGAAGGGTTGGGGGGGGGAACAAAACCTTTTTAAACCTGAGTTTCAGTGATGTTGGTTTTGGAGCATCTTTGAGCACTAAGGGAAGAAGAACAAAGATGTTAACAGTCTGGTCTTCACCCAAGGCACTGTTTTTTGTTGAAGTTAAATTGGAGTTAATGAAAGTTGTTCATCTGATACTAAAAACGCCCCTGCCTTACCACTTCTGGCTCCTGTCATGTCACCATCTCATTATCTTCTGGGCTAGACAGGACTTGAACGGCTGAGGCAGATTTTTTTTTTTCTTCCACAAAAGCTATTGGGCATTTTTCTCCTCCAAGTGAGATAAAATGGCAAAAACCCAGTTCTCTTCCTTTTCAGGTTGCTTTTAATGCCTGAACATGTATTCCTTCTGTACTTTCTGGAAGTCCTACATTTGTTCTAATGCATGGAAATTCTGGCAGCCGCCTGGATCCTCCCTGGGCACCAGCAGCGAACTTTGCTCTTTCATTTCTCACCAGCGTGGTTTCGTGCCAGAACTGTGAACAGCCTTCCCTGAGATGTCAAAATGCCATCCTTCCTCTCAGACGAGCAAGCGTTTAAAATATCCTCCTTTGCTCAGCGATTCTAGGTGGTGCCACAGTGTGCTACTTTGCACCAAGTGTAATTAAGTTCAGCTGTGGATTTTGTTGAAGTGCTCACTGTGGTGTTGGAGGATTCATCTTTTAGGGCTGGTTATAGGTGAAGGCATTGTGGTGAATACGTCAGGGAGGCTAATGTGTGTCCCTTGCCTCTGGGAGTCCCGGAAAGGACTAATCGGTTTCACCTGCATGGAAATATGGAAGGTGTTTCTATCTAGCCTCCTGTTCACAGGGCAGCTGCTGAGGTTTGTGGGGTTTTATGTACACGCAGCCTTTTAGGACAGAATGGGGATTGTTCTCCTTGGCCAGGTTTGCGTGGGCTTTTGTTGCAAAGTGCAGCGTGTAAGCAAACACCGAATTGTTCGGAGTGGAACAATGTTAATGAGGTCACTTCTGCATCGTGGCATGATAGATAACGTGCAGAATAATCTACTGGTTTAGTAATTTGATTTGCTGGCTATTATGTTGTTGCATGGCCGTAATTCTCAATAAGAACTGCCTTCCATATCCTCCTTAATCTATAAATCTCCTCCACTCATTGCATTAGTGGTTTGAGTAGTTGCTGCTTTTTTTTCTTTCTGCTAGCATTCGCTGTTTCTTTCATACATCCTTCTCATAGCTTTTCCTTAATTTTTAATAATGTTCAGCTTCTTCACTTTCTCAAAACTTGCACAGCTCACTGTGTAACCTCTTCCTTGCGCTTTGCTTAGCAGAGTGTAAAAGCATGACCAGGGTGGCGTTCCGTGTACTGCAAGGGCTGTAGTTAGGGTCTGTCTGTTCTGGTTTGCATCACAGTGCTGCCTAGGAGCTCCAAGCACCATCATGTTGAGACACTGAGGAGCTTGGTCGCATCCTCCAAGACCTGAGAGCAGAATTTCAGTGCTCCAAAGTGAGCGTAGCTGTGGGTGAGGACGGCCCCGCAAGCAGTGTGGATGTGCCCCACTGTGCGTAGGCAGGCTGTTCGGGAGCTGTTTCTCTCACCCCAGTTGTGGGACTGTCCTAAGCAGGAGCGACGGCTGCAGCTGTTTGGCTATCGCTGCATCTTCCACTGAAGCACTCGAGTGTTGGCACCTGAGCAGATGAGACACGTGGCTGGGGGAAGTCATGCAGCTCTGCTACCACCATCTCCTCTTGGAAAACCATTCATTGCTGAGCACAAGTGGCTCAAAGCACTTCAATCGCGATGGCCAAAAACAAGTTCAGTTTCATGCTAGCATCTTCTCCCTTGTCTTTTTTTCCCCTTGTAACCTGGTCATCTAGTGAGAAATGTTGCCTCTGACAGGTGGAGACCCTGATGGTCTTTGGCACCTCTCAGCTATACTCTGAGTACCTAACTGTGCAAATTCTGCTCTCCTACAGCATAAACAGACCAACTTGCGTGCAAATGTAGCTTACGTGGTAGTACTTGGGACATCTGGAGTGTGTGTATATGAATGTGTTGGGTTGTGTCCTGTATAGCTTCACAAATGCTGGTGTGGTTGTGTGATTAGCTGGGCTGATCCAGGCTAGATGTTTTGTTTTCTCCAACTGTACTTGTTGCTTGGTTTTAACCCGAGGAGCTCCTCAGCTCAACTCTGGTAGAGCCAGCATGAGAAAAGTGCCAGAGGGGCAGGAACAAGCGGGAGACGAGCTGGACTGGCTTCCTTCACCTGTAGATGCAGCTCAGTGTGGTTTTGCTACTTTAGCTTTGTGTACTCAGTAGGACACTACAGAAATCATCTTTTTTATATTCTGCATGAGATGAATGTTGTTTTGGAAAGTGGCCATATTCTGCTGATGTAAGAGTGATACTGGTGTTATTAAAAAAAAAAAATATAACTTCCCCGAAGATTTCCCTGTACAGTGCTGCTCTTTGATATACTCGACAGAAGCCTTACACCTGAAAAGGAAGCCCCACATGGACTTCTGTAAGAAAAGCCTTCAGTGAGGTGTTACATGAAGAGGGAAAAAAGGAGCCTGACGGGAAGTGTGGAAATGCCCCAGGAGGAGCATTGTCTTTTTAGCTGACAGAGGCTTCTTTGAAGCACAATGGATTCTTGCTGCTAGTTTTCGGATACTTTTTGGACAACGTTTTACAACTTGCAGGTGTCTCGGATTGATAGCAGCGTGATACCAGCTCACTGTTAGGCTTTTTTGAGGTTTGATTGCTGCAGTGGACCAAACACTTGATGGTGAGGAAAGCCAGATGCCTTCCCCTGGGCAATTATGAACCATCACTGCTACCACTGTAACTCTGGAGAAGGTCATGAAATTACCCATCCCGTGTACCACTAGCAATGTATGATAGCAACAAAGGTGATATTTGTTGCTTTTTTTGGTCTGTCTAGCTGCTCTGAGTTTGGAATTATTTGGAGACTTAACTTTGAAGAGGACCTTGATGATCAAAGGGAAAAAGTAAACCGCGTATTTCACCTGATGTGCAGTCTCTTACTGCCATGGGAACCCTTCTAATTTCCTAAGATTTTCAAGGGGTGCTGTGCTTAACAAGCCTGTGACTAAGCCTGCCTTGCTTTCCCTGCTGACCGTGCTCTGTGCCCTGTCCACAGGAGTGCCCGAAATGCCACGTCACCATCGAGAAGGATGGGGGCTGCAACCACATGGTCTGTCGGAACCAGAACTGCAAAGCCGAGTTCTGCTGGGTGTGTCTGGGCCCCTGGGAGCCCCACGGATCTGCCTGGTGAGTTCAGAAGCGTGCCTGGCGGGAAGGCGAGGCAGCCACGAGAGAAACTGCATCGAGTTTTGAATTGAACTCTGTGGAATCGGTGTCCCCGTTACAGGTACAACTGCAATCGTTACAACGAGGATGATGCAAAGGCAGCAAGGGATGCACAGGAGGTGAGTCCATAACCTTTGGTGGTGAGGGAGATCACCAGCTCTGTGGCGTGCTTTTAGGCTTTCTGTAAACCTGTAAACCAGCCGTGAGGAATTTCCTGGATTTGGGCACGAATCCAAAAGACAGTTATGTTCACCAGCAGCTTTGGATTCTTGCCTTGCGCTGGGTGGGGAGAAGGTTCAAAATCACTTTAGTGCAGCGAAGAGAACATGTTAACTCAGTTGTTATCTGTCATGCTGCCTTGCCTGTTTTATAGCAGCTCTTGCATGAAGTCGTCATAATGCTGTGGGTCTGAGACAGCAATCCTAACGCCCTTTGGAAAATGCTCTTCACTGCAAAGTTCTTAATGCTAATCCTGAGGTGTTTAAACACAGCAGACCTTTTGAATGTAAATAGAGTAGACTTCAGTTGTTCCAATACCTACACTTGGAGGCCTGACAGAAGTAGAAATTGGGAGTGAAGCTGCAGCTACCTTGAACTGCTTTGTGAATATGGCTAGCAGAGCCGAAACCTCTTTTAATGGGGAGGGATTGCATGCTGTGTGCTGCAGCTTGCAGAAATCCATTTCCTGCATCTCTGTCAAAGTACCGTTACAGCCAAGAACCAAAGTATTTCCTGCAGCCCCTCCTCCTGCAGATAGGGATGACTTTGGCTGGCGTGTGCTACCTTTGTACATCCACTCTGCAAGTTTAACCATGCCCATGTTGTCCTTGTTTTCAGCTGATCTGTCAGTGAGAAGAAAATAAGATTAATGGCTGTGTATTGAGTCATCTTGGTTCTCTTGTACTACTTAGCACATCGCGTCTTTCCCCTGCTCTGTAATCGGCATGCCTAGGCAACCTAAGGTTGCCCTCTTAACACAAGCACAATAATTGTTTAATTAGAATTCCTTATTAGCCAAAAAAGGAAAATCTGCTTCTGGCTGTTTGTCGTGACACTGGAAGCATTTAAGTCCTTGTAACTTGAGAGGGGAGGCTGAAATAAAAAAAAAAAAAAGGCTTCAGCAATGTGATTCCAATTACTTTCAAGGTTGGGAGTGAGGATGCTGCAGCTGTGCTAGGAAGTCCCCTGCATGACAGGGAGCTGCAGTGGGTCTGGCCTCTCCTCTGTGCACAATGTCAGGGTTAACAGTGCCGTGCAAACTGGCGCCATCTGAATCTGGCCAACGTGTGAGGAGAGGAAACACCTTTGGAAAGGAAGCTCGTTCTCAGGGTCAGGAAGAGCCTTGTGAAGGGCTTACTTCTCTTGCAGCCATTACTTTGTTTTAACTATTTGTTCTCTTTTTCCCTAATGGGAATTAACACAGCGATCCAGAGCAGCCCTGCAGAGGTACCTATTCTACTGCAACCGCTATATGAACCACATGCAGAGCCTGCGCTTTGAGCACAAGCTCTATGCTCAGGTGAAGCAGAAAATGGAGGAGATGCAGCAGCACAACATGTCGTGGATCGAGGTGCAGTTCCTGAAGAAAGCAGTCGACGTCCTCTGCCAGTGTCGTGCCACACTCATGTACACTTACGTCTTTGCCTTCTACCTCAAAAAGAATAATCAGTCCATTATCTTTGAGGTAGGAGAAAACATGGTTGTCAGGAGTTCAGATCACAAAGATAAGTGGCGTAGGGATGTAATGCTTGGAGAAGCTGTTGTCCCCAGTTGTACAGAAGTGAGTCTTTCTGAATATTGTTGTCTATAAGGTAGAGGCCCTACTAGGCATTTTGTAGATCCTCTGCTGGGGGATGAAATATTGCTACTTGTTGCTGCAGTCGGAAACAACAAAAAAAGGGATTGAGGTTCTGGCTTGAACTGGCAAAAGAATGTATTAAAGTTTAACGCTGGTGTTTTGCCTTTCCCTGGTGCTGACTTTTTTCCAAGGGCACTACCATTAAAATTGCTCTTGACAATCTACACAGTCTGTTTCACCCGTGAAGCTGTATTAGCTATTTAAGGTTTACAGCAATCCTTCACTGGTCTATGTACAGAATTTAAGCATAAGGTTTCTGGGCTGTGTGGTCAGGGTGCACAGAACTACTGAACAGTAGTCAAAGCTGTGTGTACCAGGAGTCAGTAGAGCTGTGCCAGTGCTGGGGGGGGGAAATAGACTTAGGGGCATAATGGGAGACCATTTGGCTTGTACCGTGCTGTAGTAGTAAGGAAAAGATTCCTTAGGCTTGCCAGAATATTGCAGATCGAGGAAGGAATAGGGCTTGCTGGTAGGTGTAACAGTTCTCTTCTGATCAAATGAAATTTCTACTTTTTCAGTCACGGTGCTCAGAGCAGGTTACTGGAGTGTTACATGGCTTATATCTTGCCCTGTTTTTTTTTTTTTATTTTGGTTGGATTGACAGAAAAAAAATCTTTCCTTCCACCTAAAAATACATATTTTTTTGTCTTTGCAGAATAACCAAGCAGACTTAGAGAATGCTACAGAGGTGCTTTCTGGGTACCTTGAGCGAGATATCTCCCAAGATTCGCTGCAAGACATAAAGCAGAAAGTACAGGATAAGTACAGGTTTGTTTCTGAATAATCCTCGTATCTCAAAGCTGCTCTAGCACCTGTAATGCCATCCCCTGTGGTAGGTAGCGGCATGTGTATTTGCCAAGTTACTGTTTTCTCCAGAGTCATGTCCCTGGGAAGTTGTTTGCTGTTGGCCCTCTGCCATACATTGTGATCATCAGCCTGTCCCTGGGCATCTCAGAACAGCAGTGTCCTGTGCCAGAGCCTGAAATTGCTGGCGGTGAAGCCCTCACGCAGATGCTGGCAGTGTGTTTTTATGTCCCTGCTGGGACCAGCCCTTGGGGGAGGTGGCTCCTAGCTCTTCCTTGCATCTGCTCTGCTGAGCAGTAGCTAGAAGGTTCAAGCCCAGAACAGAAAAATCTTGTGACCAAAAGCAAAGGCTCTTCATGCACTGCACAGAAGGAGCACTGGGGAGTGGCCAGGACCTGCCAAAGAAGAACAAGGAGTGACTTTGTTGTTCCCAACCAACGACTTTGGCCTAGGTTGCGTTGCCATAAGAAAGCAGACGGCTGTTTTCATTGTCTTGCTTGCACAGTGTGTCCCCTGAGCAAAAAGTGGGTGCACAAAAGCTGTACTGAAGAAGGAGAGAGTAACCTGCTCAACCCTGAAAGAGAGCAGAAGTGGGGCCCAGGTGACAGAAATGCCAGTGCTTTTTACGGTCCCTGGGGAATCGCTTCTGCACAGTGGAAAAGTACAAAGCTGTAAATGTGGATGAGTCACAGGATTATGGCTTGCATTTTTTTTGAGGCATTTTGCCAGAGTCGCTAAACTTGTGATGTCTAGGTTGGGGGCAAAAAAAAAATATGCCCAAGTAGGGTAAGCTTTAGTGATTAAGGGATGCTGGGGAGTGGAAGAAGCAGCCATTAACTCGCAGTGGGCCTGTGGCCAATTCTGCCAAAGGGTCTGGCAGCAGGGCTGGGACTGGACAAGGCTTTCAGACCTTCTCTTCGGTTAAGTTCTTTTAAGTTAGCCTTTAAAATGGCTGCTAAGTTGGTATCTCAACTCAAGCAGCTGTTTGCTTTGGTTCTGTGAAACTGGATGCTCTTCTAGAGATGGTTACAGCTATCCAGAAGAAATTAAAAATTGTATAGCTTGAATTGCCTGACAACATATATCCTAAGTCTGCCTTCAAGTTTCTGGGAAAACAGTATGCATCTGTCAAGCCTGTGCAGGTCCCTAATTAACTAGTTCAGTCATGTCTTAATCATGTCCTGCGCAGTGCTCTTTGTGTACTGGTTACAGTGATGCAAGATTGAGACCAAGGATGTTATCAAGGTGGTCAGATGGGGTTTAAAGAACTGGGAAGCTGATTTCCTAGCTTGCAAAGGTATTTCTAGAAAACAGAATTGACCCTCTCATCAACAACAAAATAACTGAAGTTGGGAAAGCAGTAACTGTGCATGTTCATTATTGCATGCTTTGTAAAAATCAGTGGGACTTTGTGTACGAAGACTTGTGTTGCAACAGCTGATGGCAAGGAGAAGAGCCAGAACAGTTTTATTCAGATAAATCTGTTGATCTGATCTGATACTGAATGCTAACAGTATTAGGGCATTAAACATGTCTGAGTCGAGGCTGCTATGATGTATTTCTTGCACTCCTGCCTGTGTGTTGGCATGTGCTATGCTTGGATAGCTTTCTGTTAGGGTCTCCTGCACTGTGCTGGGGGGCTCCTCCTATGCCTCTGCTGTGCAGCTCCTTTTAGTGAGCAGAGGGACATGCTCCACTGGAAGGGGATTAATCCAGAATTGCCTGCTGCTTATTTATAATTTGCTTTTGGAACCTGAATACTTTAAACATTTCTCTGCTTTTATCTTTTTAGTTGGCTAACGCACCTGAAATGAACATGGCATCTTTTGATATGTTCCTATGATATCCCTTTTCCTCACTATCATTGATCCTGGTAGGACTGTACCTAACTCTGGGATCAGCTTTATTTGCAGCTTTGTCAGTTTTAAGTGTGTAGGTGGGAAGATGTTGCAGGGCATAGCGCCCCTCTGAGGCTCAGTAGCTGTGGGGTGAGACCTCTGCCCTCCGTCCAGGCCAGTGCCCTTTTTGTAGCCACCTCTCAATGCTCTACCACTTCCATCTGTACAGGGATTTTGGAGGGGAATAAAACAGGGTCAGCATTCCGGGGTTTTGCCCAGCTAGCTCCTGGAATTGTCTATATACAGCTCAGTGAGCAGGCATCAGTGCACCTTTGAGGAGAGCTCCCTCCTGTTCTAGATGTCACCACTAACCTGTGCTCTGGCTTCTGCAAATTGCAGCCACCCCTTCTTCATTTTTCAGTTATCAACGCAGATTTCTCAGCTATAGGGGCTTTGGGGATACTTTTGCACAGGAAACTATACATTTGCATGGTTTTCCAGCCAGGGACCTGAAGTGAGTGACTGGCATAGCTGAAGTCTTAATTAGTGCTGTTAACTAACTGGCTACGAATACAAAGCCCTTCTCAGGAGATCTCCCCTTTGGAAGCAAGGCTTAATGTAGGTTTGCATTACTCAATGCTTGGGACAAGCAGTGCCTCCTAACCTGTCTTTTCTGTGCTGTCCCCCTTTGCTGCAGATACTGCGAGAGTCGACGAAGGGTTTTGTTGCAGCATGTGCATGAAGGCTACGAGAAGGACCTGTGGGAGTACATTGAGGACTGAGACTGGCCCCGCATAAAACGAACTCTGAAACCTTTACCATCTAGAGTGCTCATGCGATAAAAATAAAAACACACACAAGGCACTACGCCTGTTACACCGCTGGTCTGTAGTACCGGGATTCTGTTTTGTTAACAGAAAATTTAAGTAAATTATATTGTAATAAAAAAGGTAGATAAACCATTGTACAACAGTATTCTAGGCGGCCAATAAGAGTGTGACAGACGCACTAAAAAAAAAAAACCCTCCAACTTTAACTTGTAACGTAGCTTCATTCTCCAAGCCGACTCCTTTTTCTTTTCTATCTTTCTTTTCCTGTGTGTAGTACAGATGAAATTTAAACCAATTTCTTGACACTGCTTTTCATGTCCAAACCAGCCATTTTGATGTACTTTGGTAGGGGGGGATGTCTCTCCCGCCCCCCTCCTCCTCTCTGCCACCCAAGTACACGGATGAATGTCGATTTGGCTCCTTGTAAAGGTGATTCTTGGGGAGGGGAGGAGGGGGGTACACAGCAAGGAAAAAAAATTTGTATATGACTTTTAAAACAAAAAGAGGACAACACAGTATTTTTCAAAGTTGTATATAGCGCATATGCATGGACAAAGAGCAAGCGTGGCACGTGTTTGCATAATGTTTAATTACAAAAAAAATATTTATTCTTTAAAAATCTTCAAGATTATGTCTATTTGCTGTGCATTTTCTTTCAGTTTGATTATTTTTGTTTTGTTCTGTTTTCCCTGCGATGGGGTGGGGGAAGCGTGTGCTGGTGTAGTGACTTTTTTTGAAGGCTTTTACCAGAGAAGTTGGGTTTCTCCTCTTCCTGCAGTTCCTTTACATCCGTGGCCTCTGTGGTTTTGTGTGTACCTATTGCTGGCGACGGACCCGTCCCCTCACGCTCAGCTCCTGCCACTCGGTAACCCGGTGTGCACCGCATTAGTGACGAATGTACATTGTGGTTCAGGATGCTTTGCCTTTTTTTTCTTTATTTTTTTTCTCTCCCCACATTGGTACTGCTTGACCTGCCCAAATCAGACTCAGCTGTTCCCATCCACGCACGCAGGACACGCGCTCTGAACCTGGAGGAAGTGTGTGTATGTGTGTGGTTAGAGTTTTTTTTTATTTTCCTTAGTTCTGAGGCAGGAAAAGGAGGGGTATTTTGCACCACTTCTCAAAAGATTCTTCCAAGATTTTGGCTGTGGATCTCCTCTCCCTCCCCCTTTCATCTGTCAAATGGAGCATTCCTTGCTGTTAAGTTTCACTTACATTATAACGAGTCGTAACATTGAAAAGGAAAGATGATGGAATTGTCTTTGTGTTTGTTTTGGGCTCGATTACTGGGCATAATGTCCTGGCAAATATTTAACACTCCATCTAGTGCAGTAGAAATTGAAATCAGTGGGGGTATTTTTCAATTAAAAGGGGAAAGAACTAATGAGTTAGCTACTGAGTCCATTTTTATGATTTCTGTAACAAGAGCTATGTTAAAGTAAACAATTGGTGGTGGTTTTATTAAATTTACTCCTGTATAGGAATTCCTCCTGTGGTATTTTTCGCCAGGCTAGTGTCCTCGGAGCTTCTTCCCACTCTGCCAGCCTCGAGGGGGAAAAATGGCAAAGGGGCAGCTCCCAGGCAGGGCGGTGATGTGAAATGCAGTTCTCAGCTGGCACCCCACTCACTATTTTATTTATTCCCTGTGGATGGCAATACGTACCTGTCAAAGGTTTCCTGCTGCGATTCGAGGGCTGGCGGGTGAGGGGTGGGATGATGCAGATCTGTCCGTGCCTACTACCCTGGCAGTGGCTACTTCGGCTTCAACTATTCGAAATACGTATTAAAATGCCTCTGTAAAATGCCTGCTCGTGGAGCAGTGTGGTTTCAGTGGGGCTGGGCCTTTACCCTTGGTTTTTATTCAGCATTTCCCAAAACGTGTGCCCAAGCCACAGGGCTTCTGCTCCTCAGGGGAAACCTCTGGTGTTGTTTGATCGTAATCACGATTACGAATCAGTCACGTCTTCTAAATCCTTTTTAAAGCGGGGGGCGGGCAGGGTGACGCGTCTGTAACAAACAGGGACCCTTTTCTGTGGGGGCTCTGGCGCTTATGGGCGTGAAGCTCCGGGCACGAGCCGGGCTCCCCTCAGGAGCCGCGGACTCCCCTCAGACCCCGGGCGCGGGCCGGCTCCATCCCCGCCGCCTTCCCGTCGGCCGCCGCGCGGCGCCGCCGCCATGGCGGGCCCGGCGCCGGAACTGGGCCGCGCGGTAACCCCGGCAACGGCGCCGTCCGCCCGCCGCCGCCATGGCGGAGCCGCAGGGCCGGCCGGTGAGGGGCCGCCGGGAGGGCGCGGGGCCGAGGGGCGGGTGGGGGAGCGGCCCGGGCTTAAAAACCCGCTCAATTTAAGGGGGTGGGGGCTGGAAGGACGCCTCGGGGCGCTTCTTGAGGCGATTTTAAGGGTTTTTAGGCGTTCCGTGTGGGAAACGTCTGGGGGATTGGCTTATTTCTCGCTCCCAGGAGGGTGGGGAGGTATTAGAAGGGCAGGAGGAAGGAGAGAACGAGGTGATTTGTGGAGCCCGCCGGTGCCAACCCAGCCGCGCAGGGGCTGGCCAAACGAGGAGTGTTTGGGGTGGTGGGAGGCGAAGAATTGGAGAAGCCGCTGAGCGACAGTTGGGGGTGATGTGTAGGTAAAAAAAACACTGAAAATATATCAAAAAAGAAGTTCTCTGCACTCATTACTGCTGCTTGGAAAGAAGATCTTGGAGTTAGGTAGTTTTGCAAAAGGATCGACACTGCACTTCTCATTAACAACCAGAAAAGTGACTAAACATTAAAAATTAAGAAACAAAGCTGGTAGGAGCCAGAAAACTAGACCTAAAAATGTTCCCAAAGCACTGAAAGGAACAAGTAGGTAGGCTGAAACTCCACCGTAAAAAAAAAAATAAATTGTTTAGGTGGGACAAGTCTATAAAATCCTATAAGAAGAGGAACGAGGACTGTCTGAGGACTGTTCCCTGTGAGACCTGGAAGGCAAAAATGAAAATATTTCCCCTGGGTGATCCTGTGTAACTTCTGCGAGTGCTCAATTTTGATGCAAAGTAAGAAAAAATCCCCAATGGGTTTGTTTTCCACAAGCTGCCTGCTTGGCCGCGAGCTGTGGGCAGTGTCTGTTGGGTGAGGTTTGCTGCCCTGCGTGGCATGGCGTCGCTGCACTCCCAGAGCGATTAGGGCAGGAGTCTGCCCTAGGTGTGCCTTTGGTTGTGCCCCTGTGTTCTGGAGCATGCACTTCTCTTCCCTAAAAGACTGCATCTTCATGAAGAGTAATTCAACTTCTTCTCAAGAGAACATCAAGGATTGGTTAGCAGCCTGCAAGTGTGCGGAGAACGCACCTGCTGGGAAGAAGGCACTTGACTCTCTCTCCTCTTTCTCTGGGTGACTTCCACGTTGTCATTTTCTCGACCAAGAAAAGGCAGAATGTTGAGTGTTTAATTAGGTCACCTTGGCCCTAAATAAATCCTTTAAAGATGACCCCAAAACGCTTTAAGAAGCACTGTGAAACTTACCTTTCTCTGGAGTGAGCTCCTCTCAGGTGTGGTCTGAGCCTTAACAGCCTTGTGCCTCTCATGTAGGTCAGTACAGAGGCTGTCTATGATTTTCCTTCACTTCTCAGAAACCACTTTGTTCTGATTAATTTTATAAACGTTTATAACACACTATTAACATTTTGTCCTGTGATCTCTAAGTAGCATCTTAAATGCTTGATTTTTTTTTTAATGTGAACATGTACAACATGGATTGCTTTCTGGAATCCTAATCAATAGCAGTGAACCTACAAAAAATGAACGATCTGTAAAGCAAACAGGTTTATTTAATCTACATGGTGAGTGGAAATCTCAAACGAGCTATGGATACGGAAGATTAGTGCTTGGCAGGGCAGAGTTTGTCTAGCAGCAGTGATGCTATTTTTGTGCACTCTTTTGGGGTTTGCCGGTTGTCCTTTCTGATTATTTTGTGGAATGTGCCTTCAGGAAACCTTGCCTGGTGTATTTAATACTTCTCTTTTCTGTCTTTTCAGGTTTCTACATTGCCAGTGGCTAGACAACCTCCAAAACCCCATCCTAAGAAAGGTTTGTTTTAAGATACGATTGTGTTTCTTGGCAGATTGATTTTAAGATTTCTTCATAGTGTGTGCAGCTGTCTAGTAAGAAAGAAATGTCTGCTGGGAAAAGACAAGGTTTTCTAGACTGCAAGCTGCTGAGTACAAGTACTTTTTTTGTAGGGTCTATGTCAGCACTAGCTCTGTGCTTTTGCTGGCTAACTGATTGTACCTACAGGCTGCATCTTATAATCTAACAGACTTTATTTTAGTGGTTACATACTTCTTGGCTTGCTAATGAGTTGATGTTCATCTACCTTCTTAAATAATATGACTGTTTTTCTCCTTTTTGGTTGTGTGTATACTTGCATTCTTCAGAATAATGTTTTGCTTTAAAAATGGGAAACTAACATCATGTCTCGTTGATTTTTTCACATTACATTTTCCAAGTTTTGAAGTAAAAGCATGTGCAACTGGGATCAAACCAGTCAGGTTGTAACTGGTTTTAACTATAGGTTTATTTCTTTTTTCTTTGTTATATACCAAAAATGGGCGTTAAGTCTCTGAGTTGTTCTGAAATCTTGGTTGAATCTGAACTGGATCAGTAGCATTTTGAGTTATTGATTCGAAATATTTGACTAAATCCTGATATTTTGGAAAGGGTCTCATAAAGCCTGCAGCGCAGCTTGGTGGTGCAGCCGCTCCTTCCCCCTCTTCCCTCACTCTTGTGGTGTGACTTGCCCCAGTGCCCTCTGTGAGTGTTTCCTTCTCTGCAGTTCTCAGCTGTGCCCACGTTCCCTGTATGGATCTGTTCATTGTAGAGACCTTGTACCTGTGAGGTTTGGGTTCTCTGCATTTCCCTTACTCAAGCACCCCCAGGGCCCCATCAGCTCAGGTTATGATGAGGAGTGAACTCTGCGGTGTTGCCAGAACCCCGACATACTGACAGTGCAAGTCAGAAGCAGTCCGCCTTTTCCCTTGCTGTTTAGTTCAGGGACGCTCAGGTAGGGAACACTGCAGTTTGGCCTTTTTCTACCCTGAATGTGTGGTGTTCCTGTCAGAGCATGCTTTGGGAGGAAATCTTCCATGTTTCTGTATCCCTCGTGATGGAGAGTGCCCCGGTGATAATGCTGGCATTAAAAAGGAGCTTGTTTGGCAACTGGGCATTGTGTTTTCTGCCTAAAGGTGAAGTTCTTTGTCTTGCATGTAGGCACAGTGCTATAACTGGCCCTGGGAAGCTGGAAAAGCCTCTTTGCCTTTTTTTTGGGGGGAGGCCAGGCTAACCTCACCTAGCCCTGTATACACCTACTGTTGTTGGCTTGCATGAGTGTGAGCCTCTGGTACGTTGCCTGGAGCTAAAAAGAGATTGCTACTGCTGCGGGCCCGTATGCAAGTAAAAATAAATCTAAAACTTTTATCTCCACCAGCAACTCTTTTGGGGCAGGGATGGCTGTCACTTCACAACAATTAGTATGGCTTCCATGGAGGCACTGGTTGGTTGCTCTCCATCCAGTTCTATAAAGATTGTGACTGATCCCCTTATCCGCAGTAACCCCACCTTGTTCTGCCTTCTCATGCAAGCCACGTCTACGATATTTGCCCTGACCCTGGGAGGCTGCGTCTTCTGCCTGTTTTTTCAGGACAGCATCCCCTTCAGCTCTCTAAGACAGCTGCAAAGGGATCAGGCTGATGGTGTTTGCCGAGAGATGGACGATCACTCCGCTGCTCTTTCCTGGAGGGCTGAGGTCTATTAAATCAACTCTGCATAATTCATGAGTGAACGGAATAGCTGAGCAAGAAAGATGGGGCCATCAACCTTACGAACAAGCTGCAGAGGTGTACTGGGTAGAAGCTGCCATGCCTCTGTCAGCTTGCTTGTTAAACTGTCAGTCGAGAGCCTTCCTGCTTTTAAGTGTGAGCAATTTAATATTGACTGTTTGGGAGAGCGAACGGAGGCAGTTGTGACTTTCTTAATGGGACCGTTTTTGCGGATCCTGCCTGCCGTTTGATCAAGCGCTGCTTGCTTGCGGCTGCCGAGGAGGAGTTTTCTTTCCCACTCAGCAGTTTGCATTGACAGCCTCAAAAGCAAGCCGGGTGCTTCTTTAAAAAGGGCCACCAACGCTCCTTTGGGTTTTCAGGCTGCACGGAAGAATTGGTCTGCATCCGTCACCACCCAATATTCCTTCTGCCTCCTTGATTTGGCATGGGTGTTTGCACAGCTGCCTGCCAGAGGGGGAAATTGTAAATGAAATCCAACTGTTGGTGCCCCTGGGTCTCGCTTGTACGACTCTTGAGTCAAAATGAGCTATCATGAAGACACAAATTCTAGCCTGTGACTTGTGTAATTATGTCTGTGTCTCAAGGTAAATTGGGGCACCTCCAGGACCTGGCTCACCACAGGTAGTTCTTAAATACTTTGGAAGCCTTTGCCATTTAATATTTGACTCTCTTGCCTTCAGTACAGTGGGTAAAAGCTGATTTAAGCTGCCTGTTAATCTCTAGGAATGAGGGCAGCTGCAAGATTTGTTATAGGGAGTGATATAACTGTCCTGTGTGAATATGGTGCTGGAGATATGTAAGAGAGGAGTGGAAAAAATGAAAGTGATGTTGTGTATTCTTCTGGGGACTTTGGCAGGGAAGAGTAGCATCTCTTACCTGTGACAGATTTTTTTAAACAGGATTTTTTCTAGAATTTCTTAATGAAGTCTCTGTCCCTATGTAGTTTGGCTGAGGAGAGTTGTGGTAAACCTTAAGGAGCCAGGCAAATCTGCATCAGGTGTGTTTGTATAGAAGAACACTGCTAAAGTTATCTTAAACTGACATTTTTAAGCACCGAACGGTAACTTTCTATTGCAGCAATCTGCCTTTGTTATCTGCATTGTATTTTCAGGTGGGAGGTGAGAAAAGTCTTAGAATTAGTGCAAGCAGGTCGAAGAGATACGAGACTGTGTGATACAGTAGCTTAGGCTCTTCTCGTACAGGTGGTTTGGTGTGGATAAAATTTGTGCCTGAACAGAGCGTGTACTATAATAACTAAATAATGTCGTTGCACGCAGATGTAGTAGACTATGACCAAGTCATCGCTGAATTCTAACTTAAGTCATCGCAGTGGCTGGGTTCAGCTTGCCCGTGTTTGTCCTGGGTAGATATAAGGCATTAAATGGATGGTTCAGAAAATGTCATCTCAGATTTGCAAAAAGTAATTTGAATGAGAAGCTACAAATGTGAATTTGTTGCTCAGCCGGAAGGAACGCTGCGTTTTCAGTCTGAATTGTGCAGAAGAGAACACGTCGAGTGGTGTCGAACCGCACGGCTGGAGAGCCCAGTGACTTCCCCTCGCTGCTGCCTGGTTCTCCTCACAGGGATGCTCGACTGATCCTGTCCTGGGAGACGACTTAAAATGGAAACTTCGAACCAGTGTTTTTCACCCTGGCTGTTAAACAAGGATAACTGTGAGATAAGAGGCAGAAATTGCTCTTGAATTAGCAGCTGTCGGGGCCGATGAGTCAGTCACGTGGCTGTGAAAGCCCGAGGGGTTTGGAGTGAAGAGAGCCCATCCTGCAGACAGGTCAGCCCAAAGGGAGAGCAGTGAGCATCCAACAAGCGTGTAGAGGGTCTGCAGCAGGCTGTGGCGGTGCTGGGGAAAGGCACTGCAGCAATCGGGGTCAAAACCTCTGAACCTAGCAATCTAAATTAAAGGGGGTGACGGAAGGCAAGCCCCTCCGAGTATCTTGTAGCTGCACTTGCTGACAACCATTATTCAGTAACTGACACGTTAGTAGCTAAAACCGTTCATTATTTTGTCCTTTACCCCCTGTGGGGAGAGCTGCACTGAAAATCAATTCCCTTTGTTGCTACATCAAGATCCATAACTCTCCCTGTGTTGATATTTTCTTCCCAAGCAATTGGTGGTGGAATAAAGGAAGCTCTGTTCCTTGAAGCAATGTAGAGTTAATATCTGCCTGCTGAGATGGGGTTTTAATCTCCCTGCTGCATTTTAAATTAATCAGATATTTCCCAAAATGCTGTACCGGTTTTTGAACTCGACTGTCTCCTGGCTCTCCACTCTTTTTGCCACGCAGGCCAGTCAAGTCATTTTATGGTAACTGATAGTGCCGCAGCAGAGAAAGTCAACAATACAAGCTGGGAATAGAGCTTTTATGGTATGGAACTTGAATTTATTTCCCTTTGTCATGAAAAATATTATTTAGAAAGCAAGTTCTGGGCTCTCGTGTTAGTCTAATAACAGTTCAGAGGTTAATGGATTTGCATTTGGATTTCTACACAAATATTAGACCCCAGCTTTTGCTGAGATACAGTGATGGATTTTTAATAACAGGATAGAATCCTAAAAAAACCCTAACATATTAGATACACTGTAGCAAAGTAAAGTGGAGTACACTTGAGTTGCTGGAAAAACGTGGGCCAGAAGCCCTTAAGACTGTGAAGAAGGCGATTCTGAATTGTTACCAACCCCGCTACATGTACCCAAGGACAGGGTAGGTTGATAATATTCAAAGAGAAAATCTCCCACTTGAGAATTGCAAAAGGATTAGCAAGGATTAAGTGTCCTCCCCAGTCCGGGGCATTAGGATATTTTTTGGATCCATTGTAGGTAAGATTTTTCTAATGTTTATAGCAAAGGAATTCTGCTTTGGATTAGCTGTGACCTTTGGCAAAGTGCTTCAGCTTTGTTTTTTAACATTTATCAAAGAGAAGATTGGTCTAACATTCAGTGACAGCGTTTGGATGCTGCAGGTTTTCAGTTAACAAAACATTTGGAGACATTAAGTGAAAAATATTATATAAAAGTAATATACTGCAGACTACTACTTGACCTGTTTGAGTGCTGCTAAAGATAGTACTGAAGGGTGCAGGCAAGATGTATGAGCGTACCAGAAGGGAGAAATTTTGTGTTCCCTGTTCAGCTCTGCCCGCAGGGTGATTTAACACACTCATCGCTTCACATCAGAGCACTTCTGTAAAATCAGCCAGGTGTCTGGCTGTTTTCTGGCTGCTTCAAGGCTTGTGAGTCTTCATCTGATTTCTTTTTTTTTAATGTGGTTTCCACTTCTGTCTGGTATAATTACAGCTGAACTAGCCAAAATGGCTTGTAAGGCCAATGTGGGCCACCAAAGGGGAGGAAACAAAGTTCCCTCGGGTTTTATAGCACTCTCCTTTCCAGGGACAAAGTAAGGTACTGACCCAAACAGTCAATGAGACAGGTTTAGCAGTGGTAAACACACAAGTGCTCAGTGTCGCTTTGTACGTAATAGCGAAGTTTGGTGTAGACTTGGCTATTACAGCCAAACTAGATAACAGAAGTGGGGAAGCATATAATGTGAGCAGATGTTTTAAAGCAGTGGCTTTGTCCTGTTCTTAAACTCTGCGGTAAGGAGGGTGTTCTTCTTTGTGGCTCAAAGCTTCTCAAAACTCTTTTACCACACAGAAACCTGGGTTTTGGATAGATGACAAAGTCCCAGTATTTTGCATCTTACCGGAGTAGTTTCTTTTGCTTAATTGAATTTTGAAACATTCTCAAGTGCTGGGTATTATTCTTGTCTAGCTATTCTTGTCCCTGTCAATATTTAGCTCAAATACTGATCGTGCTGTCCTTTTCACGTAGGTCCTCATTCTTGAAGACAAGGATGTCGTCATTGGGCTCTAATAAAAAAACAGTTGCTGGTGCCAATTTGATGGGCAGTAAACTCACTTTATCTGGTACTGACTGTAGTTAGGAAGTGCTGGTGACGATCTCAAAATGTGACTGTTGCATTATAAATAACTTCCAGCTTATACAGAAAAAGATAGGCGTCTTTTATGCTGTGTCCTCCAAATGCATCTCACTTTCTCTCTAGGCGGCTCATGCAGATGAACCGATGGGCATCCCTCCTGCTCCTGCAAGTATTTTAATGGCTCGAGCGCTCTGAGGAGCAGGAACTTTATAGTGCCCTGGTGAGTTGGTTCTATGCGCTGCAGATCCGGTCATTTCTGAATTCCTGATAAATCAATATAAATCCATTCTTTGAGCCAGCTTCAAAGCTGCCTTTGAACTTGTAAGAGTGAAGCTGCCTGAGAAATCCAGATAAAAAACGACGCCCTTGAGTTAAATTAATTAGTACTTTTAAGTGTGTCAAAAAGAAAATATGTTAGTAGAAATGCTGGGGGGGGACTCAATGACACAAATGTGGTTCCTGGTTTCTGGACATACAAGTTTGGTTCCATTTGGCCATGTGCATGCCAGGTTTTGTAGCCCATTTGAACCTAAAAACTTGCTGAAAGAAAATGATTTCCAAATAATACAGATTGGTTGGTGATTGTTTTCTATGAAAAGATAGTATTTTCATCTCTGATACGCGGGTAGCACTGCCACACGTGTTTTGTGCAGAATCTGATGCAGATGTTTTTAGTTCTGTAGAGTGCTGTTAAAAAAGGTGAGTTACCATTTTGGGTTAATTAAATTGTGTAATACGCTTCATCCTCTTCGCCTCAAAGCAACAACCCCGCACCATAAAGAACTGGAAACATTTTAGTTTGAATGTGCTAGTACAGCTCTGCCCTCTTGTGTGTGTACATTAATATCTGTGATAACACGGGGACTCATTTTAGGTCAAGTGTGGTAGGTGTGTTGTTATGTCGAGGCTGGTGTCACCGTAAAATTTTAGTGCAGACTTTTACATCAGACGTTTTATGGTTTCAGTTCTGGTTTTACATCTTTTGGCAGCTGTCAGCCTAATTTCATTTCCCCCCTGTAAAAATAAAAATTCATATCTGCTTCTTAAACCTATTGCAAACTTAATTAGACAATGAAAAGTGCCAGAAAAGTGCTAACTCTTGTAGCAAGCAAGTATAATGTGAGTGCCTTTTGCTGATTTGATAACTAAGAAATGTCTAACCCTATATATATGGGGTGCAGGAGCCCTGCTTTAGGGGATCTAGCCGTACGATTGCAACATACTACTTTAGGATGACATTTAAGTTGGTGAATTTATTTTTTTGATCTTCCTTTAAAAGTTCTCGGTGCTGGCAGTTTCTTTTGTATTTTAAAGTATTCAGTTTAGTTTGTCTGGTGTACTGCTTACAAATGAAATGGCATCTCCTGCTGTGAAATTAATAAAATATATACTAAAATAGCAACAAACAAATTTAGGAAGGGCGGGATTAATCTTTCTTAACTTAGATGGCTCTGATATCCAGCTCCAGGTCAGAGCAGATCACCTGTGCTCGTGTTTAGTAAGTGGAAAGCCCCATCCAATGCCACCCTTCTGATCTCTCCCAGCCACCTATCTCAGGGTGAGATGAGTCTCTCCCCGAGGATGCGTATTCCTCTGCTTTACTGCAAAGACAGCCCAAGGCAAATAACTCAGCTGTCTTAATTTTCTGATGCCTAAGTTAAGGGAGGTGCATCCCACTCAAGAATGTCACAATTAACCTTGCCTGTGCAACATTAATCCAAGCCCCTGAGTCTTTCGTGACAAAATTACACGCTGGCTTTTGCCCAGCTCTCCAACATCACCCGTTGCACAGGGATGAGGGCACTCACCAAAAAGGGAACAGCTCAGTGGGAGTGTTAAGTCAAAAATATCTCCCTTATTTAGGGTATAGCCAGATGTCTTGTTTATCCCAGCACAGACAAATTCCCTGGTGCTGCAAGGTCATAGTCAAAAGTAGGTACTGATGCGGGGTTCCCTGATGCTCGAGGGCTTGCTTTGCCAGAGTTACAAACTGTGTGTACGCTAACACTGTGGTAGACAAGCATCGCTGCTGTGCATCGTGCTTGCTGGAGTCAGTGCTGGGAGGTACCAGGTCTCATGGGCAGCCAAAAATGAGGGATGGGCACGTGGTGGCTGCCTTGGGGAAGCTCTGGTAGGTGATTTATCCAGCATCAGAGTGAGGTTTCATGTCTCATATGCAGCATCTCAGTGTCTTAACAGAGAGACTCTTAGTTTCTTCCGGGTTCTGTCCCCTTTGCCCCATAAGGTTTAAGCTGTGTAACAGAAGTCCTGCAATTTAGTCACTGTATCGTTCATATTTTGCAGTAATTTCATTCAACACCCAACCTTGATTTATTTTTTTGTTCATCCTAATTAGGATGAGGCAGGGCACCTGGTGAAAATACCAGTGCTGTAGATGTGCTCATGTAACCGAAGACATGACACCCATGCAGTAGGGAAGAGCAAATCTTCGTTCTGGGACAGATGTCTGGTGTGGAAAACTTCATCCTGAGGCAGCACGTCAGGAAAAACTGCGGCATTCAGAAACAGGGTCTGGTAGCAGGAAGCGCTGGACCGTTTGCAAGACCAACTCTAAAATATCCTTCTTTTGCAAGGGATGAAACGAGGGTAGGTTTTAGCTATTACTCTTGGTTGAGTGGGAAGTTTCAGAGGCTGTCGGGACTGAATTGCCGTGCTATTCCTGCCTTAATTTTGTTTTGCTTTTAAATGGGAAAGCTTTTTCTTACAAAGGCCTTATAACAATTTTGGTTTCAGTTTCTATGCAAAACACCTCACACCGTAGACAGAAAAAGCCTAAGCATAAGTATTTAAGCCAAAAGAAGGATTAGTTTGGAAATCCTGAAAGCACTGATCGCTACCGCGCTCCTGGTACTGGAATTAATGAGAAGCTGGTTAGGAGGGTTATTTTGGGAACGTCTGCAGCCAGCATTACTTCTTTTGTGGGGGAAAATATCTTCCATCCCTCAGACCTCCTGTGCAGTTTTATTCTGGGGCGGCGTACTCTGGCAAACAAACACCCAAAGGGAGCTCCCTCTCCCCATTGCCTACCAGGGTATCGAGCGCAGGGCATCAAGCAGGGTGAAAGCATTGAAATGGGGAAGATAACAGCAGGGGAGCTCTGCCAGGGGCTTGAATCCTTGAATATCTCCAGCGTAGAGTTGAGAGCTGTTGTCGAATCAGCCTGTTTTTTTTCTAGATTAGCTTGTGTTTAAAAGCAAACATGGCAAAAGTTGTTTCAGACTTGTTTTTCTTCTGTTCAGCATGCGTGCTGCTGCTCAGCAGACAGCATCAATGCTCAAAATTGGCTTGTGCAGAGGAAACAGATGGTTGGTGTCTTTTTTGAGGCCAATAAACGAGAGTCTACTTTTTTAGTTTGCTTTTGAAGGTATGTGTGCGTTACTAAGCTTCAACCCAAGGCTGCTCGCTCTTTTAGGTCTGAATCAAATGCTTCGTGTCGTGGTGCTCAGGGTGATGTATTCGTGCTTAGGGAAATATAATTCCCCACCTCTTGTCGAAAGGAGTCAGGATTGCAGAGCAGTATCTCACCAGCCTCGTGCTGGTAGTGGAGGTTTCCCAGTAAGCAAACTGATTGTGCCACTGGGAGGTCTGGGGTGGTCGCAAGCATTGGTTCCTTTACTTCTGTAACCTTCTCACTTCACCTTTTGAAGGTTAAACTTGAGCAGCTCATGCTGTGGAGGCATTTATATTGAATAATTTGTGCAGGTATTTGTTTTGCAAATAAAAACATTTCATTTGGAGGAACTCAGACCTTAAATGTCTTAACTCAGGAAAACCACTGACTTTGAAGTCTGAGCTGGCTGCTCTTCAAGATTTATGCAATGTAAACTAGCAACAAAAATTGCCCCCACCTTTTTTTCCTAGTGTGTAAATCAACTTTGAGATACAATTTTCATCTCTTTATATAACTTTGGCTAATTTTCCTGCAGGGGGAGGTGTAGAGTCAGAAATGTTGCCTTTTTGTTTAAACCTGCTCTTGTTTTTCAGCCTTCTTCCAGTTCTCTCTGTGTCTCGTGAAGCTATTAATAAGTGATAGTAAGATCACAGCTATGAATTATGGCTTTCTTTCCAGCATCAGGATAGTACATGATGAGTTTTACTAACCCCAGCTGACTGTAAATAAGGAGGAACCATATGGGTTTATCGTTTGATTTAAAGGTGTTCCAGCAGCAATTTGCAAAAAGGAAAACAGAGAAGGGAATTAAACAGAGGGAATGGCTGCAGCCATGCGAGGAGACGGTTGCAAAATCCTCTCTTTTTTCTGTTGTTTACAGGTATTTTACACTTATAAACGTTTCTGCATTTTACAGGTATTTTTGTGTACACAAACACCTGTATTCTCACACATGTATGTATGCGTATATACACATGCAATGAGTGCAGTGTAGCATAAACAACCTCCCCTGGGTGGTGATTTTTTGAGCTATTTTTTATCAGTACCAAATTTTGAATACATTTTGTCTCCATTTATACTCTTTCCAAACTCCAGAGCTGGATCTGGGCGTAGGCAGGATGATGTTCCTGTACTAGTTTTCTTCCCAAGCTATAATGTGTTTATATTGCCACAATTTCAACAAAAGCCTTTGGGTGTCTGAGTAAGGAAGAGGATTTCTTGTTCTTGTGTCTGTGCACCAGCCTAGCTAGGGATTTGTAGGATGCTTCACTGCTGTCAAAGCAGTCTGTTGTTTTTAAATTTAAAAAGCTTGAGAGCTTAAAACGCTTTCTATCCATAATTTGTACCTTATTTTGGAAAACAAAGTTCCCTGGTACATTGTTCTATAGCAGCCATTTGAGTTTGTTCCTTATTATTTTAGTATTATTTTTATTCAGAAGATGCTCATTACCTCTATTTCATCAGCTTTACCTTATTTCCCCACGTTGGGAGCTTGTGAAGCTCAAGGCAAGAAGGAGAACTGCACAGCTGGTTTCATCCTCGCCTTTCCCTTCCTATCGGTGTCTAATTAAACACGGTTGTGGAAACACCGAGCTTCATTTCAGGCTGTAACTGCAGCCATGCCCAGCAGCAAACCTTCCCCAAACTCTGCAGGTGGGAACGATCACATCCCTGGCAATAATGCCAGGAAACGTCTAGAGGAGACTGAGTTGGGAATCACGGGATGCGGTGGATGTTGGCTTTGAAAGACTTAACCACACGTTGCATCTCAGGTTTGAAGAGCCTCCTCCAGCCGCAGGTGAAATGTTGTTATGCCGCCGTGAGTTTGATGCTAAGCTGATGACCAGAAGTACTTGCAACTGGGAAATGAATCCCAAATCAAAAAGATCAATCCAGCTTTTGTGTCTTCGAGAGAGCCGTGCCCTCTACAATGGCACAAGATAATGGCCTTGTGTCTTAGCTGCAGCAAAGCTCCCCTCTTTTTCTTTTTGAGCAAGATGCACTGTCCCAAATATTTTCTTTGGTGCAGCTCTGCTAATAGCAAAACACCACGGTAGTGAGAGACTTGAGTCATTCCATCCTTGTTCATTAATCTTGAAAATACCTGTGTGCTGGTGTGCTTTCTCAAGACTGCAGGGTTTTGTTTTACAGCATCCAGTTTTTAAGTGGGATGTAACTAGGACGGGTGACGGGCTGGCTGGTGGCTGCGCCTGTGCGGTTACGGTGAAGTCGGCTTTGTCTGGCTGTGCCTGCAGCACAAGTAGTCTCTGGGTACCTTCTTTGTGAGGACAGCTAGTGCTTTAGCAATCGCTTCCCCCTGAAATTTGGTTGTTTGTGCTTCCCCCCCACACCCTTTTTACACTACAGCAATTTCAATAGGCTTTTATTAAATCTGAAAACCGCTGTTTGATAGTTGGTATCTAGGCTGTAATTACCCAATATGAAGACACAAGCGCAAAGTAATTTCCTAGGGAGGTTTCCACAAAAGGGGACAATTCTGATTTTATTTTTTCCAGTCCTTTGAGAAAATCTATAACAGGATGAATGGAGTGAAGAGTGATGATAGTGCAGCACAGACACAAACCTGATGATCTTCCTCCGATTCTGTCGGGTTTTCCACTCCAGTGACTTCTGTAAAGGCGCATTGTCAGAAAGAAAAATCACGTTGCTGGGAGCAAGTTGTGCCATCAATCACTGGCCACAGAGAAAGAGGGGGATCAGATGGATTCCCTTTTGAATTCAATCAAAACACTGCAGAGCAACCGGCCTGTCTCTTGACTGAGGTATTTAATCATATATTTGGTGCCTGGCACCCTGTCACAGGTACTTAATGAGACTAGACTTTTGTACTCTCAGAAAAGAGAGGCGAAAAGATAATTACACAAGCTATAAACCCTTTTCACTGTAAATACAGTTTGGGGATAATTGTGTTTTCTTTGACTGGCCCTTGATCAGCATGATTTACAGAAAATACATCTGTTTTCACTGCTAGAATGGTCAGAAGCACTGCTTTTCTAACCTGTGGTCCCTGCATCCCCGCAGGGACTGGATTGTAGGTGAGGGCGGTGTGAAAGGTGGCAAAGAAAAGCGTGTTTTCCTGTGCTCTGCAGCAGTTACATACGAGGGACGTCTGAAGGTCCGTGTATTGAAAAAGGTGGAAAATTGGATTACAGGCAGCCTGAGGGACGTGATGAATGTGCTCAGCTCCTCCCGGCGAGGCCAAATTCGGTAGCTTTTCCCTGTGCAGAAACCTCCCGGGCGACCGGTTGCGACCTCTAATTAGGGTGAGATTGCAAACCGCTCTGTGCCACATGAAATCTCCACTCTTCCCCATCATCCCTGCCCTTGAGGAGTCTGCAGCGTGGTGCCGGCGCTTCTTTCCTTTCTTTGTGCCCCTCGCAGCAGCCCCGTGGCCAGATCCAGCCACGTGCTGCTGTCGAGGCCGATGCAGCAAGTGCTGTGCGGCACGGCACGCCTCACCCATTTTTGTGTTCGTAGGTACTCTGTGGGTAACATACAGCCCAGTTAACAGTCCTTTGCTTCCCATAGCCCTTTTCGGGTGGATTAGGCAAGTTCTTGTCTAATGATTTATTAATTTCCTCGCAGTTTCTTTGTCTTTCCTCTCTTCTCTGTCCTCTGCGGCTTCCACACCAGGTTTGGTACATAATGTTTGTCTTGGAGTTCTTCATAGAAAGGGTCAAACCATTGATGTTTTCTTTCGGGAGTAGACTCAGGGAGTCTATCAACATTCTTCTATGAATCTTTGTGTTTCTTTTGTGTTCAGATCACTTATATCTACGAATTAATCCAGACATCTTTTTCGAAAGACATCAGAATTTATTTCTCTTTTTTCAATTTATTTGTCTTAGGGAAAAAGGATGCTGATGTCATCTCAGTCAGGTTTGTTGCTATTTCCAAATGTGTTTTAGGAGAGCAAAAACTCCATGTGTTTTCCCAGTTCCACATGGTTATCTGAGGAGATAGCTCAGCGCATTGCCGGGGGGAAGCAAAACTGTTTTATCTCTGCAGATGTGAATGCCGTTCGCTTGTGTGTCTCATGGCCTTTTTGTTTCCTCTCAGTTTTATTTCCAGCCCAGCTCTTTTAGGTAACTCTTCTGGGTTTTGCAGTCTCAGACCCATAAGGCAGGTGGTGTTTGTGAGATGTTAGTGTCCATTTTGTCATTTTCTTTCCATTCCTGCTTGTTTCTCAGCAGCAGGACAATGGCAGAGGAGATTACAAGGAAAGAAAACACTGCCGTGGCTCGTGCCTGTCTATGCTGCAGATGTTTGAGATAGATTATGGTAAATTGATCAAGCTCACGCTCAAATCCATTATAAAATCTGTGTTCATTTCCAGGTGGCATTGTTCTCTTCAGTCTCTGATGCTTTTTTCAACGCTAGGAAGTGCATGCGCAGGATCAATTGTAGCTCGATACCCAGCTCAGTGCAGTGACATTTAGCGTTTGTGTTGCTGGCTTGGGTGAATGTTGCCTCTTTCTTCCTTCCCAGCACTGCTCTCAGCAGGCATTGCGGTCGTGTAGGCAGCACTGTAATGTCCTTCTGGTCCCACAACTGTGAAAAAACCCTTTCCTTAGGAATTCAATAACCCATCTACCATCCGCTCGCCGATGTGCCATCCTTATCCCAAAGCATTCATGTAGGGTCAGACGTCATTTGGTCTTTCCCACCTCAGCTGGAACACACCCCAGCCAGCTCGATTTTCTGTATGCTTTAAGGTTTAATGGTGCTCTCTATTTCTTTTCGACCTCTTGGTAAGGCTTGCAGTACTCCTGGCATCAGGCTGGAGACCAGGTGGGATTTGTCTGGAGGCCCTTCTGATTGTTTCCTATTTAAAACAGTTTCCATTGTTTGTAATGATACAGGATTTTGTAATTTTAGACTGTATTACTAGCACAAATTGGCAAAGTATACTTTAGTTCTGACTGGAATTGGAATGTTGATGGTTAAATAGAGTTTGCAATGCCTACCTTTAAATCCACGATTACAAAAGAAGGTAAGGAGTACCTGAAGTAAATAGGAGGTCAGACCTATGTTCCATCTGGTTCAGTATTTTGTGTTGGGTAGTGGCAAGAGGAGATGCCACGCAGGGGCAGCACACAAGTCTGGCTGCTTTCTGCAATTCACTTCCAGTACCCCTAAGTGCTGTATTTCTAGGAAAAGAAAGTTCTGTCAGAGCCTGGCATCTGCAATAACTTACACAAGGAAGTCATTACAAGCCTGCCAATGAATTAGGTAACCACCCGATGCAGTCCAGAAGAGCAGCCCTCTAGGCTCTTTATGAAATAGCGCTTTTTAAAAAATCATTTTGTAGCCACTTTTAAATCCTTACTTGCTGGGAAACCACGAGGAAGAACAAATGGAAAACATAAAGCTATTGGAAATCGATTAAACTGGTCTGGGAGTGTGCGTGTGCGAATGCCGTTCTTACAAAGGTCTGAGAGGGAGCAGCATTTGGTGCGAGCTTTTGGATCCCTGATCCCTGCATTGCCCTAAGTTGGTCACATCAGCTTTCCATCTGACCCTGCCCCGTGCCGCAGGCTGCCGGTGGGGACCATGGGCCATCCCTGCGGCCTCGGCCCCTGCGAAAATCTTTGCCTTCCATGCTTCTGTCACAATATTGACTTGCAAACATACAGCTTTTTGCCAGTTGCTATGGTTACCTCTCAGCTACCAGCATCTGAGCTGCAGAAACGAGTACCAAGCAATACGTTTCGAGCCTTAATGAAATGCACAGCAGTGTGTTAAACTTTTAAACCCAACACGAATATCACTAAGCAACATTCATTTCGTGATTTGCCATAATTACTGCTGCAAGCTCCATAGAAGTGAAACACCGGAGCACAAGCCTTTCCCTTCCACTGCATCAAATAGGTTTTTCTGCCAGGAGCTTCATAGTAGCTCAGACCTGTGATGTTTCATACTCCCTTCACAGTTTCAAAGAACCAAGCCCGACCTCTCTAAATTATTCACACCTTGAGAATGGCAACATCTCCAAAGTCTCCTTTTGTGTGTGGTGCCTATTTCCTTCTCATTCACTCCCAGAAATTTATTTTAAAGAAGTTTGATTCTTCTGCCCTACTTCCAAAATGTGAATCTAACTCATTTCCCCAAGCTGCTTCTTGCGTATTTGGAAAAACCAATCCCATCAGACCAGCGTTAGTGCTAAATTAAAATGTGTGTGTAGCCAACGTGTTGCTGCTTGGTGCTGCTTGCTCCTGTAGCCGCGCCAGAAGGAGCAGATGCCTCAAGCCTTTTGAGGTGGTACCTTTCTGTTTTCTGCTAAGAGACCTCATTTAGTGTCTCTGTCTCAAACAAAGCATTTTACACATCAGTTTGAGAAATAAAATGAGACTGGACATGGGTTGTATGTCCAGGCTCCAGGTTTCAAGTCAGAAGTTTAATTGCACCGACGGGTGCAATTGCTGTTCTCAAATTAGTTGTGTTGTGCTTGCAGACCAGGCAGTTCAGAATCCCTCTCGTGGTTCCCTGCAGGCCCTGGTTCCCTGCTGATCAATCTCATTTTGTATTTTACATGCAGTGCCAGAGTTACCCGTCCTAGAGAGGAGAAACTGGTACATTTATCTGCTCTATGTTCGCAGAGACTACGACGAGTGTAAGGTAAGAGCTGCTGCCAAGACTTTGCATGAGGAAGTACTTTACTGCTATTGTCAAATGACAGTTTTCATGCCTGGCCTAGCTGGGCCGTGGACAGGGGAGGTGCAGAGCTATGGCCTTCCAGGTTTGCCAGATCACCTGCCGTGCCACAGAGTCGTTAGGACCCCTCCTTTCCCCATAAACCAGTACATCACCAACATAATATCCCGACTTTGAGGTAAGGCTGAGCCCTAGCCACCCTCCTTCCTGACTTCTCTTGGAATCAGGGGACCAAAAGAAAGTAGAACTAAGACAAGGATCAAAACAGCTTTAATTTTATTAAATCCTCAACTACAATCAGGATTCCTACATGCAGTTCTCTAGAGTGCTCCATAAACTCACCATATGTTCGGAAGTGGTGAAAATGAAAGGATTGCAAGCTTCTCTTGTTCCAGGTGATACCCAGGGTCTTCCACACTGATTATAATGCAGTTCCGTAGTGCAGGTCTCTCAAGGGTCCTACAGAGCTGCTATGAAAAGCACTTCAATCAAGTAATACATTTCTACCAAGTCTAAAACTACATCTTGGCTATCCTTGAATGAAATTCTTTCATTTTGCATGTGATACGCTGCACCCTTTTATTTCTCCTGAGTTTGGTGGGTATCACGGAAGTGGTTGTTTGATTTGAGATTTAACAGTAAGTGGACTAAGAAAATGACAAGTTTATTAACGAGTGTTTTTTCCTGACATACTGAGGATGATGGGGCCAGTGGCAGGAGGAGGGGTGTAAGAGTTGCCTTTCTGTTTTTGTAATGTGCAAAGAAGATCTGAAAATATTTTTTTCCTCCTGAAATATCAGGATCGGCCAGGACTTGTCTCTCTCTGTTGGAGAACTCCTGGGGGTGCTTAAGAAAGTGGTAGGCCAGAGGAAATTCATTTAGCTCTTAATTAATGGAGCTGGAGGGCTCTATCATGAGCAGAGTGATTTCCTCTCAGATCTTGGTTTAAATAGATCTAAGCAGAGGCTGGACTAGTAATCTAAATAGAAAATTGCTTCCCTTTTCTGTTGATCTGACTGCATTTCGTTGGTTTCCTGTTTTGTACGTTTGCCGGTTCCCTGATGGGATGTAGACTCGTGGAGTGCAGAGATGTACAGCTCAGGAAAGCAGAAAGTAGCCGTGTGGATGGTCTGAAGGGAGCACTGACTTCTCCAAGTTGTCCTCGGTCACTGAAGGAAGTAAAATATGGGGAAAAATGTAGAGAAGACAGCTAATATCATTTCCTGTGGCAGACCAGTTTTGCTGTAGCTGTCAGCTCCTTCCTCCTGGCTCACAAAACCGTGTTTTTGTGGTAACATTGGGAGAGTTTGGCACCGGACAGTAGCTGGTTAAATAATCTTCCATCCTTCCTCCCAGATGTGATGAATATGTGCTCAGAGGCCTGGATTTGTCCCAAAGAAGATAAGAACATCAGCATGCCAGGATCCTTCTGCAGTCTCTGAACCATAGCCGTGTCCAGAAGGCAATGCAGATTCTAGGTGGGCTGAACTGCCCTCCGGTAGCCTCTGGCTCTCTCTGCTGGTGCCCGATGGGGTTACAGGTCTACACAGGATGCCCCAGGTGCCTGCCTTTACACGCAGTGAGCATAGGCAGCCCCAGACATGCTATTCAGGGCCAATGCCGTCAAAAATGAAAGGTGGCATTGTTATCCCTGATGACTGAAATGGCTTTAAACTCACTGATTTCAGTATAATTTTGGCATTTGTTAAATCCATCAATTTTCTTTTAAGACTCAGCTAATAAACAAATGACCTGTGATGCTATTAATTTTGGCCTGATCTTGTTGTACACTCCTTGCTGCTCAGTGCCTTGAGATGCCTCCTCTCTAGCACAACTGTAAAAGCTCCCCTATTTGTCAGCGGTGTAAAAGCCCAAGGAAAAAATGTTTCCTAACATTGACTCCCTGAAATCCAAGCATTAAATTGGTTTTAACCCTTACAGTGCTGCTCCTGCATCTATTCCAGCGTTGCCAAGCTTCTGACCAATGTTGCTGCTTATTACAGCGCAAGATTGATAACTCCGGCTGCTTGATTCCACTACCCAGCAAGGCGCAGGGCAAACATCCCCTGGAGCCAGAGGCAGCAGCAGCCCTGCTATTGCAGTGCAGGCAGAGTGGATCTGGGGGGTGACGAGGGGGGAGCACAGGGACAGGCCCTGCTAAGCAGTCGTCATCACTCAGCTCTTGCTCTTCAGATAGGCAGCTCATAAACTGTGTGTTCCGCTTGCAGCAGCAACTCTAGCTCTTCCCTCTAACCGTTTTTCACAACAGAAATCTTCTGTTATGTGTGAGGGAAGGATTATTAAAATTACCAGATGCTTTTAATTAATTAAAATCACTCATGCTGGTTGGTCTCCTGCCAATATGTCTAAATTCTGTCAGCAAGTTAAATAAACTTGGGAGGAAACGCTGGGATTACAGATCATATTTCTCAGCTCAAGGCCTTTCACTATGGGATTTTTAGGGCTTAAAGAATTAATCAGATCTCTATAAAAGATAGCTCTCTATTGCCTGCTCTTGCTCTGAGACTGGTTTTATGTAGATGGGGCAATGTAGCATGTCTGTGTTCAGAAGATGCTTGTTTGTGTCTGAGCTGAATGTCCGATGATAAAGTACTTGGTAAAGACTAAAATGTAGGCTCGTGGAGGGTCTCTGGTCAGGAGATCAGGGGGCGTTATGTCCAAGGGAAAGAGCAGCCTGCGCTCGTTCTTTTTTTTCCTTCCTTTGTTTAATTTTCTTTCTGTGAGTGAGGTTTCTCAATAATAACTCTCCTTGCCTTCACCCTGCTTTCCATGTGCTATGTTTGAGGTTCAATTTTCCTCCTTGTTTTCAGGTCCTTTCATTTTTATTCGTCTCGGAGGCAGGGGTTAGTGGTACTGATCACACACTTGACAGAAGTGCCAAATGAGCGCCAGATTATTGTTAGCCCAGAAATCCTCCTTTCTTTCCCCTCTTTGTCTTCTACGTCAGAGCAAAGGAGGAACCTCAAAGAGAGCAGAAACAGGGCATTTGCTTCGTAGTCAGAGTTTGCATCCTGCCCAGAGTCACTCATTTTGGCTACTTTTATAATTTCAGGTCATGTGTGACTATGGAATTTAGCCAAGCTGCACCTGCACCCCAAGCTGTCAGCTGCAGGAGTGCATCCAACAAGAATTTACATTTTCCTTAGTTTTCTTCCTTCCTTTTCCCATGTACTCATCATTTGTTCATTTGACTTTCACTGACTCAGCTGCAGTTGCTCCAATTCAATTTATTTCTTCACAAAGGGCCTAGAGTAGATACCCTTATCAGCAGAGGATGCTTTCATAGATTTCTTGTGGCGTTTTCCCCAGGTAATATCTAATTATCTTTGGTAATGGGAATGAACAGAGAGGCACTGAACGGCAATGGTATTCCTGGCACCATGCTCTTCACAAACAATGATGAATTTGCACTCTTACACACACTCTTGTAGTTGTCCCAAATGCAATCCAGTGCCTGTCTTATATGTGCAGTTGTGGTTTATGTAGCTGAAACCAAATCTCTTTCACTAGTTTTGTTAAAATGTTGAAAGTTGACCACTTTTGTAGTATTTTAATACAGCATATTGCAAAAACTAGCTGCGAATTCTGGCTTAATACTGACTTTTCCAAGCACAAAATTTGGTTACGTGAATGTTGTATTTGTCGTGTCCTGTGTGATACCACCGTTACTGTCACGAAAGGAAGCACCGTGTCTCCCAACATGTCGCGTGATGTTTGAATTCAAGGTGTTTCGGGGCACTCTGCTGTGCGCCCAGATACAGCACAGCTATATGTAGCACGTGCAAAAAGATTCCAAATCAAGGTCGCAGGAGGCATTTGGTTGGTCAGAAATCATTTTTCTTTCGTAGAGGTTGCCTTTATTAAAAAATTTGAAGGGTTTATATTCGTTTGAAAACTGCCATGCTGCAGTTTCGAAAGGGGGTGATGGTGACCCAGTAAATGGGCTTCTCCGAGACGGGAATTACATTTACCCTGTGGGCTTTGCACTTCCTCGTTTCAGGCTGTCATCAAAGAGCAGCTCCAGGAGTCTCATGGAAGGTGTGAATATGCTGTCTACGTTCAAGGTATGTCACATGAGGCCTCTGAAAATCTTAATATTGCTAAAGCCAGTTACTTTTGATACAAGGTACAGTGAACAAGTGGGGACAAAAGAAGGAAACAGGAGTAAAATTCATATGTAAGTATATTTGTTGGCTTTCTACCTACCTACCTTCTAGTGTTGAAATTTGGGATTATCACATGAACAGAGACAAGATTTTCTGTTTTCTCTTCACTGATGAGTTTGTCATCAGTTCCTCCTTGGACTCCTGGCTCTTGGCCTTTGATGTGCTGGTGTTCGATTGGGTTGTGTTTGATCGTGTGCTGTGAAACGTATTGTGGATGTGTGTTGTCTGTCAGAGCTACGTGCCTCAGGTGGCTGTTGTCTTACTGCTGGCTCTAAGAATGGCCTTCCTCTGCCTGTCCCACCCTCTGCCCTCTCACAAACGTCCTCCAAACCTTGGCGTTGAAATTCGAAGGGCTGTGTGTCACCTTGGCAGACGACTGGGCTGGGGGACAGCTGAGATTTCTTGGCCAAGGGCTTATTGCAGCCTGTAGGAGGAGGGGAGAAATCCAGACTGCATCATAATGAACAGTTGGCCAGGGTTTCAAGATGCCTGTACCATTAACAACAGATTTTTTTTCCAAACGTGCACGAGTCCTTTGCGTGTATTTTCATTCTGTCCTCACACACAGCTTCTGCATGAGGTTGCTGCAGGAGGGGAAAGACCAAACAAGTACTGCTATAATGTATCTGTACTCCCTGTTAGTTCCCTGCTGTCAGAGGTACATTTTTCCTGCAGGTAATGGACTAATTTGCCTGGTATATGTTGTCTTGCAGCTTTGATATTTCGCTTGGAGGGGAAAATTCAAGAATCTCTTGAACTCTTTCAGACATGTTCCATTCTGAACCCTCGAAGTGCTGACAACCTCAAGCAGGTGGCACGATCGCTGTGAGTGGTGTTTTTATTATTTCACTTTGATGTGCTACCCAGGACCTTCCAGGTTTTGTTTTTCTCCCAGGCATCAAGTGGAATCCCTGGCTGCTTAATTGCAAGCATGCTTCCTCCTTATCAACACTTGAGATGCTTTCCAGAAGCGTGGGCTACCCTTTAAAGCACATTCTCTGTTATCTGCTTGGCTGCTATTGTTGTGGTTTTTTTTTAAATTATTTTTTCTGTATTTTTTTTTCTAATTTGTGTTTGTGCTTTAAGTGAGAGAAGTAGCACACCAATTTCCAGGTCCAGAGCTAAAGATGCAGCCTTGAGCAGTGTAAACTTGCCCTGCAGACCCCTTTCTGTCTCTGAGTGTCCAGTCTGCTTTTGATCACCTGTGCTTTTCCTTTGAGACAAAGGCAGATGACAGAGCCTGTGGATTCATTCCTTGTATCTCCAATAATGTAAGGGAGTGCAGAATTAATGACCTTGGTCCTGAAAGGGAGCAGTGCTGACATGATTGGAAACTTCTCAGGGCTTCTCAGGCAGGTCTCTGGAGAACTAGCAAATAGCATCATTTCTCACTGGCAAAGGTGATAGTGGTTGCACAGCAGGGTTTCAAAGCAAGAAAAAATAAAAATTGAAATGCTTTCACAGGTTTCTTTTGGGGAAACACAAGGCAGCCATTGAAGTGTACAACGAAGCAGCTAAACTCGATGAAAAGGACTGGGTGAGTGTTGTGTTGCTTTAGAGATTACTGTGCTATGCAGATGTTTCTGCAGTTTTATGGAGACAGTTCAAACGTGTTCCAGGCAGAGGGGAGCTCATGCTGCCTGCAGTGCGAGCTGCAGGGCTGAGAGGCAGCATGATGATGCTGATGAGGCTCTGCAGCCGCTGGTTTGGATCGCAGGAGCAAGGCATGATCTCAGCCTGCAGAGACCCACACCTTGTCTTGGGGCACGAGCAGCAGAGAATCTAGCAACGTGTTTGAGCTTTGCAAAGTACCAGTATTAACACAGCCATATATAGTACAAAGAGCTCGATGACATTAAGGACAGTATGGGAAGTGCCTCCTTCGGTCATCATTAAACCCTCAGTATCACTAAAACTTGCTTGAGTAATTGGGAATTCTTTCATAATGCAAAACACCATTGAAAAAGATCACCCTCAAATTAGCTGAAAGGGTTACTTCTTATCTACCAAGCATTATCTACTTGGACAAAATACAGGCTGATAACTACAGGAGCAATAATAAATTAGCTCTTTCCTCTTAAGAGGGAAAGAACGAAGGAAGAACACTGCAAAGGGAGATGTGTGACAAGAGAGGTGAGAAGAGAGAGGACACGGCTTGCAGATAACTGTGGACAGCCTTCTGCAGGTGGCAGTTTTGCCTTCAGAAGTGCTGTTTCTAAGACAGGCTCACCACATGTGATCTTTTTTGCTAAGACATGATGCACTTGCTGACTTTAGCTGTACTTTTGGTGCTCAGTGTGTCTAAAATTGAGGCTTGATACAAGGATACATTTGGTGTTATTCTCATCAACTCATCAGTGCCAAACAACTCGGAAACCTTTTATGCTGTGGATCTTCCCTTAGCTAACCAAGCAGTATGTGCTTGGCATGACTATAACCCTATTTACAGCCACAACAGGCAGACTTCAGTGGGCATTTTGATCAGTTATTTCCCATACCTGGCTCAGCACTGGCAGCAGCCTGTGCTCTTTGCTTGTGCTGCCTCATTCTGCAAGCTGCAGTAACCAGGAGTAGCTCTTTGATTTATTACTGTTCTCCACAGTTGGAGAGACACATTGAGGAAAGTATCATTGTGAGGGTAAATAAGAGAGTTTCCTCTGAAAGGTCAAGGCTGTCTAAACTGATGAAGCAGTAAAATGCTTACCAGAATAGAAACAAGGAACTTGTGGACCTTGCTTTTCAGCTCTGCGGGATGTGCCAGGGTGAGGAAGATGACAAGTAGCTTGGCTGTTACACTGTTGGCGATGAATTAGAGGCATGATTGTTCCCTACAGTGGCACTAGAGTGTTTAGGATGCCAAAGTGATCTTCCTACTGTGTTGCAAACGTGTTTCAGCTGCCAGAGATCCTGGATATCAGCCCTTCTGGTGTTTGACTTCTATTTTGGAAAGTTAGACGCATCTTTAAATTTTGTCCAGATGGATGCAGTGTTGTGTGTGTCTTTGTGATTGTACAGGTAGACAGAGAGCCACCCATGAGGGCAACGGGCGTTAGCTTCAGAGATCTCACTGGGAACCAAGTCACATTAAGAAAGCACTCTTTGCTCCATGTTCTCCAAAGAGACCATTGTCATTTCTGTGCTTTAGTCCCTCTGGACTGTAGTCTTTCCCATCCTGTCGCACTTTAGCTCTGTAGGTTCCTGGAGCAACTGGAATTTATAGGTTTATTTGAACTAAAGCAAGAAGGGTACGGGCCGGGAGTCTCCCTGTCCAGGTCAGCAATGACTGTTGGCACTGGTAGATTACGTATCGCATCTCAAACCTCCTGCTGATTGGGTTTTATTTTGCTTTATTTCATACAGGAGATCAGCCACAACCTGGGGGTGTGCTACATGTACCTGAAACATTTCAACAAGGTAATGCAAATGCTCATCTTACCTACCTGACAGATGGGAAGCGGGGTCCTGGAAATTTCACACTCTGGGGGTTTGAGGTGGACCTTTTGCAGTGCTGGGTATCAAGGAAGCTTTTTGCTTCGGTGTTCATTTCTGGGAGCAAAAGTTTGTGAGCTGTGTCTGTTCTCATTTGCATGTTGAATTATTTTGAGTCAGCTGAAAGTTTGTGAACTTGGACAAGAGTGAAGCTGAGCTTAGCCTTGTTGCTGGCCAGGAGGCTTTTTCTGAACTAGGATTTTTCAGAGAGCATTTCTGTTCTTAAAAGGAATGTTTGAGGAACCTCAAAGAGCCGCCTCAAACTAGACAGAAAACCAGCTGTGCTCCATCAAGAGCTGCATCTGTTTTAGAGCCTTTTAAAACCAGTGTGGTAAACATTGCAGGTTTTGTGAGGAGCAGCAATCCACTGAGCATGCCAATTCCATCTTCTTGCAGCAAGAGAAGTGTGATGGTTAAGACCCAAACTGTTTCCCCAGCATAAAGCTCAAACTGCTGCATCTTGTGCATAGTCTCTTTGGTCTGAAGGAAAATCAGCTTCCCCTTGTCTCTGGCAGGATTCAGTGAGAAAAGTCATGAAGTTTGTGTGCTGGAGGTGTAGTGGGAACCTCTTTCCCTTCCCTCCATGGACAGGGTTTGCTGCTGTGTCTGAAGCTCCTTTTGCACCAAGCCTGGAGCAGAAGTTGCAAAGAAGCATAGCTGCAGTGTGGACAGCACTGTTGCTGCCTTTGAGGCAATAAGGAACTTGAAATGGACTTTTGGTCCCTGGTCTGAGCATGCCTTTCCCAACTCTTCACTTAACCCTCCTCATAGTGCTTGTGGTGAGCACTGAGCTGCCCCCGATCCTGTGGGGTTACTTTGTGAGGGAAAACACAGCATTTAGAAAGCCTTTGTTCCCAGTTTGGCCCAATTGTTCCCTGATGCTCTTTCTGGTGGAATGCTGTGGTCCTTGCAGGGAAAACCCTGCTGCGTTCCCTGTTGAAGGCATTGCTGTAAACAGGATGCTGTGGAGTGTAGGTTCATACATGGGATTTGTTATCTGCACTAGCAGTTTCCATACTGGGACCTGCTAACCTGCCAGCTTTCCCATAAGTGAGATGTACTGGTCACCCTGGGCAGCAGTGTGTGCTGAATACTTCCTGGAGGACATCTAAAACACAACAAAGCCCATGGGGATAGCTATCGTTTCAGTAGTTGTTGGTAACAAGTACCCCATATTGCAGAATTCCTTTAACGCATCAGCATTTCTCTTTCTAATATATGGTGTGTCCAGAAAGAGCAAATGTTCTTTGCAGTCCTGCTGGCTAGGCCTGAGGAGGTAAGAGGAGGACATGCTACAAAGCATCTCCTGTTGGAGGGGAGCGGTGTGTGCCTGACAAGAGCTGATTCATTCCCCTGGTTTACTTGGCAATCCCTGCTTGCTGCTAGAGTAAGCATTTTAGCGAGGAATAAACTGTAACGTGCCTGTTAACCTCACAGGTCTGAGGCTTCCCTTAAAGCAAACAAATTCAAGCACAGGAACAGGCCTGTGCTCCTCTCGTCCTCGTGAGGTCGTTGCCTTTTGTCTTGGCTTGGAGCATGCTGCTTTGCTTTTTTCTGTCCCAGAAAGCTCATGGCCCCCGATGCAGAACTTGTTTCAACAATTAGCTGGGCTGGGCTTTGCTAGCAGGGCTCTCCGAGCTCAGGGGGTGCTAGCCGCTGTTCCCTTTCCCTAGCTGCTGTGGATTGCTCTTGGGCTATTGCTTCACCAAGGAATAATCACTGACTATTTTTTATTCTCTCTGGTTGTGTGTTTAGGCACGAGACCAGCTAAACAATGCCCTGGAGCTCAACAGACATGATCTGACTTACAAGATGCTGGGAAAAATTCACCTCTTGGAGGGGGAGACTGATAAAGCCATTGAAGTCTATAAGAAAGCCATAGAGTAAGAATATCTTTTTTTTTTTTTTTTCTCTGTCAATGTCCCATCTTATGCCAGGATAAATTTGATGGGTGTCCCAGATCTGAATTGAGGACACAGTTAAAAAGCTAATGGTAATTACAGTGTCTCTGTGCAAAGCAAGCACTTTGCAAGCTCTTCAGCTGTCTTTGCTCTCAGCTGTAGTCCTCCTTCTGCTGACAACATGTCAGGGAAGAAGGTAGCTGTTTGAAGGTCTGCCAAGAAACAGTGGAAAACAAATGGACAGAAATGCCTCGGAGCAAACATATCCCAAATGGACTTCATAAATCTCAAAGGTTTTTCTACCAAAAAGATCTAACCCCGGCTGTCTCTCTGACCCCGACTGTCTGTCAAAACTCAATTGCTGGGTTTCACATGGAGTGATTTGCGTTTGAAGGAGTGTGAGTAGGCAGACTGGAGATGGGCTGGTGCACGGTGAGTTTCTCCCACCCTGTCACCGTTTCTGAGTACCAATCTGTCTTTTTTAGGACATTCCTGAGCGTCTGATTTACAAGTGCTTTTAAAAATGTAGGCAAAAGACTAAAGGAAGGCAGGAGCATGTCAGAAACCACTGGAGGATCTACATTTTGTACTAGCTATTTTTCCTTCTTACACATCTGCTTTTGGCTGCTCTCTGGCAGTATATTGGGTCGGGTAGACATTTGGACTAATCTAGAATGTTTATTACGTAAACAATCCTTGCTAGGCATTTTACCAGGTTTATTCTGGTTATCTCGGTGCTCCCCTTCCTTCCCTTCTTCCTCGCTCCTGCTTTTTTCTTTTTGTTCTCATCTGCCCACTGCATTTAATCTGCCGTTACCAGCTGCAGGTTAGCCTGTCACTGCTTTCTGTTTATCTTCCAGCTGCAGGTTAGTCTGTCACTGCTCTCTGTTTATCTTCCACCAGGCACACAGGTTTCGTTCCAGTTGAGATTTAAATGTGCCCGTGTGATTGTACATATTAGATTTCTTAAGACCTGATAGCAGGGACTTGAAAATTCACTTCTGTTAAGCGAGGTCACAAACATACAGTGTCCCTTTCTACTTTGTTGTTGTTATTCTTTTCATGCTATATATCTCTTCAAAACCTCCTGGGAATGGGGATGCTTTTAAAAGTGTTCACAACATTGCTGCCTGAACCCCAAATTAGCCATGAGGGTTTGGGGGTTGCATACAGTAACTGAAAACACTAAGGGCATCCTTTTTGAATTTGAAGCATTGCTGTGCTGAACAGTGGTGTATATTGTCTGAGGTGTGTTAACTACCAGAGCAGTGCCTGTGGATTGCAGTGTACCACAAGGCCATGGTGAGCAGTCCACAGCTCGTAATCTTTTTGTAGTGTAGTGAATGGCAAGTCTGATGATGAATGTGTGGGATCCAACAGAAACGCTGAGGATTGTCTGTCACACGTGGCCCCAGAAGCTGGGGAGGGATTTACAGGATCATTTATGGGAGATGAAGGAGAACCCCATTTTCTATTTCCAGGTCACTGTGCAGGCTCACTGTGAAGCTTAATAAAACCACATCCTCTTATCGTGCTTCCAGACCCATTTCAAACAGCTACCTTCACTTCTTATTAATAGCTATAAGGCATTTTGAAATCATAGATGTAGTATTGTTCAAAGGAAGTCCCCACGATGGTAACTGTTCTAATATTTGGGTATTATTAATAATAACAGTTAATTTCCTAGTGTGACGCTAGGGTACTGTAGCATAGCGATGCCATGTTCTGTATTTGCCTTGTTGTAGAAGTGCCAATACACAATGCAGCTCTCTGGCTTTTGTGTTACAGGTTCTCTCCAGAAAATACAGACCTCCTTACAAAACTGGGGTTAATTTATTTGCAGGTACTGAAAACTTCCCATGTCTATTACATGAACTTACTTATTTACAAAACGACCAAGACTTTTTATAGAGTTAAATCCTATCCATCTTCATATGACTAGCACGTGTTTCTGTAAGGACCGTATTTATCACGACAGAGCTTGCTTTTCTCTCATTTCTTTTTTACTTTTGCTGCTAACAGCAAGTTGATCCTGGATCTGAGCCAGAGCAGGAATTCTGGCTGGTAACTGCCCTAATTCTGTTATAAATCCTCCAAGTACAGTAAAACATGACTAGTCATTACTTTACTTCTGGAGCTGGAGTCCAGCAAGTTAATCTACAACAAAAGCAGCTGTGAAATTATTAGCATTAATGCACCATAGAAGAAAATCATTGATTTAAATAACAAAGGCATGCTTATCACTTATTTGTGAAATGTATGGGCAGGACCATCGGATTATTCCAAAAGTAAGCTACCCAAGGAGCAAACGGGCAAAGAAGAGCTGGCAGTATCAATCCTGGCAGGATTGATGGGCTAGAAAACTTGCACTGAGTGCTAATTCAGAAAGCTCCTTAAGCATTTCCCTATCTGTTTAGATGCTTGAGAATAAGATGTAGATCTTCATAAACATTGCCTTGCTCTGGAGATAGGGAAATTGGGATGGAACAGTGTATCCTGCTCAACAAAATCCATTTTTAGGATTTGTTTTGTAAATTATCAAACAAGAATGTGTGTGTAAGTAAATAATTGGAAGCCCTGCAAAAATCACTTTTCTGAGTCCCTTTTTTTAGCTGAACAGAAATTTAGGTGTTCATAAAGCCTATGTTTTCCTTTCTTATTCCTGATTTTCTGATACTTATTTACTTCTTTTCCCAGCTTGGGGATTACCAGAAGGCTTTTGAGCACCTTGGAAAGGCACTTACTTACGACCAAGGCAACTACAAGGTATCAGGAAGAGTGGAAATGAACCAGCTGACCTCTTGAAACTCATTCCAGTATCAAAGCTTTGCTGTCTGTATTGTTGAGAGGCTAAAAAGGATTGTGCTCCAGAAAACTTTTTCCAAAATACATTTCTGGGACCTTTCCCCGGAGAGGGAATTGGATGTGTGTGGAAGCAGAGAAAGGGAACTGGGCAGAGTATGTGGTGTTAAATGGATCCCTTGGTTTTTAATCTGAAGTTGCACCTAGTTTAACAAACTGAATTTGCTTTGCAATGAATGTCTTCCAGACATTGCTTTAAAAATCCCAAGACTTGTGCCTGGGTCACTGTGATTCCTATGTATGGAGCATAGGTACAAGTGATGTCCCATTACATTATTCTCCCATCTGCTAATAATCCTCTGTGTTTCCAGCTGTTACATACAAGTGTGACTTTTCCTTGGCTCTGGTCCGGAAAGCTGAGCTTGGCATCTAGGTTTCATTCCTCATTGTGGAACTGCTTCCCTTTTTAGACATGTTACTTCATTTCTCGCTGCCTCCTTCAGTACGATGTTAGCAAAGTAGAATATTGAAATGCATGGTTGACGACTGATACATGAATGCAAGCCAAATGTTATTGAGAAAACACCTTTACACTTACAAATTTTACTTGTCACTGTGAAGTATCATAAATGACTTAACTAGCTTAGTGTGGTTTAAATATATATGTGTTGCAGCCACTTGCCTTTTTTCCCCCAATGCATATTTCCATTAATTTGCAGTATCAACTAGTTGGTGTGAACTAGGCTGCTTTGTCTCGCTTGTGTTTTTTACTCTTCCAGGTAACTTACACCAGGACTGTTTATATCAGTACTTGTTGGTAAAAAGAAACTAGTAGTGCACAGATCTTCTCAGAGACCCAGGCTGTAGAAGATATGCTGTCACCCCAAAACATACCCTAAGCACTTTTCACATTACAGGATTTCAGAGACTGCTGTGATTGAGAGGGCAGGAAAAAGTGGACTTGAGTCCCTGTTTACCCTGTCTTCACTATCTGCTGAGAGGTTCTAGAGTCTCCATTTGCTCCTCCTCACTGCTGGTTTTGGCAGCCCCTAGAACAAAAGAACTGAAAAAGTTAAATGGTTGCTTTTGAGATGGCTTTAGCTTAACAGCTTTGTCCTCTCATCATGTTTGGGGAAACGCAGTTCCTCAGCTGGTTGCTCTCCTCCTTTCTCAAAGGCCACCTTGGCGGCTGGCAGCCTGATGCAGACCCATGGAGACTTTGATGTTGCCCTCTCCAAATACAGGGTGGTGGCCAGCACTGTGCCTGAAAGCCCCCCGCTGTGGAACAATATTGGGATGTGCTTCTTCGGCAAGAAGAAATATGTTGCAGTAAGTATCTCGTTTCCTTACTTTTTTTCATGTTTTTTCATGTTTTCAATTTTATATAAGAACATGAGTCCTGTTGTGGCAGAGACAGGAGGTCTGCTTGGGTGGGCTGTGTTACAGCACGCTTATTCCTTTTTGAAGGCTATCAGCTGCTTGAAGCGGGCAAACTACCTGGCTCCCTTTGACTGGAAGATCCTGTACAACTTGGGCTTAGTCCACCTGACGATGCAGCAGTATGCGTCGGCTTTTCACTTCCTCAGTGCTGCCATCAACTTCCAGCCCAAGATGGGAGAGCTGTACATGCTCCTCGCAGGTATGCGACACGCTGTTATGCAGCTCTGGTATATATCCAGCTTAGGAGATGCAGCGTTTTGGAGAGGGAAAGTTTGGGCTGAAGGCAAAAAACATTGGATGAAGGCTATACCAAGTTCCCCAGCAGGTCACTGGTGGGTGTAAAGCCTGAATAGTCTGTTCTCTCTCGGTGGTGAACAGGAAGGTTAAATTGCAGTTAGATCCAGGTTACACATTGGAGAAAAACAAAACAAAACCAAACACTTTTTACCTTTAAGAGTTTGGGTTTGAGTTGGCTAGAGGGTGTGCATGTCCAGGACTGGACATTTTTGTGATTTGGTGAGATGACTAGTTATAAGAAGGGACATTAGAAGAGTTAATCCTCACCTGCACAGGGGGCAGTAATCCAGACAACTCTGCTAGCACCTATTTATTTCATGATTTAATGACAGAATTATCCTAAAAGTAAAGTCCTTGTGAAGTATCATCTTCTGTGTGTACCTTTTCCTTTGGTACAGTTGCTCTGACAAACCTCGAAGACATTGAGAATGCAAAACGTTCCTATGAGCAAGCTGTGGCATTGGACAAGTAAGTCGTAGTCACATCTTTTAGTTCTTTGATCACGCTGCTTTTCCTCCCTGCACCTGGTTTCCTTCACATGTTTTGTCGCTCTGACTACTCTGACCCAAGACGGTTTTCATTAGGGAAATATTTTTATTCCTGAAGCAATGCAAATCAGTTTTAAAACCTTTTTTTTCCATTCAGGTCAGCTCTGAAAAATGAAAGAAATTTTGTTTGAGACCAAACCAGAGCTGATTTTTATTTTGCTGTTTATTTAGTGAGTCAGTGATGATGACTTTGGATTCCAATCCTCCTTTATTTACACACAATGGAGCAGATTCAATAGAAGGAAACCAGCCATCCCAGAATATTTTATAACCCGAAGTTCAAGCACTGGCGAGAGCATTGAGAGGCTTGGGTTAAAGCCTGTTCGGAACTGGTCAGAGGGAAGATTTTAGCTGGGAAAATGTGGGCAAGAAGCTAATATAAAGCATATAAAGGACAGTGGTGCAGCCCTTTCTCCTCCATTTTGTTAGCAATGTCGGTGTTTGCAATCTAGCTCTTAAAATCAGAGCACTTGCTTTCAGAAATGTTAAAGTGAGCCTTTCAGCGGTAAAGATAGTCATTTGCGTCATTTCAGGCAGGAAAAACAGATTTGTCTCAAATTTAGGAATAGTTCTGGCTGCCTAGGTCTGCTTTTCTTTACCTTTCATTTGTCACTTTTCACATTTTAACTAGTAGGTGGTTTGATGGTGATTCTTTTCCCCAGTTTACTGCGAATATTTGCATACTTAGAGCAGCCTGCACAGTGAGTCTTAAGGCAGGCTCTTTTCCACAGTGGCCACCACAAGGTGGCAGGAGAAAATACTGGTCCCTGGCCCCTCTAACCTAGGCACACAGGCCAGGCTTAATTCTGGGAATTGTAGAAGTTCCCAAGCCCATTAAAAAAGGCAGCAAGTTTAAAAGAATAGTGTTTGATACCTTAGTGCAGTTCTTTTTGCAAAGAGGTGCTGTAAATGCTCTCGGCACTTTGCTGCGAATTGCCTGGCTTGCATGCATGACAGAGCTCTTGAATCAGTTAGCCCAGCGCCACCAGCACACATCTGGCACTGAGGTTCGTAATTATGCATCAACAAAGTTATAAAGCAAGATTTAAATATTTCTACCTCTGCCTCAAATGTCAGGACATCTGGGCAGCCTCCTCACAGGAACTGAACCTGTGCAAGCCATAGTCAAAGATTTGCACGTCTTGCTGTGTGTTTTGCAATTACGCATCAGCTGTTCTACCAAAATCTCCAACCAAGATCCAGTCGGCTCCTTTGCCTGGCTTTCCTAATCAGAACTCCATGTCTAGCAAAGGAGTATGAGATCTTAAGCTCATTCAGACTGCTTAGTCATGAGTTTGTGTGCTTTGATCAAAGAGAGGGAATAGAAATCGAGCTCCACAACTTTGCCTAAATATCTGGCACCAGTAGCGTGCTACAGCTTTATAGTTTTACCAGGAAAATAAAACCTCATCAAAGCAAAAATGAATACAAACTGCCACTGACTGTTGGGAGGAATATCCAGGCTCTGTCAGGCTCTGATCTTTGTGCCTCGTTCAGCTGACATGCCTTGTATTCTCTACAGTTATTTTGTGGCTGAATCCGTGTCCCCTCAGGCTTTCTTTGCTGGCACATTATGAGCTGTTTGGCTGGGATGAAGGTAGCTGTGTCTGTTTCCATTGCCATAAATACTTTTATAGCCACGCTGTGACATTTGGTCTGGGTACCATGCTGGGGTCTGGAAGGGAAAGTGTTCTGCCAAAATCTTCAAAAAAGATGTTTCTTCATTTTAGTACTGGTTTTAGCTCATAGCTGTGTTTTTTTTTTCTTTGGTTATTTAGCTATTGATTTTTCTAACCGTTATATTGCTTCTCAGCTCTTGAAGGACAACTAGCATGATAGGGTTCAATTAATTTTAAAAGTAGCTGTCCAATTTCTGGTTTTGGTGTTTTGTTGTGTGGGTCTGTTTTTTTTGTTTTGCTTTGTTTTGTTTTGTTCCTCCCCCCCCCCCCCCCCGCCCTGTTTTTATTGGCTTTTTTTCCCCCAAGAAATCAGTTTTTTATATTTATTTGCTCATGCATTACATCCTTTGCTTTGGCAAAGACGATGAGGAGGGTGTTTTTTTTTATTATTATTTTTATTGCAGGATCAGTGTTCTGGTTTCTCAGATAAAGGAAATCCAATGGTGATGAATGCTATCGGATTTCTTCTAATAGTCTTCTTCCTTGCAGCGCTGTCATATAACTTACTGAGGATGGATAGTCATGGCCTGCAGACCACGCTTTCTATTTAATGAACAACGGTAGCAGAAGCCTTTCCTTCTGCACTTTTCACAAAGGAAGCTCTCTGTCTTGGCCCCCTGGGTGTGGGTGCTGGAATCCTTGGATGGCTCCAGCTATCCCTGCCACGCTCCAGGAGAGGGCACCAGTCCCTCGCTCACATTTATTGAGCAAACTCCAAAGCATCCCTGGCTGACCCGCGTGCAGGGATACATGTACACGCCGCGGTCTGGCCAAATGCAGCCTCTGCTTTTCCAGGTCTCAGCCTGCAGCCAAGATGAGCCGAGTGTCTGCCTGAGCTCCTGCGGTGCCCCTTTTGCTGTTCATTTCTTTGTCAGATAACACCTATGTGCTTTGCTTCAGCAAGTTGAGTGTGGGATTCAGACTGCTGAAGAACGGTCAGAGCATTTTGCTGAGTGTAAACCTTGGCTTGTGAAGCAGCTAGAGAAGGAAGAGGTCTCCAAGGGGTTCACTGATTCCAGAACCCAGGGAAGCAGCTCTCTCTGCCGTTCCAGCTGAGTTTGCTCACACTCCTGGCTAAGCTGGAGGAAAAGCTGCTGCTCTGGGTTAATGTATCCTGGTGAAGAAAATGGGTACTGTAGAAAATGAGAGCACATGGAACAATTCTATTCCATATAAAATTGTGTTCGTATGCTGTTCTCCATCAGGAGGGGAGGCAGAACTGTACAGGATTGCAGTGTTACCTGCTGGGCTTCCTTTTGAATCCCTCGTTAGCAGGCACTGTCTGCTGTTCCTCTGTAACCGTACACACACTGTGTATGGTTTTATTGGGTGAATGAGAGAGAAGAGGCAGGGAACGTGAAGCATAAACAGCATGTTCTGCAGCATGTCAGTTCGTAAAGTACGATCAGTATGAGCCAGTGCCACTGTCCTGTCTCATGACAAGCTGCTCTCCTACAAATGTGGAGCGCTATGAGAGTCTGAGATAAGTCAGACCAGAGATCAGCTTTCACCGTGTGACAAAGCCCCCATCACTTCACCTGCCCCAGGCACCAGCTCTCACACGGAGGTGCCTGCTCTCTGCTCAGGCACTTTGTCTAGGACTTATTAAAACCAGTCCTGAGAAGGTTCCCAAGTGCAAGGAGTTGGCTGGTGCAGAGAAGATCGTGAAGGGGGTGAAGCAGTCACAAGAGTCGTCATGCTGTCACTGTCACTGTGGAATGCTTTGCTGACCCCGGGCTCTGAGTGTTTGGCTAAGCAGGCCGGACTCTGTCTTGTTCCCAAAGGTGTAAGTGGTAGCACAGGTGAATACAGCGCAGCACTGGCTTCTGCTCTCAGCCGGGCTTCTGCCGCTGCCTTTGTAAGTCTGAAAAGTGCAAAACTGTTCTGCAGGTCTTTGCAGCTGGGTATCAAACCAAACTCCAGCACAGCATGGCTGCATTACGCTCCTCCACCCTCCCACAGGCAGCCCAAGTAGTTCTGAGGCTGGCCCCAAATGTAGCGTACATTTTAGGGAGAGCTCTTGCCTCCTTTGAACCAATCTTGCGGACGCTGACAAAGCCAGCTCACCTGCCTGAGAGCAGAGGTCACTGCTCGGGGAGATCTTTGTAGCCCTCACCTGAAAGCAACTGAGACTGGGCACTGGAGAAGCGATGTGAGCAGATGTGGCTTCAGGGCCAGAGCACCCTGTGGCTTGTCTGCTTGTCAAGCTTTGCTGCTTGGGCACGTCTTAGTGTGATCTGAGTCCGGGTAAGTGCGATGCATCCCGTGTGTTTGCTGCAGGTGCAATCCCCTCGTCAACCTGAACTATGCTGTCCTGCTGTATAACCAGGGGGACAAGAAGGGAGCCCTCTGCCAGTACCAGGAGATGGAGAAGAAGGTCAATGCAGTGAAGGAGAGCAGCACTCTTGACTTTGACCCTGAGGTAGGTGCATAAGAGTTGTCAGCAGGAACTAGATAGCCACATTAAGACTTGCAACAAACAAGGAGGAAATTTGACTTTTGAGTCCAATTATTAGGAAGAAATTCTGCTTATGAGATTTTCCGAGCAGAGCAGTCGCCTGCTGAGAGCTGCTTACTTCTTTTCTGCTCTTTGAAGCCCAGTTCTTCAATCAATACACAGCAAGACAAGATTCCCTCTTAATTAAGGGAATGAATTAGCGGAGATGTTTCCCTCGAGCACCAAGGCAGTTGCCAGCTCTGCACAGCTCTATTTCTTTGTTGACTTTATTGTTGTGTAAAGTATTCCTGTTTACAAGGGTCTCCTCTTTTTGTTTCTCGAGAAGATGGTGGAGGTTGCCCAGAAGATGGGAGCTGCCCTGCAGGTTGGGGAGAGCCTGCTCTGGACTAAGCCTGCTAAAGAGTCTAAATCGAAGCAGCGAGCTGCTCCATCAGGGAAATCATCCAGTACTCAGCAGCCCTTGGGCTCTAACCAGGCCCTGGGTCAAGCCATGTCCTCAGCTGCTGGGTATGGAAGAAGCATGCAGCTTCCACCAGGTACCCCTCCTTTGCACCACTGCAAAGTGGAACTGTGGGAGGGGAGAAGAGAAGCCTCTGTCCCTTTGGGTAGGGAGTTACAATGTGTGTTTAGGAAGGTATTTACTCACTTACAGAGCTCCATTCAGACATATTCAGCCTTAGAAGACCTAGGCTGATAGCTGCATGTGCTGCTTCTTGCTGGGGGCTTGGTGGGGGCATCTCCATTGCCTATGGCCTGACCTGCTCTTGCCCCTTGGCTCCCAAGGAGGAATGCACTCAGGATACTACTGATTGTGGTGATTTTCTGTCACTGTTAAGTTCTGTTTCCTGTGGATTGGAACAGGAAGGAGGTTGTGTAACCCAGGCCTCTTTCCTTGGCACCCCTGAGGACCCATTCCATTCCTCACACATGGAATAAACTTTCCATGTGTGGAAGATTTGGAGGCTGAAAAACAAAAACATACAGGAGTTTGGGGCTTACCTGAAGGACTTTATCACCCACGTCAGAGGAGCTGGTTCATAACATTAGCTGTTGGCCTAAGTATGTATAGATACAACTGCAGTGTGGCATTACCCTGTTTTGATTTTATTCTGCAAGGAGCTACATTAACTGCCTGGAAACTCTTCCTGAGATTGCTAAAACTGTAACTGAAAACTACACTGTGGTTTTGGTTCCAGTTTGAGTATAAACCAGCCTTATTGGGACAATTTTCCCTTCCAAAGCATGACTTAATTCCTAAGTTCCTACTGACTTCTCTCAGCAGCCTGGCCGAATGAGACAGTGTGCCTCAGCTGCCTTTCAGCAGAACCCCAAGTACTATAAGGTCTCTGGCTGGGTAGCTCACAAAAGAATTGAGTGCTACTGATAAAGCTAATGCTAGACAGAAGAAATCTGAGAACAAAAAATAGCTGTGATTGTTTTGCATCTCCATCCTGTTTGGAGGGGCAAAAGAACAGACGAAACACACAGTTGTTCTATAACTGTCTTCTCTCCCCAGGTGCTGGCGCATCAGCTCCACTTGCAAAGCCTCCCTCGCTGCCCCTGGAACCAGAACCGGGCTCAGAACCGGGCCCTGAGGAGACCGCAGCACCAACAGAGGCCGAGGAACAACGGAAAGAGAAGCGCAAGAGCCGGCAGGCAGCGGACTAGAACGGACTCTGGTTGGCATGGGCAGGTGTGGGGACATCTCCAGCGCTGCCTGCTGACCTGTGGGGAAGGGGACCTGCCCTCTCCCCTGACCCACAGTGGCTTCACCCCACCGTCAGTTAGTCTAAATGCAGTTGTTTTTGGTTAATGTCTTTAGCACATGCTCTCTGCCTTGTCCCAAGGAGTAGTTGCAGCGGTCAGAAGTGGTTCCCATGTAGCTACTGTTAGCGTGGTCGCACCTTACTGCAAGAGACCGGAGGATGGAGACCCGATGGGGTTGGATGTCTTCAGTGTTCATCTCTAAGTCCTCCAGAAGGGCGCTGAGGCATCCAGTAAGTTTAGAAAAGCCAGCAGTAGTGACTTAGCATCCTGGAAAATGAAAAGCCAAAGAGGATCAACCCCTTCTGGTGGCTGAACTCGTAAGCTGAGGAAGCCCTGCACAAGCTGTAGTAAGGTCAGTGGTAGTGCACTCGGAGAAGGGGTGAAGGAAAAACACCAGGGTGATTACAGAGCTGTGAGCCCGGGGTGGGTCTGGCACAGCCTGGATCCTGGCAGGGATGTGCTCGTCACTCCAGTTTCACGAAGGCAAGACTTCCTAAATGCTTTCTCAAGGCTGGCCCAAGGAGGTTGCTCAGGCAGCGAGCTGAGCTGGGAGGTCTCATTCCTTGGCAGGGCCATGTCATGGCCATGGAGTACACGAGCACACCCTTTCTGTAGTGGTGACAGCTGCGTGGCAAAGCCGAGCTGTTTGGTCTTGAGGCAATCGTTCTGTTAACGTTGCAGCCTGGTGGCAGCACGTGAGTCGGCCAGCCAGCTGAGCCACCTCCTTTAGGACTGTGGTCACACTCTGATGCCAAGATCACTCTGTGTATTGCTTGAATCCAACAGGAGAAAATCTATTTTAAAGCATGTGTGGTAGCTAACAACAGCCAAAGAAAACTGCAGAGCTGGGTGAGAGCAAGGTAGGTGCTCAGGGGCCAGCTATTCTGGAAGCAGGCTAGCTGCAGCAGCACAAAAGTCTGCCAGAACCAAATTCCTAATTGTTTGCCGAGAAACAGGGTGAATGAGCCTCAGTGAAGCTCTGTGCTCATGTGATTGGAGTTCTTCCTTTAGAATTAGTGTTGCCCAGCACGGGGGAAAAGATTGGTTTGCAGGAAAGAAAGATCCTTTCAGAAAAGGCTTGCCATGGTCAGCTTCAACACTAAATTTAAATTGTTTTAGTATGACAGCAGCTGTGCTCTGAATAACTCAGTTATGCCCTCCTTACAGGAGCATTCAGGAGAAATCATTTCTGCTAGGTTCCAGAAGGCAAAGCAGCCTTTTGGTGAGTGGAGCAAGGAATTTTAATGCCCATGTGATACTTGAGATGCTTTGAAAATGTTTTTATCCTTGAACAGAAAAACCTTAGCCTTCCTTTCTCTGCTCCTGTCAGTTTTTTGCCCCTGGGATTTATCCAGAGCTTGATACAGGTCCTCAAAGCAACTGGTTTGGGGAATTAAGGCAGGACCATCATACTTTACATAAAGAACCAGTAACTGGGTTAAGTACGTCTGTTTTTTCCTCTTTCTCCCCTCAGTGTGCAGAGAAGTGCACAGAGCTAACGTTGCTGTGGGACTTCTGATCCGAGTTCTCTAAGCAGAATGTCTAGCACTTGCCAAAAGCAGCTGAAGCTTCAGGCTCAGCCTATTTGCTGGTTGGGCTGCTCAGCTTTTTAAAATACATTCCTGCTTTTTGTTCTGCACACCACTGCATTCTGTCGCTCCGTAATCAACAAGCCCAATAGGGCAAGGTTAGTAATGGAAACTTCTCTGTAGCAACTTGTAGCAGCAGCCTGAGGAAGGCTCTGGATGCATTAACAGCCTTCAGTGGTGCTTTCTGGTTAGCTGCTATTATCCAGAGTGACGTTAATGCATCTTTAGAGTGCAGCTGGGAACTGAAGTGCTATCCTGCTCCCCAGGGGCCACGAAAAGAGTAGGAACCCTTCACTTTCTCTCTTTTGATTGCCAAAACCGCCGGCTTATCTCAAACATGGCTTTTTCCACCTCTCCTCTATGGGCTGGTTTTGAATTGGTGCAGCCCTGGGGTAGCACTGTGGTGAGGTTTTCATCATGCTAGGAGCTGAAGAAATCACAGGTTCTGTTGTGGAGTGCTGGCAAATTTAAACAAACCAGACAAGAAGCAGTGTAAACCAGGTACAGTGCAGTGATTTTATTCACATTAAACTTTTTACACTGGAAGTTACTGCAGCATAACTGTAGCTGTGAGGAAGGGGTTAAGATTGCAGAGCAAAGGTAGGCAGGGTGTGGGAACTCTTTATCTCACCCCCAGAACTTTAGTTCATGACATTTTTTTCCTGTGGCAATTGCTTGTTGTAATCATTTGGTCTTACCATGAAGGCTCGCAAGCTGTGGAAGTTGCAGTGACCTGAACAGAGCGCTTCCAGGCAAGCAATCACCAGCACTGCTGATAGCGGAAGGTTTTCCCTCCAGGTGCTTGATCCCCTTGTTTTCATGTCACTAGTTGCTTTCCCCTGCCTTCTGCCAGTTGTACGAAGGGTAAGTTAACTTCAGGACTGCAGCATTATGAAACCAACTGGCTATGTGCAACAGCCCTTGGCCCACAGGTGCTGTGGGAACCAGAACTGCCGAGCAAGAATCTGAGCAGGCTCTTTTCTCACCCGGTCCCACTGGTGCGACCTGTTAGCTTCTGGGCTGCTGGGCTGCTTTTTAGGGTAATTGTTATGTGTCACTACTGAGGGGGTGCTGCATTCAAAGGTGCTGTCAAGGTAGTTAAAATACACCTGGTAAAAAGCCTACGCAGATGATTAACTCTCCTTCTATGAAAAGAAACGGTAGCACCTTGTTCTTTCCAGATTTCAGTGAAGCAGAAGGGAGCTTCACATCTAAGGAAGTGTTTTTAAATCTGCAATTACAGTTGGATAATAAATAAAACTGCAGTTCCTCCTCCCATCTCCTCTCCTCCTCCTGGGTACTGTGATGACAGCATTTGCATGCCGTAAATTTGCAGTATCTTTATGGAGAGTTTTTTATGCTATCTAATGATGAGAATGAGGCTGGACTGTTCTTTCAACTGAAATTAAGCAAGGGAGTTTTCAGCAGGACTGTACAAAGTCATTTAGGGATTTTGGAAATCACACCTTATGTTCTAAAACCTGCTTCTGGCATCAGCTATAATTCTAATTTTCTGTTTTTTCCCCTGTAATTGAAAACTTAAGATGGAAAGTAATAATGAGCTTAATTTCTAGGGAAGCAGAAACCACCTGCTTTAGGACATTTTGTTTCCCTTTTCAGGAAAAAAAAAGTGTTATAATTAACCAGGTTAAATCAAACTGCTTACAAGGTAGACTGCAGCTTGACTTCGTGACAGGAACAAATCTAGAAGACAGTTAAAAAATAAAAGCCTGGGCAGCAAGACCTTGTTTCAGCCAGGAATAATTATCTATCTGTCCAGCAACTTGCATTAAACCCAAACAACTCTGGTTCTGAGGTCCCCGAGACAACTGGATGCTGGCTGATGCACTGTTACCATGTACTCGCTGGGTTCCTGTATGCCCTCTTGTTTGCCCGGTTGTGGTCACTGACAGACAATAATGGCAAGAGCTTGGGTCCTACTCTAACGTCCTGTTCTTGCAAAAAACACCTAAAATTTAGACTTCCCTGTTGGGAAGTGGCAAAGCCTTTTCTACAGAGGCAGACAAACCTCAGTGCTGAATGAAGAAAAATGAGCCTTGTTAAAATAATAAGCTCCACACCTATATACACTACAAGAAAGCACATAATATTACAAGTACTTCATTTGTCAAGACTGGGTTCTGTAACAGAAAACAGCTGTGCTACAAATAAAGCTGTACCACTCTCTCAAACTAAACTGCACACAAAAAAAATCAGTGTTTTCTGCAGGGGTTCTTTATGAAAGATGCAGGTGAGATTTGAATCCAGTTTTAACCAGGCTGCACTGTACAAGGAGCAGCTTTCCTGAGACCTTCACAGGTGAGGTTTTTCAGGATTTTGTTGTTGTTGTTGTTTCCTCCACTTGCATTTTAATGAGATTATTCACCCTTAGCTGCCAGTATTTGTATTCTTCAGCTGCTATGAGCTCAGCAAAGGCTGATACCAGGTTCAGTTTTCAAAGCGACAGTGAGCTGTTTGGAACCTATGCCTCTCCTAGCTTCTGGCACAGGAGGGAATGGCTGTGCATGCTATTTCCAACCTGTGTTTGTTCCCCTTGCTGAAAGGACATCCTACCACAAGAGTCTGGACCAATAACTCCCTGAGAATTCAGTCTGGTCAGGGTGTAGGATCCACCTGAGATTATTATGCAAGAAACGGCTCCATCTGCTGTGGAACAGAGCTTCATCTGGCATCTCTGACCAGACAGGAGAGCAGTCACTCCTGGGTCTACAACAAAGTTTGGCTAAAGAGCTCAACAGACTCAGTGACACTGAGGAAAACAGTCCTGAGGGCTGAGAGCAGACCGGGGGGTAAAGAGAACGCGTTGCAAATAGGTTTGCTCTGCCTCTTAGCATCCAAATTTTAAAAACAAAGAGCAAAGACAAACTTCAGCATTCCCATTTCTCTAATACCCTCATTGCTGCTTGAATGTGGAACGTGAGATGATAGTTGTTGTGCCTTCTGTTCTAGCAGGTTTTAACCAATGAGTCTATAGACGTATTTATTTATTTCCCCTCCAAATGAAACTACTACTTTGCTGTGATCACAGGTTTAAAACCTAACTGTATGCTTTTACCAAAACACGAATTGCACTAGAGAACAGCACAGTTAATATGGGTTGAAACGTTCACTTTCAATGCAGAACATAACAACCCAACTACTGCTATAAAAATGTAAATTTGGTATTTACTCCGTTTTTATACTGTTCTTTCAAATGTACTCATCAACTCGATGAGTTTCCTTACACCAGAAATAGTAACACACATGGTGTGACAGGAATGCTTGCCGGGACTGCTCCAGAACAGATTGCTCGAGCACGTGTGCCCGCAGCCAGTGCTGGGTACCGGTGCAGGCAACATAGCTGCTCACTAGTCCACACCATCAGCTTCTACCTAGCTGCAAGCTCCAGCAAGGAGCACAGCACAACGTCTGAAGAGCTTTTGGGGTAACTGCAATGCTGTATGTGTCCTTGGACCCTTCTCACAGAAGCTGTCCCCCGGTTTTTATTTTCACTTCCCAGCGCGTGGCTGCAAAGATCACCCTGCTGTGGCACATCTTTCCTGCTGATTCAGTCCAGGATTACAGAGTAAGAAAAAAGCCAGCCACCAGTAGCACCAGCAGACTTCACAGCTTAAGATCTCCTTTTATTTATGTTGTTGTTATTGGTAGGTGGCTACAAAAAGCCACCACCACTGCCTTAGGCTAGCCTGTCTTAAAATAAATGTGGTCAGAAAATACCTGATGGCAAAGATGTACACACTGCTGGCATTGTCCATTAGTTTCTGGAGGCGGATCTGTCCCTGCTGCTATCCAAGCCTGGGATTCCAGTAGCTGAGAAGTGGAGCTGTGCTCTACAGGAAGCTCTAACCATATTCGAGCAGTTGATGTGGACTTTGCTAGAGACAAGGCATAAAAGCTAAGGGAGAAAACTTCAACATCATTTCTGTAAGAGGAACTCACACAAAAGAGCAAACGTAACCAGATCTTACTTAGTACAACAGGAGATAACCCAGAAACACAAAAGTAAAGAAAATCAAGTAATTCCTTAGCAGTGCTGTGAAACACCAAAGAGCATTTAAACTGGAAAGAGTGGGGTTTGGGATAGGTTCTTCCTTGGCCAGGCAGCAACCACATGGCACCATGGGCACAGTGGAGAAGCAACGTCCCTGCTGGGGGACGTTGAACCTTCCTGAGCTTCACACGCCTCAGCTAACTAACCTGCCACCTGGCCTTCACAAGGCAACGTCATGGAACATGTCAGCACATTTCATTTGAAGGAAGATGGGAACCACTGCTTGGTTTTGGTCAAGGGTAAGTTAAGAAAAAAAAACAAAAAACAAAACCAAATGGCTGCACTGGCTACAGGCACTCAGAGGTGGAAATACCAACATGCACAAGTTCTATCAGGTGGAGAGCCACTGACTTACTGCCACAGCGATGAGCTCATGTATTGCGTCTTCAGCAAACTATGTGAGAATAAACATTTCCAGGGCATTTCCAAAGGAAACGCTTCTGCTGGGGAGTATGAGGCTAGCTGAGGTTTGAGTCAGCCATCACTGTGGATTTCTAGGTATGAGGAGGGCATCCTTTCAAGACTGGTTTTGACACTTGGGTATTATCGCAACTTTTCTGTTTTTTCATGGTGAACAGCAGTCTGGATTTTTAGTAATCAAGTAGGTAAATTTGTGAATAATCTCTTGCCTACCAAGGACTTTAGGATTTTACAAGAAAAAACAACCACATGCAAGCACAGATCACAGGACCCCTTTCTAAGCATTAAGTACTCATAAGAAAACTGGACACAGCCTTTCAGATGTGCTCCAGCTGTTTTTCATGGGAAAAAAAAAAAAAAACAAAGCCCCAAGAACTAAAAGCATCAGTACTGCAATGGGGATAGTAAAAATAGGGGTAAAAACTGGGGGACAAGTTCCAACCCCCCAGTATTTCACTATTTTATTTTTTTCTGTACAGACTAAAAAAACAGTCTAGTTCCATTTCTGTTGTTCAGCGAGATCTGTTCAAGCAGCTTTCCTTTGTTGTCTCTGTTGCTGCTGTGCAGAGGTGTGGGACAAGCAGGGCTTCAGGAGTCTGCAAGCCTTGCTGTAATTAAGTTTGGGAGGCAGAGGGAAGTTAAGCAGATCAAATTCACAGCATGTGAAACGTGAAGTGCAGACAGGCTGCCATTCGATTCAGTTTTATTATCATATAGATTGTTTCAAAACTTAATCAGGGATACCGAGGGCCTATCTGATTAACGGGTCATGCTTGTTACGAATTACCCTTGGTAAGTGAATCTGGTGACCAGGCGAGCTGGCAGCGAGATGCCTGATCAAAGCAGATACTCAGGCAGAGCTGCAGCCTCGCCAGGCTCGCAGCACACCAACCGCAGGCCAAAGGCGAGGCAGAAACGCTACCTGCTGAGAAGGAACAGAGCAACAGGAAGAAGTTCAGAGTCATTGCTTCATGGTTAGGTTTTTTAGGCCCAGATGAATTCTTAAGCAATAACTGCCTTTTTCATACTTACTTACAGCAGTTATTTATTCAAATTAGTTTTTAAAAAGAGGCTGAATTTAAGCCTGTAACATTCATTTTAGTGTAAGCATGCCTTACCCTTGGGACAAGTTCTGATGGCGCAGTTACCTGATTTTCAATGGCCAAAAGACAATCACAGCCCAACTGGCCTCGTATCTCAGCAAACGCTTTTGGAAGAGAGAAGGGAAACAGAGCAGCAGGACTATTGCTCATGACAGCTTGTGTGTATTTAGTTTTGTTTCATTTCCAACCCGAGAATCCACACAGCTTGGCCCAACGTCAGGAAAGTGGGACCTATCGTAAGCAAAGGATTACTTCTCCAGCTGGCAGGATGCGTGGCCACTGGTGGTCCCAGCGGTGTTGTACCAGAAGGCTCTGATCAAAGGTTGCAAATAACCCCGCTAATGGCCTCAGACCTTTTAGATGGCTGAAAGGAGAAATTTTTTATTTATTTTTTCTGTAGGAAGACTAAACCAGAACTCTAAGTTCCATGCTACAATTTATAAATTAAAACAAAACACCAACAAAGAATAGAAAGCCTTTCAGTCTTAAGAAAATCCTGCATTGAGACAAATACTGAGACTCAGTGGAAGACCAGGATGGGATAAACTACAGGAAAGAACAGTGCTGCCTGTATTTCTCCTCTGGTGCAACACGTAAGACTTTTCTCAGAGGGAAAGGAGAAGTTAAATACACGTTGACAGACAGTATTTTGTGTTGAGTCAGTACAAGTTACAACAGCTGTCAATTTTTATCCTTACAGAGCATTCACAATGGCGTTTTCCAACAGGACAACATCACTGACGGCAATGTGATAGCCCTACTGAAAGAGATCAGGCCAGCCTAATTGGTAATATTCTCTCCTCCCTGCTGCTGAGATGCAAAGACTGACCAAAAGTGAACCCTACAAATTCTGGTACAGTGCAGACTTGCATAGACACGCTGATTGCATTTAATTCAGTTACACTGAAAAAAAAAAAAAGTGTATGATTGCTATGGGAATGGGCTTGAAGATCCTGGAAACGGTCAGAGACAAAACCATGCTGGAAAAGAGACAAAAGAACGCTGGTGCTGTGCAATCAATGGTGTGCCACTACCAAGAGGTAAAAAATACATAAAGTATTTAACAAGATTTCTAAACTAGCAAGGCGATGATAGTAGACGATTTGACTCCTCTATTTTTAATTTCAAAGGCTGTCCGGAGCAAAAACAGCCTAGTGACCTAGTCAAAGTCAGTAAAAAGCTCCTCACATCTCTTACCTGTTGCAGCTTTTGAGCCTCCAGAGGACCTTTCCCTAATAAATTAACCCTTCTGAATGGAAAGCAGGGAGACGAAAGATTGCACATCAGTTCTCAAACAAACAAACAAACAAGTCTCCAGCACTCAATAGCTTTTCTGTCAGCTGGAAAATACCAGACATAAGCACCTGCCGTTAGCAAAGAAAGCAAGCTGTGAGCCCCTCTGGCTGAAACCCTTGGCATGTAGTGTTCAGCAGACACAGGGAACGTTTTGTGGTTTACCTGGCAATAAAATAAAGCTGTGTTCCCAAATAAAAACCCAGACTATCTTCACTTTTAGTTGCCCCCAAACTAAATACAGGCAACTAGGACTCAGTTGAATACCAATAATTGCAGAGACAAGAGACCCAAAATCACCTACACTGCCTTGAGTCTGGTTTCCTCTGTGCACGTGGGGAGGAGGTACAGCGTGCGTCACATTTCAGGGCTGTGGCTCCCTCCAGCACGAGGGGCGCTGAGGTTGAGAGGTAATTTTGTCAGTAATAGATTTCATCATCGCACCAAGCAAACAGAAGGTTGGCTCTTGCCATGTAGCAGTGTGCTGAGAGGAGATAATGCAAGAGCCTTTTATTTTTACTTTATCAGAAGCAAGGCAGGGCTGAGCACTGCTGTGCTCAGCCTGGGATCCACACACAAGAAATTCTCCTGGCTGCAGCACTTTCCAGCACTAACAGACAAGACCCAAAGAGCAAACCTACTCCAGACAGGCATTTTGGCATTTGTTCCCCTCCCCGCATGCTTAAGACAAAGAAAAGCCAATTTTCACATTAAATACTAAAACCTTTGCACTTCAACGTGAAATGTTTTAGTTGCTGCAAAGTGACTGGAATGTATCTGACAGTTTATACCTGGAATTATTCTTTGGCTCTTTTTCACTTACGTCCAGAAAACATAGCACACCCTGATTCTGTTCCTATATCACCGCTGCCTGAAATCGTAATGAGAAGAGCATGGTTCCTCAGACACCATACAGTACTGGAGACAAAGGAGGGCCTTTGCCTCCTACTGAGGATACGCTTCTGAATATAGCAGTCCTTCAGCTGAAATAGCATCCCCGAGTCCCACGGTCCGGACAGGATCCTTACACACCAAAACGGGTGTGAAATGGAATGAGATGCCTTCTCTGTGCCAATGCACTACTGGCTCATCTGGATTTAAGGATATTTTGGAAGATGCCTCTATCTGGGAGGTCACAAACTCCAGAGGAGCTTTCAGAAAGACTTTGCTGGTGTCAATGGTTTCAGTCGCGCAGGCCTGAGCCCCTGCCGCTCTAGCTCCAGCAGCCACGGCAGCAACCTGGTTGCCCCAGAACCCGTCCACCGTGGCAAGGATGTGGTAGGCCAGGGTGTGGAAGTGGATGCGTGTGAGATCAGAGGCCCGGTCCGTGGTCTTCCCGTGCTCCTTCAGGACCCAGAAGAGGATGTCGCTGACTACGCCCACATCAGGGATGCCATTCCAGGAAGCAAGGGAGGCGTGGGGACCAGAGGCTGACTGTGTGAGGAAGAGCAGCTCCTGCTCGTTCAGCCCGATGGAGTTCACCAAGGGAAAGACCTGCTAACAGGAACAACAGTTCTTCCTTCAGAGACAGATCGGACTTCTGGGTTCTCCTTCACAGTATTGTTTTTACTAAAGTGCATCACAGCCTGCTGGCTATTTCTGAAATTTGTTTTCTAGATGTGCACTTTGACATTAAAGAGCAACAGAACATCACATCCACATGAAACATAATGCTGGGATTAGAGCTGTGTCAGCTGAAACGTTGGGATTTGCAGGAAAGAAATACTGCAAAACCCCAGAATTGATGATCAACCAAAAGCCTTTTAAGATACCTCCTATATGAAACCTCACAGTCAGACCCTTCTAAAAGGAATACCCTCTGTGAGCTAAAGAAGACAGATCTGGCCTCTGCTAGGCCACGAGTCATTGCAGTTCTCTGCTGCCCAGAGGAGACTGGTAAGCTCAGTAAAGAAAAACTGTTCAGAATGCATCAGCAGATATTAAATCCATCTTCTCAATTTTTCTTCAAATGGATAAGCCTCATTTTATTTTTTTATTTCTATATTCATCTACCAGTCTGCGCATTGTGATACTAAAGAAAAGCAAACTGATGAAAAGAGCATGTCCTTTTTGTTACCTGATGCACAATGTTGCTCATAAAATCCTGGTCAGTCATACTGGCCAACTCCAGGTGTATAGGAATGTCAGTAGGGATGTCAGAGATGGAGGCCACAGCCTGCAGGGGCAGAGGAAAAGGTGAAAAACAACACCTCAAACACATTTGAAAAGAAACAGAAGGAACGAAGGGGTGCATACAGTGGGAGACAGAAATAAGATGCACCTTATTACAAGTTCAAGCCTGGGAAGCTCGGAGTTTGCTATGGAGCATTTGTTGGAATGGAAATTAAGGAGATTTAAGTATCTTACCTCCATTAGTCGTCTGTGTCGCATCTCCTTGCTCTGGCCTTCCATCATGTGAAGTCCTGAGAGCACCACAAGATCTGGCTGAAATTCATCCAAGCTGGACACGAACACTTCCAGCATATTTAAGGCGCCGTTTGATAGGTCGTGGGAGAAGATAAAGCGGTTGGCATTGGGTGCTTTCACCTGTCCCCACTCTTCACCTAGGGCGAAGCAAAGAGGAGCGAACCAACTCAGAAGAGCAGCCAATCAAACCACATATCTACAGATTATTTTGGGATATCCTGCTGGAATCTGAAGGCACGGTTTCATACCATGACTGCACCCAATTAACAGCTATCGGCAGCAGAATTATACCTCCGGGTCTACTTAGGATATATACCACAAAACAAAAAGTATACATGGTTTTTATAGGCCATAGCATACAAGAATACAGAACCAAGGGGATGGCAGCACAGCAGCATGAGTCAGTATTTACAGTAACTGCATTACAAAGGAATAAAGTTTCAAAGGAGTTTAAGATGTTTGCTCCCCTACCACAGCTCCCTGCAGTGCACAGAATTACCAGATTAGCCCAGTGACAGCTGCCAGTACTGATAACTTACACAGTCCTTTTAACCAATTCAAAAAAAAAAAAAAAAAAACAAATAACTGTAAAACCAGGCATCTCTTAGTGATGGTCAGGGTTCCATCCAACATTCAGCCTTTGGCACGGTACCTGCTTGATACTCCAAGATGAGATGGAATTCATCTCTTTCCTGCATGGATTCAGGTGGCACAACCACATTGTCATCAAGTAGTTTGTGGAGCTTGGGACCAACTGGGCCACAAAGGAGGATCTAGAAAACAATTAAAACAATCAAGGATCCCCTGCCATGTCCCCTGCCAGCATTTCGGTGCATTGAAGTAGCCATCTCATTTTGTGTGAAGCCATTCTATGCATGCATTAGTCCCACATTTCATCTCTTCCCAGTAGCTGCTGATGAACAAGATAGTTCTCTTACAGGAGAATATATTTCCTTTCAGGATTTGTTATGCGCGGTACAGAAATACTTAAGACATCACAGCTTTAGAACCAAACTCTCTTCACTCTTGCAAGCTCACTGAAAGATGGAGGACCTTACACTAATCTGTTTCCAACAATGTGGCCTCCGCATGACCGTGTGAAAACAAGAAGCCACTTTTATTAAATAAGCAAAAAATAAGAGTCAGCACAGCACAGGGATCCGTATTTGTTTTATTAGAAAGAAAGTTAAGACAGAAGCCAGTAACTCCAAGGGAGCAATAAGCTGTAAACCATTACAGAAAGAATAGATTTGAGACTCCTTAAAGCCGAGTGAAGAGCATAAAACTTTTGGCACACCTACCTTCAGGTCTGGATTTGCTGCAAGCTTCTGACCAATGAGAGCAGCGTTTCCTCCTACGTAAAGCTGTAAAACAGATCGAGGCAGGTATGGGCATTCCCTTGCTTTGATAGCTTTACACGTGCTTAGTCCTTAGTACAGGCTTCAGATTTTAGCTTCTAGAAAGGTTCCAGCATTAGAGAATTTAGGAAAGCTTAGTGGGGCTGAAGGCAAAACCATTTTACAATTCACTGTCAGATGCCAACAACTTAAGTGTTCTCTTCTTAAAGTCTAAATATTTGCCTTCAGGTAATTCACAGCCCTGTGCAAATCAACTGATTTTTAACAAACAGTCCCTCCTACTTCAGTGCAGATTTTCTGTGGCAATTGGTAACTTGTTTTTTTTAATCAGCGGGCAGACAAGCAGTCATTTGAAAACTACAGTATTTCAGGGTTAAACCTGCCATCTATGCCCACACAAAGTGAGCAGAACTGTGAAAGTTTCTTCAGGTAAGAAAGGTCAAACTTTCTAGTAAGAAAACACCTATGTGAGCTCTGAATCTAAAGGACATAGATCTGTCACGAGGACCACAGGTGCCAAGAGGTGACAGAAAACAAGCTGTAGAAAGATACAGCTGATAATCAAGTGATTCCAGAAAGCCCATGTAGCAAACATCGAGAAACAAGCCAACATGCAAAAGTCTTGACCAATAAAAGGCCAGATTTTCAAAAGCAGCTGGCAAACTGCATATAAGGCAGCATTAAATAGTCTGTAGAAATTAGCTGTCAAGCAGATATCCAGCTAGATTCAGAAGACCCAGCATAAATTAGAGCAACAGAACTTTGCTTTTGGAAAGCGAAGCTTCAGGAAAATCACTGAGTTCTTTCCATCATCCCTACTTCTAGAGAGAATTTAAACCCTGCATTAAGGTCCTAGAGCTGATCAGCGTGTTCGTAACTTCTCATGTGGGGATTTTTTCCTTACTTCCTGCCTCACTACAAGATGTTAGAGCCTCTTTTACAGCATCAATCCCATCTGGCTCCCATGAAACATAAAAATGTCTTCAGTACTATCCTTATAGAGGTAATCTTGGGCTGGTATTTCAGTTTGGGAAAGGCAACCAAGGGACAGACCATTCAAAACCCTTCAGTTTGGGGCAGGTGCAGAGTTCTGTTCTCTGTTTTTTCCTAAACGATTAGAGCTCTCACTAGACAGAGAACAAAAGTCACCAACGATGCAGAATGGAAGAACTGTACTTCTCAAAACCTGTCTTCCCATGGAGGACATACCTGGGCACCTGGGTACTCCGAGGCTGTCCGTGCTATGTGATGGAAAGACTCCGCATCGCTGAAGAAGCGCTCGGCAGCCGCCCCTTTCTCCATGAAGTGTGCAAATGCTTCCTTCAGGTCCTGCCGGGAGGTCAGGACAGCGTGGTTTTTTCCATCCCCAGGTTCAAGACCAAGCGCCTCCAGCAACTTCACGCCGGACAGAACCACGTCCACGCAGGCGTTGACGCTGAAAGAGAGAAGGAAAATGCATCGTGGGGAAAGCCAGCATATGTTAGGGTGCCTGGGACACAATACAATGACTTCACTTCCCAGCCAGTGATGTTTGCTGTTAAATCTGGGCGGCCCTCAGGAAAAACAACCAACCAAATTAAAAAAAAAAAAATTTCCACAGGGATATGAATTTTCTAAATTTTTACTGAAGTGCTCTCTCTTTATTTTGCTCCATCACAGCACTGAAGAGGTGGATTTTGAACATTCTGCTAAATTAAAACAAAGTGTAAGTTGTTCATGTTTAAAGGTGGTTGTAAATGTTGCATTACATTTTGCACTTTGCTTGCTGTTTAGGCTTACTCTAAAAAGAGCAGGCACAATAATAATAGCATTTTTAACTTTTAATTCTTAAAATAAAGAAGCTTTTATTGTTCTAGTTCTGGTTTAAAACCTGCAGGCAATTCAGAACTGTTAAAAACAAAACTGAAAGTATTTCAGCCCACTAGATCAGCCTCTTGAGTTTCAACTACTGCTAATAAAAAGCAAAAGCACATACACAAACACCCTGTACCTGGAGTGATTCTGTTTACAAGAAGTCAAGAGAGCCACTTTTCAGTCAAAACATTTGAAGACTGCAATTTCAAAAGAACCATCCCCAATTTCCAGAAGTGGCATGTCTCTTTCTCTCAAATAGCGAAGCAGGAGAAAAATCCAGCGCCACTTGGGAAGTTACAAGAACTATTTCGGCAGATCCAGCCTTAGGTGACATCAGACCTGCCGCTCAAACCTTCCAGTCCCCGCTTTTTATAAATTACAGCAATTTAAACACAGCGAGCCCAATTCAGAGCAGAGAGCAGGAAAGTTTCTGCACTGGAACCAGGCCCGTAGGAAACATCTTACATGCTCTACTGGTGTATTTTAGGGGAAGTTTATGAGTGCTTGCCCTCATTCCTATTCCTTGGTTTCAGAGAGACACTAATATAAACAAAGTATTTACTGAGATCACATGAGCAATTACTATAGCATCTTCTGGAACTGCTCTAAGGGCATTTGCTGCTCCTTTGCCCCATGCTTCCATGACAGTGATCCAAACAACCTATAAAGCTTTCCCAGGATCTTCAGCTTGCTCTGCATCTGTCTACAACACTCCAAATACCAATGTCAGCTTGAAACGCACAGTCTTTCCTCCTCATCGGTGACCTTTCATGCACGACTTGGGCTGCAACATGTGAAGGCTGCATCACACTGAATAAAGGACATTAAAAACCTCAAGGGTTTTCAGTGCACGAGGTAACACAGCTCCTATTTGATCGGAAATCCTCTGCACTCTGCATCATATACTAAGGGAGAAAAATCCCCTTGCACAGCAGACAAAAGAAAGAAACAATAAGCTTCAACAGCATTCTAGCCACAAACTCACTGCAGCAAAAGGGCAGCAATCTTATGTTTTAATGGATCATTAAAGATGCAAGGGGACAGAAAGCAAGTCACAGCTCTTTCAAGTGAGACCCTTCTAATCATCCTCCAGCTGTCTTTGTTCTCCCTCCCTGCCATTCCTCTGCTAACACACTTCTTGCTTTTAATAAACTGCCCTAACAGCAGGGATATGCTACTAATGAACTTATTTTGCTGTTGAACATTGAGGCCCTGGGTGTTTGGGGTGTGTATCTATTATGTGTATCTATTTATATATATTCAGTCCCTTTAAAGCAAAGAAGAAAGGACTAAATTGAAGATAACTGTCTTTTTTCCAATGAAGGCATGGCATAAGAGAAGACTAAAGGGGACACTAGAAGTGTCGCATATTCAGGGGAAAAAGCTTGCATCGACCATACTGCAAGAGCAAGACTCCAACTAGTCCTACATTAGCTATGCAGCCATTACGCTGAATAACTTTTTCCAACACTTGGAGGCCAAACCTTGCATCAAAGTCAAGTTATCCTGTCACATCCTTTTATTTAAAAGAAAGTGAGTCAAATGCTATATATAACAGCAAGATTAATGGTCACACTTAAACCCAGCTTTTAAGATCAATGTGATATTCCTGAACTTTCCCCTTACCCTCTTTGCAGTTTAAAAAGAGAAAGGGTGTTGGATTTCCCCATGCACACACAGGTATTCTCGATGTCTACCACTTTCTCCTCACCATTCCCGCTCCCATTTCTTTGCTTACGTTGCCATCTCTGCCTTTACCCAGTTCATTTTCTCCTATCGTGACGGCTTCACTCCCTGCCCCACTCCCTAAACCTGCCTCTCGCACCTATTTATTGCCAGTCCATGCTCCCCAATCGCCACCTTCCAGGGAACGGCCCAGTAGCTCCAAGCCACTCACTCAGCCTCTGTGTATAAAATTGTTTTACAGGCCAGCAAACAGGGGACAAGGTCTCCCGAGTCGGGCTTGCCAACCTGTCCCGAACCACGCAGCACCCTTCAGCCCCCCTACCTGAGGCTTTCCGGCCCGTCACCTCCCTCACACAAGGCCCAGGGGCTCACACCTGCGCTCACCAGCTGCCACCTCAGGAGCTGCCTGACCCCAGCACCTCACACCTCAGCCCACGGTGTCCCTGCTCCGTCCCAAAGCGGGGACGCCCACCCTACAGCACCTCCAGGCCACCACAAGCTGCTCGCTCACCGCTTGGGCTCTCGCTGTTGGTTTCTGGCGATGCGCTGGGCGACGTGACACGAGGGGTGACACGATGCGATAGCTGACACAATGCAGCATTAGGTGACAGCTCCGTGTGGCAGTTGAGGCCCACCCCCCCCTCACACCCACGCATATAGGTGTATATATATAGCTATAAACGCACCCAGACACGTAGGTGACCTACCCGACGGCGACGCGCGCCCAGCCCCGCGCTGGGCGGACGATGGCCGCCTGCCAGGCCGCCACCATGCGGCTCTCGAGGGAGCGGGCCCGGCGCAGTCCCCCCAGCAGCGAGGCGGGGAGGAGCTGCAGGGCCGAGGGAGGCAGCTGGGGGCCCAGCATGCACAGGTAGCCCAGCGCCAGGGCCAGCAGCCCCACGCACAGCGCCCGCCGCCACATCGCGGCCGCCCCCGCCGCCACGTCTGAGGGGAAGGCGGGCGGCCGCCCCTCCTTACGCCGCCTCCGTAGCGCCCCGCCTCCGCCCGGCGCCGACTGCCGTAAAGCCGCTTCGGGAATCGAGGCGGGCTCTAAATCGAGTGCGCAGGCTCTCCTAACGCTGCGCATTCTGCGTACCTGCGGCAGGGCGCGGCGGTGCGGCGGGCGTAGCTGAGCTACGAGAATAAGGCCGGAGGAGTGCCAGCGCGGCGGCGCTTCGTGAGGGGAAATGGCGGGCGGGGCAGCCCAGGGCCGCCTCAGCGCGCCTCAGGGTTGCCTCTGGCCTCTGAGGCTCCTCCATCCGGCCCCGAGGAGCCTGGCCCCGGCCCCTCAGGTCAGCGGGGAGCAAGCGCTGTGGTGTGTCGATCTCATCAATGTGTATGGATACCTGAGGTGTGGGAGACAGAGGGATTTGGCCAACCTCTTTTCAGTGGTTTGTGTGGATAGGACGAGGAGTAATGGCTACAAGATAGAGCACAGGAAGTTCCACACCAACATGCGAAAGAACTTCTTCACTTCTTCACAGTGAGGGTGATGGAGCACTGGAACAGGTTGCCCAGGGAGGTTGTGGAGTCTCCTTCTCTGGAGATATTCAAGGCCCGTCTGGACGCCTACCTGGGTAGCCTGCTCTAAGGAACCTGCTTTGGCAGGGGGGTTGGACCCGATGGTCTTTTGAGGTCCCTTCCAATCCCTTCAATTCTGTGATTCTGTGGGGAGCGGGGAGTCTGTTCCCCTTTCCCTCTATGCCTTCCCAGCACCTGTATAGCCCCATGCGCTGTTTCTGCTCTTCATGTTCATCAACCTTTATCTCAGCAGTGCAGCTTTAGCTCTCAGCCTCTTTCATGCCTTCCCCAGGTTACATTACTTCAGGTCTCTGCCCACGTTCCTGTGAGGCAGCCTGTGCTGGGTTTAGCAGGGAGCAGTGGGAAGGCATCCGTTGTTGTCTGCCTCAGCCTGTCACACAGGTGTCGTAACAAGTCAGGAGAGAGGCTTTCCCTCCTTAATGAAAGGGAAACTTTCTGGGCTGCTTTAGAAATCACGGAAATCTTAGCTCTAAGGCTTAACGACAAAATTTGCGGGAGTTTGACAACTGTGTGCCACAGTGCGTTGGCTGAGGCAGCTGATAATTTTCCTACTCAGTTCTTTGTTGTGAATGATTGTCATTTTCTTTGACTCTGACAAAACAAACAGTGAAAGAGATAGGAAGGCTTCTTGCTGATACTTTTTTCTAGATTACAAGAACGGGTATTTGGACAGTGGCTCATCTACGTGAGTCTCGTGGCTCATTGCTCTGGCCCTGTGTGGTTACTGTGCTGCTCATCAGATTGCCTTTCTTACTAGCCCTTCTCAAAAAGGACTGACTGCCTCGATGATTTTGCTCCTGTGATGTTACTCCTAGGAGCAAGTGAAGACAGAGGGTTCGGAGGTGGGCAGGACTGGAATTTGGGAGGGAAAGGCTAAAAATAGGCCTCACCTGGCAGTGGGTGGTGTGCACGGACACTTTATTGTGCTGCTCTAGGCTCTTAAAATGTAGTGAGTTTTAAGAACCATATCCTGCAAACAAAGTGGGGGCCTAGCCACCTTCCCCATTGTTCAAGAAATCCTTCAGGTGGTTCTTTCTCTTCAAATAGCTACCTGCTTCAGTGCCCCTTAAAAGGCTGATTACAGCACTTAGACCTGTATTTAGCCCATCAGTGTTGGTCTGTTAATATGCAATCCCTCTTTGCATTTGCTCAGGTGGTCTTCGGGTTTTGTCAGTTGGCTTTTTCACCTGAACAAATTTACTCTTTTTCCCTTTGGCACTTTTCCTGCTGACATTTGATATATATGTGATTATGAAATCTCGCTTGTTTCCATACTCTTCGAGTCCCTAGGGTATAGGCCTGGAGGGCTCCCACAACCATAAGCAGCCCTCTGGTTCAAGCAAGCAGTGCTGTGTTGTTGGAGAACAGAGCAAATACCTGCTGGAACCTCTCGTTGCTGAGTACAATCAGGTCTTCACCTGTGGGAGCACATGTATTTATAGCCTTGTCACAGAACATCATAATTAGACATGCCCATAAGGCAGCTACGACCCATAACATTGTCACAGCTCAGGGACTCCGTTATTAGTACTGTGTCATCAGAGGGTTAGGCTGCAAGCAGATAACCCATCTAATACAGTAGTACTTCAGGGAATTAGCCACGATTCCAATTTGGGGTGATTAGTTTTTGATCTGATGCTAATGCCATGTTCTGCGTTGTTGCCCTGAAGACTAAAGTTGTCTTTTTCACTCCCGGAATAGGTGCAGTTTCCACATCAACAAAATCAAACCTGTTCAGGAGGAACCACTACTATTTGGTGTGCTTAAACTGCTGGTGTTCACCCTCCATGAACGGTTTTATCGGTGGACTTGAATGAGACTGCAAAGGTAATTGAAAGATTGCTTTGACCTTGGTTCCTGCCAACGAAAATAAGGTGGTTTTTTTCTTTTTTTTAAAAAAAGGCAGTTCCGTCACAGAACCTATTCAGTTACAGAGCTAATCTGCAGCTTTTCAGTTTATATTTGTTTTAAGCCAATGCAGATTTAGATTTGCCTGTAACAGCTAAACTAGAAGTGAAAGTGTCAGCTGACAACTGAAATGCATCTCCTTATTTCCTTTCCTGTGAGCCACCAAGTGTCCCACAAAATTTAGTTAGAGGTAACAGAGAGGGACACAAGGCTGATAGTTTCATGTGAGATGACTCAGATGAGGTAAAAAGTATTAATTAAATACCTTTTTAATTACTTTTGGTGCAGGGCTGTGTGTTATTTCAAAGGTGCGACACTGATTTTGAGAGCTTTTGCTGGGGTCCTTTAATAAAACATAGGAAGAGAAGGTAAGACTTGGTGGGTTTCTAAACAGTTTAAATCAAAACTCATGACGACAATTTTCCTTTGCTGCTTCTTCCTGGTTATATGAAGTTCTTCGTATAACCAATCCTTTTCCTGATGATGTTTCAGTATATGAGCTGCCTGTGACTCGGAAGGGATATGTCAGGGAAGGTGGGTTTAATCAGTCTTCAGTTATTGGAAACTGAACTTTTTCCCTTCAGCAAAAAAAAAAAAGGGGGGGGGAGGGAAAGGGGACTCTGTCTGCAGGAGGCAGACAAACAAGCAAGAAAATGCTTCTTTTAAAAAATTCGCCATGGAGAGTTATGCACAGAGCACATGCTCTCAGTAGCCACTCAAGCTCACACACAAAGGTTTGTGAGCTTTTAATGCTGTTAGTGAGTTTACTTTTCTGATCACAGGCTCGGTTTTGAGAATTTGGGGGGTTTGCCAGAAGCTTATTAGGGAGGAAGTGAGAGGAAGGGGGATGAAGATGGGCAAGCAGAAGAAATAGCAGGGAGGGGCGAAAGCCAAAGCTTCGAGTTCCCAAAGGAGCAATGAAGACCTGTTTTTCTTAGCTTGAACTCACAAGCAATTGTCTTCACTCCTTGTTAAGTTGAATTTGCATATTCAAATGGACTCTCTTCTTTTGACCTACTTTGGCCAGCTTAAATTGTAGGCCTGTGCACAGTGTGGGAAGGGGAGGAGTTTTCCTTGAACTATGAATTCCTTTATTGTTGGTGGGATCGGTCATGCGTATCTTTAATGCCTGGAATTAAATCTTCAGCTGTACCTAATAAACATTAGGCAGTACCCAAGGCAGGATTTGCATTGCAGATGCTTTCAGGGCTGCTCCCTCCTGTGGTATCCAACACTCCCATGGTATTACCGCCTCTCTCTGAGTTCCCCAGGCTTCGTGAAGTCAATTATTCAGGTGTTGTGTGTCCGACTCCCTCTTTTGTGTTCTCCGCTATCAAACCTCTCCCTGAAATCCCGCATCCTCCTGTCTTTGATTGCAGGCCTTTGATCTGAATTGGAAACTTGATAGAGTGGCAACCATGTATCAGTCCCTACCGGTGAAGTTAGTGCAGACATTTCTGATGCTTGCCTGGTGACATGTAGCCAGAGCCAGTAGCAGAATTTGGTGGGTGTGACTGGTTGCTGCTGGAGGAGTAGGAACAAGTGGCACCCAGGCTTTTTGGATGGGTCCTAATAAAGGCCTGGAAAATTCAGAAGATTAAAGTTTGTACTGAGCCCTGCAGATGAGCAGAGTAATTAAAATACAGAATCAGTGCTGTGCTCAGAAACTGGGCAACATTCCCCATCTCAGCTCTGCCAACATGTCTCAGTCCTGGACTTCAGCACCCACTGCTTCCCTGCTCCATAAGACACACACTCAGCTTGGCCACCGCATCTCAGTCTTGATCTGTAACACCTCCTGCTGTTCCAATTCTGGGGCCTTTTTGAGCAGAAAATACCATCTCTCTTCTAAATTGTGCCAAATTGCTTGGTTTTGGCCACAGAACTCATTTTCACTTGTCACCTAACGGGATACCTAGAGACTTTCATCTAGCACTGTCAGCGCCAGAGGAAAAAGAACATGTGAATACCCAGTCCCCTGCTAAGTCCCCTAATTATATAGTGATGTGTTAATAACGAACACGCTTTCATGTCTTGGCAGTTGCAAAACACTCATCAGTAGCGCAGTGCTTCAGAACTGGAATCGCACAGGAAAGATGCAAGTCCCCGTTTAAATTACTTAGTTAGTATCAGCATTGTCTGTACCCAGCACTAGGGTCTGGAAGAAATGCTAGCATGAAGCTGCCAGATGCCAGTTGTTTGGGTGCTCTGCAGAATCGGAACCACCATGCTAGAGACTTGTTGTTGCAGAAGTGAGACTTGCTGTGCAGAGCATCTCTTTTTCTTTGGGGGTGGAACAGTTTCTGTCTTGGCTGGTGCATGAGGGCTGGAGCTGGGAGCATCCAGATCCAGAGTTATGTGCTGCTTTCAGTTTGAACCAAATTGCTGGATTTTGCAGTGCTGATTGCTTGCGCCCTGTGGTGATGAGCCTGGTTTGCTGCACACCTGGGAGCTGGAGCAAGAGTGAACCTCTGTGTGTGCTGGTGAACACCCTGAGCCACTAAAGTTCATGGCAGTGGCTGCCTGAGCTCAGGAACAATTGCTCTGTTTCTGGAACAGATGGCTCAGATCATCAGAAATGGAGGAATTAAACCCTTTGTCAGAAGGTCTTCTGGAAGCAAGGTAGAAGTCAGAAAACCCAAGGGTGTTAGCATGGGGATAATGTGCTTGGGGGAAAAGAGAGGAGGACGACAAAAAGAGGGGGAGCCAGGTGGGAGAGGTTTCCTTTCCAGAAGACAGAGGGACGTGGCTGATGGTTGCGTCATGTTCCCTTGTGAGCAGAATCTTGAGCTGTGCCCAAAGTTTCTGCTTGCGCGTGCAGCGTGCGTGTTGGCTTGGGCTTTGGGGTCTGGCATAAGCCCCCTGGCAGGGATGGCAAACTTGGCCCCCTCCTGCAGACGGTGCAGCTGTGAGCAGCGCTGCCAGGTGTTGAGAGCTGCAGAGCCACAGCCCAGCTAAACGCCTGTTTATCTGTCATGTTTGGCCTTGTAAACAGCCCTGTGAGAGCTGTTGGATGCTGAGGTCATATCCTGGCCCAGGAGAAAGGATGGATATACATCTTGCATGAGCAGGGTGTAGGGACAGAGCAGTGCTTCAAATGCTTTCTTCTGTTCCAACGTCTTTGGCAAGGCAGAAGATGAATGGCAGATGCCCAATCTTATCCTGGGAAAGGAACACTGCAAATGAAGCTCTCAAAATACTCCTCAGTCCCCTAGATCCATCCAATTTACATACTCAGTGTTGTGTGGATTGTATCTTATGCTGCATACTTTGCATTCTTTTATGTAGGTTACAAATTCTGGTCGTGTCACTTCATGCTAACAGCAGTGCCAGTGTCCCTGATAGCGAGTGTGCCTTGCAGTGCTCGGTGTCTGTTGGGATCGCAGCTCTGAGGTCAGATGGAGGCCACTGCTCGCCCAGTGTCACAGCGTCATCAGTGCTCGCCTCTGACAGATTGGCCTAGTACCACCCCATCGGCAGAACGTGTTGTGAACGCGACACTTATTTCTACTACCATTCAAGAAAATGCCTAAAAACCAGATCTCTGAGAAGCCTTATATTTGCAACCCTTTAGGCTTTAATTTAGGCTCTAGCTGTGGCAGAAGACCGTGGAAGAAGGATGTAGGCAGGCCTGGAGAGACTAGACAAGAGAAGCCAAAGCATTTGCTGTCTTTTAGGTCTGTCTGTGTGCAGAGCTGTGCACGAGGACCTGCTGAGGTTGCTTTGCCAAGGGGTAGGACATGCTTAGGTCAGATTTCTGTGAGTGTGAGGGAGGGAAGAGGCATGATCTCTGGCTGAGAGCCACACAGTTTTACCAGCAAAAATACTATATGAAAATTGCCTTTTTTGTTTGTCTTATTCAGCATGTGTCTGATGCATGTCCGAAGGAGCCACAGCCTGGATCTTAGGCATGGGTCTTTGTGGGGAGCAGTTCTCTCTTCTGGCTCAGAAGCTGTTTTGCTGTTCCAATCACACGCAGAACCGAAAGAATCACGTTGGGTGGAGAGAGCGCAAGGTGATGTAACATCAGCTGTGTGCTGCTCATCCTTGGCGATGACCCACCTCCCAGCAGGGCCCTGTGTGGGCCCTTATCCTGCAGCCTGCTTAATCAGAAAAGCCCCAGGTTTGCCTTTGCTCCACCCTCCTCAGGGGCTCTTAGTGCCATTCAGTAGGGTGAGCAAAAACTGCTGCAGCTCAAAACACGGGAGCTCGGGGCTGTAGCACTCAGGCACATGGTTCTGCTTTCTCACAGGTAGGAGACCTGCTGCCTGATGTGATGCACCAGTGCTGTAAGCTCAGCACATTTTAACGTGCTAACTGAAGCCCCAGATCGCGTTTTGCAATAAATTTGTGTATAGGTCTACTGAGAGGCGGTTGTTTCAGAATTTCACCAGTGAGACTGCCAAAACTATTTGTGTATTTCATAGTTCATATTCTAAATGACTCGTATGCATCCCCGTGTCATATATTAACCGATACAACTCATAAACTGTGGTGCCTAGCACAGCTTTCATCCCTAGATCTGTCTACAGAGGTTTTAGCAATAGAGCTTGCTTTATCCAAGTTGTCCCTGGTATTTCCGTTGTGTGAATGTCTGTGTAAGGCCCGGAGGGTTTGGTGTAAAATGAACCGATGACAGTAATTGTTGCTGCTGTGAAACCAGAGTCCTCTTAATTGGCAGAAGAGGTCTCTAGCCTCTGCCGCAAATGGGCAATGAATGAGTGGAGGGCTAGAACCTTCTCTAGAGGAGATGGGGCTGAGAAAAGTGAAACACTGAGAAAATGTTTCATAAAACAAAAAGGAGGTAGGGAAGCAAAGGGGAGGTGAGACTTGCTATATGGGGAAGGGGTTGAACAAGTTTTCAAAGAAAATGCCTTATGCTCTGGAAATAATGCTCACTCTATCACAGAAATCCAGAACAAAATCGGTGCTATTATAAATACTATTTGATGTCTCTTTTGACTTACATAAGCATGCAGTTATTATTGAGGCACTCTGAGCGCTAAATTCATTTTCCCTTTGTAGTTTTGAGGCACCTGTAACTCTTGTGAGGAAGTGTTACCTCTAGGCTAGGCAACGTGTCTGACAAGGAGATGTAGCTGGCTGAAGGAGATTGAGATGAAACTCAAGTAGTTCCCAGGGGAAATGCTTTGTGCTCGTATGGCTGACCAACCAGTTTAGGTTCCAGGGACTTCATTTTGAAAGTTTGCATGCGATTTATGCTGTCGTCTTCATTTTATGAACTTGGAGATTCAGCTTTATTAACGCTGCAGGAATGAATGCTTTTGTGCAGTATCTTCAGGCTAATTTGGGTGTTAGGGTTGTTCTCACCACCTTAGAGCAAAGCACATCTCTCCTGCAGAAATACAGCACCGATGGCTCACATCATATTGCTCTGGAAGAGAAGAGCCAGTAAGCAAATGAGCTAAAGAAACAAGAGAAAGCATTGCAAGCACTTTAATGCTGAATGCGCAGGGAGGACTCTTCCTCCTTTGTCTTTACAAAAATGTAGAAGAAAGCAAACCAATCCTTTTCTACCTCTGTTTTTTGGATTTCAGAAATAGCTGCTGTGAACTTTCACTACTACAGTTGCCAAAGCAGATTGTGTCGCTTAATTCTTCCCCATTTTAACTTCAGCTGAAAAATTGAGCATGCAAAAGAAACCCTTAACAGCAAGTGACTCCATTTGCTGCCTAAAGGAGGTCATTCATCTCTGAAGGCAAGTGATTAGACTTGTCAGTGTGCCTCGCTCCAAAGTCTGCTGCTAATCCCTCTTGGGCTGAACGTTTGGTGTAGCCAAACACTAGTTTATAAGAGAAGTTTTGGTTGCCCATCAGTGTCGAAATAGTTTGTATTAAGAATTCTTCAGAGAAGAGCAACAAAGATGATTGTGGATCTGGACCAGCTTCTGGGCAGAAGTTAAATTAATGGGGATGCTTCAGCCTTGAGCAGAGATGCTCTGGAGGAATGTCCTGGAGGGCTGTGAAGTTGTCTGTGTCTGGAGGGTGACCTGTGGAGGACTGCTCCCTGTCTCTTTCCCAGGCATAGCGCTATTCACCACTGTCAGGGAGGAGATAATGGGCGTCTGCGGTCTGACATGCTGTGACTCTTTTCCTTGTGGAGTGCGAGGTGTTGCTGAGCATGGTCTTTACTTCAAGTGAGGTCCTGAGATGCCAAACAGGGAGGTGTGTGAGAAAACCCTTCCCAAACAGAGCTCCCTTAGGTGAGAGCTGATAATTCTGTGGAGACTGCTACTAGTTTAGCACTTAGCTGGCAGCTGAAGGTGAGAAAGACAGCTCTGGGCAGCTGCTGGGGATGCTAAACTGCGAAAGGGCACAGCGATGCACTAAGCACCTCACAGGTTATCAAAGTAGGTGAGCCTGACTCGGGTGCTGCTGCCAGATGAGGAGCAGGAGCCGGAGGCCGGCTGGATTTTCAGTGGCAGTGCATGTTATTTTCTCTGTCAAGTTCAGCTGAAGTCACAGGTGCTGTGATGCTTCTCGCTGTTAGGCTCTTGAGCTTTCAGCTGGGCACCTGTCCAGCCATCCGTCACTCCTTGGATTTTGTGCACAGGAAACCAAATGTGATCTGAGAGTTGCCACCGCAGCAGAGATATCAAACAGACACCTGGCATTTAATACAAACTGAGGTAAATTCAATCCGAAAATAGAACCGGGGTGCGCCTTGGCTGCCAGGCAAGTGAGCCCGTGCTGGGGCTTCTGGCTGCTCCCTGGAGGCTGGGTTGTAACCCTGTAGATCAGCTCCAAACAGAAAGCAGGAACAATGTTTGGATGTAACGGTAGAAAAACTGATGTGGGGCGGCTCAGAACCAAGCTCAAAGCCAAGACTTTTTTTTTCCTCCATGATGTGATCAAATGAGTAACAACTGAGTGAGCTCTTTTATTCTTTGTGGCCCAACTGACAGATAATGCAGGGGGTGGAGAGATTGGCTTTGTTTTTAACTGCAAAATCCGTGAAGGGATACGTTCTTTGTGAATTAATTTGGAGAAAATGGGGTTTAACTATTCGACAAAAGATTCATTTCCACCCACTTCCCAGCTGGCTCTGGAGTGCAGTTTAAACATAGACTGTCACATTCGCAGCACCCGTGAATGTTTGAACTGAAATAGCAACTCGAATCTGGCGGGGCAGCGAGCAGCAGTGGTGCTGCTTGTGGGTAACGGGTGGCATCACAGAATCATTTGGGGTGGAAAAGACCTCTGAGATCATCAAGTCCAGCTGTTAACCTAGCAAATGGCGTGGTTGCTGTAATACCAGCCACATTCTGCAGACAGGTGCAGAGACATCTGCAGCACAGGAGCTGCAGCGGATCATAATTGCAAACTCTGCTAACAAGAGCTGGGGGAACCAGCCTAGAATGAGGTAACCCCTTGACCTTGGAAAGGTCTGTGCTGTCCACCCCCCGGTAATGAGCCAGCTCAGACACTTAGGATGTGTCAACTCCAGATTCCTTCCAGATCTTCCAAATGGTTTTAAACCTTTAGATCTGCCAACGAGAGAACGGTTTTGGTTTACATTACTGTGACACACCTGGTCCACAGCAGCCTTATCCCTACACATACAGCCCGATGATACGAGCTGAGAGGTGACGGTCATCTGCTGCCTGTAAGTGGAGTGGCGGGACAGTGACAGCTTTCCTGTTAATGTCATCACTGTCAACAGAGCAAAGACGCCTCTAAATAGCATGGGAATGTTCAGCAATTGTCATCTCATGTGGAAAGTTCAAACTGTAGTTCAAGGACAGAAGGTCTTCTAAGTAAAAGGAGATCAAATCCCCAAGGATTTGTAAAATGCTGCTGCTAGTGCCCCCCAAATGCCTTTAGCTTGTTTCGCTGAAGCGGCATGCTGCAGCTTATATCTGTATGACAAGAAAAGGACAAAAGTGTGCGCAGTTGGGACCCTGAGCAATTTTGCTGATCGTAAATACAGCGAGGCACCAATAAAATGAGACTCTTATTCTGAGCAAAAGAAAATGCAGAAAATTGAGCATCAGACAGAGCCAAGCTGTGTGCCCACTTTGGGTGCAGTTAGGAGGAATCTGAGGAAAAAAAAAAACTGCGTAAGACAGAGCATTTCAAATTCAAAAAACTTCAATTGCAAATACTTGCTACTCTGTCAGGATGGTGGGACACCAGAGAAGCCTACAAATTTACTACCTTTACTGTCTACAAATAACACGGGGCAGGCCCCTGGAGGTGCTGAGTTGGGAGCTGCGTGGCAGAAGACTCTGAGGTGATTTTGTGAAGGGGGAAGAGTCAGAAGGACAACGCAAGCGAAAGGACTTAGGTCATTAAGGTCAAGCCCAGTGAATCTAGATCTGTTCATCTCTTGAGATACCTGAAAGAGAAAATATATTTTTTTTAAAGATTCCTTTTGTCAGTTCTGTGCGTTTATGTTTTTCATCTGCAATGTCACCCCTGAGAAATAAACTGTGACCTTCAGTACCTGGAAAGCTGGGACTCTTCATGACCCCAGCTGATACAGCAAATCCAGGGCAGGTCTCCAGGCCTGTCACGGTTGGGCATGGCACAGGGCTGGCTGTCAGGGTACGTGTGAGCGCTCAGTGACAGTCAGGGACGTGTGGACCTTACCTGTGTCTCTTTTGGGCAATACGGAGTTGACCCGTTCCTCAGCCTAGAGCACAAAAAGGGGAATTTACTCACTTTTTGGTATCTGTGTGCCCCAAGGCTTATTGCTGTCATTGTTGGCGCAGCTGGCAGTGGTGGGAGGGCTAACACAAAGAGGAAAAGAACAAAGAAAAACCCAAACCTATCACCAGCGCACAACAGGCCACCTGGAAGTACCACCAGGAGATCCTGTCAGTGTTAGGCTGTTTTTTTCCAGGATAAATCATGCACTTGGAAGCCAGCAGAATCTGTTGAGCAGATAAATTCTTGTTCGTATAGCCTAGCAGCAGAGTCATATATTTCACTGAAGCCACAAACACATACACTCACTGCAAGTGTAAGACAAATGAGACTTGGAGGACAGTGAAATATGCAGTCTCCCAGGGCTTGATCAGCAGCGCACAGAAGGAACGTGGGCCCACCAGCTTGCTGTAGATTTTGGAAAAGGCTCTCAGCCCCATTAAAACCCCAGAGAAGCCAACCTGCCATCGTAAGACCGGCTTGCACTCGCCCACATCTAGCCTCCCCCATGGCGTGCGCAGGATGTGTCACAATGGCAAGAAAAGCAGGAACAATCTTCCCAAACCCAGAGAAAATTGCGCTGGTGCCAAGTGAGCTGAGCTAAGGTAGTGTGCAAAATAAGGTTGGTGTGGCACGGAATGGTTTGGCTGTGCTGGGGCTGCAACACGACAGATCTCTAAGAGTACGTAATGTTATACAAGATGTGTGATCTGTATTTCTGTGTGGCTGGAAGCAATATTTTGAAAAAAAAACATTTTTCCAGCAGGGTAGGACCTGAAGATGCATCTGAGCAAGTGCTGCGAATTCCTTTGGTGGGGAGAGCAAGGCTGAGACTCCGCACAGCGCTGCGTGGCCAGAGCTGCTGCTTCTCGCTCACGCCCAGCCCCATGCATCTCATTTTCTCTTAGGGCATATGAAATACTCTGGTCAACTGAAATCCTTTTTTTTTTTTTATTTCCCCTTTCTAACTTGTTTTGCTGACTGTTCATTCCAGCGACCACAGTATGGTGCTGAACGCCCTGTGGGTGTAGCCAGGTCTGTGACCCTGCTGGCTGGGATGCTGAGGACTTTTTGCAGTCCCTCGCAGCGAGGTCAGGGAGAAGTGCTTCTGCTTTGCAAGTGTTTTTGTGCCAGCCAGAAATCTGTTGCTTCCTGGAAGCATTGCTCCTTGTGGAGGAAGGCTGACTTCCCCAGCACATCACTCCTGATAGCAGGGAAGCACTCAGCCAGCTGCTTCTAGCAGGCCTGGCATCTCAGGCACTGATTAATGTCCAGCCTCTGTTGACAAGGTCTGATTCTCTTCTGGATCTCCTGAGGTGGCACACCTTATCTACACCCACTTGGAAAGAGAAATGGTGACTGTAGATGAGCTTTATTTATTCTATCCGTGCAGCGTATCTGTATTCATGAAGCTCCTTCATTCATACCCTTGGCTTCCAGCACTTGTCCTTTAAAATGATAATAATCCCAAACCATCCAGGCAAACTCCCTATGGAACCAAACTTGTCATTGCTTTACCTTTGGGTCTGCAAAAGATCTCTCCTATTTCTTCTCCCAAAGCATGCGATGCTCCTGTGCATGTCCTCCTGGATGAGAGGTACAGGTCCCCGGGGCAGGCAGGAGCCAGCTGCTGGGGGCTCCTGGTGCGAGGGGCTTGAGCAGGGCAAGAACAGCCCGGGGAGTAACAGCGCGGGGAGTCGTTCCTGCTGCGAGACGCAGTCAGACCTTGGGTGCTGAGCACTCCACGCTCCTCTGGTGCCAAGCTCAGACCCCCGGCAAGCCTCTGTGAGCAGAGGTTGCCTTTATCTGAAGTGCCCAGCAGTTGATAGAAAGCAGCGCACCGGCACGGATTTCTGCCTTTGCTTGCCAAAATGCCGCAGGCCTTGGCTCAAGGTGCTTGGAAGTTACTGCTATTTTGGGTGCTGCACCCATCAGCCCTCGTGAAACGTCAGCTCTGCCCGGTGAGAGACACCCAGCCGCTCGCCTACCAGGCGGGGAGCTGGGACTGGGACAGCACCCCGAAACCAAGCGGGGCTCCTGGGTCGTACGCACCCGGTGCTTTGGGTGCCGCAGCGACCCTCGTCCGGCTGTGCGGCGCCGCACGGTCTGCAGCGGGCTGGCCCGCGGGAGAGGGCGCTGCGGGCCTGTGCTGCGCAGCCCGGCAGCTCCTGCCTGCCGGCAGAGCTGTGAGAGGAGGCTGGAGACAATGCACAGGGCAAAGCAGACAATAACGGGCAGGAATCGGCAGCGGGGGATTCGCCTGGGAGCCCGGGGATTTCGTTCCTTTGGAGGGGGGAATGGTTCTGGAAACTTTGCACCAAACAGCCTGAAGAGGGGAGGGAAGAGCTCCTCGCTAACCACTTGTACGAAACAAGGAGCCTGTGAGTTACTGAGCTGTGCTTAGTGCGTGTGAGAAGAGAGCTCTGTTTGCCTCAAAGGGTGTTTTCAGTAGATTAAAGTGCTTTAGAGTTCAGTTGCTGCTCACCAGAAAGCGTGGTGCATTTTCTTTCATAGGATTATGGTTTTTTTCCCTTTGGTCCTGCCTGCAAAATATTCAGTCCTGAAGGGTTTTGGTAGGAAGGAATGCTAGAAATGGTCCAAATCTACATCAGAAAAGGGGTGTCATGTCAGAGGCATTTGTTCTCTTCCCATTTCCATGGAAACATGCGAGCGTGGACTTTGGTTTCAGGCAGAGCAGCTTGGCAGGATCCAGCTGACTCTCCAGGATGAGCTGCTGGCAGCAGCACACAGAAACGTGGCTTGGTCCCATCAGGTTTGAGAGACCAGGTATCCTGGTCCTTTAAAAAACAACGCTTGATATATAGCCTCAGAAAGAACAGCCATGACAAAGATTTGACTCCCAGCCTTCCCCTTCCCATCCCACCCTTCCACATCCCATTGCCCCGTCCAGTCCCGCTGAGCAAACAGTGTACACCACAGGCTACAATTTTTAATTTCCTTAGGGGTGGAAGGGGTGGAGAGCACATCTTATGGCGTCTGACAGGCTTTTTTGTTCTGCGTCAGTCCTTTTATTAACCCCCTGCTAGATCATTCACTCTCTCTGCTTAGCTGCCCCCGCTGCGTTAGTGATGAGAGCGTTTGTAACAGCAGGTCTGCCTTGGGAGATTATGGGGATCCCGTGGACAGGGAGCAGTGGGTTGGTCGGTGTGTGCACACAGATTGCTGGCTGCAGCTTTGCCTCCATCTGCCCTCTCTGCTAGCCTAGATACCTTTCATTATCCCTGTGGCGACAGCAGTCGCATGGCTGATCCCCCCGGAGCAGCCCCGCGGCGCCCCGTTCGTGGATTTGAAGTCCCACCTGTGCGGGCTGGCAGGAGGCGGCACGGCGCCAACGGGTAGGAGAAAGCGTGGCGAAGGCGAGAGCATCTCCCCTTATCCCGTGCCCTTTGCCATCCTCCAGCTTCAGCAACCCCTTCTATTTAACTCACATCTTGGGCAAAACCAAGCGTTCCCAATCAATAAACTTGCCTGTTTCCCCTTCCTGCTTCCCCTATTTAGGCCCTTGGTTCCATAAAACATTTGTCCCAGACAAGGGGCTGAAGAATTTATGGGAGCCATCTAGATCTCTCTGGGCAGTTATTTCCTTTTTCATTTGGATCAAACTGTTGTTGGTTGATTATTCTAACTAGATTTGGGGTGCTCACGTGAGTTCTAATTAGCTGCAATTATTTGCTTATTTCCTCCCTCCCACATCGCTCGAAATTCAACAACATCCCCCTAACCCAGTGCAATAATTATCCTCCAGGCCAACGCTGAACCTCTCAATCTACGATCAATACCTTCATCTGTCAGCTGCGATTAATTAAACGGAATCCCACTTTCAGGGCTTTGATTCATATCACCCCGGAACAGCTTACTGTGTATTATAATCCAGCCGTGATTCTAATACCAGCCTCAAGTGAGAGGGAGGAGCTGGCTGGTACATCAAAAACAACTTCATTACAAAGCTAAACAACGCAGGACCTCTCATTGTAAGGCAAGTGGTAAGTAGGTGGCACCATATTCTCCTCCAGAGCCCGGCTGCTTCATCTGGGGAAATAAAGCTACTGAAATCAAAGGTGTGAGCAAGGATATTGCTCTGTTTGAGGAAGGGAAGCAGAGTTAGGCCCAGCATGATCATTTTGATGTCTGCGCCATCTGCATGGGTGTATTCTGCTCTGTGGAGGCTTCTTTTTTTGGCCAGCGGTTGCGGTTTTGGAACTTGATCTGGTTCTGAGCAGTAACTCAATATCCACAGGCTGTTCTGAACTTCTTGGCTCTGGTCTGTGGTGGTCCAAGCCAGAATGCCAAAGATGCTATAACAAATGTCTTAAAAACAATGAAATTGTTTTACTTGAGAATCTTCTGGTGCGTTTAATAACTCTCTGCTCTGCGCACAGTGTTAAAAGCGAAGAGGGGTGTCAGGCCAAGCCATGCAACGGCAAAGCAGGGACCGGATCCAAGTTTCATGGCTCCCTCTCCTCTTTGCTGTCTTCCTCAGACAGGAAGGGAGGTCGGATCTAAAAGGGGTGATTTGAATCTGTTCCAGGTCTTAAACCTGAGAGCCAGTACCCTTTTTGCTGATGCTTACCATGTGTCCCAGCCAGACAGCATCCTCTCCGAGGATTTCTGCCTTCATACTCTTTCTTTTTTCCTGATTCATGGTCAGGCTCTCACAGCCTCTCTTTCCCAGAAGCACATCCCGTGCACCTTTACCTTCGGGGCTTAAAACGCCTCAGACTCAACTTTTAGGAGCCTGAGGGCAGCTGCTGGTATCTGCAAGGGGTAGGCAGCTCAGCAAATCTCCAGGCGATGAGACAATGATTTCCAACCTCACACCACCTGGAAGAAAGTGGAACTGAGGATGTTGCAGAGTCACCACCTCAGGATGGGGACACCAAATCCAACTATTGAGCTCTCCAGCAGCCCTCAGCGCCCAGTTTCATCAGTGCAAATCTCTGGGGCTTTTCAGGACGTTCCATGTCTTCCAAATGATGTGTTTTGTTTTGTGCCCTCATAGGACAAAGGACTTGAACCATCATCAAGGGAGAGTAAGCAGAAGCTCGTTCCCAGTGCTGGAAATGTTAGACTTGGTCCACCTATCAAAATGTACACCTCAGCAATACGTAACACGTGCAAAGCCTTCTGCTCCCCCTGGGTCTGTGTATTCAGCGGGGGCTGGAGCCCAGCAGCGGTGTAGCTGCAGAGCTGACCGTAGCCTGGGGAGGCACGCTTCGCCCAGCTGCTGGCATTTCAAAGTTCATTCCAGTTCAGAGAGGCGAGTGGAGCTTTCATGCGTACCGAGCTCTAGTATTCAAGCCCTACCAGCTTGCCTGTTTGTATCCAGAAATGATTAAAGCTGGAACATTTGCTAGGCAAACTTCCTAAGTTTGATAGGGCATTCAATTAGGGAAGAGAAATGGTAGCACGCAGCCGGCTGGTCACTGGGTATGCCTCGCTGAAAGCTCACCCAGAATTTCACAATTGCTTTGCAGAGAGGAAAGGCCAAGATGTGAAGCCTCAAAGTAATTTGCTGGAAGTTTGCTGCCTGGTTATTTTCAAAACCCTGTTCTTGCCTTTTGCCGAAGATCAGAATGGGAGCTGGGATGTTACTTGATCTGCACTGTAAGCTTTAGTTTGTAAATAGCAAAATCTCTGTGATCAGAATGGTTTTAGGTACGTGCAAGCCAAAAAATTCCAGATTCTCTGCTGCCCATCTAAGAAATTTGAGCATGGGGATTTAATAGAGCAATAAACCACAGTGCCTTTGTGGGTAAAAACTGTTAGCCCTAGGTTCATTGCAAGACAGAGGAACAAAGGCCACTTTGCTTTCATCAGCCACTTGAGAAGTACAGACCCCCCGCCACACTCACAGGGTGAGAGGCTCTGCTGGTGATGCTTTATTGCCAGTATAAAATGAAAATTGCACACAAAATATAGAAGAGAAAATTCGTATCTCTGCATTTGAGTGCTGTGCCGGGTATGACATCACTGCTAGCCAATCAGCAAGCTCCCTTTGTGTCTGGCTTTCTAATAAAAGCCACTTCATCAGAGTAATTTACAATAATAATTTATTCACCTTCTAGGAACGACACCACCTGATTCTCTTAACAGCCAGAGAGAGCACGCAAAGGTCTCAGGGACTAGACACTGCAGCTATGCCCTGAGCCAGCACATCCTCAATGCTGGCATGCGAAGAATTGCATTCCAGTTGCAGTTAATATGAGTGATTATTTGTATTAATTAATTGCTCCACAGGTGCTCGGCACTGCAGGCTCCCAGAGCAGGTCCCTGTGGCAGCGGGAAGGGGCTCTGATAGGAAGCGGCGCTGTGACCATGTCACTGGGCTCAGTGTGAGCCTGGGCAGGGTGCGATGGGTTCCCCTTGCTCTGCGGGGATGTATGGGAGCAAGGTGCTGCTTTAAACGGAAACTGGGAGGAATTTGGCCACTTTCAGTTTGGGGTTTGCCTGAACGAAGGGCACGGACTGTTGCACTGGAAGCACAGAGACAGAGTGAGGCATCCAAGTGCTGAGTACAGCTCAGTTGTCTGGTGCTACTCAGGAGGAGATCTGGCCACGCAGGAATGGCATGTGTATGGCCTTGGGCAGTTGGGTCTGTCAGTTCAGCTCAGAAGCCTTCTTTCCAGGCTGATATCCCAAAGCTTCTCTGTGATGCACACGTGGCATCCAGTGTTACATGCAATGAGAAATAGCTCTGTGTGCAGGGTTCGGGGACCCCCGCATGGAGATGCTGAGGAGTGAGGACAGCCTACGCTAAAAAGAAGAACAGAGCCTGCAGGAGCTCTCCCTGAGTCACCAAAAAACCTTGCTCAGAGTGAGGTCCTGCCGTGCTCTGGGGCGGAGGACGAGTATGTGTTCTGCAGCTGTACGTTCCCCTCGCCAGGCTCTGCATGGGCGATGCTGGATTTGGAAGCAGAGCACAAACGCGCTGAACAGACGCCAAAACATAAAGACAACCAAAATAAGAGATCACTTCTGCCCTGAATAATTTGCTTTATTTCACAGGGAGGGAAGGCAATGGAGCTGGGAACAGCAAGCAGATGCCCAGCGCAAGGAGCACACCGATGTAACCGTGCACTCTGGAACAGGTAATGGAGATGGGAATGCAGCTGGGCTGAAAAACAGGAGCTGATAGGTGGGCGAGCAACAGGAGCGTTCTCCCAGCGTGCAGGCAGTAGGGGCAGCAGCCCTCCTTTCTGGCTGTGGGGACAGCATTGCTGCCTCTTGGTCACCAGAGTGTCTACACAGCTTTTGATTCTGAAATCAAAAGCCAAAATCCAAATAATTCAACCAGTGGAGTTAATTTGCTCTGTGAATGCTTTTGGAAGTGTATTCAAGTAGGGTTTCTGTCGGGAGCTTCTCCAGGAGTTTACCCTCGCCCCGCGTGCCACGTTGGTCCTGCAGAGTAGGACAGCTGCACGTGATGAACAACCTGCTCTTCCTATTCCTTAGGGACATCTTCAGCCACCAGCCCGGGCTGCTCGGACGGGGTCTGTTACAATCCCGGTTGGAGGAGCCACTTACAGAGGTAGAGCCCTGTTAGCTTGATGGAAGGCTGACCAGGAGCAGGTCCTGGGACTGCTGGGTGGGTGCACAAGGAGCCCCAGGCAGCTGAAACGCCCGCAGGGCTGACTATGACTATCCCGCTTGGCTTCCCGAGGAGATCCACCCCAGCTGTGCTCTACGTGGCTGTGTTACCCTCTGTGTGACAGCAGGCCTGAGAGGCCCTAGGTGCCTGCAGTGAGTGGCGTGTGGCCCCTTTCTGAATCCAGCCTTCGTGGAGCCCTGAATTGATTCAGCTCCCCCTGCCTGATGCGCTTGCTCGGCTCTGCTCGGTCCCTGTGTTGGCAAGGCGCTCAGTAAGGGCTTTGGATTTCTCCAAGCAAGGATGGGGCAAAGAGGCAGGCCTGTCGTCTTCCCCAGTGCCGTCTGTTCCATGCTGACGTTACTCCGGTAGGTTCTGGTTACGTTCTTGTGGGTCAGATCCCAAATTAGTTGAAGGCCCCATGGACACGAGCTATTCCAGTGCCTCACATCTAGCTGGGGACAGAGAAGGGCTGCGGCGTTGCACCCAGCCTGTGTCTGCAGGACCCCTTTAAGTGTTGTTTATTGATTTACTTTGCAACTACATCCTTGGCCTCATCTGAGTGCAATCAAAGGTGACAGAACTCCAGAGCAGAAGAGTTTATAACCCGTGTTCTAAGAATTGCTTGTCATATCTGAAGGGAAAATGGAAGGGTAACATAAACACACACAAAGCTTGAGGATAATGGCTATTGCTGTGCAGAGACAGTGGCCTCAGAGTCCGGAATGATCTGATGAAGTCTTGTAATGGGAATTTGGACAAAGCTGTGTTTTGCAGCCCTGATTCTCTTTGTAAATGAAGCTTCATAGAAAAATCTCAGAATTGCTGGGGCTGCTTGGAGAGACCAGGCTTTGTTGTCCTGGCTGTACCTCTGTACTTCTTGGAGCCTGGCTTCCAGACAACCTCTGCTACTCACCCCCTGGAACCAGCTCACCACAGAGTACCTGTCAGTCAGGGAGGGACGTTTTCTGAGGATTTAACATTTACTGGCTTCAAGTGTTGGGAGAGAGGCAATCACTTTTTGGCATAGTTCGTGTATGAATTGAGGCTGCACAACATCTTGCTTCCCTCAGGTTTGTGCACCTTAGAAGCAGTTTGCCTTTGCAGTGCACATGCAGGCAGAAACAGAATAACGTCCAGACCGTTTATGTAAGTGGTTCAGTGCCTCACTTGCTCTTCCCCGTTGATTTGGTCAGGCCTTTCCAGGCTGTAAGACATCTGACTCTTCGTTGTCCTCAGATTAGACAGCAGCAAAGTTGCTTCCACCTGGTTTAAGTGCCCGAATAGGTCCTCTTCATACAGCCCCACTGGTACGTTCCCAGTGCCCCATTCCCTTCCCTCTGCCTGGGGCTTGCTGTTCATGCTAAGAGTCTCTAACGTGGCTAGAAATGGATCCTCTTTTTTCAGAGTCTCTTTGCAGTATTTAGCTATTAGGGCAGCTGCCTAAAACCTGCAAAGACCCCCACCTCCCTCTGTAAATTGTGTGAATCCCTTCATGACAAATTGGAGGCTGTTGCCAATGACAAGTTAACCTGGACGTTCCCTGCATGCAGTCTCTGCTTTCCAGCCAGCAGTCGCAGGTAAATGGGCAATTTCAACATACAGTGTCGTGCCAGCTGGCTGTGATCTGGGGTCAAGTGTGACTTCAGGATCCCGCTGCTCCTGCCCCTGCACATCACAACCATTATCCCTCTCTTCCAGCATCTGGGTAGCAGCTGAGGAATACTGGACATGCTCGGTTTCCTGGCACAACTCCCTGCCAGCTACAGCTGTGTGGTTGTCTTTTCCACCCCATGGCCACCAACAATGTTTTTCTCCCTCTTTTTGGATTTGGAAGTGAGCTTGTAGCTGTGTCTGGGGGGACTTGAAGAGCTCAAACAGGAATATGGACTCTTACCACTGCCACGTTTGGTCTCTGCAGCTGCAAGAGCTGGTCTGTGTCTGCACTCAAGGGCAGGGAAACTGAGGCAGAAATTCACCCTTGGGGAACCAGGACCCAGCAGCTTCCCGAGCCCTTTCCACGTTTCTTAGTATAGCACATTTACCCGCAGGGGACAGCCTAGCTGGTGGGGCTGTGTTTATTCCCCCCTGCCCACAGGGCAGGGTTACCCCGCAGTGATGTCTGTAAGGCTGTGCCTGTCCTGCTCAACAGTCTTCAGGTACTGCTGGCTGCTTCACCTGCTCCATCACTCACCGTTCACCCAGCCTCCCTCTTTTCCTCCTCTGTGTTCCCTCTCTGGGTGACCTTATTTACAAGTTTTGCATATGTAATCTCCTGCTGATGACTCACAGAGTGATCGCCTTGCTCCCTGCCTGTCCCGTGCTGTCCAAATTAATTCAGTCTGTCTTTCTGACAGCGCTTCGTGGATATCCACCTACTGGCTTCAGCTCAACGCAGTCAAAGTGGAGCTTTTAATCTTCTCCTGCTTGCTCTTCCCTCCTACCTTTCCTATGTCTCTGATCTTTCTTACCATCCTCCCAGCACCTGGCTCCTCTTTAATGTGACCCCTCTCTAAATACCCATACCCTGACCAGTGAACTAGCCAGTTCTTCCTGAAGGGTATCTCCAAGATCCAGCTCCTCCTCCCTGTCTGCCTGGCTGGAATCCTTCTGGGTGCCCAACTTCTCTGAGCAATCAGACTGCTGCCGAGCCTCTCAGTTACGTGTGGAGTACCACAGACCCTTATCGTCGGGGTTTTCACTGGGAACCTCTGGTAGTGCCATGTTAAAAGGTCCTGCAGGGCACGTCTCACCAGCCCCTTATTCATCTCCTTCACCCAAACTGTGAAGTGCTTGTGTCTTCCACAGATGGCCTCTTCCAGCCCTGCTCCATTGAGCCATCTCATCAAAATTTTCCACTGTGGAGATAGAGCCCTGCCTGTCTGCCAGCCGTGCCAGTTCCAACATGCAGCTGCATGTTCCTCCCGTGTCACTCCCTCTGCAGGGGAGTAGCAACCTGTAAACACTCACAGAGCCTTTTCTCCATCCTCCAGATCCCTCCTAAAAACTCTCCTGTGCTCCATCGCCTACCAGCCCCAACATACCTGATGTCTGCTACTGCTACACAGCATCTGCCTTCATGACAGTTTAGCTCTTTAGCCTGTGCACGGTATTTTTGTTGCATTTAGGTGTGTCCTTGGGATGTACGGACACTTCTGAGCGTGGAATTGCCCCTCTGCGGCATTCTTGCAGTGTGCTCAGCAAGACAAGATAGTGACTTAATGCTGCACCTGTGATACAGCCCATAGTGAGGGGGCAAAGAGCTCTTATTTGGGAGGCTAAATTACTAAGTCTGGTCATTTTAGTTTCTGGGAGCAGCGAACGTGAGATTAGTTTTAGTGCATGCAAATCTTCTGTGTAAGCTTCCATTTCCCAAGCGCATTGCAGTTGTGTTGCCTCTGTCAAATGTAGCAACTTTGGCTCTCCTCCCACAGATTATCTGGGCATGTAAATGACCTAAGACAGATACACTGTCATTTTCTCATGCTGTGATTTTACTTACACCCCCCTGTGGTACATGACAATAAAATTACCCTTCTAGTTCCTTTCCCACAGACAGTCTTCCAGGCTCGTCAGTCAACACATCACGTGCACAGTCCTTCATCAATTGCATTTGGGACCTAGGGGGTGATTTGGGACAGGTCTGTAGTGCTGTAATTTGCCTCTGTTTGCCTTTAGGAGAAGGATTCTGGTTTCCGTGCTGTTTCCTCTGGGCCCTGCATGGCTCTTTGATCGCCATTTGACTCCGTAGGCCTTCAGAATTACGGTTACCTTGTATGGTTTGCCCATCATCTTGGTGAGATTGTTTCCTGACAAACTCCCAGCTCACAATTACCAGGTAGCTCAGAGACTCTGTCTCTGTTCTTGTCACATATTCCCTGTTTCTCACCTGTACTTAAGCACTACTTGGGTCTGAAACACTTCTCAGCTTCTCTGTCACTGTCATCCAGCCTTCAATATTTTCACTTTAATATAAGAAAGATTTCAATATCGGATCCTCTTCTCTCTCATTTTTGTCCCCACTGACCCTTCCGCACGACGTTCAGCCAGACCTACCCCAGCAGTAACTCAGCAGAAAGCCTGCAAGTTGCTGCTGCGCTCAGCAGCACTTGTTAACAAGGCTGCTGTCTTGAAAACACAAACAACAGAGCTCTGATATGCCAGCAGGGTCTATGTCAAATAAAACCCTTATTCTTTCTCATATTCCTCCCCCAAAGACTTTATATATAACGTGTACGCTCTTGGGGCTGAGTTTGAGCCAGTTGAGCCAGGATTAGAATTGCTTCCAGGCAGGAAGCTTTTTAATCAAATGTTTCTCCTCTTACTGCTTATTATGCAGTGTGTATTTCTGACACCAGGGGAAACAGGAGCAGGATATCAGAGTCGGCTGCCAGCTGCAAGCCAACCGGCGTGTTCTTCCCGGCGTTCTTCCCCAACACTGGGCCGCTCCCTGCTCCCCAGCAAAGTCAGCGGGGTGTGGAACTGCTCCAGGAATCCCAGCTATAGGAGAACCACGCATCGGGCTTGTGGTGTGGTTAATGAGTAGTTATGGATAGCAGTTACTGAGCATGTCAGCGCTTCATACATGCGTTAGTTCAACCTCGAGGACGGCTTTTGGAAAAAAGACGAGCAAGGAGGAAGACAGTGCAGTGGTGGTGGGTTTCAGCGGGTGACTTCTGTAGAGAGAGACATTTTTTTGGTGGGCTCAGCTCCACTGTGCAGGGCATTGCATCTGGATCAGGCAACTTCTGAGAGACCTGAAAGTTCTGAGCATCTAAGCACACGCTCTGCTGAGAGGGAAGGGAGAACAGCCAAGGACTGAGGGTTCAATGTACCCTAACCTGCAGAGGATGGTAAGCTGTGAAAAAAAAGCTTCTGACCACAGGACAGAGCTGTCTGCCTGCTGCAGAGAAGTGACTGTTCAGGCTTATTTTCCGACCCGGGTGTTCTGGAGCTTGGATTTCCACCTGCCTTCCCCATGGCCCGCGCTGGCAGAGGGGGAAAAGCACAAAAGCCCTGAGGGAGCTTGCTCTAAAAGCAGTAGCCAAAGTCGTCTATTTTTTTCTTTTCCATCAGACCGAGCCCTCCAGCCAGTCATGTTGGGGTGTAAAAGGAGCAATTACCTGTGCTTTGACTTTGGAAGCAGTGTCCAGTGGAGGTCTTTAATAACTCGCAGGTCTTTGCAAGGAGCTGCTGCACTCTCTTCATCCCAGGTCTGGCAGGTGGATCAAAGCGAGTTCTGGCTGCAGATCCCCGCTGCGTGCTGAAGGAATGAAGCACAAGCTCATCGTGCTTTTAACTTGGTGTTCTGCCTCCACGTTCACAAAGGAAACAATTTCCATTTTCTGTAGTATTTTTTCTATTTTGTAATATCAGTAGTGACCTCCTGGTCAGACATTTCAGGAAATTTAATGACCAGCTGTGAGAAGGGACTTAGGCTTCAGCCTATATCTTCCGGGCTTGCAAGAGCTGCCCATCTCATTACTGGCACGTACAGCAGCCTGCTGTTACCTGGGGGTTAGCAAGGTAAAGTTTTCCTAGATCCTTCTTCTCCTGCCTGAATTCTGGGCAAACAGGGCTCATGAGTCCCTATTTATACAAGCATAAAATGTCATTATTCTGTCCAATTATAATCCCAAACTTAAAAATTAATTGAGGCAGGTATTAAATTAAGCGGGTTTTGCTTGAGTAAATATTTTCCATTGTGGAGCCTAATCTGTTCACTTAATAATCTAAAGCAATTTTATTAAATTTTTTTTGGTTTGCAAAAAAAATAATAATGTCTGTTCCATTAGGAAATGTCACTGGCTTAAGAGGATTTTACTCCCATTTTATGGTTTGGCTCAAAGAAAATTTATTCTTGCAATAGGTTTAATAATTCTTAGCTAACGTTGCCTTCCCAGCCGCCATTGGACTGTAATAAAAAATAAAAAAACCCACACCTTTGGCTTTTGTTAGACTTGCACATTCTTGGCTGCCAATAATGATTAATCTTTCCCTCTACAAGATCATCTTATTACTCGGGTTTGAGTTAGGAGCTGCCGTTCCCTCCGGAGCTTGGTAAGGGCTTTCTCCCGGAGCAGCTCTGATGCAGCGCAGGTGTGACCTGCAGTGCCTTTCCCTGCAGTCTGTCTTTGCCCCTTAATTGCTGCTCTGTGCCACTCTGCTTTCTGAGCTCCTCTGCACGGGAACGCTGTGCGGGGATGACGGAGAATTAATTACAAGAGGAATTCCCGAATGCTTCCATGCGAGGAAGGGCCCTCAGAGAGCCCGGCTGCCCAGCAGGAGGAACGTCTGCAGCGTGCTGGGTGAGCAGGTGAGGGACGTGCAGGGCAGGCTCCGGCTCCTGTCCTGCGTCGCAGGGGGCTCTGATCCCCACCCGAATAAAGAGCAAATAGTGGCAGTGAGCTGAGCCTCTGAGCTGTGATTAGAAGCCCTTTGCTGCTCTGTGCCAGTCCCCTCTCTGTGCAAAGGCCGAGAGGGGAATGCCCAAGCTCCAGAGGTGCCAGAGGGGGCTAAAAGGATAGGGCTGGGCTAGGTAGCTCTCTGCGACAGCGTTACAGCAGCTGGTTTTGGGGCATCGCCAAACATATGGGACTGGATTTTTGTGCTGAGAAAGTTTGTGTTTTAATTCATGGCCATCTTGGCAGTGTGTTCATGATTCGTAGCAATAAAAGCCCTGGGAACAGGAAGGGAAGAGATGCTTAACCGATGTCAGGGAGACCTTTGCCATCAACAGGACTCGCATGCTTTCTGATGGGCTTTTCACACCAGCCTAAGTGAATTTGCAGTACACGAACTTGCTGTACTCTCTCTCCGCCTTTGCCTGAGGGATCTTTTGGGCAAGTTGATTGCACCAGGGATTTTACGTAAAGGAATGTCTTCCCACTTCCCGTGCTCTGAAAGACCACTAACTCTAGGGCAGAACCTGGCAGCTGATCGTACGAAAAGAAGTGATCATCAGCACCAACAATTAAAATTGAAGTGGAAAATGCGTGAGGTGTTTGGGCTAGCATCTGGAGTTCCTTTTAGAAAGCCCTTGCAAGCAAACACGAATGCTCAGGGCTGTTTTACATCCATCAGAGCCCTGCTGCATACCAAAGAAAAGATTCGTTTTTGACAATGGTTGTCAGCAGTAAGAGCTGCAGAACTGGTGCTAACACAGCCTCACTCCAAGCACAAACTGTTCAGCATCATTTCAGGAAACAAGGTCTTCATCGGGCTGGCCCAAGCAGGTTTTATGAGCCTCCCTCACATAACAAACCCATGTGGGTGCAATGGGGGAGCATAAGTGCTTTTGGGAGAGTTGCTTCACTTCACAGTTTCTGAAGGCTTCTGTTAAATCATAGCCTGAACACTCAAAACTAGCAGCTCGATGGCTTTGCCTCTCATCTCGTAGTGAAATGATGGGTGCTGAGGTGAGAAGGTACCGCTGGGAGAGACCTGGGTAGGCACCGGTGTACACGGAAGGAAACAGAAAGACTCTAGCTTGGATTAGCAGTGTCTGCCTGCCTCCAAAGTGGGTTTCTCAAGGCTGAGAGCACTGGGGTATCCCTACAGGCTGATGCTTCTCTGGAAGGCCTTGAATCTGAAGGTGCTTTGTCACTGGAACTGCGCCATGTGTGGGCTAAGCAAAGCTATTTGCAAAACTCTAGTCAAATGCAGGTAATTCCAGCTGGGTAAAACACCCAGCACTTGTGGGAATAGATCTTCAGTCATTTCTGACTTCCTGAAAACAGATTTTTTCAAGTTTTTTTTTTTTTTTTCTGAAGCACTGTTTTGTTCAGACATTTTGCTGGATGACATTTTTTTAACTGCAAAATCTTCTGGAACCAAAACTAAAAAAAACCAAAATGATCTGTTGGGTTGGGCAGTCTTGTGGTTGATCATGAAAAAGGGTTTTGGATATAAATTTTTTTGCTTTGGCAAAAGAACCTGACAATATCTGTAGTTATGGATTGTCCCGAGAGTGTTTTTTCCCTGTTTCTTTGTTGTTGTTCGGTCTTCAAGGAGCCCTCCGGATCCCTCCGACATTCCTGCCAGCTGAGATGTTGGGGATTTGTCACGCAGAGGGGGACACACCTGGGCCCAGCAAGACCGACTGGGTGCAGAATGAGGGCAGGACTGGCTCTGACAGCAGATTCCTGGTGACACAGTTGAGAGCAGACGAGGATGGACATCGTTTACCCCCTGTTTATGTGAGCAAAGAGATTTCCGTGCCTCTCTCTGCCTGGCCTTCAGCACCAAATGGGTGAGTGTGCTCACTCTTTTTGCCTTGTTAATCATCGTACCTGCATTCCTTTCCAACTACTGGGTCAGCGTTGCCATATCATGTGTACGGAATACATTTTCACATCCTTGCTGTTCCAGCTAGCTGCCCATCCCCACATACACGTACCCCCCCCCCTCCCCATGCTATTTCTGGCCTCGGAGCACTTACCACCTTCCTTGAGAGATGCCCATATTTTCTCACGTCCTTTTCAGCTGTTCAAGTAGTGTAACAAACACTTTCTTCCGTGCAAGGGTCTGCGAGTGCGAGGCACGTTGAGTGCGAGGCACGTTGTGAGGGCACTGGGAAAGGCTGGTTGACTTTTAACCCTCCCGTCTCTTCCACCAAAGCCTTTCTTGTCCTGGATTCAGCCCCCAGACGGGCTTGGGCAGTCGCGTGGCTTCCCCACGGTTGTCCTGGGATCGCAGGCAGGCTGCGCTGCGCTGACGCGTTGCTGTTCACAGACACTTCGAAGGGGCTCCATGGACAGGAAGCAGGGCAGATTAGAGGCACACTGAGGCTTTTATTTTATGCCAGGGCTTGAAAATGTTCTTGTTGGTATTTCTGAGGCCCCGTTTTCAACCACTCTTTATACATGTATATAATACAGCAGGAGGCCAGCTTCCCTGACTCCTGTGAGCCACGCAGTGAGTTTCCATGGGATGAGAGTCACAAGACACTTCACATGCCTCCGAGAGCCAAGGGGCTCCACGGGAGGTGCAGCACCGGCTCCTTCAGGTCTGCTTCCCTTAGCAGCTGGAGGCAGCTCGCCCAGCAGCCCCTGACCAGCCTCGCACCCCACGCACTGCTCTGCAGCCTGAGGCTGGCTCTTCCTGGGGCGTGCGGCTCTTCCAGCTGACACAGCCACCCTGCTTCGTGCCCTAGGGCCACGCCAGCTCCCCCCAGTGAGCTCAGGGAGGCAGTGTGTGCGCACAGAGGTCCTGGCAGGCTGGGGGAGTGGGTGGCGCAGGGATTTTGCTGCCTCTTCTTTCCCTCATATGTTTGCACCCATTCCAGACATGCGTCAGCTCCACTCCCACAGGAGCACTGGGAAGAACATGCTCCAGCTGCTGTTCCTCCATGGTTTCTCCCCAGCAATGTAAACAGTTTACAGGGGACTTTGTAAACAGCAGATTTGTTTAGGATATTGTCTGCATTCCCGCCCCAGCCTTCCCTTGTTTTGCGGCATGGGGGGAATGCTGAGCTGCTGGCTGGAGGTCCGCAGCTTGCATCATCAGAGGGGGAAGGTGGTGGTGACCGAGGGGAAGGCATTGTGTATGCTCCTGCAGTCTCTGTGAGCCTGGTGGATTTGGGGGATCACACCAGGGTTGCACGCACGTGTTTCTGCATCCAGCAGAGGAAAGCTGGCATGGGATGCGGCTGCTGCTGAGCCTTTTGCAGGACACAGTTGCATGAGAGAACAGAGTGTATGTGAACAGAGACCTTGCTTATGCAGTGCCCAGGGCACAGGGAGAGATGAGAAATCTTCCAAGATAGGATCTTCATTTCAGGAAAGCTCTGCCTATTTGAGGAGTTTCAGAAACTTGCTGACTCCCTGGGGAAGCTGATTTTCTACCCAGGGAAATAAAGCTGTTAAATCAACTTGGCCTTCATCTTGTGGGATTAACATATGAAGATGTCTGCTCTCCTTTCACAGCTGTCCGCACAAGGATTCGGCTTGTGCTCATCAGTAGATCAGCTTCTCTCTGCCGCCCCTTGACCTTTGTAAAGAAGCAGAGAAGGGAGAGAGCAATTCTACCTGAGCTTCTGCATCTGCCACAGGAGCTTTGACAAACTTGAGCTGTATTACTCACAGGTAACCATTAAACCTAAGATGCACACACTGAACATAAACAGTTGCAGAGGTGAATGAGGGAAGCTTCAGATAGAGATTGACGTGCCAAGAAAAGGGTGTAGGGCTGGGGTAAGAAGAAAACATATTTAGAAGCAGTCAGTGGCAGTTGGGTCAGTGAGAGATAACCTCCAAGGCCCCCAGTTTCTGTTGGGTGAGTCCAGCCTTCCTTCCGCTGGTAAAACATCGCTTCTGCAACGTGGCTGTGAGAGGTGGGTACCAAACAGGAGAGCATATGAGAGGCTGACTTTCAGGAGGCATCTGAGGACAATCAACAGACCTCATAGAGGAGGGAACATGGCCTGAATGTTACAATACGCTTCCTGTCTGTTGTTTTTTGATTTTCTGTTGTTGTGCTTAAACCTGAGCAGTTTAAACTTGTGACAGGCCCTTGAGCTGCTACCTCAGCCATTCCCCACTGACAGCAGGGTTAGCTGTTGGCCAGCCTGGCTGCCCTGCACCGGGCTGTCAGGAGCTGACAGCTGATCATTCTGCTGTTTGTTTGCCCCGCTCCCTGCCAACCACAAGTTCGAGTTTTGAATTTAAATATCCTGAATAGAAAGGACGAGATCTCTAAATGGCACCTCCAGTTCGTTGCCAGGGAGGTCTTGCATCCAGAAGACACAAACAGCTCAACAAAGCCAAACCTAAGGAGAAGCAATCAGACCACATTTTCCACAGCATTGGCTTCCTAAGTATATGTCTGCTGGTTGTGGCTCAGAGACTTTCTCCTCTGTTAGCATGGCTGTGCGAGGGACTGGCTGACCCACTGTGGCCACGTCCTCATGTTCACCATTAGTAGGAAGAAAAGGGCAGGCAGTTCTTCCAGCTGACTGCTTCTGCTTCCCTCAGAGGCGTGGATGTATAGTACAGACTCAGCTTGGCCCAGGAACAATCGTGAAGGTTGAATTTTGGTTGCCTCTGGATTTTTTAAATACCATGTTAAAGCCCTGTTTTCCTTTGGGGGATGTGGATAGTTGAGTGTTGTCCAGCAGAATCTTGTTGACTTTCTGGTGAGCTTTAACTGTAAATATTTGAACAAAAAATTTTCTTGTCTTAGCCGTAGCAAAATTTAATCCTTCTGTACATAATGAAATCTGGCTTAAGTCACAAGTGAAAATAAGAGTGGTAGTTTCAGGTGATTCCCCAGTGGGTGTCTGTCCCCATCAGCACGCTGCCCATCCTGGGTGGCAGCCTGCTCATCAGGAAGGGCTGGGAGGGCAGCTGGGATGGCTGGGCAGGACAGAGGTGCATTGGCTGAGTTTAGTATGCTCCTGAACAGGAAAGCAGGAGGGCTACGGGTCATGTTGGGTGAAATGAGACAGAAATGAGACGGAGCTGTCAGGGGAGTTGCCAGTTCTCACCTCTTCCCTTACAGGGTCCGTGATGTGCCTGTAGCTTGGGACCAGGCTTGCTATAAACCCCAGTGCTTAAACAGATTGTCAGCCCAGCTTTAGGTGAAATCCCCCTGTGCTCAGCTTGCTCATCTGCTTTACTCCCTCTTCTTCTTCCTTTGATCGCTCACCTTTGTCATGCAGAAGGATGGTGAAGAGGAGGCAAGAAGCTCTCCAGGTACCTCTTCCTTCCCTCCCACCTCCTGTCTGCCTAATTCGTTCCTGGAGAACTCTGCTATTGCATGGGACAGGGATGCTGAGCTCCCAGAGGGCAGGCTGAGTCCGAGGGGTGGAAGAGGAGCACAAATTACTGAGGCAATGTGTGCATTACCAAAGCAGAAGTGGGAAGAACAAAAATGTCCAAGGGGGCTGTGAGGCAGGTGGGCATGATGAGAACGCTCCCACAGCCCCAAAGGACCACCCAGGACTTGTATGCACTGGGGCTGGGAGGAGGCAGAAAGATTCAGTACTACCAAGCTGACCCAAATGTGCAACGTGATCCTCATAAAAACAAATTCCTTAAGTAAGAAGTCTGAGAGGGCTGGGCTTCCTCAGAGCCAGCAGCGTTAGTGGTGCTGGGGGTGAGTGGAACAACAGGTCAGGAGCAAGGGGCAGAGCCATCTGCTGGGGCACTGGGTCAGGATCAGGGCACTGGCAGAAGGGCTCTGCAGTTCTGCACAGAAAATAGATTTAAAGCGTTGATGTTTCCAATGATCAAGGAACTGACAGCTACCTCCTGCAGCCCTCAAGTGCCTTGAAATCCCACCTTCCTTTACGATAAACAGGTGCCTCACTTAGTTAGATAGATGTCTTGAGTGGAAACATCTGGAAGCCCCCAGTCTTCACCCCAAATTCACCCTGCTCAAGACACCCAAGCAGGCAGGACTGTTCCTCTTGTATGCAGACCCTCTGCCAAGGGGGGTGAGCGCAGGATGCTTTTAAGGCTGTGCTCCCGTGCTTTGACCTGGGCTGAACTGTGTCTGGGAACCCGTCAGGGAGGGAGGTGCATGTCTGTGGTCCAGCCATGCCCCACTGCCTGTTTCAGGCTTTGGATTTGGTGTAGGGACCAACTCCTGCTGTGCCTTGTGCTCCTGCCATTCCTTCTGGGGGAGGAGAGCTCTGCTGCGCTGCTTTTGGCCCCTTAAAGCAGCAGAGTGCCCTTAGCAGCAAGGCTCAGGCCTTAGAATAAAGCTCTGCACGAATGTCTTCAGGCTTCTGGGCACGTGCTCTGCCTCCCCGTGTGCTGGATGGGCTCAGCCGATCTTATGGCCGCCTTCTGGGAACGGGAGGGCAGCAGGGTCTGTGGTACTTTTGTGTTGCTGCCTGAGCTCAGCGGTATCACAGACCCCGCACTGACTGCAGTGCAGCTTTTGCTGAGGGCTGTGCCAGAACACCCCTAGAAAGTGGCGTGAAGGGGAAGGATGCGCAGCCCCGCTCCTGGCATTTGGAGTGGCTTTTTTACAAATGGATACGGGGAGGAGGCAGGTGAAAGAGGATGGCAACACCTTTGGGGATCCAGGTGCCTGCCACCACAATCGCGGAGCTGCGGCGGCAGAAGGTTCCCGGCTTTGGAACCGCACGTAGGGCAGCCAGAGTTTGCAGGGTCAGGCCAAGTAGGTCCTGCCTTTGCAGGTAGGGCCCTGTGGGTTTCGTTTCCAGGCCCCGTGACTTTGGCAAGACGAGAGGTTGTGAAGGTAGGGCTGAGAGCGTGCTTGCAAGATGGCAAGTGCTATCAAATTAAGCAGGGAAGATGATTGCTAATAAACTGGGCGTGATGATACTTGGCAGGGGTGGGAAGGGCTGATGAACGTTTGCAGAGCCACTCGAAGACCTGCAAGCACCCGGAGCGCTGTAACCTGCAGGAGTGTTCCCAGGGCCGGGCGCACGAGGGCCTGGGGAGCGCATCGCGTGTGTGCGGGCGGGGGCCCCGGCAAGCTGTAACAATTCCCATTTAGGTTTGACCTTTTGCTGGGTATTAAAGCCTGGCTGTGGCTCAGTGAGATGAACGCTGCTGCAAACCCAATTCCTCAAGATGAAATATCTCTCCGGTGGGTAATTCCAGCCTCATTTGAGGGTTGTTGTATTATTTTTTTTTCTTTCCCGCTGAATCATTTATTCCTGGTGTCAGGAAGGTGCAGAATGACTTTCCCCACTGGCTTTCAGAGCCTCATTGATTCAACTCCCACTCCTGCAAATCTGCTAGACCAGCAGCCCTTGGCCTCTCTGATTTTCCCGGGAGGGGGTTGGAGAAACAGAGGGTCTCAGGACGGGGGGAGCTCTGCAAGTGAGCCCATTCACAGCCTGGGTGAGATGTGATCATATTTTAAGCTCTGTAGTCCAGAATCTATGTCTTGATTTGCAGGTTTGTCGCCTTAAGTGCCTTCTCAGCACTCAGCTGTCGGCATGGGGAAGGGGGAAATACGGCCCCTTAAAACTGCAGGTGAAAGCAGGTTTTGTGCTGGAAGGATCGGGGGGGGGGCAAGGCTTGGGTCACCCCAAACACCTTCAGACACTGACACGGGTCACAAAAGGCAGCACAGGCCCTTGCCTGGCCGATCAGTCCTCAGGAAGACAAGGGACAGGATTCATTGCAGCTGCTCCCCTGGAGCAGGGAGGTAATGACAGATCAATGGTAGATGGAGGAGCGGTGAGCAGGAGCATCTGCTGCAGCTGGCGTGTGTGCAGTGCCTGTGGGAATGCCTGAGACTGCACAGAGCACCAGAGACCTTTGGCCCTCCCTCCTTTCTGGTTCACTGTTGCAGCTTAACTCCTTTGCTCATGGTGGGTAGGAATCCGGTCCGTCCCCTTCGGCAAAGGAAAGCAATCTACTCCCCAAAATGTGTCCTGAACAAATCCAATCACTGGTGTGTCTGCCAGGCAGCAGTGAGCGAGCCCAGGCCTCCGCCTGTCATCATCAATCCGTTTGCAGTCCTGTCTCCGGGTTCCACTTCGCAGAGCATCCTGAAGCATGCGCCGGGTCAGCAGCAGAGGCCGTGACTCCAGCCTTGTTAGGGCCCTTTCTGTCTGGTTTGCAGCCTGTTGTCCAACAATTCAGGGCTGTTTTCCCGTGGCTGTGGCACCAAATGCTGCCTGCGTGCCATCTTTCCAATGCATCTGCAGGGAGGAGAGCTGTGATAAGAGGATGAGTGGCAGGGAAGGGCTGCCAGCTCTCCCTGGGGAGTGAGTCTGGAGCTGTGAATCCCAGAGGAAGAGAAGTGTCTCCCTGCAATAAGGTGCATAACCCCCGGACAGCAGCAAGATGTCTCCTGCCTTTTCCTGGGAGCTGACATAGGTGATGTCCACCTCGGTGCACGGCACTGGTCACTGTGGTCCCCACCCTGAAGCACATCGCTCTCCCCACGTGCTGCAGCAGATGTTTGGCATCCTGGGTCTGAAACAATTCATGGTTTCGCATCGAAGGCTGCAGTCAGCTGGAGAAAGAAGGCACCATCCTAAATAGCTCCCGTCCCCTCCTCTTGCACCCCCAGCAGGTTATAACCCCCTCAGACCTGGCAGCAGTCATTCCTCAGTCAGGTGAGCCATCACGTGTTGGCTTTGGAGCTTTGATTTTGAATTTTTTGCTCTGTGTTTTGTTTCAAAGGTTGTTTTTGTTTCTCTGCTGGCTGTTCAGATGCTGTTGTCTCTTGATGGCGCTGGGTTGCCTCACAGACCCCTGTACCCTGCTCAGGGAAACCCTCTGCAGTCCCCATCAGAGCAGCAGTCACAGTGAACACACACCAGGCTTTTCTCTTCCCAAATCTCGTGACTGCTTCCGTGATGGCTCACTCCCAGCCTGCTGTCATGCACTGTCACTGCCTGGTGATGCACCGAGACCTGCTGTTACTCCAGAAGGGGGCTTTTTACTGGCGAAAAAACGAGGCTGAACTGAGCTGTCTCCTGGCCAGGGAACCACCCAGGTACCATTTGTGAGTCCTGTGACTTCTCACCACTTCACCTTCTGTGAGTGCTGCTGTGAACACGGATGGGGTTGCCTTCAGCCAGGATCTCTCCCTCTGGCTCTGCAGTCCTGGAGGCAGAGGTGAAATCTGAGCTACTTCTGCCTCGCACAGCTCTACAGAGTTTTGCTTTGCACTGTGATGTGTTGTTTTTTTTTTTCCATCTCCTGAGGCTATTTCACCCCAGACCCTTTGGAGATGACACTCTCTTTATCTGTGAGCCTTTCACTTATGGGATCAGGCCTGAGTCACTGCTGCTTTGCGCTTTGGTATGGCACTGAGTGAGGTGAGGCAGCCAAGTGGGTGTGAAACACTGCTTGACCCCTCTCCAGCAGAGAAGTAAATAGAGCGGGACAGCCGCGACGTGGACCCAGGGCTTGAAGCAGGGCTGAATGGATGCCTCGTATCCAGCAAAGCTTGCAGCCAGGCGCTTGCTTACTAAGCTCCAAGCGTTGATTTAAGGAGTTTCAAGTTGTCTGACCATGCCTATTAGTGCTTACACGATTCTCTTGCCAAGTGATTGCAAATGTTTCCATTCGTTCTGCGCTTGGCCCAGTTTCTCGTGTTTGTTATCCTAGATGTGCCCAGGACATGACCCTCCCACCCTCCTCAGCACTCATTCCAATTTCATTTAATTTCTACTTCTTCCTATGAACCACTGTAGCATAAGCACTGTTTAAAGGACAGATAAATAAAGGGAGATGGGGCTTTGCAGCACTCTGACCTCTGTGGGATCAGGTGTGGTGCTCTCAGATCAGGTGGGCCCAGGCAAATGTAAGAACACCCAAAAATGCAAAAGGTGCTGGTGGGGACTGCAGGGGAGCTGGGCGTGTGGGAGAGCTGGAGGCTGCAAAGCAAGGAGGATGCTTGGTCCTAGTGGATTTTTAAGTCACAGTTTATTGCAGTGCTACACAGGAACAAAAAAGATCAATATTTATTAGTCGTAGAAAGCATAATTTTGCATGAAAAGCATCGATCAGCGTGTCAGCCGAGACAATGTCATTACATCTTCTTTATGATTTGGTCAACATCCCTATATGAGTAAGGACATCATTGCCCTAGACAGACAGAGCCGGGGCGCAGGGGGGTGAAGTTTAGCATGGCGCTGCATTTGAGGGGAGCAGAGCAGGGGCTGCAGGGGCTGTGAGGCACAGAAGATAGGATTTTGAAATCCCATCCAGGAGGAATAACCTTGAGTTCAGCCTGCCCGTGGCTGCTTCAGTCAGGTCCTAATTTTTGAGTCTTTTTCCCAGTGAAATAAGCAGCTTGCCAGCTGGGGTCAGGGTGAAATCTCCCCCCAGAGGGTAGTATTGCATGGTTATGGGCAATATGGGGTGTTGCTGCCATCCTTTAAGGCAACACAGCGTATGTGGGGAGGATGCCTGTCAGTCCCAGTTCTCCTGCAGACGTACTTGTGCACGTGGACTGACCCCAGAATAATCTGACAAGTGAGTAGAGGTGTCCAGTGTCGGGCATGGGCCATGTGCAGCCACCAAAGCCATTTGTTTGACCCGAGCAGCGAGTTCAGCAGCTGGGCAGCCAGTCTGCGTGGGCAGGCTGCTGGGGCACTCGTGGCGTGGGGAGCTGCAGTGTAGCAGCTGGACGCAGAGCCGAAGGGAAGAGGCTTCTGGGCTGCTACCGAAAGCTCTCCTTGCTGTGGGTGCAGTGCTGGTGCAGCAAGATCCCCTTGTGCCTCTGCACAAGAGGTTCAAACCTTGCCGTTAACTGGAGCTCCACAATGGGCATGGAAACAGCAGACCCTGTGGTTTCGCAGAAAGCCTGAGTCAGGGCTCCTGGGTCAGGGTTCCCAGCAGTGCCGTTGGCTCCCTCAGGGCAAGCCACAAGTCAACCGCACGCGCTGCAATTGCAGAACTTGGCTTCCACTTAGACACCAAAATAATCGGCTCACCAAGCTGGGGGCATGGTTGGCTTTTCGGAAAAGTCCTGCTGCAGAAGTCAGGCTGGGAGCAAGCAGTTCTTCGCGATCCAGCCCCACGCCGGATCTGAGCCAGGAAAGTGTGCCCCTGGCTTGGTAAAAAGATCCTGACCAGTTCACAGACTGGTTGTGAGACTTAATCTAGGTGTTTGTAGATAAAAGGTGTCGTCAAATGAAGATGAGTGGCCCTGCCTGGCTGTCTGGATGATGGATGAGGTGCAGTTCCATACAAGCAGAAGGGACCTCCATGTGGATCCTCAGATACAGTTCTTAAGACGGTTGTTCCTGCTTCCACAGCCTGCCTGACCTGGCAGGCGGCCCTTTGTTGGCATGAGAGGCTCTTGAAGAGAGAACAGCCCAGAAGGCTGGGCCCTGTGCAGGACTTGAGGGCACAGATTCACCTGCCAATGCTGGGCACCCGCTGGCAGGGAGCTTGGGGGTAAGGCAGGAGCATCAGCGCAGGTAAAACCAAGCCGAGATGTGCACAAGGAAGGGAAGTCACGTCCAGGCGGCTTTCCACGCTAGCCTGGCCATGCAGCTCCGTGGGCTCCCCCAGGCAAAGGAAACGTGCCGGTAACTCTGCTCAGCAGGGAGGCCAAAACGGGTCAGTTGGGGCTTGTGGGCAAGGATGTGCGGGCAGGTCAAGGCAAATCGACCGGTGTGCACAGGTTGTTGCAGTTCCATCCCTGCTCCCGGCCAAGCAGAGCCTTTCCTTGTTGGGTTGAAAGAGTGAATTTCATGGATTCGTAGAATATCCGAGTTGGAAGGGATGCACAAGGATCACATCTCAGTCCTGCTTTCGCCTTGCCAGCTGCGGCACTCAGAGCAGGCAGCTTTACTGCATGGTATCTGAGCGAAAGAACCATTAATTTTGTATTAGGACATAAAAACTGTTTGAGCTGAACAGACCGATGGTCCTTCCAGCCCGGTATCCTGTCTCCACCAGAAGCCAAGGCCGGATGCCTTAAAAGAAGGCATAAAAATCCCATAATGCCCATAATTGTGCAATACTACCCTATGGGGGGAGATTTCCCCCTGACCCCAGCTGGCAAGCAGCTTATACCCTGAAGCAGGAGAATCAATAGCTGTTATGATTTTCATTTGAGCTACTGTCGCTGCGGATGCTGTTCTTATTCACATAAATGTCTGATCCTGTTGTGAAACTCTCTAATGCTGTTTGTTATACTGCTTTTTTGCTATCCTGGCGGGGAGCTGATGTTCTCAGGTCTGGCATTCATGGTATGTCCTCGGTGGCCTGCTGCAGACAGGGGATCCAGAAGCTTAGCCCCTTGGCCACCACCCCAGCATGTTCATTTCCCCTCCCTCCTGCTCTTTATTTTGTACTGATGCTCCCCATGGCCCAGCCATAGAGTGACCATGATGGGGAGAAGAATTACTGGCCAGTCCCATGTCTGTGTTGATTTTTGGCTGAGGCACTGCCCTACAAGTATGGTGTACCAAAGGTAAATCTCTTTGCCTCTGGAATATTTGCAGGATATTTCTTAGAGAGGGATTGTGGGGCTAATTGCGGATGGGTTGATCTTTAGTGGGCTGTAACTTCCTCACAGCTACTGCAGGGGATGGAAGCACTTTCTTGTCTGGCAGTGCGCTGTCACTTCTTTTCTCCTTGCACATTCCTGCCAAGTCTCCTGCTGCTAATGCTGGGCGAAGCCTGCTGAGAAGCTCGGTGTATTGTCAGCAGCTGGCCACCAGGACCGAGGCTCACTGCAATGTGTGGGAGAAGACCTTGACGTGACTTCAACTCTAAATGAGAACTTCTGGTTACGTTTTCACTAAGTAAGTAAGTTCACTACGCCAACTAGCCACCTTTAGGGTGAGATGTCCAGCCCAGAGACTGCTCTTCCGCTTGCCTGCCTTCTCCCAGCCCCTGCCAGGCCTGAGCATGGGAGAAGCTAAAAAGAAGGGTACCCAGGAAGGAGCGGCAGAGGTGTGTTTGCCTGCTAGCAAAATAGGAGAGGGGAATGAAGGCAGGAGAGCAGGTCTCGTCATGTAGAACGGGGAGGAGGTGACACAGCCCGTGATAATTGGACCATTAAATCTAGCAAAGGCACCGACACTTACACAATGTGGCTCAGGGAAACAAGTGTTCTGTAGTAACAATAACTCTTCAATAGCAAGCAATAATAAGTAGCTGCAGTCATTTTTCTGCTGATCCAGTGCTTAATCCTGTTGTTCACACTCCGGGTCAAATTGTCCTCGAAGCACAGTGCAAGGGCCGGGTAGGTTTGCAGAGATGTTCAGGCAGGACTCAGAAGAAGCTGTGGCTCAGGGATCAGTTGCACTTTGCAAATGCCTCTCAAATGTCCGCTTTTGCGTCCTGTGCCTCCTCTCTTCCACCTCCAGAAATCTCTTCATCGGAGAGAACCATTCCAGTCCCCGAGGTCAAACCCCCCGTATGCAGTGAGTTACCAGCTACAAAGAATAGCCAGGACTGCCTGAGACAGTTGGCTGTCAAAATTGGTTTAAAAAACCTTGGAGGTTAAAAATCTGGCTTTAACCCTTATTTTCTTGTAGGTCTGGGGAGCAGGGCTTTCATCCTTTGTCTGCTTTCTCAGATTTTCATCTGTGAGAGCTGAGTGCCATTTTTGCACTAACAAAAGTGGAATTTTGGCTGTTGAGGCAGGGCCCCAGGAGCTGGGGACTGGAAAACACCACCCTGAAAACACCACCCAGTAAACACCACCCTGTTTCTGAAAGCTTCACAGTAAAGTGCAAGCTGTTGGCAGTCTGGGGCTTCCAGGGCTGGTACCCATCTGGACAGTGTCTTTTTTTCATTACTAATCCACCAGCTCTAGTCCCAGAGTTTATCAGACCCCGCTGGACTGTTACATGTACTGTAAGGTACGGGTGCAAAGTTGACCAGGGCTGCTTAGATCTGCTGCTGAGCTCGTGGTGCTGGGTGGGGAGGGCCCTGGAGCTTGAGGCAGTCTCAAGCTGGGATTAAGAGCAAAAACAGAGAGAATTTACCTCGCCACTTGGGTTTTTCAGCTCTTTTCCTACTAGACAGAGGACAGAAAGGGAAGACCCATTTTCAATCCCATGTCTGGCCAGACCTAATGCTGCCAGTATTCTGGCTGTACTGCTGAACTGCAGACAACTTTGCTGTGCGTTGTTTCTGTCTTGGCTCGGTTTGGGCCACCGGGTTGCTGTAGAAAAACAACTTGCAAGTGTTGGCCATGTATTTTATCGGCCTGACAGTTCATTGTGGTAGGAGAGGAGTGCAGCCCTTTGCTGGGCAGGGGCTGAATTGGGACAGAAGGAGATGTCAGGTCGTGTGACAGGGGTGTTGTGGGACGCCTGGCATGTGGCTGGAGTCTCCTTGATACACGGTGAGCTGGTCACGAAAGGTTCGTGGCTCCCCATACCTCATTCCCTCCCTGGGGCCATCTGAGCTGGTTATGATTTTCAGAGATGTCTAGAAAGGGGAGATGTCTGGGATATGTTTGTTTTCCTCTTCTTTCTCTTTGATGTCTCCCTAATAATGGGAGACTTCTGCAGCTTGGGGTTGACCTTCCCTGCTCGGTCTGGACCGGTGCTCTCCTGGTGAGTAGGGAGTGATGGCAGGGGAGGGCAGGACCTGTGATAACTCAGTCTGGCAGCCCCAGTCCTGTCAGCACCGATATGATGGAATGGTCTTGATTGCCCCAGAGCCCCAAGGGAGTTGATTGCTTCAGTCAGCTCTTCTTTCTGAAAAGGGTTGTCATAAAAAAAAAAAAAAGATAGAAAAAGGTAAGGGAATGTAACTGTACGTAGCCCTGGAAACCTGGAGGAGAGGACAGAAACTGCGATCTAAAAAGGTGTAAGGCAATTTAAGAAAAAAAGGTTGAGGTGATGCAGTCCCTGCAATCAGTGCTGGTGTTAGTGAGTCTGGGCTTGATCCTGTGCTTCCTACTGATGAAAGTTCTGCTCGTGTCTGCGTCTGAAGGTGTTATGCCATGTGGAATGGGAGCAGGGAGGCCCCAGACATCGCTGAGCCGCGTGCTCAGCCCTGCTGAGGAAGCCCTGAGGAGGAAAGGGGCACGGGCTGCAGGGCAGTGCAGATGGCAGTGTCGTTTGGGCTCACTGCCCTGGGACACCAGCCTGGACTCGGAGCTTGTCCCTACAGCTGCAGGCAAGTGCTGTCCTCTCCCCCCACAAAGCTCCAGGGACTCGTCGCTCTTCCTTTGGGAGGCTCTGACAGGGCAGAGGCTTGCTAGCAGCCGTGTGGTTTCTTCTTAACAAAGAAATAAAAGAGGGGAAATGGATTTTCCCTCTGCCAAAGATTTACACACGTCTGTCTCATCCCGCCCCTTCCCCGAGCGCCCTGCAGCTTCGGGCTCTGCGACTTAGCAGCTCCATGGGCTTTGGGCTCCCCGAGTTCAGACCCTGTGGCCCAAGCACAGCACGGAGCGTGTTCTGCGGTGGCACCGTGTGAGTTCAGGAAGCCGTTCCTTGTTCTTTCGGCGGTGGTGGTGGTGTCAAGGTACTGTCCTCTTCTCTGCATATGGTTTTCATCAACCTCCTATTAAGTCACGGCAGCTTGGTAGCAGAGAACACATCCCAGGACACATCAGCTGCTCTTCTGCAACGTGCAGTGGCAAGGAGCAGTGGTGTGTTGCAAAAGGATTATTTCCTCATTATCTCCACATCAGCCTGACGTGATGGCAGGACGCTTTAAGGGGTAGGGAGCACCTTTAGTTGGTGAGCACAGCTCTGTTTCTCTATTTCCTTCCCCAGTGAAGGGGCAGCTTGGTGCTGGAGTTGGCTCCGGCCAAGTGTTTTCTGCCACTGGTTCTTACCAGTCCTGTGGCATCCCCAAATGAGGCTCAGGGGATTACAAAGCAGTCAGCTTTTGTTTTAAGCCTGACCTTGGCATCAGGCTGTTAGCATGGCAAGGCAGAGAGATGAGCTAGCTGGCATCCTGCCTGTGTGTGTGGCAAGGGCTCTTTAAAGCCTCAAAGGACGCATTAGTTTGATGTCAGAGGCTTTGTTTGTGGCATTCCCCGGCACAGTTATCCTCCCTCTGTGTGCGTGTGCATGTGTACACACATCTCCTCCCTGGCTGAACCTCTGATGCTCCCCCATCCCGTGTCCGAAGAGTGCAGCGAGGCGGCGTGGATAACTCCAGTGAGACAGATGGAGCTGGATCCAGGCCTCTGTGGGGACAGCTGCGGCCCTGACAGTCCCCTCTGGTCATGCACCTGTTAGGAACTATACTTAGCACGGGAAGGCTTTCCAGAAAAGAGGACGCAGGGGAGAAGTGGGGAGGCAGAAGGGCTGGGAATTTGGCCTCCGTCTCTCCAGCAGGTCTTGAAGCTCCGAAATGCCTTTCAGTAACAGCAACCGAAAATGACAATCAGGTGAAAAGCAGGCAGCATCCCGAGGCGTGCTGGCTCTGTTTGGAGACAGCCTGAGCACGTGATGGCTTCATAGGTCCTGGCCGAAGCGCCGGGAAGCCTGGCGTGCTGGTCCAGCCAGGCCCAGCAGGTCACTCGGTGACTGCCACGTGGGAATCGCGGTCGGTGCCGAGTGAAGCACATGCTGGGGCCACAGGTGGAGCCTTCGCTGGTGCAAGACTGCACAGACTCCCATGTTCATCACATATCACCCAGGACTGTTGCAGTCCCTCCAGAAGTTGAAGCAGCTCCCGTTCCTGGAGCACCCAGCACGCTGCCCGCGTGCCCGGGCTGCAGCCTGGCTGCGGTGCCATTGTCCCTGCACGTGTCCACCTACCCATATGGCTTGCAGACCCGTGTGGCATGAGCAGGGGGGGAAATCCTCCTCCTCTTGGCACCGAGCAAGGTTCTCTGTGATGGGATGGGAGGCATTTCAGCTCTTCTGTTTATAAATGAAGAGCCTGGAGCTAGGTGCCTGTGTTCTGATGCTGACTGAATGTGCAATAAGCTTGCCTGCTCCTTGCAGCAGGAGCCGTGCAAGGAGGCAGGCTGAGCTGTGGTATCTCGCCTGAGCAGAGGCAGCAGATCCAGGTAGGCTCAGAGCCCATGTTTTCTTTCATCTTCCCCTTTACTGGGTACCGAGCTGCGTTTTCACCACCCAGCCTCCCTTAGGCACAGGAGGTGCCTGGTGGCCATCTCTGCCACGTCGCTCGCGGAGCGCAGCAGCGGCTGACGCAGAGCGAAACTCCAGCAGCACTTCCGACCCGCGGGAGGCTTGGGATGAATGGGAATCCTGCAGCTCTCAAATGCCTCCCGAGCCGTCCCGCGGCAGGCCCAGCTCCTGACAGGTGGCACTGCCTCCCTGGAAGGACCCCGTGTCGCCTTCAGCTGCTCTCCCGCTACGCCTACCCGCACGCCCTCCCTAATGCCCGCACGCTGCACAGGCAGTTAGCGTTGCAGCATTTGTGGCCACCTGGGCTGCTGCTCGATGTGGGGGATTTGCTGTACTTAGTGGAAAAATGCATCAGGAACTTTAAACTGCTCTGTGGCTAAATGGGGCTCACTTTTCCGGTCTCTGCAGCTCTCAGCTATCCTCCTCTGCCCTGTTGCTGTGTCCTCTTAGCAAGAAGTTCTCTTTAAAGAGAAAAACTATTGCATTGCTCATAGGAGCCACCAAACACTACAGGTTTCACTCGGCATCTTTCCTGGATGATGTTCTTAGTGTTTTCCCAGCCTCGGGGAAGATCTGAGTGTGAAACCAAGAAAGGAAGAGGGAATCCAGCATATTTTGAGGATAGCCACAGCATCTCCAACTGATAGGATAAATCTGTACAATTCCTGGCTGCCTAATCTGGCTCTCAGTGGCGTTGGAACAATGTGCATTAACATCGTTAGCGTGACAGTGCTGCAGTGAGGCAGGGGAGAGCTAACATCCCCGTTTCACTGGTGGGGAGGTGAACCCCAGACAGGCTATGGAGCCTCTGCCAGGTGACACAAGGAATCCTTGGGGCGTAGCATCCTCCTCTGGGCATGTGCCAGGGGAGCTGAGCTTCTCTTTCCGGCACGGGCAGGCTCCCATGGGCTGCAGGCTGGCTCTGGGCAGCAGACAGCATGGGGACACCTTACCACCTCCACCCCGAGCACCCTGCCACTGTCTTTTCTCAGCAGAGGTGTGGGGTCCTCAGGGAACTCCTACATCTTCTTCATTTGGTATCTCCAACCACACAAGTACCTTCGGAGCCAGTGGGAAGGCAGCACTTATCTGCAGGGCTGGCCCATCTGGCATAGATTCCTCTTAGCTTGGCTTTCTACATCACTTTAGGTGCCTAACCTTACAAGTAAGGGAGCTACAGGCCACTGAAACAAGGGAGAGAGACGAGGGGCTCCATGAGCAGCTCCCGAGTGGTCCTGAGCCCTGGCAGCAGGGGTTGCACCCTACCGGTACTGGTGCCTGCTGTGCCAGCTCCAGCTGTTCCTCATCTCAGTTGTTGAGGTGGATTGAACGGAGGTGGTAAGGTTGGGATAACCACCGGGTAACCTGTACGTTGCTTTACCTCTCTTCATATATGCTATGGAGGCTTTCCTGGAACTAGAGGCACTAGGCAACATAAATTGCTTCTGTCGATGTGCTTTATTGGACTACATCAAAGTAGAATCGATAAAGAGTTAAAAAAAAAAAAAAAGCCCCCAAAACAGGCTTGCTAAGCCAGACCAAGTCATAAACAGATTAGAGTGCTGCGGAGGTCAGGTTTCAGCTGGCATTCGTGAAAATAGGGGGGTTCTGGCATTGTCGGAGGGTGATTCATTGCACTGGAATATTTCAGGGGAGGAGAGCCGTACAGGAGCTGCGAACACAATGCTGCAAAGAGAGGGGCTCATTGTGTGCTGGGTTTCTGCCTCCAAGTTCACTCTCGCAGATTTATGCTGATACCACGTATATCAGGAGAAGTTATCTGTTTCTGTTTAACTCGGATGAAAGCCCATGTGTGGTTATTGCATTCTAAGTTTGCTAGAACTTGTTAATAATTTAGAATAATAAAGTCAGTCAAATTAATTCACTTCAAAAATTGAGCTTATTTGCATTGGCTTGTCTTTTTTGTAACAGATCTCTCTGCGGGCATATGTTTGTATAAGCTTTTGTATGTGCTTGTGAGTGTTTGTGTGCGTACGTAATTTCCTTCACCATCTTACAACCCAAAGAGGCTGAGCTGGATTTAAACATTGTACAAGAAAAATAGTTTTCTCCCTGCCTGTGAATATATTCAATGAAGGTTCACCCCAAAGTGAAGCCAAATAGCTAAGAAATAAATCCGCAGGAAAAAAATGGGATTTGTAATGGAAATGCTCCCTTGTCTTAAATTATAGCTAGGCATATGTGAAGCTGAAATGCATGCTGCAGCATCCAGACGGTGCCTCAAGCTGGCCGTGCATTCCCAGAAATAAAGAAAAATACCCCAGCCTACCTGCAAAGTGACCTTTCTCCTAGCACCGACTTGCAGCTCAGAAGCTTTTGTGCTGGAAGAGGCAGGGTAAGATACATGAAGTGACAGATTGCTACTGACAGTGAAAGGCTCTTTCAGCTGCATTTCTCTACAGCCACAGTGATATATCCAGGGGCTTGTTAGAGAACAGCAGCACCAGCCAATAACCGGTTGGTCTAAGCCCTAGAGATAGACCGTATGTCCCACACTCTGTCTCCTAATCACCGAATGTAGAGTGAATTCAGCTGCAGCATCGCCTCTCTCCCTGCATGTTATATAGGAAAGAAACGCGCCCGTGTATTTATCTGTCTGTGGCAATGCCTGTGTCTATAAATAACAGTGTTTGTGTCTATGCATGCGTGTGTGTGTGCATATTTATGCATGTGTGTGTTCATTGTGGGTGCGGCTGGTTGTAGAGCAGCCTGGAAAATGGAAATCCTTTTGTGCAAATCACGCGTTTTTGGAGGAAAGGAGAGCCAGGAGACCGCGGGTGATGAATTGGCCTTGAACTGTGATGAAATTTTTTTTTTTTGAGGCAAAACAATTTCAGGGAAAGGGTCTCCAAAAAAGTCCAGTTTCGGGAGGTAACTCAATTGAATTTCTGGTTCCTGGCTGCCTGCCTGGAGGGCCTCTTGTCACTTCTACTTTCTTCCAACAAGGCAGAAGGCGGAATTGACAGCAGCCTTCCCGCCAGGCTGTTAGAGAAGCAGGGAAGCCAGATGCTTTGCCTCCCTCTTCCCTCCCCCTTGTGCGGCCCAAGAGCCAGAGAGTTCAGCTGCTTAACTTTTCCATCTTCGTTCTCCAGTGTTCCTGGTCTGACCCAGCGGGGATCCTGTGGAACGAAATAACGCCTGGTAGTCAGCAGAGTCGGCGTGTGCGCACAGAGGGGTTCGTAGCTGCTGAGGGATAGGGGTGTGGGCGTGTCATACAGCCAAGTGTCATCATACTTCTGTATACAAAAGTAAAATTATACTTTCATATACAATGGTTATGCACAGAGACGCGTTGATGAAGATGAGCTGATCTACGAGCCCCTCCCCTGGAGCAAAACCATGGCAAATGGTTGTGTAATGCAATTTCAGAGCTTCCATTGCTGTACTTCTAAACCCAATCTCAACCCATGCTATTTGTGTAACTGCGAAGAGGTTATGTTATAGGCAATATCTAAAATATTGTTATGATTTCTCCTGCAAGGACAGAATGCTCAGCCCCTCACTTTTCTTCTTCATATAGGGTTATTGCCTTCAGATGGTAAGAAATTTAAGAAGGTTTCAGTTGCTGTTGAATTAACATTTCTATACGCATCATTTAACTAGATAATTTGCTGACTCTAAAATTTCTGTGTAATCAAATTGATTGGCTGTTTGAACATTCCTAAGTGCTAGTTGAAATGATGCGGAGAATGGGCCCCTTTCTTTAGATTCAGGGCAGCAGCAGGGTGAGGTTATCTCGTGCAGCGTCCTGAGGCCTGACCTGCTGCAAGGCAGGGCTCGTGCATTTCCCAGCACACACGACCTGCAGCGCTCTTGCCCTCCCTCATCTCTGGAGACTGCTGGCTCTGCTGAGGGGCATCCAGACATCTCAGAAGCAGTGACATCATAGGGTTTTGTTAAAGTACATACAGCCCTCTTCTCCTTCCAGAGTTTTATTGTCTCTTCGATGCTCAGAAGTTGTACCCGGTGAGTGCTTGTGCACTCCTTCCTTCCAGCTCTGGTCTCTTGTTCTCTCTGCCACCTGCCCTGGGAGGGGAGAATTGTGATGGAGGCAGCTTTCCTCCTTGTTTGGCGCGCGTTGCCGCTTGTGCCAGCTCAGGCAGGAATGAACATTGGCCTAGGGCAAACCATGAACATTTGTAGCCTGCAGCAAGGCAAAAAAGATTGCCCAGAACAGCCTTTGGAAATATTTTAATTACCCTTGGTGAACTGGCAATCAACTAGCTTGAGGTAAAGATCACAAGTGGAGACAAAATCTAAGGGGAATTTTTATGCTTGGAGTCAAATTTCAGCAGCATTTTTGAAGCAATTCTAATTGGTATGGTTTAACAGCCATCACCAAACATCCCCAAATCTAAACAGTTCTGATGTATGTGGAAACCAAATCACAGTCCTGCAGCTCTACTACAGTATTGTGAGGTGGATGAACACAGGGCTTATAAAAGAGTCTGGGTAGCAGCCTAACCACAGAGGTCTTTCTGAACAGCTTTATAGTCAGAAGACTTTTTTAATGGACTGTTTTAATGGAGTGAATCAAAAATCAGGTTTCATGTTTTGTTTCTGCAGACTTGCCAGTGAAAGAAAAGCTCGGTGGCTTTCAGATCAAATCATCTTTGCCAGCCAAAGCAGTGTCTTCTTCCCTGCTTCTAAGAGGCATGAACTTAAACAATGAGTCTCAGAGTGGGGTGTATCTACAGTCGTAGCTGTGAAGAGAGGTGATTATTCCTCCCTAATAATTCAGTTTCGCATAAGGAAATTATCACACACACAGGGGCGTGCACCTTCCTCTGTTCTGCCAACATGCACTGCTAGAAAGATTTATTCCAGTAATAAGGTCTTTGCAGTGAAACTTAACAAAAATGAGGGGCCAAGTTTATTAATTATATATTTTACAGTTAATGAAACATAATATTTAACAGAAATAATTGCAGGCATCTGCCTCAATGGCACAACTCATTTTCAGTAATAAACGGTTTGTGTTTCCCTTTGTTGGACTGATCAGTTACAGAGACAAATCCTGCCTTGTGCTAAGCCCTTCTTATCTCTTTTCATTTGCAGGAGATGAAATGTTCTCCTGTTCAATGTACGCGGAAGAGACCAGAGCTGAGCTGCTATCATCGTAACAGTAAAACTACAGCGAGATCTGAATTCTTTGTTCATGTTTCATTGCCTGCTTTGAGGAAAACAGTGATCATGAGATCAGACATCAGCCTTAGGGTGAGTGTAGATACCACCCATGCCAGCTCTACCAACAGACTGCAATCTATATCTGGTTCACTCCATTCCCGTCTGTCCCTCGCAGCCCCTCTGTGGGCTCTGGTAGACAAGGCTCCCTTGTTGTACAGGGCTCAGTTATTTCACCCCACAGCCTCTTCCATGTCTGCTGAAACATCATGTAGGAGCACTCGGCACGCTCAGCTCAGCTTGCATTCAGGACTTTTAAAAACCTGCTCATGGATATACATTAGCTGTCCATGTAGTAACTTGACAGGTTGTCAGAGCATATGCTCCTTTGGTATCTGCTATAAAGGGTGGCTGGGTGTCGTCTTGTGTGCCCTGACATTTGTAGAGCAGGGAGGTTTATTTTGCAGTATCACTGATAATTTCTCTACGCTCCTAACAACTTTCAAGCAGGTTGGCAGATTCTACCTCATCTAGGTGTCCATCTCCCATTATCTTCTGCTACCTGAGGTACCTCAGAGCCTGTGACATGCAGTTGAGTGATTTTTATTCCCTCCACTTGAGGGAAGTATCTTACAAGATTTTACACTGGTCCACTGCAGTTGACTCATGCCACCTATTTTTGAAATGCAGCCAACAAGGTAAGAGAAGATTGAAAAAAAAAATTAACAACATGCAGATAAAATTAGGACAGAAATCAGAAACAGCAGTCAGGTAAAACATTGTAAACAGACAAACCTGGCGTGCCCACTAAACACAGAGCCATCCTGGGTCACAATGTGGTGTTCCTTCTTTTATTTTTTTCTTTACAAACTGTTGATGCGGTTGGTGGGTTCTCCCTGTGGGGTTCACTGCAAATAAGCTGTGACAAGTGAAGTCATTAGCTCTAATAGCTATGCACACCTCAGGACAACAGTCCTTCATACATAAGAGGTTGATGGGAACTCTTCAAGGAGGTGTTTATCTAATGGCATGCCACAGGGATCAGGGTTAGGTCCAGTCTTCTTTAGTGTCTTCATTAATGAGCTGGAGGAGGGGAAAAACAGCAGGTTAATGACATCTGTGGATGAAACAGAGAGGGAACGATGCAGGGGCCAGGGGAGGTCACTGGCACCAGCCCATCAGAACTGAGGAGAGCTGGGTTGTATCTGCCGTAGGCTTTCAGTCTGGCTTCACGTTTGCTGATTTTGTAAGTGAAATGTGGTGTCTGGGCAAGCAGGGAGGTGGGTTGGGTATTTGTAAGGGCATCTGTTCAGCCAGAGCGTTGGCTACTCTGCTCTGAAACACAGGTTTTCTGCAGATCCATCTTGTAAATATTTAAATGCATGAGTAGCGGATGCAGCAAGTCTGGGTAGAGACTTGTGAGCGTGGAGGGAAATAAAGTGTGTGTGAGATGCATGTCTCCTTCTCACGTGTCAGCACTCGCATGTGCACGTCTTCCAATACCTTCCAGACAGATTGTCATCCAAAGAGTTCTGCCAGTCTTTCAGGCATCAATCACACGAGCTCTGCAATAACCCTGCAAGGTCAGGAAGCACTGTCAGGTGGGGAAAAGCCCGCGTCTCTGTGATCCTCAGAGGAGCAATTTGCACCTGAGCAAGGAGAGGTGAACAGAGGGCAGCAGTGACTCCTGCGAGAGCGCACATTTGCTGCAGTCAAAGCTTCCCTGATTTGCCTAGAGCCAGGGATGGGAGCCAGGTCTGCTGAACCCCTGTTCCCTGCCTTGACCACTAGAAACACTTCCTCCCCACAGAAACCTCACCATGAAACCACCCACAGGAGAACGGCTTTGTTATTTGGCAAGGAGAGCACAGGCTCTGCTCTACCCAATCCGCAGGCACATTTTTGGGGTTGCGTGTTTACTGAAATCTTGGCTTTGCTGGTCTGGAGAGGATAAAAGTTGATTGTTCACCAGCCAGGGGTTGGCGTCTCCCTGCCTGTATGTGTAAATATCTCTGTGCAGCCATACCAGGCCATAGGGAATGTTTGTGGTGCAGCAGCCTGCTAGTGTTAGAAGCCTTGTCTCTCTTCTGCGGTAAACACGTCTCTTGTTACCTGTTCTCACTGAAGCTTTTCTAGCTTCTCCTATCCTTGGCCACTTTGGCTTCAGGGCCTCGTGATCACTGGATTGATTTATTTATCTAATAAGAAAACTTAAAGAACTCCTTGTTTTCCAGAGTGCTCTGTCCCTGGCACTGGCTGCCTCGGAGGAGCCAGGTCATGCTGGAGGGAAACAGGGCTGCCGGGTGTGAGCATCAGCTCTGCCAGCGTTGCTGTTCCTTCTGCCTCTCAGCCTTCTCCCAATACCGCCCTTCTCCTGGATTAACAGGAAAGATTATGTTGCTCTTCAGGATGCCCAGACCTTGCCAGTTCTGTCCCTCAGCATGTGGAACAGATCGTATAAAAGGGAGTTCACCCCCCAGCTCTACGAACAGGACCATATGAGAGTACAGAGAAGACAACAGAAGACCAGGGAGTGGGCCTGCCATCCGTTGCTTCCCCTGTGCAGGTCCTGCTCGGTGTCACAGCGCGTGTTTGCTGCTCCATGGACCCACGTCCAAGTGTGGCTGCTCAACACGTGGCAGATCTCCCAGGGTTGGCTGAGCAGATCTGGGCTCATGGGGCAGAGCAGAGCCTCCCTGCACCGCGCTGCTGGTGTGTCAGGTCCCAGTTTTGGTTCAAAACAGAAGTTGGAGATCGGTGCTCTGGATTCCACCTGCTGCTGCAAATCTGAAGGCAGTTGGCTCCTGGCTGGTGCAGGAAAGTGTTGTCCCACCCCACAGCTTCACACATGGTAGTAACAGGTCTGATGGGACATTTTGCTGCTTCAGGAGACTCGATGTTATTCAGCTTCCTAAAATGCTGCATTCTGTGATACCTGTGTGACACCACTGCTTTGAGCAGAAGTCAGCCTAACTGGTTCATCGCTGATGTTTTCCTGTCTGTTGGTTTTACAGGCAAATAATGAAACCCACTTCCCATCACTCTCTGACCTTGGTTTTGCAGAGTGCTCAGGTGCATCTTAAAGACTTTGTGTTTCAGGAAGCAGGAGGCTGGCACAGCTGCAGCTCAGTGCCTTGAACAGTTCGTTGCATTGTTCATTTCCCTGAACACGTGGCCCTTCCTTCAGGAGGAAGGCTGTCTCTTCACAGTGTTTTTGTCCATAGAACTGACAACGTTGGGGCTGTTTTACACATCAGCAACAGAATGAAGAAAGCAGAGGCAATCAGGACCCAAAATAATTATGTTTATCATCTGTAATCATCACACAGGGTCTAACTGCACATAAGCACTTCTAGCTGGCTGCCTGCAAGAACACAGAATGCAGGGAGTATTATTAGAGGATACACTGGCTATTGAAAAGGATACTAGCCAGCTGCTGAACAGGGCAGCAGGGGATTCTCTGGACTGCAAGCACTCCCATTTATTATTACATCTGTAGAAAACGAGGGCATATCCAGTGCTGAACCCTCCTCTGTGTGCATGTGTTAGTGGGTGTTGTTTCCAGAGTCAGGCTGCTGGGGAAATAACAACCCAGCCCCTTTCTGGCTGACCCTGGGGGTTCAGAAGGTATAATCTGGAAGAGCCTACAGCTGCTCAAGCCTTTCTCCACGAAGGGGATTATTCCAAGGGAGCTCTCTGATGTTTCCCCTTGTGGCTCTGTCTACTCCTCCCTAGTTTCATGCCATTCCGGAAACACATAACCCCAAGCAAGGTCTTCAGGGCTGAGTTTCCCGCTAGCAGAACTCTTCTCCATCACACTGCTGCACCGGCTGAGGCTGCCGAGCAGAACTGTCCAAGCAACTTCAAGTGATCTCAGTACAGAAAACACCCCTGAAAACATTTGCTGCATTCCCAAAGGAGAGCAACAAAAAGCAGCATTCTCCCACCCATATCCCTGCAGCTCGGTCCAATCTCTCCTAGTGCTGCACTGAGAAAGGGCTAAAGAATGTCTTGGCTGAAATGAGCACAGAGAATTGCTGCACTTGGCCGTTTCGTGGAAGGTCTTACTGAAAATCTGCTTGAACGTAAAAACCTTAAGGCTGATAGCACAGGAAGAGTTAAAGCCAGATTTTGTATCCGTAGTGGAATTAGTTGGAATCCCATCAAAAGCCTGTGACAGTTCATCTGTTGAGCAAAGCATGTGAGATGCTGCACGTTTACTTATTCTGATGCTCAGGGTTATAAAGTGGCTTTCTAAAACCCTTCTTTTCCATGATGATCTCCAGATGACGATGTAAAATCTGTCCTTGCAGGAGGCCAATCCCGAGGTGTCTGTGTGTGTACAGGAGGGCTATTTCTCATCCTGAGTATCTGTCAATGGGAACTGGTGTTTCTCTTGCAGACACCCCCCCTCTGCCAAGAACTCTTCTTTAGCAAGGCTCTTATGAACCTGGAACTTTTTTAAAGAGTCAAACATTGATATAAGTGCACTTCTACTAAAATTCAAATGCAAACCAATTAACATTTCACAGCAGCACTTTAGTTTTCCTGCGGATTACTTTTCCAGGGGCACCCTCTACTTCTGGCTTACCTACAAGACTCTGGGAATGCTGTCAAGACAGGAGCCGTTCTGCATCTAAAGGGCAACAAGCACAGGGACTGAGCCACATTCTTCTGTTGTGTGGGCACCTCGTGCCAGTGAGCCGGGGAGGAGAGCTGAGCTCTGTGGGGTGCTCTGTGCCTGGAGGAGAGTCCTGCTGTTAACGAGGCAAGTGAGATTCTTCATGCTGTTTCAGGGCCATATACTCCTACAATCACGGGATAATGTTGGGTGAAAGGAGCCCGAGGGAGTCTTCAGTCCGTGCCCCTGCTCAAAGGCAGCTTCAAAGTTAGGTCCAGGTGATCTGGGCCTCCAGAGAGGTTTTGTTATATCTTCAAGGACCCCTATCCAGTGCTTAGCCACCCCCAGTGTGAAAAATGGCTGCATGGATGTTATCCTGGAGCTGTGTGTGAAATCTTTTCTAAAATCTCTGTCTTTTTCAGTGATATGGTGTCTTTTAGTGATATGGTTTAGTGGAGGTCTTGTTAGTGTTAGGACAGAGGTTGGACTAGATGATCTTGGAGGTCTCTTCCAACCTAGACGATTCTGTGATTCTGTGATTCTGTGTCTTTAATGCCCAGGAGTTGGAAGGAGGCCAGAACACATCTTGTCGTTTAACTTGACAGTATTCATCCAAACTGATTGGCTGTTGGGAGGGCAGGGCAAGCAATGCATGGTTTTCTAGGTCTTGCTTCCCTCTAATCCCAAGCCACCCTTTTACTCATAGCATCTGCACAAAGGAGGAGATTCTTTCCTGACTGTGGCCAAAGAGGACTTGTTCCTTGTGGAACCTCCGTGTGGAGTTGAACAGAGGAGCAGTGAAGTGATACTGACTGTGATCTTGGTGCTACGCCGTGCTAATGGCTGTCAAACTTCCTGCACAAATCACAGTGAAAGATTTTGAAGAAGACAAGTAATCAGCTTTGTGGGTGTTCCTCCCTTCCAGAAGTATGAATAAGGAAACGCACGACAGCACTTCCTTGAAAATCTGGTGGGTGGACTGTTGCTGTGAGCTGATAGAAGAAGATGGGGGCTGCTTTCTTCATAATGAATGAAAGATGACAGATGGGGGAAGGCAAGGAAAGGCCTTCAGCAGTAATATAATTAACTTACTTCTGAGAACATTGGGATGGTTTTTTTTCCCGATGTGAAGGAAGAGAGGATTTTTGGCTGAGAGTCTTGGGGAAATGGGAACTACAGAGGTAAATATGGTTGGTCCTCAGTCCAACCCAAAGCAAAGACCTTATACCAGCTTCAAAAGCAGTGAGGGAGGGTGGCTTCCCTAGTCTTAGAGAAGGTAGGGTGCGTGGGGCTGGTCCTCCCTCCTCTTAGCTTCATCGCTGGCCTGGAGTTCTCGTTTTGGAAGAGAAGGTGAAGAGCCAGTCCCCCTTCAGACCAGTAATGACTTCACACCCTGACTTTTTCCCCGCAAGCCTTTCCTCTTACACGCTAACAAGTCTGAGCCTACTTCATTGTGCCTTTGGTAATTGTGCTTTTAATTATGCTCTGTGTCTTTGACCATCTGTTGTGCTTTTTTCAGAATCTGTTTCAGTTCTGCTATCCCCTTTGAGATGAAGGGACCATGAGTGCACACATTATCCAAGGTGTGGATGAATCATAGATTTTTCTGTTCTGATCTTTTTTTTTCTTTCCAAATGATTCATACCAGTTGATCTGTTTCTTGATGGTTAAGTTGACATTTTCATGGTACCAACAGCTTTATGTATGTGGAAAAATGAGGGCCTACAAAGAGAAGTGAAAACGATGTCCGTTGGACAGGAAAAGACAAGATTTTTTGGGAACACTGCAGGAGTCTGAAGGGAGAGGTTACAGTACCTGCCAGCAAGGAGCCCACTTGCAAGAGCAGCCAGCACACAGCTGCTGGTGTCAGGAAGATGCTGTAACTTGCCGACAGACATAAGAGCAAGCACAGCAGACCTCTGCTTTGAGCAAGAGTCCAAGGGATACAAAATTCAAGTCAGGAGAGGGAGCTTGAAAGGCTCCAGCTTGAACAGAGGAAGAGAAGCAAAATGAAAGGTTAATGAGCCAGAGAGCTTGTTAGGAAGATGGAGCAACTGCAAGCTTGGGCTTGAGAGCTGAGGTAACTGCAGAGAAGGCAGAGCTTTCGGTGGGTGAGAGGGACAGGCAAGAGGAACACGGCTGGACCAGAGGGCTGAAGACTGCAGGACCAGAGTGGCTGGAGCTGGAGGAAAACCAGAAGGTGACACTTGCAAAAATTTAGGATATGGGAATGAAACTATGGTCTGAGGCAACTGTTTATGTGCTTCTAGCACCTTTTTAGTGTGTGTGAGGCATATTTTCCCTTCACAGGGAGAGCACAAGTGCACATGGCTTCCTCTTTATCATGTCAGCACTAGTTCTGGCTTCTTTCTGCGGGTGTGCGGGGCTGTTCTAGCCTGTCCTCTGCTGTCAGTGCGATATTGTGCTATCTTGGGCTCTGATACCCAGGAATATCGTGTTCTCAGCAGGATGCCCTCTTTGTCTGTACTCTTTTCCAGCCAGAGCAACCCTCAGTAACCTTAGAGAAGTCTTATTCCAGGATCATCCATTGACCTCTGGCAGCTGCTCCTCATCTCGTCTTCTGAGCATCCTTTACCTTCGACTGCCTTGATGTGATTTCCTCATGCCCTTTTTGACCTCCCTCTGCCCCCTGGGTCTGACAACTTGATGCTTAGACATCACCCATCATCACTGCTCCCTACACGAGCAATGAGAACCACCTGATCTTCTTCTGGCTGTCTCCTTTCCAGCTCTCTGAGGCCTTTCACCTCCAGCTTCCAAGCATGGGAAGGAGTCATGGTATTTGGCCTCACAGTTATCAGCCCAGCAAAACTGTCCCTTCCTGACCCCTCCAGACAGGATGTCCTGATGCCCATTTCATGACATGTTCTGTTTTAGTGGGGTTTTCTTGCTCTTTTGGCAGAGATGAGCTGCCAGGAGTCTCCAGGAGTGCTGTAAGCTATACACTGATGTGCAAGACCTGCCTCTGTTACCCTTCTGCTCTTGCTGTTTTCTTATGCATGGAGGATGGTGAACAGAGATAGCTCACCAAATTACCTAAGAGGCTTTCTCTCTTATTCCAGTATTCTGCAGGCAGGTTTCTTTCCGATACATCCCCGTGCCTGCAGGGTTAGGTGCTAAGCATCAGTCATGTGAGAGGACTATAAATGAGGTTCCTTCAAAAACTAGTTCTGTTTTGCTTTAGGCCATAATGGGAAAACTGCTGTGTTTCCATTAAATCCCCTTTGTATCAATCTGGAGAGCTCGGCTGTGGGTGAGAGGTGCTGGGATCCCAATAGGCTACTAATTAATTACCAACCCCACATTCTTTATTGGCAATGCGGGGGCCTTCCAGCATCGCCTCCTGATAGTTAATTAGGGTGGAAGCCAAGCAGAGGCTTCGTTTCAGTGGTGATCAGTTAACGTTCCCTCTGGCTTTATCCCTTGCAGACATGCCTTGGCACTGTGAGGGGAAGCCAAGACTGAGCATATGGCTTATTGCAGTGCTCTGACCTTCCCAGAGTGCCAGCGATCTGGGGCAAAGCCAAGCGGCTGGATTTTCGTCAAGTGCTGCTCAAAAGCCTACCTGATGCCATGGAAAGCCTCCGTGCCATTTCTGGGAAAACAAACCCACGGGGGAAGCACCAGCAGTTGCTGTTCTCTCATGTTATTCCTTCCTGTACGATACGGGCAGCTAAGAAATGTCTTCTGGTGGTGCAGGAGTAGGAGGAGACTGACTAAATCTCCTTTACAGGGCTCAGTGCTTACAGGTGGAAAAGAGGAGCATAGCTCCATGGATGCTTTCTGATGGGCACCTGCTGGTGCCCCTTCCATGGCTCTGTGAATCCAGGGGACCATCAGATAACGGATTGGGATGCCTGAGGGCACACTTCTACAACCCCACACGCAGTCTGTTGGGATCCTGTCATCAAAGGACAAAGCACATTTGGGATGAGTTCAGAAAATCTCCAGCCATTCCAAGTGTGAAATCTGCAGCTGGCCGGCCTGGAAGAGACTTTGGATAAGCAAAACATAACTGCTCGCAGTGGCTTGCCAAGATCTGGGTGGGAAAAGCCTTCCTTTGAAGAGGATTTCCCGTCATCTCCCAAGGACTCCCCAGCTGCTGAGCCTTTTTTGTTGCTGTGGCCTCGTGTCTGGGATTTGCTTTCCTCAAGACCTTGAAGCCCATTCCCCTCCCCGATTTCTTGTGGAGTTCGCTGCAGCCTGTCTCCGGTAATGCAGCTGTTCTCTCCTTCGCTGGAATCTGCTTTGAACAGAAACGATTTCTACTTTATTTTCCTTTTGCTGTGCAGCGACCTAATTAGTTAACTCTATATTGCAGCCTCTTACTACAGCACTTGCCAAAGAGCTCATCAAAGCCTCCCTGCCCTGGCGCTGGGGGAGGTGGATTATTAGTCCCTCTGTGCTCAGCCTTGGAGGAGATGTTTCCTTCTCTTGTGGACTAGTGACTCTTTAGCCTCGCCATTCGAGATCAAAACCACAGACAGCTGGGAGCGCGCTGGAGTAACGTGCTCTCAAAGGCAGCGCTTTGTTTCCTTGAAGTGCCTATCAGCTGCGCCTCTGATGTGCTGAAGACAGGCTGGCTTCACCCCGCAGAGGAGAGCAGCCTGTCTGGGAAGTGGCTGTGGTCACTGGTGACATGTGGCCTTGTCCTGGCATCCCCGGGGCACCCTCCTTGCTCCTCTGCTCCCCAGCATGCGCTGCTCTCAGCCTGGCTGATGGCCTCTGCTGGGTCATCTCTGCCCGTGCCAGCCAGGACGAGGGCAGCTCGCAGTTCTTCCAGATGGTGTGCTTGTGGCTAGCACAAGTCTCAGCCTTGACCAAGAACTGATGTCTTTACGGGGGATAAGCCTCAAAAGGAAAAGGCTTCGGCAGCTGAGGTGGGTTTGTTACTTTGGAAACTCCCTGGGCTGTGAGCTCACCTCCTGGGAAGTGTCGGCACCATGAGCTGGGATGTGCTGGACCAGCAGAGGCTGAGCATGTGCCGTGGCACGATAATGCTGATCTGGTGTCTTGTGCTTTTACCCTGGTGTCTGCTGCCGTGACGGTGTCTAGGTGATGTCAGCGAGTGTTTCCATAGAGAAACTTCACAGATCTGAGATTCCTCCAGGCCCTTGAGGCTGCACTGGAATATCACAATATTAATTCTTGGTGTAACTGGATCCACTTGGTCTTGGGGTGATGAGAGGAATATCTGGTCTTCCTCCTGCCTTGACAAAATAAGGCTCTAAAATTGCCATGTTTCTCTTCTCTATATACATACCACGTGACAAAGACTGATGTAGACAAAATATATCAATGCTGGCTGTGATTTCCCCAATATGTGATGTCCTAGAGATGCAGTAGTGTGCTGGACAGGAAGGGATATGTGAGCGAGCAAGAGAGCCTGGTTAAATACCCCTGTCCTGCACTCAGGTTTTACATGCATGTGCCTGAGCTGCGTGCAGAAAACAGCTGCACAGGCCTGACTTTGCCAGTGTCCAGGGCTGCACATAACACTGCAACACCGGGAGGGGAAGCCAGGGCGGGATTTCCAGTGGTGAGTAAGGAGAAGGAGCCAGAAATGGAGCAGGAAGTGCTGGAGGGGCAGTGGTCAAAGTCAAGGGAGCCAGACCTGACTTGTGCTCGTAGAGGCATCCCAGTCATTCCTTACGTGAGCAGCTCTGCCCACAGCCTCAACACAGCTGTGTTCCCTCAGCAACACAATCCCAGGACCTGCAGGGATGTCCTCCCCTGCCCCAGAGCTCAGGTACTGCTGCAGTCCTTGGGCAGGCGCAGGGCACTCCGCTCCCTCCAGCACAAGTGGCGCTCGCAGGGCTGTGCGCAGGCGGCTGTTGGTGCCAGCATGTGCCTCTGCTCCTGGGCAGCAGCTGGTAAATCCATTGGCTCAGCAGGTATGTTCGTGCTTTCTCAGGAAGGATTGGCTTTTCAGAAGAGAGGGGAAAGAGAACAGAGGAAAAACTGGAAGGGGAGCAGGAGGAAATAAAAGGAAATAGAAGACAGAGGGAAAAGGCAGCAAATGGCTGGAAGAATTAGAGATGGAGTGTAGAAAGGACTGCATGTCCCCAGTTGCTTTGAGCACTCAGCAGATCCTGTGGTGTGTCTGCTTTATTACTGACAGAGTTCTCCCTTCTGTCGGCTTGTTTCTTAATTGCTGGTCTTGTAACTGCTTGATTTATGGCTCTGTTCATCGGTTCTGGCCCTCGGGTATAACATGCTTTTCCTTCCAGGCTGGGAAGTGAATAACGAATTAACAGCCCGCCTTAGGTTCAATGAGAAGCTGAGCATTCAGGGATCTTTATTGTGATGCACGTGCCAAATCTAACTGCTTAATTTTTTACTTCTCATTCACGGAGGCTATTCAACATCTCCTTCCCCAGGGCAGCAGCTGTGTTGTGGATGCTTGGTGCCTTTGAAGTGTCCCACAAGAGAAGCCACCAAGGAATGGATTCGCAGTTGGTTTGCACAGAGAACTCAATCTGTTTCCTTGCAGCTTGTTCTGAAGCTGACATTGTGTGCCATACACGCTTGTCTCGGGCAAACGTCCTTTCAATACAGCCGAGGGATGAAGATCAAGGCAGAGAACAAACAGTCCCGCTGAGCTGGAGCTGTGACCCCCCGGTGTGCGAGCAGCCATCATGCCAACCCCTGGCTGTCATCCCCATGTTGAGAGGTTTGTCCTAGACAAACCCTGGAGTAGATTGCCTTGAGTCAGGGCAACTTTAATCTTCTATTGAGTGAACCAAGTTCCTCTGCTTGCACAGTCCTTGGTGCCCATCCTGTGCCTTCCGCGCAGCTCTGATCCACGCGGCTGCGTAATCGCACCACGATGCACTGGGGTTACAGAACGGTACATCCTGGCCTTGCCGTGTTAAGGTTTGTCCACCCCTGGAGGATCATGGGGTGGGAGCTCCCCTGGGTTCAGAGCATGTGGATGTTCTCCTTAACCAGGTCCCAGGGCCAGGAAGTAATGTGGTGTTCATAAAACACCTCTGCAGCACCACAGACACACTGCAGTGGAGACCTGTGCACCTGGCAGCGTGGCAGAGACTTCACGAGAACAAAATGTCTGTGAAACAAAACCTTGTGAAGGAGGAAAGCTCATGCACGGAATGGAGGAACTACTGTCGAAGTGTGGGAGCTGTTCTGTGAGCATAACGCTCTGCAAGGACTACCTCAGGACTTGCAGGCCTCAAGCAGATAAAGTTTAAGCTGACAAGTCCCCTCAGGACTTAGCAGCTTTCTACCTTCCTGCCCTTGATCAGCCTGTTAGGATGCTGTTGCTGTCTGCGAGCTGCTTTGTGGCTGCAGCAGGTAAATCTCATCGGCCTGAAAGGGGGGGTCAAGAGAATAGGTTTGTGCCCTCTGCATGCTGCTGTAGGAACAGGGGGCTCAACTCTGCATCACAAGAGGCCACGAGTGAAGGGCAGAGAGCTCAGAAAGTCATGTGGAGCATTAACAGAAAGGCCTACAGCCCCTCAGGTGCTGTACAAACCATTAGAGGGAAAGTTGTAATACATCTGCTCAGTCCTGATCCAGTCCTCATGTGTCTGCAGGAGCTCAGCACGCAGGAGCTCTGCTGGATGGAGCATTTTCTCTTCTGAGAGTCCTGTGGCAGTGAGAGAGATTTGCTGGTGTCTGGTTTTTCTCCTAGGGCACATGCAGTAAAGCAAAGCAGAAATAAACCACACAGTCCAGCATTTCTTTCCTAGGAGCATTAGCAGTACAGCTTGATCAGATTGTCGTGGCCATCCCGCGTGCTTTGTCTCTTGCTCTTCCTTCCCCTGATGGGTCTGCAGGTCCATGCCCACAGACCTGAAGAACACCTGCTGGGCAGCCGGGCCAGTGTCTTTGGGCACCGAGTGCTGGAGGTGTTTGACTGGGCCAAGCCTGTCACAGTGGTGCATCTGTCCCAGGCAGCCTAACGCCACCGTGGTGTATTCTTCACCTTCTCACAAGGCTCAGGAACCTGTCCATGCCTTGGAGCACACTGGGCCCCCACCTGTGCATGTGCCATATCCAACAGGATCCCTGATGTGACCGTAGTTTTGATTAAAATCCACGAGGCCACCCCCGGCTGCCTCCTTCCAAGTAACCTCGCAGGCCTGTCAGGAGGCAGCAGGTCTCGGAGTGCAAGGATCTGGAGATGGGGTGGCAGCGCTCCTCACGGACACGAGCAGCTGCTTACCATGGCTGTAGTCAGCTGCTTCGTCCTGCCAAGGAGTCCAGGATCCAAGAGCACTCGGAGAGGAGACCAAAAACCCCTCTTGCTTGCAGTTCACACGTCCTATCACTGAGAATATTAACTACTAATTGCTAAATAATCTGAATATACGCTCAAAGTCCAGGTGTTATCGCTTACTGATAAAAAGGCTTCAAACTGCCTTTGGTTCTGCGTGTGAGCGTGCTCACTCCCATGCAGAATATTGGTTCTATTTCCTAACCTGCGTGACAGGCAAGATGGTTCAGATACAATAACCGCAAGAGGTTCAAGGTCCTGGCCATATCTTGCATCTGGCTGATCAGCCATCCGAGGCTGCATGCCAGCAAGCAGAGATCAAAGGAGCAGAAGTGTGGGATCTGTGCTCGGGGTGGGTAGAGTTGATGCCTGCACCCTTCTTCCCCTCTGGTGCAAAGGTTGGGGCAGTTTCTAAGCCTGGGACCAAGGCACTTCTTTTCTGGATGCTGCTGTGGGTGGCATCACGGCACAGACAGCTTCTCTGTGGACATGTTCCTACTGCTCACATCGCACGTGGGGCTTTAAATGGGATCAGAGTGAAATATTTCTCTTTAAACTCTATATTCACATGGCAAGATCCTCTCTGTCACCTCTGACCTGCTCCCGCCTGGCTGCTGGTATGGATCTAAGTGCTACAGCGTTCAATCACCTTCCAGACAATTGAGCAGGAGCTGTTCCAAACGCCAGCGCTTTCCCTCTCCCCTGCCCTGGAGTAGGAATTACCTTGAGCAGGTCGTAGCGGTGTGTGCAATAATGACTGTAGCAGTGAGCCTTGTTCCCGTTGCCTGGATGCAGGTAAAAGAAACTGCTAGGAGAAAGGGGAAATTTTGTAGCTGAAGATGTGATCAGATGAGCGTCTGATCCATCTTTAGACCCCCTTTTTTCTAAAGTTCCTGTATTTCAGCTAAAGCTAATGCCTCTCTGCTCTCAGGTCCCTTCCTGCAGCGCAGGCAAGTAGCTGTTCGTGCCTCTGTTCTGCACAGCACAAAGTAAAAGAGGCTTGTGTGAAGACCCTGCTGGCATGCTCTTCTTGCTCTGAATGTGATGAGGTCGGGGACCTGACCTTTTGCAGGAGGTGGCCTCAACGTGCATGTCCTGAGGTCGCGGAAGGCAGCCCCGTGCCGCTCCCAGCCCCAGCGGGCACTTCTGTCCGCCCAGCCATGTAGCAGCCACGAAGGGATGGAGCTGGGTTTTGGGGGGTGAGCTCAGGGGCTCCTGCATAAACCACTGGAAGAGTTTTGAGTTTTAGGTCATAGATTGACCTAAAAATTGCAACCAGGAGAGTGCAGTGGACAGCAAAGGCTTGTGGACCTCGTGCCAGCTGGGTGAGGAGGCTCTCTTGTAGCTGAGTGCCGTAACAAAGGGCTGGGGTCAGAGCTCTGGGGCTGATCCATGCCCCTAGCACAGAGAGCAGGCTGCACACGTCATTTTGGTGGCTGCTGGGCAGTGAAGACCTGGGAGCCGGGTCAGTGGAGCTGGTTCTTGCCCAGGCACTGCTAGTGTTGCTTGCCCGGGCTCTCCCTCACTTAGGTTCACGCTGAGTCTCGTGGATCACCCCTAAACATCCATCCCTCACAGCAGGGCACGGAGGCAGAAGCAAAGCATCGGTGTACACTTAAAGCATGGAAAACGACAGCCCTTTCTGACGGGACTGGCTCGGGGAGCATTCACAAGCAGATCACTGCAGCGGGTCTGAGCAAGGCGGCTCTCAGGAGTGGGATGGTGACAAGGCGTGAGCAGCAGGCTCAGCTCAAGCTGGCGCAGCTGCAGCTGAGCTGGGGGTTTTCTGCTCGCTTGCCCCGCCGTGCACTCTTCCCTTGGCAGCGGCTTGGAGCCTGCATCCCTTCTCCCTACCCACAGGACTGATTGCAAGCTGGAGGGAGAATCTGGTGGCAGCCCCCACAAGCAGTTGGGTGTTTTCCAGATCTCTCCTACTCTCTGTTGCAGCTCTCAACTTGCTTAGAGTCAAGGACACACATTAACTCCCTGCCTGTCTTTCTCTCCCCCACGCAGCGCATTAGCTATGCTCTGGCTTTGCTGTCTGACAAAGATGTGCTCTGCTTAGTGAGCGAAGGTTACCTGCAGAGTGACGGGAGCCTTCCCTGGCCTTTGTGGTGATTGAAATACTCATCTGCTTTTGGTTTGTAGAGCTGGCTGGGGACGCTGCACAGCTGAGCATTGTGCCTCCAGATCCTTGGATCACCCCTGCTGCTGGGAAGGGAGAGCTTCCCTCACTTCCCATGTGCTCTGCATGGATCACTTGCGCTCTCCTTTCTTTCCAGCTGGACCACAAAGAAAGTTGATAATGTGAAGACCTGTAAATCGTAGCTGACCCTCTCTCTGGCAGCCCAGATTCCTGCTTTTTTAGAACCAAGGCTCAGCCACTGAAGACAACCACCCCAGCAGTGGGGTTTTTGCTTGCACAGAAGCAAATGCAGAAGCTGTAGAGCCCAGGATGAGACCAGAGCTCCTAGGCTGCCAAGAGCTCTGCTGTGCAGAGGGACTCTTAGGACCATGCCACCTCTTCTTCCTAGTCTGCAAGGAGACACAAGGCAGGGAGTGATCCGTAAAGATCCCTTTGCCCTGGCTGTAGCACCAGGTCCCCAAGTACGTCCCCAGGAGCACACCGCCCCGAGGAAGGCAGAGCCCCGCGCGCTGCACGAGGCGAGGAGACGCTGCCCTCCCCGACAGGCATCGCTAGCGCAGAGACGTCGGGTTCTGGCAAGGCAGGCACGGGGAAAGGGAGTTGACTTTTTCCTCTTGGTTGCTTTGTTCATTGTTTAGGTAGCGGGTGAAAGGAAGCCTTTGCTGCCTGGGTTAAGGAAATTACTGTTTAGCTGAGAGCTTATGTGTTCTTTGGGGGAAGAAGATTGTGTTTGCCTTTGGCAGGGAGGGGTTATTGTGTAATGGCAGTTCATTTTAATTAGTTGCTTTTCTTTACCTTGGCTTTATTTAACCAGAGAAGGAATTTCTGAAAGGAGACTTTTTAAAAGAGAGGGAGAAAAACAACAAAACAAAGCCCAGATTTGGGCTGGGATTTAGGATCTATGCTTCCAGATTGTCCCTGGTGTGGACCCATTTACCAAAAAAAGCTTTTCCCAGAGAGGCAGAGGAGGTGCCTCATCTCTTTCCCTACACTCTACATTCACTTTAGGGAATGAACAAGGGAAGTGTCTGTATCTCTGTGGTGGGATTAATGGCAATATGGAGATGAGCTGAATGTATAATGGCCAATTTTCATAGAAGAAGGGGCTTGTACCAGCAGCAGTTTAGCCCGTATGTCTGTGAGGGCTGTATCATTTTCTTTCTTATGAAAGCACCAAATAATCTTTCAGGTCTTCTGGGATATGCCATGTAACTGGTGCTGCTGTGAGGGTGTTTAGGCTCCTGGTTATGTGACTTTCGTGAAAACTGGGCATTAAACGGGAGTTCAGTCTGGGACAGAGGATCCCTTCATATCCATGCTCTTTAACACCTGTTTTTTTTTCTTGCAGTCTCATGGCGAGGGGGCAGGAGCAGGATTCTCCTCCTTGTCCCCTGGCCCTGTCTCCAGGTGCAGCTGTCCGTGAGGCTGGGGCAGCGCTGGGGGCAGCGGCTCCCCCCAACATCGACATTGCTGCCGCGTCCTTCCCTCCGAGCTGGAAGGTGACAGTCGCGACAACAGCCGGGGAGCAGGGACAAGCAGCTGGGCTTTGGCAAGTGGCAGGGCAGAGCAGGGGTTGCTTTCATGCAGGCCATAAGGAAAGGAGCTCTCCCAGTACAAAGGGAGTTTAAAATGTCTCCACTAAAGTGCTCCCGGCGGCCCAGAGATCTCCAGCCCGTACCTCCGGGCTGGCAGCACTTGCTGGCAGCCTGTTGCCCTCGGAGCGGAGCTAGGTGCCTTCTGTCCCCTCTATTCTCTCTGAGGGCACCTCCCCGCTGCTCGGGTCTGAGTGAGCCTGGGGTCACTCCCACCTCAGGCCTCTTTTCCCTTCCCTTTCCAGCTCCTTAAACAACAGAGGTGCTGAGGGAATTTATACCTCTGCCTGGTAACAAGACAGATCAGTGAGACGCTGTCACAGTTTTGTGAGGGCTCCATAGATTTTTATGGCTTTTCAGTCCTTGGGTTCCCAACCTTCCTTTGGCTTGTAAATTGCCCACAAAATGCAGACACAGCTCCTATTCTGTGAGCTCCTTTGATGATTTTATTTATATCTCTTGCTTTGTCTTGTCTTTTATTACAGGGAGACTGCAATTAATTATTATCCCATCAGCTTCTATTTAGGCTGACAGTACAATGCAACACAGTGTCCAACCTTCCCCTGCCTCTGTGTGCACAAGTGGGCAGCTATTCTCGAGAAGAACAAAGGCGCTGGCAGTTTTAGAAAGGGACATGCTGCTAAAGGGCAGCTTAAGGGAGTTCAATAGCACCAGCAGAGCATAGTTGTGACCAGGCGTCCCAAGTTAGTTGTGATGCTCCTGATTTTACCTTCTCATCCAAAGATTGTCACTCGTTGAGCAGGTGTAGGCTCATGATGGTAATTTCAGGACCCCTTTCCTATCCAGCCTTTGACACTGGATTCTGTATGGGGAATATCAATTTTCTCTCCTGGCTGTTCTGCCACTAGAAAACCTGCAAAACTGTTTTCACTCTTTCCTTTTTTTTCGGGTCTTGCAAAAAGGTTTATTTGTCCTACAGGCCCATGGATGGCATGACACTGTTGCTGAGCAGTGCTGGTGATAAGCTAAAGATGTTTTGACAAGATTCAGTGCCAGGTGAGTGGAAGCTGCTGTTAAACCAAATGTTTGTTCACTTCATTCCTTCTTATTTCTCTCACTGTCTCATTTGTTCATTTACACCTGCTCTTGGCAGTTTTTGGCAGTGTAGCTCTGACTCCGACCTCCTCAGACCAGCTAATGACAACGAAGCAAAGCCTCTGTGCCAACATTCTGGTGAAAATGTCAATGTAATGCTTCTACAGCGGTGTCCTCTCCGCTTCTCCCCAGCAGAGTCCACTCCCAGATCCTTTGGAAGAAGCTGCAAGATAAACCCCATGTGGGCTGTGGTGCCATAAGTTCAGAGAGACATTTCTCGCTCCTGTCCTCCACAAATGACATGTGCTTACTAGCCCATGCCGCTACCAGCAGTTAGCTGGTTTAAGTTTTGGAGTCCAAGCTAATGTAGCTGTGGGGCTCTGTGGGAAACGAAGGGCATGTCTGGGCGGGGAGGCCAGGCAGACTGAGCTGGCTCTGCCATTGCTAATGCCAGAATGGAAGTGCCGGGAACTGCGGGGCTGAGATGCTGAGTTGGCTCAAGCTTAGGACTGTCTATGTTCACCCCACTTAATTAGCCTTCCTGAGAGAGCACATTCACTGGCTTGGGTGCAGTTCTGCTCAGGTGTTCTAATCTCCTCCTCAAAGTGAGCGTGGATGATCTTGCAACCCTGTTCTGTGTTGTGAGAACTTAGCTCTGCTCTGCATTGCTTCAGGTCTCTTTCTCCCGTGCTTAGAAGATGAAGCCAAAGGTAAGAGCAGTAACTCTGTGACTGATTCCACATCACCCATTTAGAAACCTTGACTAGGTGGTCAAGTGAGCTGTTCTTCCCTCCTCCACCCCAGCTGCATCCCAGATACAGTCCTACTGACTGTGATTACTGTGATAAAATTGCAACTAAACCCTGTCAGCTCTGAAGCAGGAATGATGAGGGTTGGTCTTTACATCAGACATGTAATTACCTGTCTACAAAACCATGAAAATGTGCAAGGGAAAAAAGAGGGAAAAGCAAGATCTCTGTCAAATGAGAGAAAACCTATCATTTGCCCCTTTTTTTCTGTTTTGTTTTTGTTTTCCTCCATTCACAGTAATACATAGCTGGGCTTAATCCAGCTAGGAACCTGCTCAGAGGTCACACTGCCTGGTAAGCTACCTTGTGGCTGCTGGCCCTCCAACCTGCTCAGAACATAGGGCTTCTTGTTTGAAAACCCTGGAGAAACTCAAGTTTGCAAGATTTTAAAATCAGAAAAATCCCATTTCCTGCATAAGATCTTTTTTATGGTAAATGAATACTGAATTGCAATCAGAATGCCACTACTATTTGTTAAATGCAAGTTGCTTAAATAGTTCATTTTTCTTACTAATTATACAGTACGTGGTTAGCTTCAATGATCACATGTAATTAAAGGGGAACGGTTTCTGCAGCATTGTCATGACTTTGACAGTGCTGATAGAGAAGAGGCCAATATTTCCTGGTAGTCTACAGATTATGTGCTAATTAGGGGGTTTACATGGAGTGGTATGTTTATCCTGTGCTTGGAGCCAGACCCTGAACATGCGCAGGATCTGATTTCCTGGAGGTCCTTAGCTTTGACTAAGGTCCCAAGTTATCAAAGCTTCTGCTTAATTTTAAATATGTGCTTAAAACCGTTTGAAGTCAATGATGCTTAAGTATGTGCTTCAGCTTTAGTCACACACTTGAGACTTCTGCTGAATCGAGGCTGCTGGCTAGTTAGGGATAAAGCCTGGCTGGCACCTGTTCTTCCCCAAGGACACATCTTATCCACTCGATTAACTGATCCAACGTAGCAGGCTTCGAGCACCCTGGTGACTGTCACGGTTAACTTTATTTCATTTAAAACACAATAAGCAAATCCCTAAGAGTTTAAAAAGTTTTTTTTCCCCTAGAAACTAAATGAGAGTGTATGTAGGGGGAAAAAAATATCATCTCTGGCTATATTATTTTACCATGCCAAACAGTGGGGGAAGCCTTACAGAGGGTTGCTGTATGGTGGAAAAGGGTTGGTTTTCTGTGCTCGCTTTAATGCCTGGACCTTTGTTCTACCTTTTAGCTGTGACCATTTAGTAACCACTTGACTCACTTTGCCCTCAGCAGGATGTTGCATGTAGCTTCACTGTGTTGAAGAACAGTTGAAATTAAAAGTATAATTTAATGATTCAGTTGGTAACAGACAGATTTCCTGATAGCCTGCCTGTGGAGTGGACCTTTGTAAGCACCCTTCTGTACAGGAGCGCTTCCTTAGACAAAAACTAGCTCGGAGGCAGGACGCAGTAAATTCCCAAGTCATCTTGTCTGCAGTCTTTAAATCCTGTGTGTTGAATCTCTACTGAGTATTCAGCCAACAGCAAACTGAAAGAAAACTCTTTTAATGCAGAGTGGTTTGTACCTTTACTAGGGAAGCAGATTTAGATATCTTTGGACAGAGGGCCCTGGAAAATACCTGAGCTGGTCTCTTCTCGGAAGAGTTCAGGATTTAAACATGCAGAGCAGACTCGAGGTGGAGAGGAGGCTGGCTCCCATAGGAAGGTGACATGCTTGAAGGAGGCACAAGGGGCCACTAGCACAGCTGGGATTACACCCCTGGCCCCTGTGCAGCGCCTGTGCACTGCAACAGTAGAAATCCTTGCTGGCTTTGCTTGTTGTGGTTTGATGACTGCATTCAGATGTGGAGGCACATTATTATCTACAAGCTGTCGTGATGGGTAAAGAAAGTGTAACAACCAATTCTGTGTACCCAGAAGAACTGAAAAAGCCTCCCGAGCTTCCCTTCAGCTCAGGAGAAGGAGGTGCCTTGGGGGGGAGGCAGGCAGCTGAAGCCATGGGCTGGGGCAGAAAAAGAAGAGAAAGCGTGTTGTGGCTGAATGTGTCGGTGGAGTTTATTTCTCTGGACTTCAGCTCTGTTCCTGCAAGGAAATTTTTCCTACCAAAAACCCAAGCAATTCCCCTGAAAGCCCTGTTTCGGCAGACAGAGATCTCTCAACATGATTGCAGTGTCCAGCTACAGGTCCCAACCAGACAGTGGAGCAAGGGAAGTGGAGGTTTCAGTTTGAGAGAAAATTCTCTGTTGCCCTGGGGAAAGAGCAACAGGTCTTTCTGCTTGGTCTACAAAAACAGATTCATTGGACCTGACTCTCCTGTTAGGCAGGGATAGGATAAGAAATGATGGATTTGAATTGTGGTGGGAAAAGATGTAGGTTACATGTCAGGAAATTCTTCCTGCAGTGAGGATGGTTTATGGAAAAGCTTTTTTTTTTTTTTTTAATAGTTTTGTTTGATGTAGAAGGTGATGCAGTGGTTGGGAGCTACTGAGGTAGACCTTACTGGTGCTCCTGCTTCATCAGAGTCTGTAGAAAATCAGATCAGATGAAATCCTGTTTTGAGTGTCTCATACCAGGCTTAATTCTTTCTGCTGAGGCTCTCTGTGAAAGAAGTCAAGTGTCCTTGACTATAGCAGCCCTCTCTGGAGAGATAATTCTTTTGTACGTCCAATTGTAACTGTACCCTCTGGCTCTCTGAATCTGGCCCATTCCCAAAATGATGCAAAAATGTGTACACTCCACCACAACAGAAATAATAACAGGAGGCAAAGATTCAAGAAGAACATTGTTCTTAGGAAAGCCTTTTGGTAGCCTTCATTTACAGCTAGTTTGCAGCTGTTTTTTTAGAAAGAATAAATGTACTGTAATGGGAGTGAGTCAGCATGGATATATTGCAGGTAAATCATGTCAGACTAATTTGATCGCTTATGCTAATGAAATAACTATCAGTCTAGATAGCATAAATCTATCTGGTTTTCCAGAAGGTTTTAACAAAATTTTGCATGATGGATTATGGTACAAACCCCCTAAATGTAGGTTAAAATAATCCATTATTGAAAAGGATAAAATAGTGGCAGGAAGACAGAGCCGCGGCTTGGAGTGAAAGGTGGGCGTCAGTGGGGAGGTGGCAGAGGCATTGAGTCCTGCAAGATCTTCTGCTGAGGTGTTTTAATATTTTTATTAAAGATGAATGCAACACCACAACAAGTAGGGTCATTAAATTTCAGATGACACAAAGCTGAAGGGATCAGGCAAGCCTCAACGGTCTTTCTTTGCAGAGAAATTGCTTTTTGGCAGTGTTATCTTGCTAAATTATGTAAGTGGGCTCAAAATTGCAATACGATTTTGACTGGTCCAAGATCTTTCCATGACAATTACAGTACCTTTGACAGAGAACTGGAGGTGTGACCTGGACTGCAGTCTTGTCAGTGGAGATGGGCAGTTTATATCACAAGGTCTGCTGGAGGTATGGGGGTGAGGAATGACCGGCAGGAGGAGTGAGAGAGATTTTTCCTTCATTTCTGGATTTTTTGAGTCCTTTATGCACTCTTGGTGTAAACATTTGCACAGCAGCATTTGATAGAAAGTTCTGTAACAAATAATACATTTGATGGAATGTATTATTGTTGTATATAAAATATATATTGTGTTTGGCCATGCTTTATTATAGTATATAAAATATGTATTCCGTTTGTAGCTGATGTAGCAATTATATCAGAGAATTTATATTTGTGTGTGAGCAAGGACTAACGTAAGCATGCAGCTGTTCCTGATTACCTGCAGATAAAGGAGGGGGAACTGGATAGGAACAAAACATTGCTGTTCTCATGCAGGCACGTTCACATGCTGAAGAGTTAACCAGAAAGAGATGCTACACTTCTAGTCCCTAGCCTGTTATAGTACACAGCGATGTGGAAGTGTAGCTGTGTCTATGTGTATGGTTAGCTCTTATCACTTTTATTCCTGTCACAGCCCTCATCCAAGCCACTGACCGCCATGCTCATCTGGGTCTCTGCTTTTAGGTGCTCTTCATTACACGACATCTCGGCAGCACTGTGCCGGTCTGGGCAAGAAAGGCTCTTCCTCCGCTTCAGCCTGCTGCATCGCTCCCACCGAGCGTGAGACAGCTGAGCTGTCCAGCAGACAACGCTCAGCGCTTTCCAGCAGCTTTCCGACCAGTTTTTGAGGGTAATGCGATGCCTCTGCTGCTCTGCTGATGGTGCTACTCGCACTCATCTTTCTGCCACTCTGTGGAAAAAACGTCCAGTCTTTGGAAGACGTACGATAACCAGCAGCTGATTTGTTGCATGAGGTTCTGAGGAAGGTAAGAGTGAAAATACAGGAGAGTGGTTTTTCCTCTATTTTGGTCTCTGATTTAAATCAGCTTCTGAGGCAGCATTCAGAAAAGTGATGGTTTTAGATTGAGATTCCTGCAGTAGGAGCAATCTTTTGGGGGTAGCCACCACCTGCATTTCTGAGTTGGCGTAGTTGTTAAAAGGTGACCAGTTACACTGACAGTACACCCAGGTGCCATGTTCCTGATTTCTCCGCCACTAAGAAGATGAGTCACAAATCTCCAGACATCTGTTATCATTAACAGAAGGGCAAAAATATTAAAATGTAAACCATAAAATAAATCTGTTGAATAAATCAAAGATAGAACCGAAGGAGAAATATGAAATCCCTGTGTAGCAGGCATAACTCATTCTCGCCGACAGTTCAAAATCAACTGTAGCAGGAGAATTTAATGATACCATTGTTTAGTGAAATTAGACATGACACTAGCCAGTTACCTTTTATTTTGGTTGGTTAGGATTTGCTATTGTTTGACACTCATTAGAAATCACAGTAACCTGTTTTTAGGGCAGTCAAATTAAGATTCCCTCTCTCTGTACAAGATTACTCATCATACCACAGCTACATGGTAATTGGAAAATAACTAGTGAATGAGTATGCCTTATACAACCTGTCATCTGAGCATGTCAGGTAACGTACTAGAGGTGATCCTGCAAAGAAATTGGTTGTACACACAACAGCTAAGAAAAAAACTGTTGCAAGAGATTAACGCTACAATCACTTATCAGATGCAAAAATAATTATTAATCCTTAATGACACTGGTAATTTCTTTATGGAAATTCACCTGCCCTTCTGTTTCCTTCAGTGCCTCCAGCATGAGAACACGCTTTTCAACCTGAACCTCAGCCCTGGCTTTTCTTTACTCTAGAAATTACTGTGAGTGAGTTTAAGAAGCCCTAGGGTTTGCTGTGCCAAGCCAGACTTTGATGGAGAAGACCTGTGAACTTGCTACACTTGCAAGCAAACAGGGTGAGCTGCTAGCTCCAGGTGTATTGCCTTCTGTCTCCTGCCAGAGGAAACCTTGCTTAGCTAAACCATGTAGCGTGGGGGAAAAATTGAGCTAATTCTTACAAAGGGGCCATGTACTGCAAAGCATCATGAAGTCTTGCAGGGAGATGAGCAAATGCAGGGAGAGGTTTAATAGTGGTTGTGCTTGCATTAGCAAGCAGCAAGGTGCAGTAAGAGCAGCTTTGGGGAGTGAAACGTTTGGTGCTGGTCCACTATGTGCATCCTGGGTGATTTGTTTGGGATAGTTCTAATCTGGCCCAGTGGCTTGGAATACCCAGTAGCACTGGGACATGCTAGGTGAGTTTCTGGAGCACACTTTGCCATTTAGTTGTGGCTGAAAGGAATCTAATTCTGCAGTGTGGACCAAAGTGCAGTAAGGTCACCTCAAAGGGGCTGCCCTAGTCCAAAATAAGACAAATGCCAATACAGCTGTAGAAGAGTCTTCAGGAAGCCACTCAAACCAGCCTCCTGTTCCTGGAAGTGCCTAAGGAAAGATAATCTGAACATGCACAGCCTGTTTTGTTGTTTTTATACCATGTTCACTCTGAAATGCTTTTGTTCTAGGGAAGCAATACTTTGCAATCAGGAAGTTGCTTGTTTTGTGATTAGCATTGCTGCTTCACCAGAGGGAAGGGACGGCACTGTCTGGACAGACTGCGGATCTGCTGAGGGCATTTGCTTCTGGTACTCCACCCAAGATCCAGTCTACAACTAGAAAAGTTGGCTGATTCCCATGGGTGACTTTGGATTTAGGAGCCGAGAGATGTGTGGGGCACTGTGTCAGGTGAGGCTGGTCCAAAGCGTAGTTCACCCAGTAGCTGTGACAAGAGTTTCCAGTCTCAGTTTGGCAGGAAGATGTGCAGGTAAGATTAGCATTATCAGTTTATTCTCTACAATGCATTCATTTGTTTCAAACTGGAAAACACACTCCTTGCATCACCATGCTCAGCTCTACGTGTTGCCTGCATATTCAAACAGAAGATGGACTTTCACTTTTGATAGTTCAGCTTACAAAACTAAGAGAGAGAGGAATAAAGACCCTTCTGCATCAGTGTGATTATTGATCACTTTTTATTTTTGTTCAGATGCCAGGTCTGGATTTGAAATAGAAAAGTAATACACTGTTTCACGAAAGTTACTTCAGGATGGGGCCCTGAAGGAGGAATGCAGAGTGCTGTAAGACGGGGCTGGAGAGATCAGACAGGAACCAGGAGAACAAAAGCCGCCACTGTTAGAGATCTGGGAGCTGGTGCTGGATGAAGCGGGGCCTCCCGCTGTTCGCTGCTCACTGTTGCTGTGGCCAGGCTGGCATCACTGTGCAAGGGGAAATGCAGGCAAAGAGCTAATCTATTGAAACAGAAGGACAGACTTAGCTTGAGAAGATGAGCATGCTGAGCTGGTTTCTGCTCTGTTACACCCTGAAACCTCGCTGATATCTGTAGAGCTCCCCAGCTGTAACAAGGAGCGGACGGGGGTTCTTTATGCATTTTCTCCAGAGCCAGACTGGTGAGGATTTGGTGAGGACTGGAGAAACTGATACTGAGATTTGCAGCTCTGCAGGAGGGAATCTGTGTTTGCTTAATTTGGGAAGAGACAGTCATATAACTTACAGTATGTAAAGCTTAAGCAGTGGAAGTATCCCCCAGAGCACAGTGCGGAGTTCGAGGCAGCTAGGAAAAGTCTTTCAGGCTGCCTGAGTCTTTCCACAATGCTTTCTCCAAGTAGTCACAGAGAAATGCCTGCTCTGAACAGCTTGAGCAAGAACTCGGCTCTGGGACCAGCTGGGCTTACAACAGTCTTGTTTTGTCTTACAGCCAGTGTAATTTCTCCCAGAAGGTGAATCAAAGAGTGGCTTCTGAAACACAGCTAATCCCATAATTTCACCTAGTTCCCTGGCAAATGCTTCCAGTACTGAATGGCCTCTGCTGCTGTTTGTGTCTTGTTTCAAGGTTAAATTTCTAATTTCCAGCTTTTGCTGTTGTCTTAGAAGAAGCACCATGGTATCCCAAAGCCCTCTCCCACAATTGCCTTCCCCTATATCGGTGCCAGGAGCAGAAATGAGATCCCTTCTTAGCCACATCTTCGGTAAGCCAGCAGGCCTGGGCTCCTTTGGAAGCATGCAGGACCCAGCTGCTGGGTCTTTTTGTGTTGCTTTGCCTGAATTGCTTCTGTGTTTTCTCTTTCTCCTTGAAGGGAAGAGCACAGATTGGGCACAGCTTTCCAGCAGATTGTCACTGGTGCCACAAACGAGAAGGATCACCCCCTGCTGGGGTCTGTGATTGCCCTTTCTGAACACGGAGGGATCGGAGATGTCCCTTATAGCAGCTTGCACCGCAGCTGGGGCTAAAGCAGAGCTCTGGGATGTCCTCTAAGTCCTTTTCAAGGCAACTGCTTTCCGAGGCAGCATCCTGTAAGTGTAACCTGCATTTCTGGTTTCAGATGCCTTACCTTGCATTTGACTTTTTAAATCATGTTTCACTGGAGTGTGGCCAACTCCCAGTTACTTCAGATCGCTGTGTATTGATAGTCCAGTCTTGCTTGTTGTTTCCCTACCGCCGGTCTTGTTGGCATCTGCAAACTTTGCCACATCAAGGATTTTTATAGCGTCATTTAGATCACTGATAAAAATATCGAATAAAAAACGGTAATAGGAGTTTCACTCTTCTTTTATCCCAAATATTTTTGCCCAGCGTAATATTGCTGTACATTTATTGAATTGTGGTTATTGGAACATCCAGTAAATAAGCCTTTGAAGAACAGCCAGTTTCCAGAAATGCTTTCCACCTTAAATGTGTATTCCCAGTCCATTATGCCGACAAGTGAGGTTAAGGCTTGGGAAAACAGAAATGTTAAATGCAAAGGTGTGTGCGTCACTGCCTGGTGCCAGATTGTTTGCACAAGTGTAACCAGATCGTGCCCTGTGGTATCTAGGCAACTTGCTGGGTTTTAGATCAGCAATTAACTCTTCTTTGGCTTTCAGAGGTCCAGTAGAAGGTTTTCCCATGTGGACTGCAGCAGTTTCAGAGCTGAAGGCATTATTGTTTCTGAAGAACAGTGGTTCGTGGCTTTGTGAGAGGTCTGGGAGCTAGCTGCTGGGTTGAAACCCACCCCAGTAATGCAGCTTTGCTTCCTGCCCTCCTGGAGAGGAGGAAAGAGTGACAGCCATGCTGGACCTTCTCCTTGTGGTGGTGCCCTCCTTGTCAAACAGTGCTCATACACATTTTGAATGTTTCTTTTCCTGTAGAGAGGCCATTGTGGAGCCAGTGCCAGTTATCAACCTGGATCTTGGTGGGGAACAGGGCTGCTCTGATTGCTGTGGAGTGAGCTGGATCTACAAGCTTATCCAGAGCCAGGCGAGGTAGGTGCCAGTGTTCCCAGCAGTACAGGACCTGTTGAAGGCTGGCTCTGAAACTAAGGGAGTTTCAGGCTGTGTAAGAGTTGTTAATGGGGAAAGCACTGACATGGCATAAAGGTACCCTTGCCTGAGCGCTTCAGGTTTTCAGGACCTCTGGGGGATGCAGCCCAGGAGCTTGTTTAGATCCCAGGTTATGAGGGTTTCAAACCAATGAATTTGTTTCTATCTATCTCTTTTCACCTCCTAAACCAAATTCAAAGCAGCTACCACCTGACTGTGGGAGGTGTTGGCGTGGTAGGAGTTTGTACCTTCTGCAGAGCTTCCTAAGAGAAGGGTCACTGCTGCAAGAGGGGACAAAGGCAGCTCTTCTGACAGGGGCTGTGTAGCAAAGCTCTTTACACAAATGACATCTCAAAGTCTCAGAACTGCTCAGAGTGCCCCAGCCAAATATCCCCAGGCTGGTACAGCAGAGCACAAAGGAAATCATTGATATTCAGAACTCGATCTTTAGCTACACAGGACCTGAAAGCACAGGCACGTTTGTACCTCTGGGGAGAGGTACCAGGAAGTGGGGCAGCCTTTGACATGGTAACAGGAGCTCTCACTTGCAGAGCTGGAGGCAGAATAGTTGTCATTAAAAGAAGGTGATGTGGCCTTCATGGAGACATTTGAGCTGGTCTGGTTCACAGACCCCTGGGTCTTGAGCCCTGAACCAGTGGGGCTGGCTTGGCACAATGCATTCTGAAGGAGGGCTGCGGCTGGGGAGCTCAGGCACTGCCAGTGGGAGAAGGTCATGCAAAATGAATGAAAGGTCCTCCCTTTGACAGGAATCAAGGAATACTTCTGACTGTACACCAGTACCATCCAACTGCTTGATTTACAACCGATTGCTCGTGGCATGCAGGCAGGAGAAATTGTGAAGGGAAAGCTCCCTCTCCATTCAGCTCAGTGCCACCTGGGAAAGCTTTGTGCAGCCTACTCCCCCACCTGGGTCTGCTTTTCATTATTATTTTTTATAGCCAGAAATAAGAACCTTATTGACTTTATTCATCTCCTGTCAGATGCCCAATCAACATCTGGCAACACAGCAATTCCCAGAAAGTGCTGACCTAGTGGAGCAGGACCTAAGGGAAGGTCCTTAATCCCCCCTCCCATCCCTGGCTGCCCTTTTAATTATCTTCCCAAGCCAAGGTAGGTTGTGTACCTCCACCTCACTCCTGCTGCCTGCTTGTGTTTCAGAGCACCAGGGTCATGGGAGCTCTGGATGTGATGCTCTCATTGGGCTTGGAGTCCCTGGCAGGCTCACGGGAGGTACCAGCACTGGGGGGAAGCTGCCTTTCTCTGGTGGTCCTGAGAACAGACTTCTTGTGGGTTTGTTTCTTCCTTTAAAAAAAAAAAAAAGGAAAATGAATCTCAGTGCTGATTTCTAGCCAGGTGTTCCTAGTTGTGCTGGCTCCCTTGTCCAGGGAACATTTAAGCTTTTGCTGTTCTAACAGCCCACAGGCAGCCTACTGTGAGTGTCCCTGGGGAGCTGTAGTATACCACTCCCACAGTTTATATCCATCCCTGAGCTTCCCCCAGCTTGCTTTTCCATGCAGGTTAGCTGTCAGTCCTGTAGAAGCACTAATGAATGGGGAACAAAACAGATCAGAGGCCACGCAGGCAGCCGAAACTGTAGCAAAGGAGGGTGACTGGGGAAGCAGCCTTGGGCACCCCCTTGAAGAGGTGCTGCGAATCTCAGCAGTGTGATCTGATCATAGCCGTGGTTGCAAGGCTCCTGAGAAAGCATCTAGGGCACGGAGGACAGGGACAGGAGGAGCTGCGTGGGAGGTGGGCTGTCCTGACAACTCCTGCTGGGTCCCGTAGAGCTGACAGGGAGGGACTGCATCCTCTGTCAGGGAGGAGAGGAGACAAAGGGATCAGAAAGTTGCAGTGGGCCGTGAGCGGTGCCTGGCCAGTGTAACGGGGGTGCACGGGGCAGGGCAGAGAGGAGCTCAGCTTTCCCTCCTCCCATGCGCTTTTGTTTGGCTTTGCAGAGGACCCAGAACCTCTGCATAAAAGTGCAGGGATCCTTCCTGAAGGGTTTCTGATAGAATTTCCTGCAGGTTAGAGGATTTTAAGGTCTAGCAGCAGATTGACTGGAGAGGAACACATTTTTATTTACTGTGGCGTGTTGGGCTCGTAATAAAATTCAGGTGTAACAAGCCAGAGGCAAGTTGTGTTCTATTCGGAGCTGAGCCCACGCGCAGCTGCTCCAGCAGGTCCAGCAGGTTCCCTGCCCGATCGCTGGGCTCCCACAGCAGATCTCTCGAGCCCCCTTTTCCCACACGGTCCCGCCCTGACTTCTCCCTCAGGTGTGGGTGGCTTGCTTTGCTTTGCTGCATTGTGGTACCGGCCTTTCCACGTCTTGGCTTTTCTTCACTCCCTATCTCCTAGATTCAAGCTCCATCCAGTCGCTTGAGATGGTTCCTCCCTCTTCTCTGCTTGGGTCTTCTCCCCATGTTTTGGTCTTTTTCCTTCTTCCACCTCCATGGGAAGTTCCCTCCCGTTGCTGTGGGTTCCCAATTTCTCCGAACTGTAAGTGGAGCTTTTGGGGGAGAAAGTAGCCAGGACAGACAGGGGAATAGTTTTTCCCTCCTAATGCCAGAGCCCAGCTGGGCCAGCTCCTTGGCTACTCTCCTTGGAGTAGGAAACCTTGCTGAGAAACCAGGACACAAACCCCTGTGGCCTTCATCCACATCGAGTGCCTGCAGCCTGCTCCCTTCCTGGCCAGTTTTGGAGCATGCCGTCCTATCAAGCCCCCTGTCAGGTCCCTGCAGCTGGGTAGCTTTGGTTGTCCTTGGCTCCAAGAGAGACGGATCCTTTAGAGAAGGGGTCCCAGCCGTACTGCGTGATCAGGTGCCCACTCATGTGAGCAAATGCCACCAGTGGGAGCCGAGGCATCGTAATCCAGCCCACAATGCTCCTTTTGCTCCTTTAAAAACATTTCAGCAGCTCAATTAACTTTCCACTTGGGTGTTTTCTTTTCCCCCCCTTTGCTTTCATGGTCATTTAAAACAAATAAAGTGAGCAGAACATGGCAGCGTGATAACCACCATTTAATTCCCTTCCCACGGGTCTCCAGATTATTTGGTGATTCAGCGGCAGCAGGGGGAACATTTACGGAAAGGGAGGAGGGAGCTTCCCACAGGGACAACAGCTCACAGAACAGGGCCCCTGAGCATCTCAGAGGAAAAACGTGCCTCTGGTTTCCTTTTAAATGCCATGGATATGGTGAATGCAGCGCGAGAGCCCGGGCCTTGGAACAGAAGCAGCCACCCGCTCCCCCACTTTTGTGGCATTCCCGTTCTCATTCCATGTCTCACTGCCCTCGTTGTTCTCGCATTGTGAAGTGTGGGTGACGACCAATGTTCAGGATACATTTCACGCTTCTGTGCAAACACAATATGAGATGAAGAATTCATACCCTTAGACAAGGAGACGAGAGTGTATTTTCTCATAATAAGGAAAAGCAGCCAGATTGGAGCCTGCCAATTTCTCTTCAGTGCTCCCGACTTCCCTAGGAAGTTCAAACAAGCCTATGCTTTTAAGCTGGCAGAGGGAAGTAAATTATATTTAAAAAAAAAAAAAAAAGAGACCAACAAAAATAAGCAACACAAATCCTTTTGGATCTTTTTTACATTATTCTCCAAGCCTCTGCCTTGGTAGGTGACTTTTCCAGCTCCTCCATTTGATCTGCTGGGACCGCAGCGGTGGGGAAGGAGAATGCTGTGTGCTTTATGTGCATGTGAGCAATTAATAGTGGTGCGGCGTTTCACTGGAGCCGCATGTAAAGCGCACCCCAGGAGGGGAAAAAGTAACAACTAACCAGACTCTTAAGCAGGCCAGAGCATTTGCTGTCCTGTAGGAAAACACAGTGTGGGGGTTTGCTTATTCATCAGCAGCTGTAAATAACGGGTGCTCACCTTGAGTTCTCATTCAGCTATTTCTTTATCTCCCCAGCCTCTGTGCTAGCAAAGAAAGGAAATATTTACTGTAGTTTGGTTGACAAACTGTGTTTTTATAGCTGTTCAAATTTTAGCTTTTGTTTTCTCCCTAAAAAGCAGTGTTTTCCCAGCTTTGGTTTCATCTCCCCCACCCTCAAGAGCCTCTGTCTGGAGCACCTTCTGCCAGTCTGACACTGAAAATTAGTCCTGAACCATTTGCCTGAACCTGTCAACCCCACATCATAGCCACACATTGTGTATGCAGGTGGTTTGGCCTGGGAAGGAAGCATAATGCACGTTAGTCATTTAATACATTTAAAATCTAATCTCTCAGCACAGCATAGTCAGCAGCTTTTCTGCTTTTTACCCCTTATGCAGTACGCTGAGATGTGTTTCCATCCCTGTGTTGTCCTGTGCCCGTGCCAGGGAAGACATCAGCTCGCCCAGCACCGGGCTGGAAGGCTCCAAATTCCCTGCAGCAAAGGCCACGGTGGCCTCAGCTCCCCTGTGCTCCCCTCTGCCTGCCCTGTGTCTGTCCTGTGAGCCCCTGGAGCCCCTGGTTTCTTCATGGGCACAAGGAGGTCAGGCACCAGAGCGTCTGCTGACAGCTCCAGCGGTACCGGGGGTCTCTGGGCACGTGCCTGGCTTCGAAGGTTCACAACATCCCTTCCTTTCATCCGCACGTCAGGGCTTTGGGTCGATCTCGCTCAAGCTGAATCTGAGCCTGGAGACCCCGAGGTTACCGAGCATTTCCCTCCTGCCATCTGCTCTTGAGAGCACTCCCATCTTCTGTAATTTCCCAGGGAGGTCGAGGCAGGCTGGGCAGCGGGATTTGGAGACCGCCGTGCACCTTGGCAGTCCCAACAAGCCGTGAGCGGCCAAGACCTGCTGCAGCGCGTTGACCAGGAGAGCTGCAGATGCTGGATTCCCAAAACCTGTGCTTTACCTAACGTCCTCAGACCATTCCTGAATTAAAATGATCCAGGAAATGCATTTTCAGACTGTCAGTGAAATGCATTCATCACCCCCCGAATATGCACCACATTGTTAATGCTTGAGGCCAAATACCATGTCTTTTTTAATGCCTACAAATGTAGTGCATGTTGCTGGCTCTATATTTATAATAATTATAAAAGTAACGGGAGTAGCAGTATTCCTATAGGCTAGAAACGGCCAGGCACAGACAAAAAAAAAAGAGTGATTCATTGTTGCAATTAATGCTTATGCTTGCACCTGTGATTAATTAGCCTGGCGATAGTGCTATGCAAAAGATCAGGGTGAGAATTAATAAGGAGACAAGTGCCGACTTTTAAGGTGGTTAAGACTACCGTTTAGTGCTCCTTCCCTGGGATGCCCATTCCTGTTTAATTACAGGCACTGGCACAGCCTTGCTGTGCACCAATAGACCCTCAGGCGGGGTGTGCAGAATATTTATATATCAGTGTTCTGTAGCAAACTTCAAAATTAAATTCACATGCAGGTCTCTAAATATAATTCTGAAATGTCAGAGATGCTCAGAAGAATGCTGGCACCGATGAGATTGCTGTCAGGAGCAGACAGCAGCGTGCCAGATTTATACTGGTCTCAATACGCAGGTGACTTTTCAGCTTTTGTGTCTGGTGGAGCCTAGAATACTCTGATGGACATACTAAATCTGGCGGAAGGCAGAGAGACAAAGAGGAACGTGTGCTGGACATTCCTACTCCTGCAGGTGCCTGTTGCTCACCTCCGCATCCAGCGCGTGCTTTGATTAATGCTGTTTTAATTGCAGGGCTCGCTGATGCTCGGTGTCACTGCACAATTGGGAGGATAAAGCTGCAAGGCTGGCCCAAAGCGTGCACCCTGTTAGCACAACGCCGTGCCCAGGGAGGGTATGGAGAGGAGCGTTGACAACTGGAGCCCAATCAGACGCCAGTGGGGAGCAGAAGGACAGAGGGTGTTCTGGAGATCTGCCCAGGGAAAAGCTCTCTGCAGAAGGCACCGTAGCACCTTGCCCGGAGCGTGAAGTCAGCTGCAGTTTATCTTAAATGACCTTTTGCTGACTTCCATCTTGCAAGGTATTTCTCCCTTTTCCTCCCATCCTCCTTTCCCTTCCTGCATAGCCCTCTGAGAGAAAACAGCTTTTCTCCTTTTTAATAGGTGGCTTTGGTGGGTGAGATGGAGCAGGGGCAAATCCTGTGAGCCTGCGAGTTCCCATGAAGCACAAGCTGCTCTGAAGAACCTGCTCTTTAAGGTGAGCTACGCTGGCAAAGTTTCTTCTGCAGGTTTTATCCATCACTCCTACTGGCTCATTATCTTTCCCGTTGGCGTATTTGCGCCTCCCACCACCCCAATTCATTTTTCCCAGTTGCAGCAGCTATTGACTGGTTTATATAGGTGGGGTTTAACCGGTCCTCCCTCCGGCTGCTCCTGAATCGCTGACGAGGCCGCTTTTGTCTGTTCACACATCAATCTGAAAGCACATGCAAAGTTATATCTTGGCTGACTTAATTGTTAGGAGCTGCAACCCCAATGTCTTTGTAAATAAAATGGTTTAATCTCATGGGGCATGCCTAGTGGAGAGAGCCGAATAAATACATCAATATGTAAATAGATCCACAAGAGGAGGATGAACTGGGACTTTGCAAAACTGATAAAGCATCTTAGGAGACGTGTTGTCACTGCACTTCTTGCATATTCTGATTAAGCAGACAGGAATGCTGGATCTCAGCCCTGGGTTGCAGGAGAGGAAGGGAGGGGGGAGGGAGGAAGTGTGGGCACGAGCACACCGTGACTGAAATTCTTGTATGGATTGAGTTGACTTGAATATATTCCGGGGCTGGTCTAATTGCTAGTTTAGTCTCAGGCTTTGATTTTCCTGTTCCTTTCACATCGCTGCTGCGGAGTCTTCCCTGCATCTCATGCAGCCGTGTTGGGGGCAGCATCCAGACCAAATCCAACCTCTGTTAGAACAGAACAGCAAACACCTGTCCTTTCTCAATCCTTCCTCAAAACGTTTGCAGGAAAGTGTGGCATGAAGGTCGGACTTCTGCTGCGTGGGTGTGTGCCTGCGTAACGGCAGTCAGGGCTTATTCTGAAAAACAAAACCTGAAGCTATTGGGACACAGTGTTCATGATTGGCCCTGCTGGCCTGTCCCTCAGCAGGGATCTTCTTAGTGAGAATTCAACGAAACACAAACGGGAGAAGGTGCCGTGGCCAACTCATTCACGTTGACACGCGGCCTGCAGGATCCTGCCTGCTGCAGGACTCTCTCTGTGAGGCCAGCCCGACGTTTCTGCTGCTTTGCATCACCCTTGCACTCCCACCGCACGGGTGGGAATAGAGGCACGAGGCAGGGAGCCCCACCAGGCGCTTGGTTCACGAGCAGCAGCCGTGGGTCAGGCAGAAATGTGTCGCACATCTTGGGCACTCGGGCACTTCTGGACCGATTTCCAGGGAGAGAAGGGGAGGAGAAACTCCCGCCACATAGTCTGGGGCTGCCTCCCCTTCTGCGGGCTGAGCTCCAGCCCTTGTTTTGCAGCGCGCCACGTGGAATTTTATCACCTTCAACAATGAAATCTGTCACCTTCAAGCTGCTTTATTGTAATCTGGGGACTTGCGCCCTGCCCGCTGGAAGCCCGTGCTGGGCTCCCACTGCAGTGCTCCACATCGCTCCCCACGCCATCGCCAACATCGATCGATCGGCTCCTCGCTGCAACCAACGGCGTTAACTTTAGGGACCACATTTGTACTTGTTTTCTCACCGGGATCGGATCGTTAATTGATCTTCTTCTTTGCCTCCCTTCTCTCATGTGTGTATCTCAATCCTCTTCTTCTGGCGGCTGCTTCACCCCCCTCCCTGCCCCCTTCCCATTTGGAGAACAGAAGCCAATCAGACGTGCGGTATAGGCAGCATTCAGGAGGTTTCCTGACCTGATATTTTAAAGAATGTGATGTACAAACGCATCCTTTAAATGATGATACCTCCATGTTGCATCGGTTATAAAAATACACCCGTCGGAGTCAGATTAACCAGCATATTTTATCTTTCAGAAAGCAATTTAACAATCATCTCAGGGCATGGTACTTCAGCAGCAGATACAGCTTGTGGATCACAGCTCCTGAACTGTGTTGTGGGTGGCTTTTTTCTGGACAGTTTGGGAGCCCTGGTCAGGCAGGGGGGAGATAAATTGACCCTATTCGTCTGCTTAACAGACATATTAACATGTATGTTAGGATCAGAATATTTCTATTTGCTGTTTTTCTGTAGCTTTTATTGTAGAAGCATTTCTGTTTTAGGGAGTGAGTTGTTTTCCTTTGAAATGCAGTTATGTACATTTGCATGCACATTTATATGGGCTAATTAAAAACTTACTGTCAGAGTTGCTTTTCTGCTAATGATCACTACAGCAAAATGGTTGTTGCTGTCTGCTTTGATGCAGAAATCTGAACTTTTTAAGAAATCACTTGGTCAAAGCTTTGGGATTTATGTTTTCAATGAATAATCAATTTTGCAACAAAAGATTTAAACAAAAAAGGGTGTTCATTGAAGTTTTTCTGCAGGAAAAAATCGATAGCATGTATTATTAAATCTAAAGAGGCTCATGTCCTGAGTTTTATTGTGCCACATCTTATAATAGCCCTTCAGAAGCTTGAAATGGGATTTTTTTTTTTCATTGAACAAAACGTTGCATTCCCCCTGCCACATTTATTGCAGGCAGCATATTGAAAGGTGCCTGCACCCAGCAGTTCGGGCCTGGAGGGCTGCTCTCATCAGTCTCCGTCAGTGACATGAGTTATTTCATGAGCCATGGAAGTAATTATTTCAAAAGTGGATGTGCAGGGGATGACAGCAACAGCAGAGGTGTGAGCACCAGCCAAGGGGGCAGCATGCTTTCTCAGTGGCCTACAAGGATTTCCAGAGCCACCAGCAAGGAGACAAGGAAAAAAATCCCATCGCTCTGCTTCCTTTGAGTTGCTGGATTTGCCAGAAGTGGGACTCACAGGCCAGTGCCCCAAAGCATTGCTTTGGCCGCCAGGCAGGGTGGGGATAAAGCAGTCGTGCTTCAGTCATGTTTTCATTCCCCGTGGCCAAGTTCCAGTATCCAAAATGGGATTATTAGAACTGAAATGCAGTTGGGTCTTGCCTCTGCTGACCTTCAGCAGCTGCTGAGCTGTTGAGCTCTGGGGTACCGAAGTGTCGGTCTGATACTCCTGTCCTGAGCCCATCCAAAGCAGAGACTGCCAGCTGACGTACCCAGACGTGGAGATGTTGTGACAAGCCAAAGGGAACCTTTCTCCAAGCACATACAAATAAGTTTTGCAATGCAAAAATAAGCAGCGATGCAGACAATGTACTCCTTTTTTTCCTCTTTGCTTTAGGAGAACTGGAAGAGGCAAGGAAGGAGTGGCTCTTTATCCCACCAAGGGTGTTCTCCACGATTCCTGCTGGGACCACTCGCTGTACGTTCTTTAGGTAGCAGCTCTTTTGATTTTCTGTCCGCCTTGCAAGTCACACTGAGGTGCCTGGAGAAGGATTTGGTGATTGCTTATGAAATCCATTCTCCCTTGAGGATCTGCTCTTTCCACTTTGATAAACTTTTAATTCTTGCTTTCTAATAACACTGAGGGACTGTTTTGTGGGCCTGCCTTTATGAAGGACTTGTGATTGATGTTCATCTGTGCTTGCAGTAGACCAGTAACCTCATTTTATTTTTGACAGAACATCAGGACAAGCACTCTGTATCCTTCTCCCTTCTTGGTTACTTCTAAATGAAAGAGAAAGTAAAGCAGCTATTATCTGTCCAGGTCTGTCAGTTTGGCTCACTTGTACTCTCTCACCATATCACTAAACTTCTGACACTGTTTCTGTCCAGCATGGCACACAGGCATGTGTTTAAAGGACACGGTCAGCTTATTTTTGATATTGCTCTGTTATCTTGTTTTTATTCTCGGTTCTGTACACTCGTGCCTGGGATGTTTGGAAGTAACTGCTGTAACTTCGTGTGGGAGTAGGTTGCTTAGATATTACCTCACAGTCAATGTAAATTTAGAGCAGATAAGGCTTGGACCCCAAATGCCTTTTTTAACCCATTGCTCTCTTTTTCCAATTCCATTCCCTCTGCCCTCTCTGATCTATTTCTAGCAGTTTTGAGATAAACATGACTCCTGTTTTATGCTTCAACTGACCTTACCTGTAACACCATGGCAGTTTGTAGATGGCCAATAGAGAGATCTTGCACTTACGCAGATGCATATATGTCCCCCAACACGTATCCACCACTGGTGACGGATTTGTTGGTATAAGAAATCCTGGAGGAAAATGCCCACAGTGATGAATTCACAGAAAATACAGAAAATACTATACCCAGATAGCCAGGTGATATCATTCACCAAACTGTGACACTGTTCTCAGAGAGGAAATGTAATTTCCCTTAAAAAATCCATTTTTTTTCCTTAGAAAAAAGGACATTCAGAGCACCTTTACTGAAGGAGAGAAAGTAGAAGAGCCTTTGTGCATGCCCTGCTTCTTGTACTCTTAAGCTGATTCTAAACACAGGTTTGGTTATTTCTTATATCTATATCTATATTTTCTCTCTGCTTTCTTGCTTTGAAATGTCTGTTTGAGTTCTCAGTGAAGAACAGCTGAAAGATCAGGAAAATGGCTTAAGAATTCAGCAGGCTGTAAGCTATTTGGATTTAAAACAATGCCTGGGAGAGAGCTTTTTACGCTGCCTTGCTAAGCAATCCTCCTTCTGTCACCGACTGAGGTTACCATCCTTTGTTCGTCATGTCGCCTTCCCTCTAACTCTCCGGTGAGCTGTGGAGCCTTCAAGGGAAGGAGAAGAAGGATGAGCGAGGCTTCTGTCTTGTTTCTTTTTCAAATCCCGCAAGGTCCTTCTTAAAAAAAGAAACAGAACAACACAAAGCTCGTGGGCCATATGCCGTTGTTTTAGTTGTGCTTCTTGGCTTTGTTTCTTCATCATTTCCTCCTCCTCTCCCCTTCACAGGGCACTGTTAGGCACTCAGGGAGAGCTGTGCCAAGGCAGATGAGCATCCCCAGTCTCGGCCACAACACTTGTAGCATCAGAACCTACTCGCTTGACTACATCCAGAATCATCTCCAGCACACGCAGAGGCTTCTTCCTTCTCCCTCCCAGGCTCTGCAAAGGCAAAGCAGTTGCTGGCGTGCTGGGCCGTGATACAGCAAGCTGGGTGCCCTCGCGGCACGGGTGGGCAGGCGGTGGCAGGAGGGCCCCATCACGCTCGGGTTCCTGCTTGTTCCCCCTGCAGATGCAGAGACAGGCGGGAGGGAGCACGGGGTGCCCCATGGCGCAGGCAGTGGCTCGTCTTTTTGCCGTTGGTTTGCAGCAAACCGAGGAGGGAGCTATGTCAAACACACAGCACTCCCAGACAGCTCAGCACCACACACGCCGGGAGCAGGTGAGGCAGCCAAGGGGCTTGGACAACTTTTTGTCACGAAGCCCTGATCCAGGGGCATTGGGAGCAGGACCCTTAGCTGCAGTTCACCCTTCACCTCCTGCTCCTGCGTGGCTTTGCCTGCAAGGAGAGTGCCCTCAGGACATGCAGGCACCACTTCAGGAGTGTTTCTGAAGCCGTTTTTGTTCAGAAATTCCTGTTGTTGTTGTTTTTGCTGACCTAAGCAGGCTGTATCTTTTCCAAACATTTCTGACGTTTCTCACAGAGTAATCTATTAATGTCGCAGACAAGGATTCTGCTGACTTCAGTTTGGCTTCTGTTTCCCATTGGGCAGGCTCGTCTCTTTATGGGGAAATGCCTCAAGCCAAAAAGAGAGGAAAAAAACCAGCCCCTGAGCTAACTGAAAACAGGCCCAAAGGGAAGCGCTTTCCAGCCGCATTGCCTCTCGCTGGCTGGCTTCTGTTCTGTGCTTGGGGACGTGCCAGACTTCAGTGCCTCCGTGCTTTTGATTCCTGTTTATCCCCAGCAACATGATTGTCTATAATTATATATAATCTCTCCCTTGTTTACTCTTCTTCCTCCAGGTCTGAACACAGCTCGATGGCAGTTCTCTGTTCGGCCTGCCAAGGCTCCGGCTCCAAACTGCTTCTCGGCATCCTCCACCTTCTTTTTGAAAAGTAACAAAGACATCTGATTTCCTCCCACCCCTTTTCCGTGCGCCCCTCTGCTCCCTCCCTCCCCCTCCCTGGCACTGGGGTTATTTATACAGAATGTGGAAACAATTTGCAGGAAAGCGAACAATGTAACCCAGAGTGAGGGAAGGGAGACAAGTTTAGTGTGCACACTGAGGGGCCTAGAAGCGAGGCGCTGTGCTTTTGGGGTGAGAGGGAGCAGACTGTTTTCCTTTCTTTCTGCTCCCCTCTTTCAGTGTCTCACTGCGTCACTTTGTCTTGCCAGAGCCAGGTCCAAACCAGAGCAACCAGATCTGACTGCGTGATTTGGAGGAAGTTCAGGTTGGATCCCCTCCCTGCACCAGAGCTTGTGCTTAATCCTCTCGGAGGTTTTGCTCTCGGATCATTTCTGCTCCCGGGTTAGCATTAATGAAGAGCATGTGTGCTGAGAGGTCCTGATCCAGGCCCTGAGAGCTACAGCACTGCTGCAGGCACTGTTTTATGCTGGGGTGTTGCACCTAGCTGTTCAGCTAGTTAGGCTGAATGAGAAGATTCCCCAAGAGTGAACAAGGCAGAAGCTTTGTGCAGAGTGTGATTTCACTCCTCCTCCCCTCACCCACTAAGGGTGAAGTTTTCAGAGCAGCCCAGCACCTTGTTAGCACAGATGTGAAAGCATCTTTGTAAATCTAGCAGTTTGCTTTGGTGCCCACCACAGAGCTGAGCTCTGCTGGAACTTGGGAACAAAGCACGTGCGCTTCTCAGAGGTGCGGGTGCCCTTTGTCCATGGGTGTAAGCTGAGCCAGCATTTCATCCAGTAGCCTTGAGCAGCTCTGAGGTCTTCAGATCTCCCTCTGCACGGGGCCCAGTTACCATAAAGTGCTTAGAAAGAAGCCCACTCATCTGTTGAAAAGGGCATGCTAGTGTTGCAGAGGGAAGGAGATGTTCTCCACAGGTTGCACACCTGAGCAGAGCAGCTGCCTTGGCAAGCTCCTCCCTTCCCGGGAGCTCACAGCTTCTTTTCTCAATAGCCTCAAGACTTGGGACGTGATCTGTGCAAGTCGTGCTGAGCTGAGCTGGTGGGGCAGAGTCAGGAAGCTGCCAACTGGGGCATCGTGCTCCTCCCTAAACCAGGCAAATTTCTGACCCTGGACTGGTGGAGTTTGGTGACCCGACGGCACAGGAGGGAGCCATGCACAGAGGGACAATTAGAAGGAACCTGCAGTGGGTTCTTCCTCCGTGAGATCTCACCCTCTCCACCTCCAGTATTTCCTTCTCCTTCTCAGTCTTTGTCCATACACAGTGTGAACTTCCAGTGTGTGTGTCCTGTAAAATTCGCATCTGCTCTGCCACACAGAGTGGCAAATGTCTCTGTGGGCAAGCTGACCCTTCTAAAACTAGGGACACAGCATGGATACCATCCCAAATGCTGTAGTTGATCCCTTCCTTTAGCCAGTTCTTGGCCCAAATTAGCAAATTTTGGTGAAAAACACAGCACGAGGCAGGAGTGAGGTTATTCTGGTCACCTTTGTTTTCTGATGTGACCTCATCAGGGGCAGTTCAGCTCGTCTCTTTGGGGTCTGCTGGTTTTCCTTAACTCTCAAAAGGGCCAGAAGCAGCAACGGTTTCTGTTTTCTCTTCCAAGCCAGGCACCAACATCGTGAAGCCCACATCTGGGAGCAAAGAGTGACTGCCACCTTCTGCTGCTCGCCATCGGCCAAGGCAGTGCCCAGACATCGCAGCGCAGCCCCTCTCCACCATGCGAGCCAGGCGCAGAGGCTGTGGCACAAAGAAACACAGGGTTTGGAGGCATTCACTCTATCTGCACCCGCCTCTGTTAGCACAGCGTGCTCCCCGACCCGTCTGCCTCCCATCCATGCAGCTGCCTCTCACAGAGCATGTGGATGTCTGCAGCAGCCTGCCCAGGCTTGTCACACGGTGTGCTTAGCTGACTAGCAGCGTGCTGGGCTATGGAGAGCGTTTCAGTGCCTTAAGACTCTGAAGAGCCCCCTCTGGTCCCTCCTGCAGCTGTGCTTAGCTCAGGCTCTTAGGAAAGCAGCTCTGTTTTTTAGTGTTGTCTCTGGGCGCTCCACTGAAGGCGATATGGGCAGACAGGTTTCCAGTCTCTTTGACTCCCAAGGTCCCCCTTTTATCCCTGGAAATGTGGCCTTGAGTTAAACTGCATGGAGAACTGTGAACTAAGCAGCTCACAGCAGCTGTACAGGTTTGGGCAAAGTAGAGTCTTGTACCTCTACCTTGAGAGACTTGAAAATGCAGAGAGCAGCAGTGTAAGTTCAGGAGAACAGTCACTGGAGCACGTGTTTTTCCCTTTCTGGTTTGATTCTAAATGTTTAAATTCTCGTAATTTGGGTCTCTCCTTGGAACGATTGTGGTGCTGAAGCCATCCTTAGCTTTTTGGAATTTCCTTTGTCATCTTGTTCTTGTTTATATTATTTTTAGGACTATTTAGAGGAAAACATATTTGTATTCTTCGTTTCATGCTGCTTGCTTACCACCTGAAATCCTCATCTGCTCTTCGCAGTTCCCAACACAACTGTGAGCAATATCCCGAACAGAGCATTCCAACTTCAGGTGGAGAAAAGCAACAGAAGCAGATGGGCTTGTAAACAGCAGAGAGCCGGCTGTCCCACAGAGGTCCTTGCAGAACAGAGAGGAGCAGAAGGGTTAGTAAACACTGAGCAACTTTCATTTTCTGGGCAATGTCAATAGCTGAAATGTGATAATCTGGGGAGGGGAGGACAGCGTAGGAACAGCAACTATCATATTTTGGCACAGTCAGCTATTCCCAGCAGAAGCTGTTCATGTCAGAACTTGTAGCAAACTGGAGAATATGGGAAGGGGGGGGGGTATGTTTTCCAGCATCAAGGAATTTGTGGGTGAAGGAAGCGATTTCTATCAGCCCTTTTACACTAGCATTTTTATCTTGGTTTCTAAAGAAATATCCTACTGTTATGCTGTCATTCTTCCCTTCCCTTGAATTACTTTTGAACGTGTCAGTCAATCAGAGTGATACGAAATTCCCATGAGTTACCTGAAGGTTTGCAGCTGAGTGGAGGAAAAAAAAAAACAAATTGCCATCCCCACTAGTGGAAGAAGCCCCACATCTGCTGGGAGAAGCAGCAGCAGCCAGCTGGCCGGGCAGCACACGTGTTGCTCCAATCTAGCATGTGCTGCCAGTTGTCCAGCCAAGCACATGGAAGTGAGCTGGAAGCGAGCTGGAACGCTGTAGGGAAGGGCAGGGGGGAAGATGATCTGTGGGATCTGGTTCCCTAATAACTGGGCTTGCGTATTTCTGCTTCTCAGGGAGCCGCGTGTGGCTGCACATGTTCCATTAGCGGAGTGCCGGTGAAGAGAAGCAGGGTGCATCAGCCCCGTGTGGAGGTGTGGGGAGCAGCTCTGTCGGTCCTGCTGCCTCTGCTCTCGCAGGTGTGCCACGGGGATGGTCGCAGGGGAGCTGGGAAGAAAAGCCCGGCGCTGACACAGCCTGTCAGGGCCTCCAGCCCAGGTGATGACAAACCTCCGAGTGCTTCTAGCTGCCCCTGAGAAGCAGCACATGAACTGTTTCCTGAAGGAGTACAGATCCCTGGCTGCATAAAGGCTGGTTTTCCTTGTCCTTCGCTCACCCTGTGTGTAATAGCGCGTAGGAGTGATGCAATCAGGCATACTTCTTCCCTGTTAGAGGGCTGGGGACTCCTTCTGTCTTTACTTTTCTTTCATGCTTGGGCAGGACCCTCTTTCCTGTCATTTCTGGCTGCTCTTTGCTTACTGATGAACCCTGGGGGGTTCAGTTGCTTAGTTTAGAGCCAGGAAATGAATGAAGAAGGGCAGGAGAAGAAAGAAAACAGAATAAGGAGGCTTACTTCCATAGTTTATTGGGCCCAGAGAGATTTCTGTAAACCACATGGTATCAGGTGTAAAAGAAATGAAAGATGATAACCAACGTGGAAGAATGGAGCAGCCCAAACCTCCCACAACCCGGTGAGTCTCCAGAAATGTTGGCAGGGCTTAAACAGCAATTTACTCTAGCTGCAGGCAAAGAGCATCCCTTCCACCTTGTTCGTGTCAAGAAGAGGTCCTGATTCATGGGATCTGTTTTTATTTCCTCTGACAGGGAGACTACTGTGGATCCTGAGGAGTCTAGCAGTCACCAAGATAAGAGACCTGTGAAACATGGTTCCAGGTGAGGATTTTAGAGAGATCTGTGTTTGATTTAAGGTTGAAGAGTTGATATTTCTATTGTTGGTGGGGATTAGGAGGGGAGATTACCAAGTCCCCAAGTCTTAATGTAAAATGCTTAGAATCTGGAACAGATTGCCAAAAAGACACTTAGGGATGACTAAATGCACAAAGCAGCTTGAATACCCCTACCACCAGATATCATCCAGTCCAGGATAAAACCTCTGAAATGGGCAGCACTTATATAAAGTACATGTCTGGGGACTCAAAATACAAGAAAACAGTATCTGAGGAGGAGGAGATAACACTTTCTTCTCTGTTTCCTAGGAAGGAAGGAGAAAATGCCAAGTTACTTTTTTTTTTTTTTTTTTTTTACTGACAATGGACAGGAGTGGACAGCTCAGGATTTTTTTTCTGAGCTGGACAAGAACCACTGCAGGTTAAGGTGATCCCCGTAACCCGACACAGTGGGCTCACTTCATCCTGCCACAAGTGGTTCTGGCATTTCTAGCGAGATTTGCAATTCTAAGAAGTAACCTCAGAGGTTAATTGAAGTCTGAAAATAAGTTTGTTTGGTAGATAGGCTAGAGGGGTTTAATTACATGTTTAGATCTGTGTTACTTTAACCATATATTTTACCTGGGAAAGGAAACTGTGGTATTGGGAACAACAGCTTCAAGCAGTTTGTATTTGGAGATGGAAAATCATGGGGACTGGCAGATGGAAATGAGCTCTGAATTAAAGGAATCTCTTTGTTTGTTTTGGGCCCAAAATAACTGGACTATGTGTAAGGCCTGCTTTTCTGAGGATGGGTGCTCAGCAGTTTGGTGACAGGCTGTCAGAAGGAAGCTATCTGAAATGCAGGCTATACACGTCTGGATTCTTTTTGCCTTCTTTCTCTTTTCTGCCTGGTATGTCATATTCTCCATGCAGTTTTCCAGATCAGAGTTACTCTTCCACTTGTTCCCCTTTGCCTCCTACTGAGTCAGTTCCTTTATTTTCTACCATTATTTGTACTGTAGTCACTCCCAGAATCTGGGCAATCTTCCTCAGAAGTCTCCTTGTCTCCCAAGCTCACCGCCAACTCTCCCACTAAAGCTTTTCTTTCTTTGTTCTGCAGAAGACGAAAAGGCCAGGAAAGTGTGCCGTGACACCCATTCAGGTGCCATTGCCCTGTAATTCTTTACAAACTCGATACGAACGTATAGTCACTGGGAAGTGCTACAGTGAGATGTGTAAAGGCTGAATTGGTTTTAGCACATGAAAGGGAAGCAAGTGCTGTGGCCTGGTATCAGGCACCGAGTTCTGGTTTTGGTTTGGACACTGACTCACTCCCTGAGCTCGGGGAAATCGTTTCCCTTCTCTGTGCACCTGTTTCCACTCCCCACCTCTAATTGTCTGTCTGGTTAGGCTGTGAGCTCTTCAGGACACAGCCCATCTCTCGTTATGTGCAAGCACAACGCCTTGGCACAATGGAGCCTTGTCTTGGTTGGGGCCTTAGGTGTTAAAGTAGTACAAACAAGAATAAAAGGTATGCCCAGACGAGACGGCACGGCAAGCTTCCCAGACATGCTGCCCTGCAAGCATGTTTGAAACCCGATGTGCTGGGAGCTGTCTCTGTTCCCAGCTCTCGGCTTCTCTCAGCCAGCCAACAAGGCATTAACCAGTTCCAGTTACAATGGGGAGGTGAACAGGCATGGTCCCTGTTCCCCTGGGAGCCATGGGTGAAATCACTAAGCCCATTTTGCAAACTCAAGCAGCGTCTGATAGGAACCCGCATCCCATGCAGCCACGGACCTGCCTGAAGCTTCGCCACCTCCCTGCAGGTGAAAAGCTCCGCATGCCAGCCCGAGCTCATCTCGCCCCATTCGCAGCCTGAGTCAGCTCCAATTTGCCAGCGGAGAAGTGAGCAGGAACATTTTCTCCTTTCCTTCCTCGTCTGAGGAGCTGCGTGCATGTCTCAGGCTTTTCTTCTTGCCTTTCTGCTTCTGCATAGCCCCTTCCTCCAGTGGCTTGTTCGTTCCCAGTGCTCCACCCCATCTTTTGCTTTCCTCCCTGGTTTGAGACAGCATCTCGCTGGTCCTGCCTCACACTCGGCGAAGGGGTATTAGATGGATTCCCCACAGAGTATAAATTGAATGGAGAGAAGTGGCTGGTTTCCCAGCAATAATTTATCTGATTAAAAAAACACTCCCCAAACTCCCCCCTCCTCTGCTGGCCCTACACCCCCTCCAAAAAGAAGACTGGCACTCAGGCTAGTGTTACAACTGCATTATTCAAATCGCTGGAAGGGGGATTTAGATGGGAAAATGACTGTCAAAAGATGGCTCTCTGGGGAAAAAAGCGGGAGCTCTGAAATTTGGATCATGGGTCGGTGTATGGAGGAGGCAGAGAGAGTAAATAATTCTGAGTCAAGTACCTCTGTGCTTTATAGTTCTGCCCTCATCTAACAAATATTTTACAGATAGGCACAGATGCATCTGCTCACACACGTGTCCCTGCACACACCTCTCATAGAAGAAGCCATCAGCAGCAATTCCGGGGCAAAGCAAGCTGCTCCTCCTGGTCCATTTTTTGCCTTGATTCAGGGCTCATTCCAAATAAAAGAAGAAATCCACTTCACAAAATGTGCGTCTCCTTGTTTGTTACCTGTGCAGGTTTTATTCCTTTCAAATCAGCGTTATCCAAGGCTGATAATTTTCGCCTCCTGCTGAAGCCAGTGTTCCTTTCCTCACATAGGTGGTTGTAACTGGGGAGCAGAGGAGTCACCCTGCCACCCCTTTTCAGCACAGAACCACAGTGTAGCTGACCTCAACTACATCTTCCCAGCCTGTCTGCATTTCGCTGTTGCCTTTTTCTTTGAGGGAGAGAGGCAGGTATTTTACATTTCGTACTGCTTCCACAGTACGGAGTGATTTATAACAGGAGCTACCTTATTAATGTCAAGGGCAGAATTGCTACCGACATTCAAGCTGCAAGAGCGTATGAAAATCATTTAGTTAGCTGTGGCACGATCCCAGCACCGAGGGCTGTTAGCTGATGTACATTCCTCTCTGTGCTCGCGGCCTTGGCCGAGCCTGCCTGATGGTTTCAGGGCAGTGGGTGAAACATGAACGGGCCCATTCTGAGCTGCAGCTTTGCAACCATGGAGCAACCTTAAGCCAGTCACCAGGGCTCAGGTTTCCTTGATTTTTGACAGGAGTACTACTCAGACAAAACCTCTCTGCTCCTTCTGGAGGATTTACACTGCAACAAGTCTTCATTTTTTCCAGATGTTTTACCTAATAAATCAAGGAGTCTCATCAGAGGATTCGAATCCAAAAGCTGTTACCATGACTTCAAAGGCGTAGACTGGAGTGGAAAGAAGCAGTACAGACATTTTATACCAGGCTGTAGTCACCGATCATGAATATACACTTTGGTTCCAGGATTCTTCTATGGATACCAAAACTCCACTGTGATTAAATATAATGGTACTGCTCTCCTTCAGCCAGCCTTTGCTGAAAAGGAATTCAGCTGAGGCACCCGCAGGCTGCGTGGCTGGCAGATGTGGTGCGCAGTGACACAGGGTGCGGCTGGTCCAGGTGAGCTCTGCCAGCCCCCATCCAAGATCAGGGACAGTTCACTCGTGTTTGAACTCTCTCTGGCCTCTCAGGTCAATATATGGCTGCGTGTTTTCTGTCAATGCTAATTTAAACTATTTTCATGTAAAGGGTTCAGACTTCATATTCTTCAGATGTTTGGGAGAGAAGAAGATAAAAAGATTGCATGGCTGCAAAACACGACTGTGATTATTCATGCCAGTTTGTTTCTTGAGCAAGAATGTAACTATTTTTTTTAATATAGCGAACCCTTCCTTTTTACAATGGTGTCTTTTTACATAGTGTCATTTTCTTTCACTGTTACATTTCTAAAGATACATGCTCCAGCATTTGAGAAACTGTAGCATTTGTGTTTCTAATTACTTGATAGCACAGTGTACTGCAGGATAGTGTAACGGAGAAAAGCAACTGAAAAAAGAAGGAATGTTCCTGCAGTAGGTCAACTGAAGACCTAAGAGACTGCAGTTTGGTTCCCTGCTTTCTCAGAAAGCTCTGGCATAACTCCAGCGGGTACTTGCTGCAGGTGACATGAGCAGAGCACTTGGGTTGTGGTACCTGAGGATTCTGTTACTTGAATAAGTTGTCACCAAGGGGCTACACTAATCCCTGTCTTGTGCTGGTAGTGTGTTAAAAGCATGCAGAGGGCTCTTAGTGCAAACCAGATGTGTGGTAAACTGCTTGTGGGTCAAATCTCTAAGGGAATCAGGGACTGTAGTACCTAGAGTGCTATGAAAAGACTGTGCAGCCCCCAGTAAACACTATAATTATGTAAAACTGACTTGGGACCTGAATTTACTCCAGTTAGACCTTCTTTTATGTGTCCCAGGCAGCAGTGAGCAAGAGGGCGTTTGGTCGTTCAATATCCTTAAACCAGATCTTTAAAAGATCCCCTGTGGTTGCCCAGCAGGTTTTCATAGAGGATGTTTCAGTGAAGGGGATGTTCTGCTGCATTCTGGTGGAGGGCTGTCAGAGCAGGCAGAGCCAGGTACGTATCTCCTAAAAGCAAGTTCAGATTAAAAAAACAAAAATAAAAACCCCAAAAAAACAACTCATCTAAATGTTAATAATAAAATTACATTTATCCTGATACAGTTTGTTCCTGCCACAGACTTCAGAAAAATTGCTGCTTATCTTCCCTCCCCCAGGATGCTGAAGCCCAGCACCACAAACTGACATGACTGCCTGGGATTGGTGACATCTAGAGTGATACGTGTTGGATCATCAGAAGAGAGTGGGAGCAGCACAGCTTGGCTTCGGGAACCTAAAAATAGGTACTATCATTTCTGAGCTGAAGCCTCCCTCCTCTTTCCCCACCCAGCCCTGCCTGTTTGGCACATGCAACACATAATCGCAGTGTTCACTGTGTACCAAAGAAAAGCCACATTCCTAAAACAAGCAGTACGTTAAGTAGTGGACACACTTTGGTGGCAGGGTATGTTACAGCATGGCTCCTAAGTTAGTATCAGTGACAATGGTTTGCAGATTTTCTGTTGGCAATGGGTCTAGGAAAGGATACAGCTCATCTGCTGCATTTCCATGTGGAAAAGCATCAGCAATGTTCAGAGATAGGGAGCTTGAATTTCTTTCACTGGACAGCTGCTCAGATACTTGTAATTGAGTGATTGAGTGATGAATGTGGCACATTTGATTTTCCTCTGGATCTTTTCTCTCTTTATTGTGCAGCTCTGTGAATCTCAGTCATGCTTTCACCTTTTTTTTTTTTAAAGTCTACTCTCTGGAGTAGGTATTTGTCAGCTTCTGCCAAACCCCAATAAGCTATTTCATTTCAAACAAACAGTTATTCAGGAAGGGTGAAGTTTGATTCACAAAGATAACTCTCTTTGAAGATGTCTGCTCCTTTGGTAGTGACTGATTTAAATGGGTTCCATTTCAGTATGCCTGTTATGCTGTTCTCAAGGCCACACAAAGGAGGAGGAATGGTGTGAGGCCATATAAATCAGGGTTTGTTATAGTGAAGTCAAACACAACTGCACCATGGGGTGTTAATAGTGAGCAGGCAAGAAGTCAAAAGCAAGTCAGAACCAACTAACAAAAGCCACAAAGCTAATCTGTCTGGTTCTTGATGCTTCCCAAAAGTGCAGCGTCTGCATGCTCACGTTCTGTTCTAGAAGGAGCTTGGGGTGTTAGACTGATCCATATCACCTTTTCAAAGTGCTCCAGTAATTGGGTGAGTATGTTTGGTGTAACATCTTTGGCTCTCAATTTCTCCCATCGGGGAAGATCTAAAAATGAAGCTACGTGAGCACATTGCTAGGCCAAGTCTTCTCATACTTACTAGCACCAGGCTCACTCCACTGAATGAGCTCAGCTGAAACGTTGGTGAGGACGAGCAGGCCGCTAAACACATGGTAAGGGACCTGCTGGACTGCACTTCCTTTGAATAGTGCATTGTTGTGTGGAGGAAGAAATCTGCCAGTCTTTGCGCATGCAAATAAGAGTTTCCTCCTTTCCGAGCAGTGCTTTGTGGGCAGAGTGGAGGGCAACCAAGAAAATTTAACTAGATGGAGAGGTATAAAAAACCTTCTAGCGCACAGCTGAAGTGAAGGCTCTCAAGCAGTGTTTCCTGTATGCTTGAGGACAGAGATATCACACGCACCAGCCCCTTTCTTTAGAAAGCTTTGTCTTTGACACGGCTGCTGCCATAGGCCCAGTGTTGCATCTCATAGTCAGGTCCTCACAGAATGGGATTTCTGCCCTGGGCCTTACTCTCCAGAGCAATGGTCCTGGTGACCTCTCCTTACATGCAGATCATTTATGTGTAGGTTCATTGTGGGTTAAATCCTGAGGCTTTTACTCCACTGAGTTCCTCTTGAAGCCCATGAGAAGTGCTGGAATAAGAAGTGGATGAGGATCTTGGTGCACAGCCTTTGGCGAAAGTGCCAGTGCATGTGTGTTTCCCTCTTCCTCAGTCCCATAGTATAGGAGCACTTCAGGTGTTTGGAAGTCTCCCTTCACTCTTTCCTTCACCTGCTCTTGCTAAGACTCAGGGCTGCGTGCTGGACCACGAAGCTGGAAGGCAGGTGTGGAGCTCACTTGGCACCGCCACACATGGAGCGTATGTGGGGGCACATCTTTCTCTTCCAGAATGGCTGCGCCATCTCTGCAGCGTCCCAAATACCTCGTAGCCCAGAAGAGAAACTGTGCCCCAACCTCCTGAAAAGTACTGAGCTGTCAAGCCAAAAAGGAGCTGTTAGTGCTTTAAAATGGGCCACGAGGCTTCCTTCTTACAGACCGAATTCAAGACAGTGGAAAGTTTGAGGGATTGAATGTAGCTTGTTGGCCGGGATCGTGTATGATCGCATGAGTCCATTGGACAGACTGCAGACACGTGCATGCACATGTGCCTGCAAGCACATACCACTGTGGTTTCTGTATTAGTTTTTGTTATTTCTCAATATTCCCTTTAATATTTAATGTATTTATACTGGTTGCTGGCAATTACAGCAGTGAGAGTGCTGACTCCGGTGTCCCTCTGGGACATGACATTGGCTTGGGACAGCACAATGCTTTCCTGTGGGTCTGCGAAAAATGTTCTGTCCTCTACCCACCAACCCCGAGAACATTCCTGGCTCCTCTGATAATGTCCTTAACTGCAGCACTGACATAAAGAATTTCATGTAGAGGAGCGACCTGACACTTGCAAACTTTCTTTATTTTCCAGGAGTTCTGGGTCTCTAGAGCCTATTTGTTGTAGCTCTTCCAAGCAAGAAGGACTTCAGCTGTCTCAGTCCCGTACCTACAGTGTCCCTCCATTCCACAGATCATTTTTTTGGGAAAAAAATGCATTTGGCAAGACTAGCAAGGAGGGAACGAGAGTGCAGACCAGGACAGTCTGGCATAACTGTGGTGCCCTGACACAGTTCTTTTGGAAGACAGAAACTGAAACAGGAAAGGGAGAGTCCTGGTAGGGAGCAAGAGCTGGGTGAAGTCCAGGAAGGAACAACATAGGGTGCTGCAGGTCACAGCTGAGCGGAGCTGACAGATCTGGAAAGGGTGACACAGGAACGTGCTTTGGCTAAGGTGCAAGGGTGCAGTATGGATCCGTGGAGGTGGTGCGTTGGTGACTGCAACGGCCATGGGGAAACGATGGGTCAGGAAGGGCTGAAGTCCTTCAGCTGGAGAGTGCCAGGTATTGGCCAGCGGTGTTCACGTCTCCCTTTAAAATCAGGTCAAGCAGAGTCCAGATTTCTCCTGCTAAGCAGAACAGCTGTATTTAGGAAGCCGCGGCTCTCACACAGCCAGTCTGTCTGTGGAAGCTGGGAGCGCTGGAGGGCAGAGGAGGGGACGCACTCAGACACAATCCGTGTGCACACAGGTACCCTCCAGCTTGATGCACAAAGCTGGATTTTGCCTTTGTGAACATTTGCCAATTATAACATATCATGTGCGTCAATAGTGCCTCTAACTTGCCTTAATACCTTTTTATGAGAATAAAATTTGTTCTTATATGGTGCTTTTCATGCTTGAGGCAGTTCAAAGCACTTCGCTAAGCACAGTAATGAGTTAGATCTGGGGAGCGCAGTGATTGTGTAGGCAAATACAGGGACTATTATGTGCTCTGCAATAATTCACAGAGCCGCCTATGCTAGAAACTGTTTTATTTATTGTAGGGAGGAATGTTGGCTGGATCTCATGGTTGTCCTCTGGAAGATTTTAATGATCTTTAGCTTCCATACAGAAAGGCACCTCTGAGAAACTGGAGCCAAGAGACCTGGCTTGAGGAATGACACATCCAGTGCTGCAGCTCCTGTGTCAGCTGAGGTGAGGGGCCCAAGTTCAGTTGCAGCCTTTGAACCTGAGATATACCTTTCTCAAGCATATTACATCTCTCTGAATCCTAGCAGTACCCTCAGGCTGTCTCTGTTACTTGATGTCCTCTTTTAGCTTACATTTAGTTATAAAATAAATGTTTTTTTTTTGAGCAGGACCTTCCACCCCTAGGTCCTGAAGAAGGATTGCTGAGTTTAACAAAGACCTTGTGAAACACCATGGAAGTATTGTAGTTCTCCACAGAAATAAAGGGAGATTTAAAGCTAGATCCAAACATCTGAAGTGAAATTTGCACAGAATTTAGGCACATAAGTCCAAAGTCATGATCCTGAAAAACCTGCTCTCAGCGCTGCATGCTACAGGGGCTGTCTATACATGGTAGACTCTTCATTTTCAGCATTTTAACTTCTTCCCCTGCACCAGACAGACCTTTCCTGGTGACTTACTGGCCAAACTGTTTATAGGATTTCTCCCTAAAGTGTTTGGGTCAAAATGAAGTGGTCTGATGGAGGAGGGCAGTAGCTGCTTCCACTGTCCTGGCTGTTTGTGCTGGTAGTCGTTACAGGTCCAGGGGGCTCTGGATGTGTCTCGCAGGTACTGTTATATTTTTTCTGCACTGTATGGGTGATGATGCAGCACATGTTCTCAGTGCCCATGCTGGGGGAAGGACAACAGGTCTTCGTGACTGCGTTCTACAGGGGAAGAGACGGCATGGGGTATGGAGGCTGCTCCCTCTGCTCCCTCTCCCTGGAGAGGTTTGCCATAGGGTGGCTTGGAGGAGAGCTTTATCCCAGAAACCCTGTGCACGACTGCAGAAGACCACATGGAATCCAATCCTCAAAGTAAATTCATGTATTTTTACATTTTCTAGAAGGAAGCCCCAGGAACCCTACCTAGCACATTGCCCTGAGCTTTTGTGGGCGTATGCTGATGGCTGGGGAGCCCTTTCTGCTAGGTGGGCCTTGATGTTGGAAAATGTGCATTACCCGCTTCTGCAGTGTTTCTCCAAAGGGAGCCAGCTTTTTCTTACTGCTGTATGATTACAGAAGCCTAATTAAGAGAGCAAGTGAAGTCAAACAGGAAGATGCTTCCCTCTAGGTGCTGTCTCAGCATACACATCTTCAGAGGCTCATTGCTTACACAACGAACTGGCCTGTGCAGCTTCGTGCTTTTGGGCTGTTTGAGTGTATTCAGCCTACCAGAGCGTTTGCCATCATGGTGTTTGGTGTCTCCTTTGTACACTGCCTCAGTATTACACCGCAGAACAGTTTAAGACAGTTTCTTCGGCCTTTGTGATACCAGGAAGCATCCTGTGTTCAAGGACAGCCTTGAGACTCCTCCTGAAGCTCCTATGAGGCCACTTACACTGCACCTCCTGTGAACAAAGAGGATTTGCATGACTTTTCACATCTCCCGCCTGCCCAGTGATTTGTGGGTTAACTGTGAATAACAGTCATTACCTCTCTGGAGCTCAGGGCACCAAGGGTTTCAGACTGCACTGCAGACAGGGCAACCCTGCTGACATGAATAGAGCTGGTCAATTGGGAATGTAAACAGTCTGACTTATTATTGAATTAACTTCCTAGCAATCGTAGGGTTAGGATAGAAAGGTATCACTTCAGGCTACTCTGGAATGGGACGAGGGCTAGTAGCTTGAATTGTCCAGAGCAAAACTACACCCGGCTCAGACTGTAAGTAAAGACTAATAATATCTCTAATTGAAACCAGACAAAACATTCGAGCAGTCAGCCTACAAGTGCTTCACAAAAAGTGGAAAGCAAATGCTTTTTGTATAAGCATTAATCTTTATGCCTCACTGAGGTCATAAGCGCTAGTAAGAGTGCAAGGAGAGAATTCAGCTTGGTCAGCACTGGTCTGTAAAGATCTATGTCCAGTTTTGCACTTAGTTCTGTTTATCTGGGGCTATTAATTAGCTGCTTTCAGTTTCCCTGTGAGGATCTGTATGTTAGATCTAGGGAATGCTCTTGCACATAAAGATGTGTCATTGATTGCTTGGGCAGCTAAATTGGGTAGACAGTTCACTGCTCAAAGGTATCTTAACTTTGCATCCTTTTCTGCTAGGGCAGGAATACTGGGGATGACTTCAATCTTTTTGTAATCTCCTTGTACACATTGCTTTTCTAATTTCATGCCTAGGTATGGCATTTCCATTACAAAGGAGTTTTGTTGGTTGAGCTCTGCTGGTCTGGGTCTTTCAAAAGCTGATCAGAGCCTTTGGTCATGTGCTTCTACTCTTTTGCCGCAGAACAAAACATCATCTACACAGATCCTAGGCTATCAAAGCCCATGAAACAGTTCAAGTGCCAAACACAACCCAAATGGCTGCCTGACAAAATTATGTCTCCCATAGGGGCTGTTGAATATGCACAAACGTATGCTCTGTTTTCCTAACGTGTCTGTCAGAACCCTGCTGATGCCTCCAGCAGAGAAAAATATTTGGCAGAGTCCATTTCCCCCCAAACTTTACTCCTTGCAGGAAACAGAAAATGATTTTTTTTCCAATGTATTTATTTGTGCTTAACCATAATCACAAAAGGTTATATTTTTCCCCTTTCTCTGGTGACCCACGAGTGTCCACTTGCTGTCAGTTCTGCATTTCCTCTTATCTTTCACAGAGCTGTGAGCCTTTTCACCCTTTCCTCTAATGTCTGCTGTATTCCACATGAGAATTTTACGTAGGATGTGAGCTTTATGATGGGTGGGCTCTATTTAGGTTTATTCAGCATCCCGTGCAGGCTTCCCTGTTTAAAAAAACCAAACTCACTATTGTTCAGGTGCTCTGATGAAGGTGTTTTTCTAATGTAAACAAGGCTTCTCAACACAGCTATATATACTAATTTTTCAGGCTATCTCTTCTGGTGTCTGTTGGTTCCCCATACATTTAACATTGGATTCATTTAGTTAAAAGATCTCTTCTGTAAGTGCTGACTTTGAGCAGTTTCACTCACTTCTGACCATTTTCAGGAGTCTGCTTGTAGCTTTTCTTTTAGAGCTAATTACCGCTGTTCCTAGCACTGCGTAAGTTGGTGCACAACTTATAATTAATTAATATCCCTTTATCTTTCAGGCTGTGGATTCCTCACCTGTGTCACCCTATCCACTCTGGGACCATGAAGTACTCCAAATGGGGATTTTGTTCACGCTGACTGCTGAATTGGCATTCACATGTTCTTGGTGTTATCACTTGAGTTCCCCTTTCTTTTTCCAAAGGTGGGGACTGGTTTCTGTTGCTCACCCCACTGCCCTGTTCCATTGCCTGTGTTTTTTTGCAAACTGCTTCTGAATGCTGCAGACCTTTATCCTACTCCGCTCTGTTGCAGACTTTCAGATTATTGGACCTGCCTTCTCTCAGTCAGCATTAGAGTAGACACAGAGACTTTCCAGTGCTGTTTTAACAGATTGGTTCACTAACCTCAGACCCATGGTTTGAAAGGTGGTCTCCAAGTCAGCTGCTGGCAGTGCAATAGATCCAGTACTGGACTCACTGTTGCTCATGGTAATTGTGAGTCAAAAATCTACTTTGGAGTGGTTTGTTCCAAAACCCAGTCAGGATCTGGTCTATTATTTGAGTTCAGTTTGTCATTCAACAGTGTAAATACATTATCCACGTTAGAGAATCATAGAGCTTTCTGTGCTCAGTCCTTCTTTATATACATCAAATCTGTTATTTTTAGGTGAAGTGCAAGATTTCTTACATATGTCACATCTAAAACAGTCCGTATTGTTCACCTGCATCAGATGAAAATCAGAAAAGCCTTTCCTGCGTCCCAGCTGGCTGGAGCCAGGAACAAGACTAACTTCTTCATCTGCCTGGTTTGGAAATTGCTCACAGTGAGGAATTTGCCTCACACAGTGTTGGAGTTCTCACTGCTCGCTTCCTGCAGCAGGAGCCTGGGCACAGCATGTGCTTCTTCAGGAGTCTTCTGGGGGCACTGTATCCCCATGGGGTATTACATTTGTCAGAAACTGTATGCAACACTTTAAAAAAAAAAAAAAGAGAGAGGGAGAGAATAAGAGACTGGGAGTTCTATGTGAGTCTTTTTTTTTCCTGATATTTTTCTTCGGTATATTTTTGCAGCTTTATTTTTAAGCTAAGGATTACACATGAGCTCTGCTCTTTAGTAAAGACACACATTAACACTAGTAGTAGCAGTAAACATCAAAAGTGTGTCAGTAATACTGTGTCTTCTCCTACGCTGTCTTCTCCAAAAGTAACACTTCCTAGAATGACCTGGCAGCAGGAGAAGTATTGGCTCATGGCAGATATCGTGACGACAACCCCAGAATGCCCAGGTGACTGTTACCTGCTATCTGGTGAGTGGCTCGAGGTCAGAAGGAAAAAGCTGGACTACCATTTGATAGGGTGGCTTAGACAAAACTAACAGATCGTGAAGCAAGCAGCAGCCTGAAAGAAGGCTTTGGAGGCAGATTGCAGCCATTTGGGGCTAGAAAAACATTAGATTCGTGAGAAAGCTTTTCTTCCTCTGTCAAATATATCTTATTTGTTACCTGCCTCAGAGGGCTCACATCTGAAAAATGCCATTTCTTTTCTTCCTGGAATGTAAATGTTCATTCTAGATGGTATAGGCATAAACCTCAATTTCTCTTCAGCCCTCAATGGAGGTTTTTGAATGTGGAATGAGAGTCTTTTTGAGAAATGGATTTCTTGGTGAATAAAGCACTTCTGTACTTTCAGAAATGAAGGGTGCTTCTGATAGCCTTCACCTCTTTCTCTACTGTTTCTCCTTTTTTAGCAATGTGAGTTTGTTCCAAACATCTGAGTTCTCACTGATCTTTGGTAGTGATCCTTTTTAGCTGAATGCCTTTGTGAGTGTGAAGGCATTTTGCTTTTACACAAAATGTATGCCACCTGCATAGCGTAAGAATATTTTCCTCTGAGGCTACCTTGCCAACACGTACCTCACACTACCCTGAAGGAGGACATGCCATTTCAACCCTTGGTCCTTCTCAGAGCATCCTCCCTCCCAAAAATGTCCGTCTGTGGAGGGGGAAGTAGGTGGTGCAACAGCCTAGGCAACATTTTCTTACAGTGTGGTGCTACCTGCTTGCTAGGAAGTGGCTTAGCACCTTCACCTCTTCTGGGGCAAGGCATGTGACTGCCAATGGGCAGTGGTTTTCCAAAACCACTGATCTCTGTTGGTATGAACTAGTAACCTCATTTAGTTTTCTGCAGTTCCCACTGCTCCCTTTAAGTGTTTCTGAATGTCTTTGTGTCTCTCTTGGACACAAAGTCACATTCTGACCTCTTTGAAACTCATTTCATATTTCTTAGAATCAATAGACTTCAAATGCAGTAGCAGAAATACCAACTAGTCAATAAGTGCAGTCAAGTTATGTTAGAAGTAAAAGCAATGTGTTGTAAAGGCAACATTTTCCTAAGGAACTGCTATTCGGGCATATTTGTTGTTTCAATTAGTCTGATTTAGTGGCTCAGTCAGGGGGCTGCAGCCTGTAGCACTCAGACTGTAATTTGATTTCTAAAGCTGCCGTTCAGGTACTAAGGAAATAAAAGTGTGTGGTAAAACCACATTGTGACAGCAGACGTACAGCCCCTGATGTGCTTAACGTGCTGCGGATCTGTCAGGAAGATACAAGGGTTCATGGCACGATCACCCGCATTTCGTACCCCGTCAGAGTTGCATGTTTTGCTCTCCTGGCTTTGATCACTGGTCCCCTGGGAGGAGCATGGAGCGGTGGCAGAATGGTGGTGTTTTTCCAGAACTGTTGCCCTGAAGGGATATTTAAACGAAAAAAGAAAGTAAAATTAACGTGTGTGAAAAGTGCCAGATTGACAGCCTTAGCAAGTAAAACACTTTACCTATTTGAAGGCTACCCACGTTTTATCTGCTCGAGCTGTCAATGCAGTACCACTCCTTAGCGTGAAATGTATTCTTTTCTTTTTTTTTTTAAGCTGTCCCTTTTTTCTCCAAATTGCTCAGTCCTGCATCTGAGAAAGATTCAGGCAGCACTAATGGGGGTAAGAAGCCGGACTTCTGAAATCTAGGAAGAAACACTGGCAAATTTGCCCTGCTTTTGGAGATCCTTGAAATTTGCAGGAGGCTAGAAATGATTTTACAATAAAATTTATGCAGAATGTTTCAAGGCGTAGCTCTGCTTTCAAACTAGAAACTGCTGGGAACAGGAGCTTGTTTCTTAGCAAATCAGGGCTGTATCACTGCTGTTACCCTGCAAAGGGACTTGCTTGCTCTCCTCTATGAGCTGCGTAACCGAGCTCGTCTGGACTTTTGCAGCATGCTCAGATGCTGCAGCATGACTCCCTGCCTTTCTTGGCAGGAAGGTGCAACATTTGATTCTTGCTTATAGAAGTAACACGAAGTTTGAATCTGAACACCTGAAATATTCCAGCCGAGTCCAGTTAAAGCTACCATCGTCATATCCAGAAACTGAGCTCCATCCTAAAGGTGGGCATGTGTCCCCTGTGGGGTCACCACGTTCAGCTTCTCACAGATCCTGGGGCAGGAGGTCACTGACAAAAGATAAGTCCTCCAGGGGAAATAAAGAAGTCCAATACAATATCTCTTCCATAAAATGTCCATAACATTTTTAGGAAATTCCTTCACAGAATTTGAAAGAGTGATGAGATTTTGAGTAGCATTCTAACAGAAGGGAGGAGATCCCAAACTTTAAGGGGATACCTTTAGTGTATGAACAAGATAGTTGCTCATTACAAACAGGACTGTGTCCCAGTCCAGATCTGTGGTCTGGATGTCAGTATTCTTACCTGTTTCTGCACATCATTGTCCCTGTCTTCACTATATCCTACTAATGGTGTGTGCCATTGTTCCTGAACTGTTAAATTCGTGGGCTGAGGTAATTTTGTTTGTATTTACTGTATTGTCACAAGGCTCTACTAACTGCTATTCTTCAGTTTCTGTGGTTTAAGATGGGGATACCTCAGTCAGTATTTTCCAACAGGGGCTCCTGGAACCTTTATATCTATATCTTACCTTCAGTTTTAAAGATCTACAGCAGTAGTGTGAGATACAACCCAGCCATGACTGACCTATAGCAGCACCGGACGCTTACGGGAGCTGCAGGTATTGATGCAGCAGTGAAATCTGTCTAGTTTCAAGTTTTATCATAGAATCACAGAATGGTTTGGGTTGGAAGGGATCTTAAAGATCATCTAATTCCAACCCCCCCATCATGGGCAGGGACACCTCCCACTAGGCCAGCTTGCTCAAAGCTCTATCCAACCTGGCCTTAAACACTTCCAGGGATGGGGCACCCACAGCTTCTTTGGGCAAAATGCTTGAGACTTGCTCATCTAACTCCTGCTGAGCCATTTGCTTCTCATGCAGGTAACGTGGCTGCTTCTCCATTTCCTGGACTTCACAAACCAAAGGCAGCTGATCAGCCCCTGGGCAGTGGATGGGTCCCAGAGCTGGAGAGCTTCTCTTCCTTTTGTTTTTGGCCTTTCTACTTTTTTTCTCTCTGTTTTGAATTGCTCTCAGACCACTGCAGTCTCACTTCCCCACCTTTCCTGGCACAGAGACCAGGAGAAAATGTAGTAGGATTTACATGGCATTGAAAGACTAGGACTCAAGAGATGTGAAATTTGTCTTTGTGGTGGACTTGCTGCGCTACCTTCAGTGATTCATAACACCTTCCCTTGGTTTGGTTTTCCTCCTAACTTCTGTGAGGAAAGGACCTGCTTTTATTGTGTGATCGTATTGTGTCTAATACAATAGGACCAACCTCAGGTAAGACCTTTAGGCACTCCCATTATACGAATGAGAACAAGATTGTTGGTGTCAGTAATTAACATTCTTGTGGGATTGTTGGAAATGCTTTGGGATAAACACCACCTGGAATTCTTGCCTGGCTTATGTGGTTTTTAAGCTGCAGAGGAGGCTGATCCCGTTCACAGGAGAGGGCATGGATTGTCTGTCTCTTCTCTTTCTGAGTGTGGAAAAAGTCTTTCAGTCCAAAGATGCATTACAGCACCTCAGTGAGAAGTGGGATGCTGGAAAAGCAAGGGCATTGTCAGTGGGGAAGAAGAATGGAGGCTCAGTTATGAGCGTGGCTCCCCAGATGATCTCACCTGAGGACAAAGACTATATGACAACCACCAAAACAGAGAGAAAAACACCAAACTAAGTGTCGCTGATAACATTGTGAATGCCTGTGGCACAGTGTCATCCCATGACAAGCTTCCAGAGATGAAATCTGGCTCTGGTTAAATGGATGGCAAAACTCCCACTGACTGCAGTAACATCAGGCTTTCCCCTTGGGGTTGCCTGCATTTCTCTGCTTTTGAATGCCCAGACAGCCGCATCCCACATCATTATGCACGTTCTGATAACAAATAAATTATTCTTTAAAGCATGGATTGGATTCAGTAAGCCCTGCATTTTGGATTCTAGGTTCCCTCTATCTGCACCTGAAATCCCCGAATAAACAAACACCGGATTAGATCTGAACAGCAACTCTGCTCACTAAATGAAGCCATTAAAAGCATTTCACACCAACTGCTCTGCTCCTATTTCAGACTCTGTTAAACACAGAGTCCAGCTAAGGAGCTCAGTCATCCTTCTCAAACTTCCCAGGAGACTAACCGTAGTTATTGGAAGGTCTGCCTCCATTTGCCACCCTCTCTAGCTCCAAGTGAGGAGTCAGAATTGTCCAGCTGTTGACATCAGGAAGGACATAAATATGTGCTGGGGTTAGAGGCTTTCTGGCAAATGGCCTGCTAACCTAGAATTTGCTCTGCAAAGTTGGGAGGATGATTTTTAACCTCCGAGCAGTTTGCAAAACCACATCGGTGACCAATAAATATGAAAAATTAAAAAAAAGATCTAGTCCCTACTGAATGATGAAAGAGAACGTACCTCACTGGGCTCTGTGGTGCTGCGATCAGTATGAAGACCAATGTAGGCATAAGCAAACTGGTTGCCAGAAGAAGTTTGTGGTTGTTGCTCATACCTCATACACTAGGGAGGCAGCACTGTAGATTAAATTTAAGGTGAGTACCTCATAGATGTAAATCTTAATGAGTCACGTCTTTGTGCTGCAGCTCCTTCTTATCCCAAAATTGCCTTAACCAGCTGTTTGAGGATGCCCAATAATGGGAAATTCTCTAGATAACAATAAATTGGTATAACAGTTCTGTGCCACCTGACGTCCTGCTAAACACTAGAGAAATCATGATCAGAAAAACGGACACAACTAGAGCACCACTGACCAGTCCAATCCTAATTTCATCACTCTTCTTGTTGGCAACAGATAACCCAGTGCAATTTACAGCAGCCCTGGAGTGTACAGTAGTCCTCTATGCAAGCCTCATGACTGGGAGTCACAAAAGGTCAGTGAAATTGTCTTTGTTCCATAACCTTGCTTCTGTGCCGAAAAGCAGTAGATTGGTTTGCAGTAGGAAGTACCTCAAGCAAGAGAAAAAAAATTAATCACTGAAATTAAGGTCCTCCCCTGGATCTCCCCTCTGGAGAGTATTCTCTGCCTCCATTGATCATACTCAGACTCCCAAATAAGGTAGAATTTTGAATTAAAAAAGGTACAGTGTGAACATTTGAGTGACAGCATTAAATCTTGGCTGTAAGGCTTAGGTATCTCCAAGAGGAGAAAAACTTTTCTTACTCAATCATTTAGAAGTGGCTGAGGCAGATGAGGTAAATATAGTCTCCAGTTATTATAGAGCAATGCAGTCATTTATATGTGCATATTAGACATTTGCACCCTAAAGGTGTGTTTTTTTTTAATTCAAGAGTTTCAAAGTTAAGAGATGCTAACATTAAGGTGGCCTGTGCAACTGTAATTTGTCCCCTTTTGTGCATTTGCATTATGATGCGCTATTTAATTGTAATTAGAGCACATGCTGTTCTTTCGACAGGTTCCCGGCCTTGCTCATTGTACAGAATAGCCTGTGCTCACTAAGTAATAATTTTATTTTCTCCTCGCTGTTCACTATGTGGCCCATGCTTTATTTACTGCACACTATTCAAATATTGTTCTGAAGACAGATTTATTCATTTCCTCCTGGGCTTTTGCATGGTACTCATCACTATGGTATCCAAGTGCTTCGCAAACTCTAATTCATTTTCTCAACACTGTGTGAGAACTGGTATTACCCTTATTTTACAGATGAGGAATCTAGGCACACAGATGGAATAGTAAAAAATATCTTTTAATTTTAGATACCCAATCAGAAATACTCATGGCCTGATTTTGTCAGAAAATATAACATGTTAAAGCATCTAATTTAGTCAAAGTTGAATAAATTCTCATTTACTGTGGTTCTATCTGTAAGAGCTCTTCACTTCTGCAAATCAGACTTCAAAATGTCAAATCAGGCACCTAGGAAATGCGGGCTGCACAATTAATGTGAAGCCTCTGTTTTAAGTGCTGTGCTTTGCTCTGCGCAGGAGTTTTGATGCTGAAGCCCCTTCCTTGAGCTGCAGTTGCCCATCTGAGCCACAGCGCTTTCTTTTCCTGCAGCTCCTTGCAAGGTACATAACATACCTACATCTAATTTTTGTAGTAAATGAAGTGGAAGTTATTTAGGCACTTAATATTGTTCCTTGACCTTGCTTCAGCATCAGAGCCAGGCATATCTGCTTGCATTGACAACCTTTATTCTGGTATTTCATAACTTGGGAGTGTTTTACTTTGCAGCCCAACTGTTGTTTTAATGTAGTTTTCCATGTGCAATTCTCTCCCATGTAGAGATATCCTAAAAAAAACAGCAATTTTATCCTGCGTTGTTGTATTGATATCTATGTAGGCCATCAGCAATGTGGAAACTTATCCTAAATGAGGAAAGAAATAGTTTGGCTCTCCTGCATGTGGTCCAGTGCTGCAAGAGGATGCGGTACGTTCTCGGTGCGTTTCAGACACTTGCTGCCAGTAGACATGACAGTTTCTCTGACGGTCTTCACTCCCATTCCCATTTTTCTCCGATTTCTAGTCTCTTTTCAAGTCTTCTCCCAGCAGGCTGGCTTCCAGACTCTTGCTCCTGAGCTTTGCTTTATCCCTCCTTCCAGGCAGACCCGGTTTCCTCTTCCAAGACCCATTCCCTTTCATCGCCCTGGAGAACCTGTCTTTCTCCAGACCCTTTGTGCCTGCCAACTTCCCCGACCCAGTTCTTGGCCCCACGGAGGAGCTTCCTGCTCACGTTGCCTGAGAAGCAGCGAGAGGACTGGAAGGACAGGTTCCCCGCTCGCCCTGGGTACGTTCAGACTTGGCATGGTCCAGGGCAGCGGAGAACTGGAACTGCAGGTCCAGCTGTGCTCCCACAGCCTTGGGCTGCGACCGGCTCAGTGAGCATGAAACAGCTGGGGAATGGCACTGCCAAGCTCCGGCAAACCCCCGCGGAGTGCAAATGGCATTTTTGGTAGGTTTTTACATGGAGGTTTTTGAGGAAGCATCTCTGACAAGGTGACTGTTCTCCTTTTCAGGCCCAAAGATATTTTTCAAAGGACATTTACCTCTGACCTGACAGAAGGAATGACAGAAGACCTTTTTGAAGTTTGACCTGAGGTATGAATTTCAGATGCTTTCATTTCAGTACAGTAGTTACTCTGGCATTATTAAAGGTGACCGAAGATGGGATTTTATGACAGGAATTGCTAACCAGCTTCGATAATAGTTACACTTCCAGTGCCACCTTTTAATCAGGGCTTCTTTTTTCAGTATAAACCATCACAGTTCATTGATGGTAATCCTTCTGGTGTATCAACCATCAGCTTAACGTGGCAAGCGTTAACGTGGAGAAAACCAAACATCCTTCTGAGGAGGTAATTATTCACCACTGTGAGAACGCTCCAGGATATTTTCAGTGGAGGACAAGCCTCCCGCTTCCTGACAGAAACACTAGACAAAATTATAAAATAATGAAGCAGGTTTCACAAAGAAAAACACTTTGGTATTAGCTGACGCTTTGTAGTCATGCTGGTGTTCAAGTAATCATGCACATCTCTGCATCTGTAGGTGCAGAAAGATTCACACGTGCACAGGTGTGCTGTGTCAGGCTTCTGCCTTGCAGAAAAGCCTTTAAATGCACAAATCTGCAAATTCCACTGCCCCATCGCTCATTTCAGTGGAGCATCACTGGTGCCTGCATGGAGAGGGACACCCTTGCCAAATGGTAATCAAGGCAAACGACAAACTTTCCTGTAATTAGTCCTCAGCTCCTCAGCAGCTGTGTTAGGATGAGTGTTAAATCTGAACAAACAATTTTAAACATGGGTTGTTTTTTGTGATAGAAGTGTACTTTTTAGGGAGATATACCCAATTAGCTGTGTTTTGCTCTTGCAGTGCCCCAGGGGCATGGTTATAGCAGGGTTTCTGCACCACTTCTTGAGCCTCAGTGCTACGTAATTATGCACTGAAAGAGACGATTCAATTAGTCAATAATAAAACGAGGTGCAAAGATAGTGTACAGAGCGTAAAAATGTCATTTAGTGGGCAGCAGGCCATGATGGAAAATATATAAGGATACACTTCAGATGATTAATGGAGGAGGAATGTATATTTATAGCTCTCATTGTGTCCTTTGTAAGGATACGCAGTGCAACAGTCGGAATAAAACCGGCTGGTGACGATGCACTATCCAAAACGATTTCGGTTTGAATGGCAAATGCTGCCTAAGACGAATTGCCCCGGGAGGGCGAAAAGACGCATCGCCCGCCTTTACAAAGTTTAGCCTCTGCGTTTATTAATCCTTTGATTCGTTGAGAAACACGCTGGTCATGAAACACCGAGCCGCGTTCCCTGAGAGGACACAAGTTACTGGGGGTTGCTGTGAGGAGGGGAAGGAGGAGACATTTTGGGGTGCTCTCGGGCTCTCCCCTCACGGCGCTGAGGGTGCCGCCGGCCCTGAGGCGGGAGGCGCGCGCACACCTGGCGCGCGATGGCGGGAAGGGGCGCGTGCGCCGCCGCCGCCTCCCGGGAGCGCGCGGGCGCATGCGCGCGGTGTTTGTGCGGGGGGGCGGGGCCGCGAGGGGCGGGGCGGGGCGGGGCGGGGCGGGCGCCGCTGGGCTCCGTGCGCGGCAGCGGCCGGGAGCGGCCCCGGTCCGGGTTCGGGTCCGGCCCCGCCATGGAGTGAGCGCCGCGCTGCCGCCGCTGCCGCCCGCCTCCCGCCTCCCTCAGCCCGGCTCTGCCCGGCTCGGCTCGCCCCGGCTCGGCCCGGCCCCGCTCGGCGGGAGGTGCGGCCCCGCCGCCTCCTCGGGGCGCCGCGGCCCGGCGGGGAGCGGAGCGATGGCGGCGGGGAGAGCCCGGCGGCCCCTCGGCCCCCTGTGGCTCCTCGGCCCGCTGCGGCTCGGCCTCCTGCTGCTCGGCCAGCCCGGGCCGGCCGCCGCCTCCCGCAGCGGCTCCCCGAGCCCCCGCACAGGTACGGGGAGACACGGGGAGGGGGGGCGGTCGTTGAGGGGGGGGGCGGCTCCTTCCCCGCCTCCGCCGCGGCTCTGGTTTGGTTATTTAATTTATCGCCGCTTCGTTCGGTTTGATTTTTTACCGTTTTGTTTTATTTCGTGCCCCGCCGCACTTGTCCGAGCGGGACGGGCTGAGGCGTGCGCCGGTAGAGGCCACTGCGCGCCTCGGCAAAGCGGCTCCTGTCCGCCTGCCCCTCCGTCCCTCTGTCCTCCTGCCCGCCCTCCTGCTCCTCTGCCCGTCCCTCTGTCCGTCCGTCTGTCCGCCTGTCCGGCCCTGCCCGCAGCCCGGCTCCTGCGGGGGGAGCCCCACTCTCTGGGCGCTGCTCGCACCTTTCCCCATTGTTGCTTTTCCCGATCCGCTAGCGAAGCGGGCGGCTTCGCTGCCTCCAGAAAAAAACCACAAAATGAATAAACCCGAGGAAAGGCAGCCCCGTAATACCATCCAGATGAAGCGTGGCGTGCGTGCGAGGCTGCCCTGCGGAAAGGCCTCCGCGACAGGGAGATCTGGGCACGCCGCGGAGGGCTCGGCGGTCTGGCGGGGGGATCTGCGGCTTGCAAAATGACGGCGTGAAAAAACTTTCCCTTTCCCCCCCCCGCTCTTGTCAGCATCGGAGCGGTAGAAAGCTGGAAAAAATCTTGCATGTTGAACGCTGGGATTTTTAAAAAATGTTTCCCTGTGGATTGAACGCCGGTATTTGAAAGGAAAGCCCTGCGTACGTGGGCCCTGGACAAAACCCAACTGGTGGTTAAATGAGCGGCTCTCGGCAACTTGGCGCGAGCGTGGCCGAGCCGTGCTGCTGGCGGTGTGGTGTGGCTGTCCTGCTTCACATCACGCCAGGCAGAACCGCGCGTGCTAGTTCTCAGCTCAGGCACTACTGATGTAATCGCGTATGCTGACTCCTGTTGACAGGGAATGTATTTATTTAACCTCTTACATAGCGCGAGCTTTGCCGATTCCAACTCTGAAGACTTTTATTCATTTTCCTTTTCAAAAAGAAAAAACACCAACAACATTATACTTAGGTTCCAAGACTTCTGTGTAATAGATAAGTTACTGTTTTGATGTGTAAAATCTTACCATGTGACAATTCCGTTTTAGTATTTACTGCTCTGCTGACAGCTCGCTGCAGTTACAGTTCTGTTGGGTGCTTTTTGCTACTTATAAAAAAAATCCTTTCTGTTTTGAGAACATCAAATTGATAGGTGAAGCTTTATCTGTTGAAGCTAAATAGGTGAGTTAAGTCAGCCAAGGGGGAGTAGCGCGCAGAAACACAAAATAAAGCATTCATTGAAGCTGACTGTTTCTCAGAGTAGCAATTTGGAAGCATCAGTGTGGAAATGCTGGAAGTTCAGCGCACCCCTGCTGCCTCCTCTCTCTCTCTTTTGTGGAATGTGCTTTTATGCCCTGTTGATGCGCTGCCCCGTTCCACCCGCGGTAAGGACCAGAAGGCAGGGTTTGCCTGACCCTGAGCCCTTCAGAGCGAGTCACTGGAGGGGGAGAGCCTTTCTTGGTTCTTTGTCTCAATGAAGATGTGAGACGCTTTGTGCACAGCGGATGAACTCCATCCTAATTTGCACTAGCTCCCACCTGATAATTAGTATTTTTTTTCTTAAATGCGGGGTGTTCAACGTATGCTCCTGTTTGGCAGGTGGGAGAGGCGCATTCGAGTCCCTCCCTGCTGGTGGAAGAGGGAATCGGACACAGATGTTCCACGTCACGCACAAAGCGCTCCCTTTGTGCTGTGGGTGCAGGGGTGACAGTGCTGTTGGGGGGCCTGGCGTGGGGCGCGAGCTCTGAGCAGTTGCGGTGCAGGTGTGCAGGGCTGGAGAGGATGCGTGGCCTCTCGAGGCAGGTGAGATTGTGGCGCTCATCTCAAAACTCCAGTGGCTTTTGCTGTGTCCCGAAGGAATAGATTCCTCTTTCTAAGCTTTTTGGTATTGATAATAATGACACAAAAGAGCAGAAGTTGGAGGTTTGGAAGCCTGCGTTCTTTGTATAGAGCCCCTAATGTTTGAATGACATTTGAGCCCATCTGTAAATAGGCAGTTGTTGCTCTCTGAAGAAGGAAAGAGTGTAGCTGAATTATTTAAGGAAAAAACCACCTGTGTAACTGCAAGCATTTGTTTGCCTGTCTAGGAACTTGAGTCTGTTTCCCAGTCTGTCTGGTTGCTTTGTATATAAGATGAAATGAGCTCCTTATTTCAGAATTAGGACAGTTAGTCACTTACAGAGTAAACCCCCCCAAAAATCCGTATTAAGGAACAAGCATCAACTAGCTAAATCCTGCCTCTCGTAACTGACTGAAACTGACTTGAGATGAATGTGACAACTTTGATCTATACAGGATTACATTATTAAGAATGAAATTGAAGTTGGTGTCGATTTTAATTTTTAATGGAGAAGCTATGATAAAACGTATGCCCTATTAAGATTGCAGATGAGATTATTCTGAAGCAGGAAATTCGTTCCTTCTCTCCCTGGTATTGTCAAAATCCTTGGAATCGGTGTGTATTGTGCTGGTAAAGGACAAACTGGCAGTTTAGGAAGTCCATAATGAAATACAGTTTGGAGTTGGTAAGGATCGAGGATGCACAGGGCTCCCTGAACTTAACGGGTGCTCAGGCATGTGTTGGTGGCAGGCTCTGGAACGGGCACCGCGAGCGCTGCTGCAGGACGTGGGAGCAGCAGAAGGAAAACCGGAGGAAGTGGGAGCATAGGTGTTTGGGGTTCCTGAGAAACAGGAGTCCTAACTTGTTCCTGTTCTGCGTGCATTTCTTGATTATCTCTAAATATATCCTGAGCTAAGAATAGAGACAAATATTCAGGTCTCCATTACGCCCCGTCGGCACAGGTCCCCAGCTGATATCCCCGCTGGATGTAAATGCAGTGTGTGTCAGCCTTGCTTGTCCTGGCTGCTGGGTGCGATTGAATATGAGCAATTTGATTGCTCATAGCTGCCGGGATGTGCGCATGCCAACACTGCTGATTACACGCAGGTGTGAACAGGCTGGGGTAAGGGGCTCTGCTGGTGCTGGATGGGGCCTGTTTCTTAGGACCGTGAGCTATCGTCCCGCTAACTTACTTCTTACAAGTGAGGTAAGGTAATTACACGCTGTAGGCTTCTCTTCATGTACATAAGTGTTTGTTTCTTCCTGATGATAGTGTCCTTCTCATTTGTAAGACTTCAGACCTTCAAGAGGAGATCCTCGGAGAGATGTGAGAACTACATGGGCATGTTTTTAAATAACTGGCCGCCCTTCTGGGCAGTATTCCGGCCTACAGTTTCCACTCACCTCCCTTGTGTTTGTTTTAATTCGAAGGAGAGGAGGGTGGTAAGGAGCGAGCGTGGAAATGGAGTGGGCGTTTAAGAAAACTGCACAAAAAGCAAGATGATATGTTTGTTAACCTTTACTTTCAAGCCATAAAAGCATATGACTTGTGCAGCATCAGCCTGAGCGTCATAAAGGGGTGAAAGCAGATCGGTGCACCATCTCTAGCTTGGCATGGCAGTAATTTTCTGTATAAAACAGATGCCAATGTGTTTGTAGCTCATTTTTATTAGGAAGCAATAGGACCCTTAAAGTTTCACTTCGCCTGGTCTAGGAGGAGGAATGCCTGGAGTTCTGGTTAATAGCTGGTGCCACTTGTTTCCCGTGAGGAACCTGCCGTAGCTTCCAGAAGTCAGCGAGTGGAAGAGAGGCCTTGCACAACTTCCATTTCCAGTTGAACCCTGGAGAAGTCACAAACCGTGAGGCAGTGGTGGCTTGCCAGAAGCTGCTCCAGGCTGTCTCGACGAATCTGGGCTCTGTTCCTGGAACGGGGAAACGTCATGCTCCAGGGATATTGATCTTCAGGAAGGGCACGCCGGTTCTTAATAGAGAAAATGTCTTGGCACTGTGGAAACAACAGTAATATTTTACTGATTGGGTGCTATTGATTTAGTTCTCCAGTTAAATTGCTAAGATGAAAGTGGTAATCCTGATTAATTCCATATAAATAACTAAGCCCAATTTGTACGTGTATCGTTGCAGACTTCTGTAGGAAATTGTTAGGTGCTCTTAATTCCAAGTGTTTTTTCCTATGTAGTATTCAAGCTAAGGAGCCTATCTTAATTTTACAAAATAAACAGACTATCGATTTATAAGCCTTTTTTTTTTTGGCATCAGTTTAAAAAAAAGTCTTTAAAAAAAAATACAAACCCCAAAACTCTAAAGCTGCCCCTACCAAAGGGAGAGAAGGAATTAGCAGCCTTGTGCTAATAAATTTCCTGGGAGTTTGGGCAATTCCCTGGAGCGTGTGACAACCATGAGATGTTTGAGTTGTGTAGAAAGTGGAGAGATTTAATATCTAATTTTAATGAAAATGACTCAATGTCTCTTTAGCAATCCAAGTAAGAATTAAATACTACAAAGCAAGATAAGTTTTCCGTACACTGTGAATAAACATCACTCTACTCATTGCTTCTGGACGTTTGGGACACTGGAAGTGGTTGGAGCTGAACATGGTTGGTCTGACTGGGGGTCATGCTCAGTGCAAGCGTTCCTTGATTTTATTACCATTAGAGAAAGCTCATGGTCAGAAAACAGCTCCTTTATTACGAGAACAGCCTGCGTTCACTCTCTGGTTGGTTTCTCTTGTGAGGCTTGTGTGGAACAGGGGCTCGTATCAGGAGGAGATGTCTGCGAGCTTCTCGCTGTGCCTGGGGCTTGCATTGTACATCCTCGTGTCTGCAGTGACCTCCCCATCTAAACATACCTGGGTTTTCTGTTGGTCTCTGATTCTCATGGTCCATCTTTGAGCTTTCCTGGTTCAGCCTCGGCTTTCTGTTGTGAAGTTAGCAAGACTGAGTGTGGCGTTTTTAGGGAAGAGCGTACTGTTAATTTATGATGTGACTGTTTTATTCCTCCTGTTCCGTGGGTGTTCTGGTTCTCACAGCTAGTGAGATTTTCTCTTGAGTTGTTAAGTTGATCTAGAGATAGTGAATTGCATGTTAGAGAGAGCTTTTCTCTTTAAAATGCACTCTTCTGCATATATTAGCAGTGAATTTTCTTTGCCATGAAGTAGTTTGAGCAGCTGACTTGATACTGGATACCATTGAAGAAATTCACGTGCTCTGCTTTGGCTGAATTTCTTCATTTGCGAATTTTCATCTGTTGATCTTGGTGCACTGGGTAAGTGTTAGCTCATATGAATGACTTCTTTCTAATCAGCATGAGTTTTGATGAATCAAGCGTAGTAGCTTGATAATTCTAATTAATAAGCATCCTCTAGTCATACAGTTTTGTCCAGAGGTCTTTTAAACATGAAAAAACTCCTGTGTGACTAAATTACCCCCTGCTTCATCTGTTCACAGAACTTGAGATGCAGCTGCCCTTCCTAGTTTGGTTAGATGAGATTTCAATTTGCTTGTTACCCCATACAGCAGTGAATCCTATTGGGTTTTGTTAATGTTTTTCTGCTATTGCCTTCAAAAAAAACCCAAACCAAAACAACAACAACAACAGCATGAAGCCCCTGAGCATTAGCTATTTTATCATTTATCTGCTACAGAAGCTTAGAAAATGTGCTAGTTTGTGAAGATGGCTGAGTCACTTTCTCCAGGTCCACCAGATGTTTCAGCCCTTCCGATTGTGTGATGTACTTTTATTTTGTGCTGATGGGAGAGCCATGCTAAAGAAATCCCTTGCGTATGCTTTACTGTCACTGAAGGCCTGAATTTCATTTTGTTTAATGTGACTAGTAATTTGTACATTTCTGTACTTCTACCGCCTGCTCCCATAAAACTCCATTTCTCCTGATTTTCTTCTTGCCTGTAATACTTCATATCCTTCTGATGGGTTTCACTGGGCTTGGATTTCCACTTGGTGGGTGTCTCTCTGTTGAACTTTCCCACCTATTCATGTATTTTTCTCTTTTGCTTACAAGTATGGACAACTTCTGAGTTTTGCTTCTAGCTTTGTGCCCTTATGTGTGTGGGGGGGTCTCAGTATTTTACCTTCATGTTTTTATTTGATGTCTTTCTTACATGTCTTGAAGCTGTCACATTCCGTGACAGTTGGTCGAAGGGCATGTCAGTAGCCAGCTTGGTTGTCTTCCATTATCGTTACACTTAGATAAATTTATCCTGTTTGATGTGCTTTTAACATTTTTTGACATGTGTCTAATGTTGCTGTTGACCTAGGGATGAATAATGCAATGCTGCTAGCATGGGCATGGCGTGCTGCAGTTGGAGGTTTGTACCGACGGAGGTGTAACTGGTGATTCTTGCCAATTAAAACATTTAATTTAGACTTACAATTTTGAAGAGATAATCTGCTTTGCTGCAGCTTCATTGCATTTAATGTTCTGTGTGTAGTTTACAGCCAGGTCATGATGAGTGCTGCTTTTCTACAAAATTCGGCTTTATTTGCATCTATGAATACGTGCTGTATTATGTCTGTGATATAGCACTGCCCAGTACATTGGCTTGGGTGTAGAAGCTGCATCTCATCATTTTGACCATGCTGATTTCATTGCCCTTCCTTGCGGCAGAGGCACCTTCGTGTTACTGACACCACTGCCAGCTGCTTCTGGCTTCAGGCTTGGGGCAACTTCCAGCTCCTTCTCAGCTCACAGCTTTTTGTTTAATGGCCCAGCAGCTTGATCCCACTTGGGCTAAGGTGCAGTCAGGTCCTGCTGTGCAAGCTTCATCTTTCTCAGTTTTTTTCTGTAGTTAATGAATCTGAACATCTCTTAATGCTGCTCTGGGGCTCAGGCATTGAAACCTTATAACATAACTGTAGGGAGAGCCACAAATAGAGGCGTTTGGGTATGTTTTCTAAAAGTAGAACAGGCTGCCAAAAGCCATTTAAGTCATTAGACCTGTCATGACTTCTAAAACATCTTGTGCGTATTGAGAAGCAGAGTGTAAGTTGCTTTCTAACTGCTAAGGGGTTGCAGTCAGACTGATTTAAAAAAAAAAAAGAGTAGTTGTTTGAAACCAATGGTTGTTGCAGTATTGTACACAGCAGACATGAAAGCATGGGTATTAATGAGAAAATGAAATATTTCCAACAGCAATTTATAAAGCCAAATGTTCCTGTTTTCAAACAGGCAAGGAAGGCAGTGTAAGAGAGCTGGAAATGAAGTAGAACTGCATCCAGAAACGGTCCGTGTGATGTGGTCGGACACCCCAGCAGCTGGTGCTAGGCTCCTGTGCCGCTGGAGGTGGCGTTTCCAGGTTGGGCTCTCGGTGCTCATCTTGCAGAAAATGCAGTATTTTGTTACCCATTTGTCAATTTTTTATTAGAAATCTGGGTGAAAACGAAGCGCAGCAGATAGGAAGTCACTGCCAAGCGTTAATCCTATTTTCATGTGTTTAGCTTCAACGTTTCTCGCACACCCTGCCCTTCCATTCGCTTCCACAAGCGTTTGTGGAGGCTGTAGCGGTCTGGATGGGTTCCCATATCTGCCGTGCCATGTGGCTGCATGACGGCCTGCCGTCGGAGAGAGGGTGACAGGAGCACATGGGAGCTGCGCTGCGGGGAGGTGACACCGCTGCTGCTGCTGGTGTTTCAACACGAAAAGCGCTGTGAACAAAATATAGCACATCTTCTGTCACTGTGCTGGTCCTTAATGTTCTGATGTATCATATCACATCAATTCCAGATCTATAGGCTAAAGTTTTGTCAGAAAATGTATGTTATTTTAAATTGGATTTTCCAGTAAAATGTTTCTTAAATGTTAAAGTCGTTAAATCGGAAGGAATCGTCAGTTTGGCTCTAGTGTCCTCCCTCCCCCATGGAAATCTCATCTGTTTGGTCCCGAAGTGGGAACTAAGCTCTAAGTCTAATCTTAAAATACTTTGCCTTGAGGAAAAACAAAAAAAAACAAACAAAAAAAACACATGAAACTACCAGAGGGGGGCTTCTATTTTCAGCAGTGGGTAGCGGCCTGGTAGCTCTCTGGATGGACTAGCCACGGGTTTAAAGTCCAGAGGAAACCGATGGTGATCGCCTTGCGTAGCATTTCAGTGCACGTGTTGCTTTCAATCCATCGTGTGCTGGCGGCTGTGCTGTGGTTTTGTGGAACCAGGACTTTTAAATCATCTCTGTACCAATGATTAAACCCTTGAAGAAGAACACTGAACCGAAGTCCAGTCGGGATTGTAAGAAGAGCTTACACAGGAGGTGAAGTGACAGAAGCAGCCTTGGCAGCCACAGCAACTGCTGATGTGTGGAGACTTCCAGCCAATTTAATGGCTAATGATGACATTGCTCCGTGGTTCTCAGGAAAAATTCATGTTGAAATCAAGTGTCAGGAAGTTGCGAGTACTGGGAGACTGGTGTGGAGGTGAGGTGTATGCCGGGGGAGAGCTGCTCTTGCTCCACGGTGCCCTGCTGGGGCATACTGTTGGTGCCCTTTCCTGTGTGGTTTAGGGGAGGTTTTTCATTAATCCAGTTACGTATATGCTGATAAGGGCCATGCTGTGTGGGTACATATTGCCTTTGAAATGATTTAATCCGTTTTGCTGAAGGAGTTTGATATTATTGCAGAGCTGGAAATCATTTTTACACTGCTACCCCATCTCTACTACCCATGGTAGTTTTGCAATGCATCTTGACCCATATAGATGCTGGTAACGGGACGATTTTGGGAGCTACATCCAAAATTAGAGGAGTATGTTCCTATTTTGCTCATTTGCACGGACAAGTTTAAATAATAATAAAAAAGAGACACTGTTTTAATTAGCATTAAGAGCTATTAGAGTGTGTACTGCAAATTTGGGGTGTGACAGCCCTACTTCGTAATTTTCCCAGGTTGCTTCCTTTTCTAGAATTTGAAATGGCTTGTCTTCTGTTTGAAGTGTAAAATAGCTTATTTATCCTAATCTTCCCATGCTGTTGTTTATACCTAGTGCAGGTCTTTGGAGCCTTAATTTTAGGTTCTGTAGCTCTTCTCTTCTTGTTATGGATTCTTTTTCCTTCTTGTCCCCGTATTTGAAGTTGTGTTTTTTTGTTGTTTTTGTTTTGAGAAATTTCTAAATGCTTAAAAAAAAGAGGTCAAACAGCTCAGATATCTGCGGTGGTTTGGTAACCACTTCAGCAACTGGATTTTTCATGCAACTTTTTTGTGATGCAGATGAAATTCATGGTACGCAAAGCATAGCTACAGGAGAAATATGACCACATTGGGACTACTTCCCCGCCCCCCCAGTTGTGCTGTTGAGTGTAAATGAGTGTTCTGCATTGTTGAATCTGTTGTCCTTGAGAACAAGCGAATGCTCTTCCTTGGAGCTGATGCAAATGCTGTGGCTCTAGTCTGGCAATAGCTAAAAATCAGGTGGCAGAATCTGGAAGGTAACACCACAGCATACGAATAGAGGTTTTCGTAGTTGAAATTCGAGGCTTTTGGAGGGGGACAGTCGATATCTGGCTGTGGGAGGAAGAGTCATCAGGTGCGTGCAGAGCAGGATCCGATGTATGCTGACTTTGTGGCTTGACGTGAAGTATCTTGTGCTCATGGTAACGGCATTATCAGCTGAAAATGTGCAGTGCTGTTTTTTGAAGTAGTGTTTTCCAGTTCTCTTTATTTACTGTTGTTGCCGAGCTTTTCTTTTTACTTGGGAAATCAATAATCTAGAGGAGGAAATAAAGCTTTTCTAGTAGCTGAAAACACCTGTCTGAGCTAGATCTGATCTGTCTCCATTTTAATCTGTCCTACTTCTTGCTCTCCAGAGCTACTGGTCGTGACTCCAGAGCAGAGTGAGCCTGTGCTTTGTACTTTTATCTTCGTTTGCATTCAGTTTGTCAAGTAGAGGCTTTACTGCTTTAGCATTTTCAGGCATGCCCTTTGATAATTTATTAAAACTAAAAAGGATCTGCAAGAAATGGACTTCTGACTTATTTTTATCATGTGTGTTGATAATTTTTTTTCCCAATTTAGCGGTCATCCCTGTCTCTGCAGGAGGCTTTGGAGGGTTATCACCTGATGGTTTCTGTTATAATTACATGTTAATAGGTGGAGCATATTGATTGCTTAAATCTAGTGCAGCTCCTGTGCTATGAGTTACTTTGTCCCTGAACTTGCATGCTGTTGGTTGTTGGAAGTGCACGGAGTGAGAAGAGGCTGCGTTGGGTGTTACTTCTTTTACAAAATAGAAATAACTATATCTCGTCCATTCTGCCTCACGGCTGCTGGTGGATTCAAGTGCCTCGTTCTCTTGTTGCCCATCGCAAAGCCAGTTTCACCAGCCCGACTCAATTGTGATTCCTGTGGGGTACAAAGCAACTGGGTTGAACTGGTGAACTGAACCTCAAATCACAACGCCTTCAGTGACCTACCTCTGTCACCCGCATCTGATTTTTTGGAACTTGGGCAGTCTTACTGCATTTTAAAAAAGGGAAGTGAGTTGTAGGTTGAGTTGAAGACTTATCATTAACCCCAAGGTTGAAAACTTATGTGTCTTTAAAAAAAAAAAAAAAGTGACTTTTGCCATGCAGTGAAACCAACAAATGGTTTTAAGATGCAGGAACGCCTTCAAGTTGCTCAGACAGATTTAGCTTTGTCCTGTGGTCTCAGAAAAAGGTAGAGTTTGGTTTCAGCTTTAGTGATTGCGTGCAGGTGTTGTCACTTCTGTCTCATAGTCATATGGTTATTGTCAGGGGTTGCCAGCCAACGCACATCTTTGGAAAACTAAAGGCTGGAGGTTGTGTCTTGCAGATCTGCTGTAACATTCTTAGCTGTGGCTTCAGAAACGTGACTTCACTTTTCTCCGCTGCCAAAGGTGCTGCGTGGGTGGGGGATTGTTACCTATACTTACTGCTATGCTGGTGGTTTGGTTTTTTAAATTCTGGAAGCTTTTACAGCCTTTTGGGTAGCACTTGGGAGCTGTAGCAAAGAGGACACCTTTTGCTTCATTGTTTGGAAAATTTCTCTTCAGGCAGTTTTCCGAGAGTTTGATAGAAAGGCTTCAGATGTTGACCAACTGATACCTGGGTGTCTTTGTAGTAGTAGATGTACATTTGATTAGTTCTGCCATCTTTTACGATAATAACTGTTGAGATTTATGCAGTCCCTTATGGCAGTTTGAAACAGAAGCATCCATTCTTGTTCCTTAATTGCTCGTGCACTTTCCTGAGGCTATAATGCAGACTTCAGTGGTGTCACCGTAGAAGTAGTTTTTTGAGTCACCATTTTGTGAATCAAAAAATCATCTAGGTTGGAAGAGACCTCAAAGATCACCTAGTCCAACCTCTGACCAAACACTCACAAGTCCTCCACTAAACCATATCACTAAGCTAAATGTTTTTAGAACATAAAAATGTAATAGACACGCTTGTTTTCAAGTCCTTCGGTTTGCACGTATGGGGGGAAAATGGCTTGAAGAAGGTAGCTGAGATGTGCCCTGCAGGTTCCTTACTCCTTGCTATAAATGAGGCCAAAATGCAAGCGTGAGCAAGACCCCTTGAATAGACCATTGGGCAAAAAGCAGCTGTACAAAATTCAGAGCAATTTTTTGTATTGTAACTGATCTGCGTTGCAGTATACCAAAGAACATATATACGACAAAACCAAATCAAGGCGCTCTTAATAGTTGGAAGAAAGCAAGGTGTCACCGAGAAGCACCAAGGGTTTGTGAGCATGGTCTCTGAGCGCTCCTTTCCTTCACAGCCTTTCGATGCAGGGGAAGAGCACTGAGACAACTGTGCTTTTACAAGTCAACCTACCAGAAGGTAACATTTCAATTCCCTAATTTTTTCTTGAGCAACATGGTGACTTTGCTTGTGCAAACAGTTTGGCTCACCAGAAAGCAGCACTCAAATTCAGTAACTTAGGTAAGTGATGCTCAATGCTTTGTGGTATCGTGCAAGGCTAAGCTTCCACGCTGGAGTTTTTGCTTCAATAAACTCCTTGGGGGGAGGTGGTTGCTGTTTTTTTGGACTAGCTCCTCCCATCCCCTCCCTTTGTGTAAACTCTGCAGTGCCTTTTGCAGCATTTTCCTGTGGAGTTAGTGCTGTGCTGCGTTTCACAACTCTGTTATAAAAGCAGCAGCATAGTTCTGGGATAAGTGCTTCATCGCTGTGCCTTTGCCATCCTTATGTCTGATTTTGTGTCTTTATAAAGCTAGAGCTGGGCCTGATTTAATTCCTCTCCTTTACATATGTTTTTGCGCTTGTACACTTTATTTTACAGAAAACGATCAATAAAATCGTTTATAGTGAAAATCTGTTTAAAAGTGTGACATCTGGCAATGTTGTTTGCTTTACTGCTATTGACTCAAAGGAAATCTGGTGATCAGAAGTGTCACAGAAATTCTGAACAGCTCTGGTTAATGGGACGGCCATTTGAAATTAAACTTGTAAGATTTCAAGAAACTCTTCTGATAACCTGGAAATACTTCTGAGTGCATTGTTTTAAATATAGTGGAAGATCTTTCTGAAGTTGTACAAGATGGCTTTAGTGTACGAAAATAAGTTTTTTATGTTATGGTCCTGGAATACAGACAAGGCTAAATTTAAATAAAAAGTGGGAAATTGTATATTAATATCGTATTTAAAATTCCTGCTAGAATTTCCATCAAAAGTTCTCTGTGTAAATAAATGTCCTGATGAACTTGTCAACCCTGAGAAGATACCGGGCTCCCTTCAGCATCCCCCGACTCTGCCCCGCAGCGCTTTTGGGAAGTTGGTGAGATGATGGATAACGTCTGCACAAATCTAGGTAAGGGAGGAACACACACAAAGTACAAGGAAAACTGACAGGATTGGATGCAATCTGGATGTGGAGCATAAGGGGAAGCAGGGAGGAGGTGAGCTCAGCTATAAAGTGCCACAGCTGCTTGTTAGGCAACAGCGCCGGCATGCATAATGTATCGGATGCTGGTGGGGAAGGAGTCTGACGGATCTCCTAGTGTCCTCCTCCTACTGTGCAAATCCACCTTGGGGTGAGATGAGCAATGTGCCATGCTGAGCTTCAGTCTGATGCGCATGAGCAATGTGTTTGTGCACAAGTCCCTTGTACCATAACTCCTGCAGATATCCACCTTTTTAAAAACTGGAAGTTTGTGTATCTATAGTGCTGATGTAATGCATAAACGTGCATGTGCTTTGTAGCATTTGTAGCATTTAACTTGCTAAAGCTACAGAACCTCCGTTTGTTTTCTTAGGGAGACGGTTCCTTTTACACTGTGATTTGCTATAAAGCTGTGAGGCTCTGCAAGGACGTGGAGCAGAGCTACGAGGTGAATGAGGCTCCTGAGAATTGGGGTGGAGAGGGGGAGAGTATGCTGCTCCCCACCAAAATTGGAACAGAGCATTTTCACTGTTTCTAGCTGTCAGTCATTAGCTCTTGAAGTAAACATTGAAAGGATTTTTCCCATCTGTAAAGGGGAGTATAGTTGTGAGGATCTCAGTAGCTCAGTGTGGTCAGGAAGGTGGGATGGAATGGTTTTATTCAGATACATTTACTTGGCTGAGGAGGCGACCGTGAAAAGCAAACCGGAATGCTGCAGTGAGGTCCTGCTTCTACAGGATCGTTTTCTTTCAATTTGTGTGGGGCTCGGAGCCTTTCTCAAGTGCTCCTCTTGTTCCTCAGTGCAGAAAAAATATTTTTCCTTTCTTAATGCTTTTCTTAAATGTTTTAACCCTTGACCACTCTGGTATGAAGTTGAATAGAAGAATAAAGTTGCTGGCTGTGCCTGCTCTGAAATTTGAAAAGTAAGAGAAGTCTTGCTTCTTTTTTAGCTTATTCTTTTTTTTCTAGCATGTATTAGTGCAAGAGCAGAAGTCTGCCATGCCTAATGAACACTTAGAAACTTCGGCTGCATCTTGCAGGAATGCGAGGCCTTTTAATGATGCAGGAATATCACCGAATTCAAGGCCTTCAGTTGTTTGAAGCTCAAAAAAATACAAGCAGTAATGGCAATTTAGAGTGATTACCAGCATTGTGAACCCCAGAAGACGTCCGTGTTCTTTCCTAGGCTTTGGATGTTAAGCAAGCTAGTCTTTCTTTCAGAGGCTCACTCTAATCCTGTTGCTGATATTTTCATTGCTTGACAGAGCAGAGGAATGTCTGAGGCCGCAGCGGGGGGCTGGAGAAAGCTGTGAGCCATCGCTCAGCCAGGACGGAGCTGGGCTCGGGGAGAGGCTGCAGCGCTCCCTGCATTCGAAAAGAAGAGGTTAGAGCCGAGCAGATTGTTCCTCCTAGGATAAGAAGTAATTTACACGCGATGCAAAACACTTGGCTTGTGGTGTTAGGTGAGGTGAAGGCTGAATTTGTGCAGTTTTGTTTGCCCGAGACATTTCCTTTCCTGGAACACCGAGGACCAGGATTACAACTAATTGCGTTATACCTGCAGTGACTCTTGCTGTGCCATGCTGCTCTGATAGCAGCTTTGGCTAGCAGTTGCATCAAAACGATGTAAATTCTTAGTGGTGACAAATCCTAGAAAGCCTAAGAACTTAAGCTGTTATTTCTGTTGTGGATATCAAAGGCAAAGCTTTCCAGAATCTGTTGTGGCCGTCTGTGTAGGTGCTTCATTGATTTTTAATTCACATTTGCACTGGAAATGTGTTCATGGTGAAGAGCTACCTTGTGGATTTATACAGAGATAGAAATAAATCCCAACTTGTATTTCTTGGCAAGAAAAATACCTATGCTATGAAAATGAAGTGAGTTTCATTACCAAAGACAAATGCAGAACAGTCTCCAAAAAGTAAATGCGTTCAAATGATATTTCTGTCAACACAATTGATTTCACACATGACTTAAACGTTAAAATTTACTTTTCTGATGTCTGGGTTAAACAGCTAAAATATTCTGCTGGAACACTTGAAAAATACTGAGGTGTGGAGAAATGATGTGGAGATGTAGCTCTGTGCTCTTGTTCAGTCGGTGGTGTAGCCCTTTGTGCTCTTTGCTTGAGCAGCACTATGAATCTTGCCATTAGATGTTAATGATGCCAATATTAAATCAATATTTTCTGTGAAAACTGAGCAGCTAATCAATATACAGATTTTTTTTGGTGTGTCACAAATTGATTTTAATACTACTACTTATCTATATTTAGCTTTTCTGGGTTCTTGGGATGTTATTTTAGCAAACAGGTAGAGAAATCTCTGTGATGTGGGTATCAGTTTTGTGGCATAGTAGGCTTCTGACCAAGGGAGTGAACTTATTAAATGTATGCAGTCATTGCAGGGATTTTCCATGTAGGCTAAACAATTCAGGTTTTAATACATTAAAACCGATCGGTTTGTGAGAAGGCAGCACAGCTAGCTGCCTTATGTCTGGGAGGCTCCAAAGAAAGCAATGCAATTATGCTCACTTCACTGGCTCAGAAGAATGCAACCTGTGAATTTGACTCGACAGCTCTTATCAGACACATCATGAAAACATAAGAACTTGTTTTGGTGGATTTGCTCGATGTGTAGGACCTATCCAAACCTATATGTTGCATGCAAACTTTAGGATACATTGTTAATTTGCATCTGTCAGAGATAAAGGGTGATGTGAAGGCAGACTTAGGCTGCTACGTTCATACATAAAGCACAATCCTTAGCACTGAGGGGATGCCCCCAATCTGCAAGGCGTTTCTCCAAATGGAGCAGAGGTGTACTGGAACAACATGGGTGTTAGGGCCAGGGAAAAACAGGACTGTGACTGGTGGTGGAGTCGTGTTGAGATGTCGTACGCAGACGGAGTTGGTTTTGCTCTGCTTCTGCCCTGAGGTGAGCAGACATGAGGCTGCTCCAAGTGGGGAACCTTGCTGGAGGGTTGGTGGCTCTGATGGCCAAAGCGTAAGGAACAGCAGGGCACAATGTAAATTGATGAAAATACGATTGTTGTGCTGAAGAACGCAGAACAGGGTAGGTAAAAAGGCACTCACCTGTCTCTTTAGTCATGTCATTTTATACACCTGTGAACCATCAGCATGTTGTGCGCTGGTAATAGCAACAGCGTTTCACTGCTAGGGACAAAGCTCTCTGAAATGCAGGCTTTTTTTTAGGTCTGACTTGGTTCTCTGAATTTTGTGGCAAGGCGTAGCTGTTGGGTGCTGGGTGTGGGTGCCTGGCACTGCTCATGTCTGGAAGCAGAGGCTGCCCTTGGTTTTGGTACTGCATCAGGGAACCTCACCTCACTAATAATGACTGCCTGATGATGTTAAAGTATGGCTTAGCCTCATCCCCAGCTCTTAATTGCCTTAGTCATATGCACATCTTGCTTTCTTTAGCAGTTTTTGCTACATTTTACAGCGTATTTTTCTTGTAGATCTTTGCATCTCTTGGCTGCTGCGTACCTCAAAGGTGGTGACAAGGCACCAGCATCCAGTGGGGTACAGCTGTGCCAGGCACCTGTCCCAGGGGGCTGCCAGTGGCACGGGGTGCTCTGCATGCTCCCTGCTTGCTTTGAAGGCAGCTAGAAATTAAAATGAAACTTGCAAGTTGATTCACCACAGTTTTCATATGGAAATAAATGCGCTCGACTTGTTACTCTGCCGGGTGGATTTTATTGTAGTGTGTTGTTTCATTGTTGTTTTGTGCAGATTACACCATTCTTATGCATATACTCCGATGGTCACACAATAGTTTATTCATATGACTAAAACCGGCATTAATTTGGGGAAGAAATGTAGAGCCACAAGCACTTGTCACTTTCCTCAGTCATTGTGAAGGGCTTGGAATCACTGTGAACTCTTGCACTGTCTTTTCTTGTTCCTCAGAATATTATCCTTATTGCTTGAGCGATGCGTGCAACTTGCATGCGCGGAATCCCCGATATTTCAGTCTTTCAAGCTCCACTTTTACTTTATAAGGAAATCAAAATACCAAATTCCCAAACGTGAATATTCTCACGTGACCGCAGGGTGTAAGGTGACCTCTTTGGCTCCGATCCCAGCCCAGGAATGTATCGTTTCTTTGAGTTAGACTTTGAAACAGGTATTACTTTACAATTTAATTGGCTGGATACATCTCGAAAAGGATATAAACCAGTGGGTTTTTCCACTATGGAGACAGAAAGGCTTGTTTCACAGTAGAGAAGGCATAAACAGGCTGGTACAAGGAACCCTGTGTGAACTGAGCTATACTGTATACTCCAGGGAAAAAAAAAAGTAATTTTTTTTTTTGCCTTGTAGGTTTTGGCAGCGTCAAACAAAACAGCCAATGTTCTCCTAGGAAAGCGAAGGAATTCTCTATCTTGAAAACACATTTGAAGACCACCCCCCCGCCTTTGTGCGGGGCTGTGAATGTTGCCTGGTGCTGCTTTGGCTGCAGGTCCCCCTGCGGATGCTCGCCGAAACATCGCGCTGCTCGGGTGCAGACTCGCTGCTGGGGCATTGGCCACCAGCTGCTTTCGAACCAAAGGCTGCTGACAGTTAGAGGAAAGCAACTCCAGATGTTTTGAGTGTAAACCCTTTGTTTTGGGGCTCTTTTCTCTCTTCCCTTGTTTTTAATAACTGCAAGTGATCTAATTAGTGTCCATAGCTGGATCCAAAACCCTTTGCTGACCTATATTCAGACGCCTTTCATCTGCTCCTGCGTGGTTAAGACCTTCATAGTATTATTTAGAAGTAAGGAGCCAGACAGTGCAAGGAGGGTGGATAAACCTCTTAGTTCCTTGCATTTTGTTTTGCTAGTTGTTTTTTTCATTCCATATTGTAGGATTTGTGGCTTATCTTCAATTTTAATCTTGCTTCACTGTTTTTGTCCTTTCTTCTTTGTAATCTGTGGCTTTTAATGTCTAAAAGGTCCTAAATATTTGATCAAAATAAGGCCTAATTCCCATTCTGAAGAGAATAAATCACTTTAAAAGTGGCAGAAAGAGAACCCATATGCAGGCAAAATGTAGTTTGAGGGAAAGATGCAGCATACAAGCATACACAATCAATTACTGAAACGTGGCACTAATGTTCCCTCTGCTCCCTCCTTAGCCACTTTCAGGCTTCTTCTGCAACTTCGGTAGTTTCCATTAATCTCTTTAACGTTAAGAGCTTTGGGCGCAGAACTTTTGTGTGTGCGGTCTCTTAATATCTCATTTTTGTCCTGGTGTCTCCAGTTTTCTGTTAAAGTAGACCTGGAGTATTGTGTGACCAAGCTGGATCAAGACAAATTTCTTAATTATTTTGACTAGAGAACAACAATTCAAATTAGTGTCTCTTTGCTGTTTCATGACTGCAAGCAGGATGTAATAGTAACGTGTATACTTCCTAACACTGTTCTAGCAGTGTATTTCTGCTGTCCAAGCTTACAGTAAATTGTCTTCCATGAAAAGCTAAGGGTGAAACTTGGACACGAGGATAATCTTGTCCTGCGAACTGGTGAGCATTGTTATGGAGCTTTGGAGATGTCGAGTGCTGCAGAAGTGATGAGCAGCCTTCATCCTGTGGCAGCGTTAATCACACTGATGAATGCTCGAAGGAGATGACTGATACGGGCACCATCTATGGCAAAGTAGTCTAAATTCCTAGTTATTTGCAGAAATATTTGTAGTCGTGATGGTTTTTGCTTGTGAATTTGGTTATTAATAACAAGTTTGAAGGGGGGAAAAAAGTAGGAATCATCCCTGCTTTCTTTCCCTCTTTTCTAAATTTGAGATCTCATTTTCAGGCAATTCCTGACTCATTAGCTCCTGTTAATTTTGTTTGATTTCTCTGAATATTTTCTGGCAAAAAGGTTAAAAAATATTCTGACAGTAGATATCTCTTAAAGCTGTTTTTCGTAAGGGAAAAAAAGCTAAGTATTGAAAGTCTTGCCTACTTTAAAAACAAGTTTTCTATTAATGCGTAACTAAACATTCTGGGAGTGCGAGCCTCATATTTAATAGGAATTCTTATGAGCAGGAGGGGATGTCGCTAGATAAGCCCTGGAGGTGGAGTTGAAGCGATCAGCTGGATTCTGACAGGTGTATCAGGCTTTATGCAAGTGCAAGAAACAGTCATTTCAAGGAAAATGCAGGAGATACTTCACACAACCTTAAAATATTAATAAGGAACAGAAAAATCAGGACAACAGTGTCTTCTGTTCCAGTCTGTAAATTAAAAAGTGTGTGCATGAAGCAGAGATCATAGGACCTTGTGATCAAAGCTTTTTTGTTCTATAGAGTGTTTTGTTCAACAGAGAAATCTTAAATGTGCAGAATACGGTAAACTTGTAAGTCAACAGTATTTAATGTCTCTTTTTCAAAAAAGACAAACAACTTTTCCATGTTTATTTACAGCATTGAAGTTAATTCTCTAGAAGAGCAGCTTGACATGGAACTTAAGTAATTTTAAGTAATACTATCAGTTACTTCTACGTTATTAAATTAAAAATAAAGGCAGATGGGTTTTAAGCACTATGATTACCTAATGATATATGTAAACTATCTTTCTCGGTCCAGCAGTTAAGGTTTGGTATTATGATTTCAAGATCATCTGGAAAACAACCAGCCCTGCTTTGGGGGAAGATGGCTACTAAGAATAAAATCAGTGGTTTTGGAACAGGAAGGGAACACAAGTAAACTATTTCCTTGTTCTTTGGAACTAATAGTTGGTACTTCTTTCTTTTCCATTTCATCTAAGCACTGCAAGGCTACCACCTGACAAGATTCTGTGTTAAAAGTTCCGGCAACCTAATTTTTTTAATGTGAAGTACAGCACTGAAAGTACAAAAATAGATGGAAAATGAGGCTGAGTAATTTTTAGTAAGTAGCTAGTAGTGTATTGTGTAAGATCAGTTGCAGATAAAAATTTAATGATGGACAAAGTGGAAGAAGGGTGATCAAAAAAGATTTGTTGCATGTGCAGACATATTTTACTGTTTTGGAAGGAATTAATACCTTAAAACTGGGAAAATGGAGTTTGGGAGCAAGAAGCAGCATCAGGTTAAACATAACCTGAAAAAATCCTTTTCTTCCCCTCCTGTGTTGGTGATACACTGCATACTACTGTTCTTTCAGACTTGTCTCCGCCCCCCCCCCTCCCCCCCCGAGACCACACTGCCTGGAGATGGAATAAGAGAGGAATTGGGAGGCACTGGGCATCGTCCCATTGGGTCATTCTGCTTCCTTAGCGGTGCTGATGCAGCCAAAAGAAAAACCTGTTGTTAGTGAGCCATAGCCAGGTCCGTGTCTGCACGTTAGGAATGCGCTTTTGATATTCTTGGACAGCTTACCTCTCCCCAAGAATTGTTGGTGTTGGAGCTGCGAAGACTGAGCAAACTTCCTGAGAGGAAGCAATTGTAAAATATCCAGGAAGTTATTAGGAAACGCAGCCTTCTGCTCCTGTCCGCGAGCTGTGCGAAGTGCTCGGGCTCTTTCCGTAGCACAGCCTGAAGAATGGGTTTGTTTTTTTATAACAGGAAGCCTACTTCAGGGGCTGGATGTAAGAAATGTGGCGTTGAGGGCTGTTAGAGCTTGGGCTTTTAAGCACTGTGAGGAGCAAGGCCCGGTGGCTCTTGGCAGTGCGCTGCTCTCCGCTGCTGGCAGAAAAAATGGATCTGATTTTCATTATTTTTCTTGTTGCTCCCATTTTAGATTTGCATACCAGCTTGTCAGCTTCTGTGTGCTCCTGTCTGGGGAAAGAGGGCAGGAACAGAAAGGACGCAGGGAAAGTGTGGAGGCCTGAACAGGGAGACATAGGAGAGTTCAGCTTGAATCTGTGTGCTGCCATCAAGCATTGCAGGGATCCCCTGGTTTTTCATATTCAAATTTTTCTGTGTCTGAAAACCGTCTCGCAGTTGGTGCTTGCACTGTGCTCTCTAGGAACACTCGCTTTATTAGCAGCAGTGATGTAATGTGGTTTTTGTTGGCTTTTTGTCTTGCTGCTCCCCTGCCCTGCCTCTCACCTGCCAGCCAGACCAGGTTAGTCAGAGGCAGGGGGGCACTGCCGTCCCCATCTGCGTGTTATCCTCGTTAGGTTTGATTTGTTCTAAAAGACAGGAGTCTTTTCCATCTGATTAAACATGCTTTTATGTTTTTTGTGGAGAGCCAAACTCTACGATAACAAAGAAAATTTTAGATGATTAAGTGTGTTCTGGGGTTGCTGTTAGAGAAACAATTTCTTGTTTTTGTCTTATTAATGTAAATCAGAACTGTCAGCTCCAAGTATGGAGTGTCAGGTGGAGCTGGTTCATAACTGAGTTACTAGTGTGAAAGCATAAACTCGGTCTGTCCTCCGTCTTTATGATGATGCTGATGAGGGATAGCTTTTTTATTTGGATGTGGCCATTTGGAAATTTGAAGCGTGAGTTCAGACTCCTACATCTGGTAACATACAAATATCAGGGTGCTTCTTGAGCTTGAGGTTGTTTGTGAGGACAGGTGACAAATAAATGAAGTTTCTCTGGTGTTGAAGGTGTGAAGAAAAGGTGAACCCAGAACAGCCCAGGTGGTACAGAAGCTGTCCGTCCCCCTCTTCTCCCCTGCCCCTTTGCTGGGAGTCTTCCCTGGAGTGATGGTGAGTTGCCAGGTTTCAAAGGAAGGGAGAGGCCAGTCACAGCACCCACGTGAAGTTAGAGGGACTGACCGAGCTCCTTTAAACGTGCTTTGAGTTGGCAGACTCTCCTGGCAGCAATTCCATAACTACTCAGAGAGGGCATGGTGTCTCCGGTTCGCTCGTGCTGGGAGTTGTTGTCCCCAAGGAACGTAGCTGTAATGATGCTTCACGAATTGCAGTTCTGTCTCCAGCATAGCCAGGGCTTTACTCCTTGAAAATTAGCACCCGTTCATTGACTGGTGCTGGTGTTGACTGAGCAGGGAAAGCTGCTGCACTTCTTGGCCAGCTTCAGCCTTGGGAGGGAGCAGACAGCTGTGCTTTGGGTGCTCATTAAAGGCTTTCTTCAAGCTGAGCTGCAGATGCAGCAAGCTGAAGGCTGCAGCTTAAAGAAGAATATGGGAGGGTGCTGTGGCTAAGCCCTCGCTGGAAGGATAGGGAAGAAGTCATCTGAGCTGGCAGCAGGCAGCACGCTGGGTGTCTGCCTGGTCAGGAAACAAGATGCTTGAATCTGCCCTGGGGATCTGTCTCCGTGCACCCCATGCTTGTTGTTGGTGCTGCCCTGTGGACTACAGGCTTATTTGCACTGTTTCACAAAGTGACATTCAGCATTTCTGCTGCTTTATTTCTGCAACAACCCTGGGAAGAAGGAGAGCGGTAGCAGTTCTGTGAGCAATGCAATAAATCTTGGAATTGAAGACTCTTATATTGAATTCTTTCGATATATTATTGGTTTTAAAATATCATGTGGATTTTTTTCATGGCTTTAAAAATTGGAGTTTGATGCAGCCTTTTCCCCCAGAGAGCAGTAATTCTTCCTCCTTGATTTGACTGCCTTCCTGTTAATTTCATGGGAACTCTTTGAATTTATTTCTACTGTCAAATGCATTTAAAATTCACAAATATATACTCAAGAATCTTTGCAAGTAGGGACTGTGCCCACCTATGTACGTACACGTGTGCAGCATTAGCCCTGTTTACTTAAAATCAGCTAGAAAGAGCGACACGAGTGGCTGAGGGCTGGCACATAGAAGGGTTTTGGACCTGCTTGCTACTTTCATCTTTTACATGCAGATTGTTTTCACTGCTCAGCTGAATTACAGCTTGTGGATAGTTTTTTGGGTGCTTTTTCAGCTGTTTTTTTAATCTGTTCTTACGTGCGGTGTCATAGTTGTCCATGTCCTCCTGGACTGAGCTAGTTGGGATGTGATTAAACTGGTTTACTTCTGAAGGGAACAGAAAGCTAAGTACATAGTAATGAACTCTAGAAGGCCATTTAACTTGTTTCTTTTCCCTCTTCCTGCACATACTCCAGTATAAACTGGAAATTTCGCAGGGCTTGCAGTGAAGTGTGTTTGGATGGCACTTATGATACCCAAACCTCAGAGACCTTCAGGCACAGGCAGTGTGAGCAGCGCTAAAACGTGAACGTGCAGGTTTTGTCTTGTCCCTCCTGGCCCCTCTCCTGGGTTTGGAAAGTAATTTGATAGAGTAAAAGAACTTTGAAAGCTATTTTATTCTAGATTAATAATGTAAAAAGTGGTGCTAGAATTTGATCCAATATCTATAGATTTCTGCTGTGTAAGAGTTAGAACAGCCTCTTGAGGACAGTTTAAAATTCACATTTTTAATACTCTCTTGAAGCTGAAAGAATTGCGGAGTCCTCAAAAAGAGTTTTGAAAAGAATTCAATTAGGAATAATTCTGAATGTTCCTGTAGTGTACGTTTCTTCTCATTTCTGTGATTGTTAGAAATGCTTGTCATCTTCAGAACTGCACTGTTTATCCTTGGTGAGTGTAATTGTGGCGTTACAGGAGAGGTGAGACTGTAGCCAAGAGCTCTTGCATTTATAGTGCAGATGGAGTGATCAAGCCCCCTTTCAGCTGAAGTATGGATTTGTCCTTGAATGGGTCTGTTTTGGGTGAGGTTTTGCTACTGTGAGCACCCTCACTGAATCCCAACGAGGTGCCTGGGAGGTGGGGATGCTGTCTGGATTGTAACGTGCTGAGTGTTTTTCACTTGGCTCTCTGAAATGTCATTTCTTTCCCTAAAATGTAGCATATTTGCTTACAAAGCTGTTGCAATGTGTAGTCCAGTGATGTTCTATGCACAGCTGAAATTTCTTGTGTTCATGGACATAGGTCTGTGAAACCTCAAAGAGGAGGAGAGAGGTGCAGGGGCAGAAGACAATTCTGCTGTTGGTGCTTCAGCTCTCCTGAGCTCTCCTGAGATATCAGCAGGTCTGGGGATGTGAGATGGTTTTTAATCCAGTTTCCTTTGGGTTACCCAGCATCAGAGAACTTGCCTTCCTTCTGTTGTAACAGAGCTTGCAATGTGTTGAGTTCAGGGCTGTGAAAGTCAAGAACTGATACCCACATCTACAGATTAGGAATGGAAAGGTAAGCCCTGTGTCCACAAGTACCCGGACAGTTAGGAAGTTGAGAGAGGCCAGCTTGTGCTAGCCAAGATGATCACTCAGGCACTTGAGGAATTGCTGAATCACAGCAAGGACTCCCTAGGATGTGCTCATCTTGATGTCAGCCAGGCTTTGTGAAAACACTGCTGCTCTCATCCCTGGCGATGCAAGCTGCTGGTCCACACTGGTTCTAGTGTCCTTACGTGGCTCCTATCTTGGCTGTGTTACAGGCACCAAATGCGTCGGGTGCTGTAATGACGGAGCTCAGGCTAGTCGGGCTCTAAGGAAATGGGCAGCAAACTTTTTAAGGACTATTTTTGGTAATTTTTAAGTAGAGAATGCCTGAACGTAAATAGACTTCCCCATCCACTAATGAAAGGATTGGGGTTTAATTTGACTTGGTGTGTTTTCTGGTTATGCTAAATTACTTTGATGTGGCCCTTGAGGTTATGTATTGGAGCTTTTTGCAGCATACTGGCTCCTCGAGCTTCAAGCCTGCACGGACAAACGTTGCAGAAGGTTTTGTTGGGAAAATGTCTGCATGTGTAGGCAAATGGACAAGAAAAGATTTTGATTTATTAAACTGCATGTTAGTCTGGTAAATATTAACTAAATGTACTTTGGGGCAGGGGTCAGGCTTTTGAATAAAAAGACAAATTTCAGCGTAAAGCAAACTTTTAAATGTGGGATCTAGCTGTATTTAAAGAAAAAGCATCCGGCAACATACAGATAGGAGTACCTGCTAAGCGTGATTTATCACAAATCACTATTTTGCTTAAGGTTTGCTGTGTGTTAAGCTCCCAACAGTGCTAGCATTGGTGATTTTATGGGAGATTTTCCGTGAGGGTGAAGTAAACTGTGGAAAGTTGCCAACATTTTTTACCCAAATAGCTTTGGATTTCTACCTGTTTGTGTGAACTGCCCACAGGTAATGCTGCTTCGACAGGCTCTGTGCCATGCTTCTCCTTGACCTGATGGAAAGCCAGTATTTCATACGTGAATAGGACTTATGCAGAGATACTAATTGTTTTAGTCACTTTTATTTGGAATTAAAGTGCAAACACTTGCTTGAATAGGGAATATGAATTATTTGCCTGTGACACTTCAACAATTTACCATCCTCCTCGCTGTGTGAGTCCAGTTCAGGTGAGACTAACACAAAGAATGGCTTCATCCTTGCTCTTGTAGGGGTTGCGAAGGGGAAGAGACCTCTTGCTCAGAGCGTGATGATGGAGTGGGCAGTGAAGGAAAGGATAACATAGCTAGAAGAGCAGCTGGAGCTAAGTAATCTCTCTTCACAGCTTTAGGGATTATAACATAAATATGTTTAAACTGGTATTTGTTTAAATGGGTGAGTCGAGTCATAAAGTTGATACTTCTGTTGCCCAACCACAAGTACCAGAACTTTATCTTTGTTCCACCCTTGACAAAAGAAAGACCTTATTTGTGTAGTAAAATAAAATCAAACACTCTGAACACCTGCTTTGGAAAAAAAAAAAAAAAGAAAAATAGACTTCTATCTTTTTGCAACAAATCTTTTTGGAAAGGTGCAACTGTCTCAAGATCAGCCTGTGGACATTGACCACCTGCATCTGTTTTCCACACTGCACAAATTGAGTGATATGTCACAGTATGAAATGTGTGGCAAAATGAAGTGTCAGATTAGAAAAAAGTACTTAGATTCGGTGCTTTCTTGAATTTCAAGGTAGATGCTCAGAGTGTTCAAACTCTACCCAATACCCTTGAGGAAATCGGGTCACATCCTTAAATACCAGTGGCCTCGCTGAGGTTGCGTGATAAACAATGCAGCTAAAACTCAGGGTTATCTGGGAGAGGCTATTTATTTGAACAAAATGTTCTTACAAATAAATTAATTTAGACTGCGGCCAATTAGGTTTCTGTATTCTATTTCATGCAGTTTGATACTTGGGATTGTTAAAACAATTTTTTATGATCTGCTAATTTGAAAACTTGTTTTTTTCCCTTCCAAGCCATTTGCAAATTTAATAAGGTCAGTACTTTTTTGCTGTTAGAGTAGTATAAAAATACAGAGAGGACAGTGTGCTTATACATAAATGCTGTCTGTGACTTGCATATCTAATGTTATGAATCACAGTTCCAACTTTAATGCAAGTTTTGTAATTCATAACCATTTCAGTGGAAGGTGAAGTCTGTCTGCAGAGAGATGACTGGGTAAAGCTTGTAAGAGCTTATATATGGAGGGTGTGTGATGGCTTCATTTGTTGTTTTCTAGAATGATGAATCACAGTGCCCGAGTTGATGGAATAGCATTGCTGCTGTCTGTGTTGGTTGCTTTTTATTTGTTACATTAGGAATCTGCAATCCCCAGGGTTTGAAAAGAGCTCACTTGATGAAGATTTTGGCTTATTTTTTGAAGCCAGTTTAAAGACAATAATATTTGCTCTGATTTCAATTTATTGACTTGTTCTAATAAAAATGTTTATTTTATAAAGCATTTCTTTAAATGGAAGAAAAAAACTGCTGGCACTTAAAACTCTTACATCAAGGTCCTGAAGAATCTTGTCCTTTTTTAGCAGCGCTGTGTATGCATATTGAAAAGGGGGAGAAGCTGGTGTCATAGCAGAAGGGATTTTGGTTCATCTAGCTTGTTGCTATGCCTCTGTGCTACAGAGCTGTATTAATTATTGACAAGACTAGCCTAATCCAAAGTCACTGCAGTCTGAGGCATTAATTTACCGTATAGCATCGTGTGAAGAGAAAAAATAATTTGGTTCTTGTTATACATCTGAACAGTATTTTAGAAGGCAGAAGTGTTTGCTGGATGAAATGTTTTCTATAAAACAGGTTAGGGTGGTTGACTTCCCCCCTCTCCCTAAAAGAAGAACTCTAGACTCATTACTATTTTAAATCCAAATTTACCCACCAGTACAGGATCCCAAATAAATTGGTTAGTCATTTCATATCTTCATAAGAGTCGGTTCAGAAGTGTTTCACCTGTTATTTTTGACTAGCAGCAGGATATTCCTGTTTTATATATGGATTTCAGAGTTTCCTTGTTTGAATTATAGTACTTCTTAGCATCCCTATCTGGGATCCCTTAATCCCTACCTGGTAAAAGCTTTTACAAAGGCTATAATAAAAGCATGTTTCAGGTTTTTAATCGGAAATTCATAAAGGATAAGGACAAATATCAGTTAGGGGAAACTGATTTTGGTCTTGGTGACACTTCCATCATGTTCTTTGTAAAATTAGCCTTGTAACATAAAACCAGTAGGTGCTGTAAAGAAGAGAGCTGTGGGTGAGGATTGCAGATGCCCATGGAGATTTAATCCTCAGCCCCCAGCCTTGGAAGAGATGGGGTGTGGAGGAGAGGCAGAATGGCTAGGGATGGTGATGTGATGGGACGAGAAGCAATTTCTGGCAGGGGGATTAAAGAGGAGATGAATAGGAGTCAGGAAATGCTGCCGCCTCTCCTCATCCTTGTGATTAGGTGCTGTTCTGTGATCCTGCTTGAGGGTTGGTGAGGCGTTCCTTAAGGCAGGAGGTGGATGTGGCAGGAGGGTGGTTAAAGGGGAGGTGGAAAACGGTTCAGAATTATAATGTCGTCTTGTAATACCTGCTGTGCATAAAGGATCACGGTCCTACTTATCAACAGTTGGAAAGATGCTGGCTTTCTTTGTATCAGCTCATTGATCGTTGTCTTCCTCCCACCCTGAAAAATCTGGATTTCAGCATTGTACAATGTGATCAGAGAAACATCCCATGACACCTGCATACCTTAAATATCGTTCTGCAGAGGTGATAACGTTATCCTACAGTTTCTTTGCACATCTTTAACTTCTTGGTGTCCTGGGGGACTTCATAAATATCACTTCCTCCAGCAAAGCTGCTGACATGAAGCAAAAGCCATCAATAAATTATTCATATGCTGTTCATTTTCTATGTTTAGGAATTAATGCAGCTTCACTTAAAAATTCTCTTCCATGGCTAAAGTCAAGTAAAATTGCTAGAATTAAAGCTGCATACTAAGTAACATTTTAATTTTCTCTAAATTATTTTATGTTTTAGAACTAGTGGCTTGAAAAGCAATTAGAAGTTGCAAAAACACTCCCACTTTAATGTTAAATGCTGTAGGTAGGTCCTGTTTAAAAGGTTTCGTGATGTACACAACTGTGTAGGCTGTTTTTTAGAAAGTCAGTTAAAGTGCAGTTGTGTACTGTATGTGAGATACAATTAGTGAAACTTCAATGTGTTTGTGAAACAGTATTGTCAAAACAGGTAATTGTGAAGTTACAAGATGTTGGTTTCATTAAAGAAAAAACAAACCACGCAAGCTGAACGTCAAAACCTCTCTAAAATCCCAAGATTGTGGTTTGATTACTTCTGTCACATTTATGTCATGGTATTTTTGAGAATGTTTTCTTTGTAATTTAGAAAAAAAAAGTGTGAAATGATATTCCTTTGCTCATTTTATTAATTACCTGAGAGGCAAAGGCATGTATATATATTTTTAATAGGTTAGTAGTTGAGATGTTACTCTTCACGTTGTCTTTGTAGGTTTTGTTTTTTTTGTTTTTGTTTTAATCTTGGACCGTATTTTTGGACTTGTTATGGGAAATAAGTGCTTTTCTTTAGGTTGTACAGATTCAGTTCATGACAATGTCCAACATTATTCCCCATACGCTTCATTTCCAGCCCTGGAATGCTGAGAACACACTGTGAAAGCAGAGAATTCAGGTCTTTGAAAAGCTAGAGAAGCTGTTTAAAAGCATCCACCCTTTTGCAAGGACAACTGATGAGAAGCAGTGTTAGTCTTGCTTATGGGAAGGAATAATGAAGTGTTGAGGTTTCCTTTTCAGTTACTAAATAAGCACTTTGCGACATCTCAATCATCTCAATATCACTTTTATTTTTCAGTGTTACTACGACTTGTCATTGTAGTTTGCTTTAAATTATACAAAAGAAAACAGCATCAATATTTAATTGCTGTGAGGGTCCTAAACTGCAGTTGCTATGGCTCTAAAGTATTTTTCCTGTTAGTTTGCCTTGATGTATTTTGCCTTGGGAGCAACATGTAATTCAGTGTAGCTTTTTAAAAACTCTTTCCTTAGTGATTGAGTGTCAGAAAACACAGTCCAAGTGGGTATCAGCGTTTCTTAACTGCATACATTTGTTGGGGTACATAATAGAGCAGAATGTCTTAAGTAGAACTCTGAATTTTTGTGTTTTTTCAACTGTACAGAGTCCAGTAAGCTAGTGTCAGCATTTTGAGACGGATATATTTAGCTGCTGTAAAAATGAAATGCAGTCAAGTGTTTTCTTCCGCTGTGCAGTTTTGTAGTGAGATGTGTCAGATCGCGGACCAGGGTAATCACAGGCGGTGCTGACGGCGAGGAGCTCCATCCAGAAGGACCTCACAGCATCCAGCATGCCAGCGAAAGGCAGCAGGTGAATGTCAGTGTGTGTACTGCTTTGAGGAGAGCTCAGTGCTGGCACGCAGAGCCACGGGTGCCAGTTCTTTCTTGCCATTAGCGCAGTGTGCAGTGGCAGCCAAAAAAGTCGATCAAGTGCAGTGCCTCATTCAGCAGGGAGAGGTACTGAGAATGTTATCAGCTACTCCACAAAACACTGGTGTGGGCAGCTCTAGTCTCTGCATCTCGGGAAGGAAGTAAGAAACGGGAAAAGCTCTGAGTAGTTTGTTTGGGGAGGAGGAGGCTGAGGCTGGAGAAGGCAGCTGGTGAGTACATGATACTCTTCATCAGACCTTGAAGTGTTACAACTACAATTCACTTGGGAAAACTCACAGGTTGGTTAAAAATGGATTATAGGAGGAACTGTATTGTACAATGGGGATTTAAATTGTGGAACTTGCTGCCCCAGAATGCGAGGCAGACATCACATGCAGACAAGGTTAGACTTGTTGATGAGCAACGGGTCAGTGAAGGGACAGCAGAAGTCTGAGCAGCCATTTACCCCCTACAATTCCCATATAACAGCTGTAGGTGCTGGAGGAGAACAAGGAGAATGGACTGTAGAAATGACCAGGCTTATGTGTATTCATTAAAAAACATTCTGCTGTTGCCCTTGGTATCTGGGCTGTAGATCTCACATAGTGTGGTATTATGTTTTCTTAACTAATGTGGAGACAGCTCTAGGAAAAGCATCCTTCTTTAACAAAAACTAAACTTCCAGTTGAATGTTGTGTGCATTTTTCTGCTTTCTATTCTGCTGTTGCTCCTATGTCTCTCCATTCAGGAAGCTTTGTACCTTGCGAGTTCTGAACTGTTGTGACACGAGGTGCAAGATCTCTGCTGTAAGGAAAGGTTTGTTTTTGGGGAGTATACTGCTATGTGCTAACAGAAAGAGCAGGAGTATCCCTCCCTCAGCGTCATGACTAGGAACGTGAGCTGTTGATGTGCTACCAAATCTGCAGTCTTTTTACATTCTGTAGCTGTGAACTAACAGTTACAGGATTTATATATGACTATTTCCTAGCAAACCTGAAACAGCTGTGCCTGTACAGTGCAGGGTGTTCTGCGATGGCAAATGCATCTTGAGAATCTTGCAGGTTTGAGCAGAAGACCACCCTGCTTGGCCAGCCAGTCAAGTGGATAATTACTCATCTCAAAATGTGAAATCCAGAATTGAAGCTTGTGGACAAAGGTAACAAGGAATTGAAATACGCTCTAACATTTTATGGCGTCATTCTGTAATAACTGTGGTTGAGTTGCTTTTTAATTTCCTCAATAAACGTTAGGTCCTAGGAGGTCTTCTGGAGAGGTTTTCTATATTGCTTATTTTTGTAGCTTTCTGCTCAAGTCTTCTTGTTTTACGTTTGGCCTGTGCTGTAGCTGATGGATCTGAATACAGATTTATAGTAAGTTTTTACCCATATCATTGGCAGAATTCATGGTTCCTGTTGTATTTGTGTGACAGTCTGACTGTAGAGGGAGATATGGCCCATGCTCATCCACTTGTCCTGGCAGCACTGGAGTGTTGCTCAGGGTGTGAGTTTCCTTAAGTGTTGGCAGAATAACTCCAGTGTCTGAAAGCTAACGTTATAGGGAAGACATGGAACTTCTTTGTTGTGTTTTCATTTAAAATTTTTGAAACCTCTGCTATTTGCAAATAAAACATACTTTCTGCTCTTCTCAAGGTGTCTAAGCTCAGTGCAAAATGGATTAGTGATAACTTCCATCTACAAGAAACGCAAATTTGCTCAGTAAAAGATATATGAGTGAGGTTATTGACAGAAGCAAGCGGAGGAGCTGGTGTTGGAGTATGGGATGGCCTGATTGCCAGATACTTGTGTTGAACACCTCTTGCAGGGGACTGACGTGGGTCTGAAATGAAGCTATTTCATCTGAACCTTTCAGGCTTTGAGCTCCGCTTGGTATACAGTGTCTTTAAAAGGATGAGATAAATATCAAGTGATTGGTAGTAATAGTATGGTGGGTTTGAAATAGGGCTTTTAAATTGAGACAGGAGTCAAAAGAAACTTGCTTTCTGGAAGTACCTCGTGTTTGTTAGGCTCCATGCGCTAATGCCTTACAAATTAACTGATTGCTGGGCAGTGCGTTACTGCTCGTGCATGTTTCGGCTGTAAATCACCTGAAGCTTAGGCTGGGCTATTTTCTGAGGAAGAAAACGTCAGTTTGAATGTCAGAGTTACCCATTGCCTAACCTGAGTGAAATACTGCCTCCGTAATGTTTGTGAGGTGTCCTTCATGTCATCTTCAGATAAACCAAGTAATGTGGTAGTAGTGTAATAATGCGTAGGAGTTGCACTTAGAGGTTCGATTGTATCCAACAGACCTCTTGTTCAATGCTAACCGTGAGCTCTTTGGCAGAGTTAGGCATAAAGAGGGTAGGACATGCGAAAGGCACTCAAGTTGTAGAGTTTTAGCGTGGGCTTGTCCTTATTCAGATTTTGCAGAGCTACACCCAAAAATCATGTCCACTTACATGCAAAAATGCTGATGTTTTTCTGGGATAAGTAAACACATCTGGATAGTCTGTCTTTGCTACTGCTGCTTCATAGTTCTCACATTTGTTGCTTTCATTTAAATTTTCTTTAAAGTACTAATTGAAATAAAAAAAACAGACTTTGAACAGTTTTTGTGCTGCATATTGCTGTGCTGTGCTGCTGTTGAAGAGCTAGTTATTAGGCTTTGGCAAGTTCTTTTCCTGCAAGAACAAAAGAAGGGGAAAGATTTTTTTTTTTTGGGGACTGTAGTGCAAGCCCATCTTTCAGGTGTGCAGTTAGCCGAGTTTAGAGGATGGCTCCTCTTCTATGGAAAGAAAGCTTTGTTTTAGAAAAAACTGAAGTCACCGTCATCTAAAATGGATATCTCTGCAAGGGTACCTGGTAAAAGCAGTGCATGATTCCTGAGGACCTTGTGCAAAGCAAGAAGGAACCGGGTCTGGGGCTGCTCCTGCTGGAGTGGGAGGCTGAGGCTGCTGAGCCGGCCGCCCCTGAGAGCTGCCAGGGTTGTCAGTAAGCAGAGCTGCAGAAGATGAAAGGGTGAAGGGATTGGTTTTATTGCATTTGTTTTTCCCTGCTAAATCTCTTTTGCACAACCTCCCCAAAGACTATTGGCATTAATAAACTGGCCCTTGCTTTTTATCCCAGTTCTTCGGAGAATTTCATGTTTCCAAGTCTCTCATTTGGTGAGAGAAACTGGCTGTGCACGGACAGAGGATACGTGTTCTCGCTTTCCCTGCCTGCCATTACAAAAGTATTAAACATTTATCTTCTATAGGTAAATGGTCGAAAAGAAATTGCAGGGTTTCCACACTGCAACAGTTACAATACCGTGCAGTGATCCAGGTTTGTTGAACTAGAAACCTTTTTTCTTCTGATACATAGCAACTAAATTTCTACCTCATTTTTTTTCCAGTGTGGCTTATTGTTCATACTGATGTAATATGACATAGTGTTATGAACAATAAGATTCATTTAAAGATGACGGAGTTCATACCTGTGTGATTTCCAAGGCATTGATCACAAATGCACAGGTTGTACTAAAACAAATTCCAGTGAAAAATGTGAACGTCGGCTTGTTGTACATCTGATTTGCGTGGGTTTATTCTAAAGCTTTATGTAAGCATTTATGTTTTCCTTTTAGTTTGGGCAGTTCTCGCATTGATAACTGCTTCTTGAGACTTTAAACCTAGTCATGGCACTGCAACATGATTTGCAGCTTCTGGGGAGCTAAACTATACGTACATTTTTAACGACACCGTTTGCTACTTCTCTTGCTGACAAATTTCTGCAGAGGCAGGAAAACATAATTGTTTCATTATTCGTACTTTTGAAACCACGAAGAACAAAAAAACAAAACATAAAACACGTATGGATATGCATGTATGTGGCTGGTTCATCGTCTTCCTGAACTAAAGCCTGGATTTTTATTTAAAGTCTTTTTCCAGCTGTAATGAATGAGTCACTTCTGTTTATAAGGATTTGGTTGTTTACTCTGACAAACCCTTGATAGGAGACACTCGACAAGATCTCAGTAAATCAATTTGTTCAGGATCTATAAGCATCTCATTAGCATTTATTTGCAATGTTCATTCTAAGCTCAGCTGCAGCTGTTTAACACACTAAATCTCTCAAAGATTTCCAGGATTGTAAGCATATGTTTTGAGATTGTGCTTTAAGTGGAGGAATTCTGTGGGCTTTTTTCTCCTTTTCACTGCTGCCTTTAACAAAGATCTTCCAAGCTGAATTGCAGGCTCTGTGTATACAGTCTCTCGCATTTTAATGGCTGAAAATGGGAGAAAATGTTACCGTTGGAATTGCATGGCTGAAACTGTGCTTCATCACGTGAATGTGCTTCTTGGTTGCTGCGAGGACGGCATCAGCATTTGAGCTGTGCTTTCTGAAATAATAGTGGGAAGGAATCCTGGTGCTTTACCTCCAGCAGATCCCACATGGGGACGGGTGATGTCATTGTCTTTGGGACTTGCAGCACAACGCATCCAGGATTTGCATGGTGTGGGCTGCAAGTCAGACAATGACGCTTTATTTCAGATTGACTGATGTGCCTTGCAACACAAAAGGAGGCCAAGACTACCTGCAGCTCTTAGTGATTGATTTTCAATACAAATCTCATAATAGTCTATTTTAAAGAAGTGTAGCAGAAAACTAGTCGGATAGTGGCATTTTGAAAGGTAACTAATAGCAAAAGACACGACTCCAGGATTTTTACTAGGGTGAGTTATTCCAGTTTTGATTAAAAACTAGACTGTAGGGCAATGAGAAATGAAAAAAGGAAGCTTTCTCAGAGAGCAACGGGGTAATTCAAGTCTAAAGCACCACAGAGCAGCGCCCGAGAATGTTCTTTAAACGGCAGTTAGTGCACGTATGTTCTTTATTAAAACTTCATTGTGACTTTTGTGAATAGCAGCGTTTGGGAAAGTACAAGCATGTACAAAATGGTTCTTTCTCCACTCCCGCCATGGCAAATGAAAGCGCCTTCCTGGCAAAGTCAAAGCTGCTATTTGACACTCGCCCTTAGTATTCAGATTCTCCTCACTTCTTCTGTGATTCCTGCCATGCTCCCTGGCTCACCTGAATTGAGACAACCCACCTCGCTTTGCAGCATATGAGGGTAACAAAAAGCAGCTCACGAGGCTCGCGGCTCGTTCAGCCCGAGCAGGGGCTGCCGTGCCCCTCTCCGACCCACCCGTGCATGTGGTCCCCTTTGGCGAGGGACCACGGAGGGTTGGTGGCCTGGCTGCTGTAGGATGTGCTGTAGGATGCTCCTTGCTCTGCCGGTGTAGCCATGGAGACAGACAGATGGGAATCCCGGCGTGCCGTGGGGACCAGACTGACTGTCGGCGCGTGCGTCGGGATGGAGAGCGTTGCTGGACAGGTGTGCCTGTGCGGGACTGGCTGGGCCCACAGGAGCTAGGGGAAGCAGCCAGCTTCTCATCAAATTGCTTTCAAGAAATCCTCTGTTATTTTCTGCAAAATGGGGATCACAGCCTTCCCCTGTAATCAGTCCATGAGCTGCCGAAGCCCCTCCTGCAAGTAGTCTGCAATCCAGCAAGCTGTTCAACTATGATTTTATAAGGAAAGGAATTTGTGTGCTTGGAAGTACCATAACTCATTCCAGCTGTGCACTCGTACGTTTTTAGTACCCCGAATATCTTGCTGGAACTGACCTCGCTCAATCAATACTTGAGTGTAAAATCAGTGGTGTATTTTCATCCCAGATCAATAACAGATCAATGTCTTGGGGGGGAGGATTCAAAGTGCCATCTCTGCAAAATATTTCTCTTGGAAAAATTACATTTATGGCTTTATAACCAATTATGCTGAAATAAAAGGTCTAATAAAAAACTTGTGATCTAGAGGCATAATTGCAGGACAAGATCATTAAAGCTGCATCTTAACGTACAGTTCTGGAGTCATAAGGGAAACGCTGCCAATGTACTGAGACTTTGCTAATAGTCCTTTTCCTGCAGAGCAACACTAGAATGCATCTCTGTGTGCACCCAGAGCCTGCCCATGGTCCTCGGTGCCCTCTGGCATAGCCTGGTGCTAGCCGAGGTCCTGTTTTGTCCATTAGGAAAACCCAGCTCTGGATCCTGACCCTATGCAAAGCTCTCTTCCAAATCTGCGTTCAAGTACCGGTATTCAGTCTTTGCCCTAGTGAGTTCCAGTGCTGCTTCTACTCTTGTCCCAACTGTCTGTAAAGCTGCATCAGGCACCTAAACCTTTTCCTCAAAATGTTTTACCAGTGTTGTCTTTTGCATCTTAAATTACCAATTTTCTTTTTAAGTCTGGTTCTAACTATGAAATATTAAGAAGTAGAGTTCCAGCTTGCACACAGAGTGACCAAATATAGCTGTAATACTAAGTTGTTAGGAAGGCTAGGAATTTTTTTTTGTCTTGACACTGATACTGCAAAGATGAAATGACAAGAATGTGGCTGAAAGGACAGCTTGCTTTGTTCTGAGCTAATTTAAATTAAAACTTGAACATAGTGTAGTGAATGCGGTGATACTTTAATTGTAGCTGGAGATAATTTCCTTTTTCTTAAGTCCCTTTGACTGTATTGAAAAATCTATCTTCATTTAGCAGCTCCACCTCTCCCATTTTCTCAAGGTTACGGGTGAGCTGGAAGGAGGAGCGGGTGGATTTGGGATGACAAAACCAGCCCCTTTCTGGGGCTCTGGAAGGTGAGGGGTCTGTGCCGGTTCTTAATAATCCTGTGTGAGCTGCAGTTTAACCTTGAGTTGTGTAGTGGGGAGAGAGCTCCCGTTTCCCATCTGATCACTTAATGAAGACTCAATTATATTTTTGGCATAGCATTTAGAGAATGATCTATGAGTTGCATTCAAAATTAATGATATTTAATTTAATCGATGAGATACCCAGGCACCTTAGTCTAATAGTAGTTTTGACCATGTTAATAGAATTTTTTTCTACCAGGAACTAAAAGCAAGTTATGCAAACTTAATGAGCTTTTGTTGAAATGTTCTCAGGTTGCTGTTTGGATGTGGATGTCGCATCTGATGTGTTCATAGTTTGGGGACTAAGAACCATCCCACTAGCCTTTAGGCATTCAGTTTTGGTACAGCCTCTGCAAGAAGGAGCTTGTGATAGTGAGCGCTTCGTACCGCGAGTTTGGGAAGCAGTGCTGCAGGCTTCCTCAGCCATCACACCTCTGGACTCCCAGCCAGGTGGTAAACCTTCAGATGAACTGGGCCTTTCGAGTTTTCTATATGCACTTGTTGGAGATCTGACTCAGGTCTGTGCAGAAGAAATGCTCAACGCTCACCAGAAGATGTTGTCCTTCCTGTGTCGTGTTTTTGTTGTGCTTTTATGGCCATTGGACATACTTTGTCTTGCTTTTTTCATTCGCCTACCCCAGAGAGGGCTTTCGTTAGACAGTGTCCAGTTATGTTTTGTCATCTTTTTTACATCATACTTTCTATGTAGCCCCAGATTTCCTAAAATCTCCAGATAGTTATAGCTCCCAATGAGATTTTTTTTGATGAAATTCTGTTAACTGATAATTTAGGAGAATTATTTAAAAAAAAAAAAAAAAAGTAATAGCACTGGTATCCAGGATTGCCTTTTTCTCTGTATAGTTGAACCCAGTTAAACTGGTGAGAAGCCCGAGCTGATTTCCCAGGATGGCATGAGACTGACAATGCACAAGGAAGTGACACCTTATGGAAGAGGTGCCCTCGGCACTGAATGCGCGGGTGTTTGAGATGTCTGCGGTATGTGCAAATGGTAACGCAAGGGTGACCTAGCTTTGGGCACCTGGATTGTTAGGTATTGGTGTATAACATCCTATTTCATAGCTTCCATGACAAATTTTTAGCCTGTGGCCTATCTGGCTGCCCTGGTTGCGATTGCTCCCAGCAGCTGAGTCACACTGGGCAGGCTCGTAGGCTTCTGGGGTTGCTTAAATGCCTGGAGCTCAAATGTTGTAGAAACGGTCCTGGCTTTGGTGTTGGCTTCACAGGCTTGCAGTGTATCCCCAGAGCTCACAAGCTCTTGTCCCAGAGATTTAACGCCCCCAATTTTTCCATCGTTTTCAGCCGAAGCAGGGAGGAAAGCTTTGCTGGATTGCTGTGGCTGGATGTACTGGTCTGGGCAGGAGATAGTGTTCAACCTGAAACTGGTAAGGGTGCAGATGTGAATAACTTGCCCCTCCCTTTTTGTCCTCCATGTTTACGAGGATGAAAACCACTCTTAATATATGCAAGCCGTATTTAAAAAAAAAAAACAAAAACAAAAAACAAAAACAACACAACAACAAAACAAAAAAGAAAACAAAAAAAAAGCTTTGGGAGACAATGTAATAACACTTTAATCTTGGCAGTAAGAAGAGTGCTGCAAAGAAATCCCATTGAAATAAGGGCACAGCTTCTTTCTGGACTTAATATTCTGTCATTTATATCCCCTCTCGTGCAAGTAAGGTAACAGTACGGTCCTGGGAAGGAGGAACTGTGTAGCATGTGTGCTGGGTGATTCAAACCCAGGCACTGTGACAAACAACATTTTGCAGAAACAGCACAGGTTTTGATTTAAAAAAAAACAAAACCACAAGAGCAAGTTAACATATTCATATGCTTGAGAACATATTTGTATATGCAGATTGATGCTGTTGTTGAAGTGCATCACCCTGCAGATCCCTCTTCCATAAATGCTTTGTTTTGTAATGGGACCTGTAGCAGCGGATGTTTGTTACAGACCTGATGTAGTGCTTTTACACGCTCTTGTCTGGGCATCCTTCACAGGTAAAGGTGACATGAGTGCTTGGCTTTCTTGGAAAGCTATGCTTCGTCCTTTTTATAACCAAAAGGAGGTGTTCAGTAGTTCTGTTTTTTGTTTGTAGGTCTTTTTAAGAGCCACTGCACACATTAATAGACAATTTTCTCATGGAAATATTTCTTTGAAAAAGGGAAGTTAGTCTGCAAGAAAAGATTCCCATTTGTGATAGCTATAATGTACTCTGAATTGATTGAAACGGGGAAAAAAATCTTTTATTTTTTAAACTTAAACATAACTTTTGAGTGTTAATAGTAGACTTGCCAGGGACTGTGATCTAATTATTTGATTATACTGTGATTAAGGTGTGTTTGAGTTAGAAAGTTTCTCAGGAGAAGGTTGTGCAGGCTGTTTACATAAAACCCAGAATGGACGCGGAGAATGAGACCAAAGGAATTTTTAGCTTTATAATAGTGTCTGACAGTGGTCAGTGGTGGATGCCTAGGCGGGGTAGGTCTGCCCTTCAGCTGAAAATGTCTGTGGTTTTATCTCAGAGGTAGTATTTTGGTGACTGGGAGACTTTACAGCAGAAATTCTTAAAGAATCTGGGAAAAGCTTTGCTTGTAGTATCTTTTGAAACTTGTTTTGTGCTGCGATGCATGAGCTAACTTATTTCTGCAAGTTGCTTTGTATTTTAATGCTGTTCTATCAGCATGTATTATTTAAAATAGAAAGCTTGTTGCAGCAGGCAGCGACTGTGATGCAAATGTGAAAGATATGCTAAAAACCTTACCTTAATGCTAGCTGGAGTCCTAATGCAGAGGAGAAAACTATGCCTGGTAACACATAGCAGGTCACAGCAGAAAGGGAAAGAGAGACTTGGGTTGAAGGGTGGTGGTTGAGATCCTCGTGTTCCCTGTGTCCTGTGGTGCTGGATTTGGAGTGAATTCGCAGTTGTAGGGTGGTGATGGCTCACCCTGTGCTTGGGTTGTACTAAGTGGCTGTAGCTGGTGGGTAAGTGGCCACAAACACCCAACCCGGTTTACACAGCAGAGGAACGGGTTAACTTCTGCAGTGTGGAGCTCAGCTGGAGTCAGGAACTGATGTAAAGAGGCGCTTGGGGACACTGAAGGTGGTTAGCACCTCTGCGTTGAGGTTGAAGCCTTCGCTGACTCCCCTGGTCGTTGAACTTGTGTCCTTTGGTCTCAGTGGCAAAGCAGTGTGCTCAACAGCATTGTCAGCCTAAGCAAAACCGTAATTACCATCAGCGAGCTCAGCAGTCAAGGAAGGGTCTTGTGATTCGGTGAGGTTATGGTACAGCGATCATTTTCCACCAGGAAAGCGTAACTTTTTTCCAAGAGGTTTTACAGAATCCTACATTGTGGGATGAGTGGAAGGCGCACTCTGGAGAGTGGCGTGCTGCTAGGAGGCAGGTCTGCTCCTCCTGTTGCCCATCTGAACACGTTCCAGCTCTGATTTTCAGAGCATGTTGGTGTATTGCATCTTCCTCCTTGCTTCTAAGTATGGTCACAAATGGGTCAGGCACACTGCATAGCTTCCATTACTGGATTCCTCAGAAAACATCTTTCCTAATGCTGCCATTGCTGTGGCTTTGTTTGTGTTGCTGCTTGGGATTTCTGTGGTTTCAATGTGAAGGTATTTAACCGTTTTGTGGTGTGTCAGAAACAACGTAGCGGAAACCAAGGTTGGGGGCATCTCTCTCACAACGCTTTCCTGCTTTCGATGCAGGTACCCTTCTTGCTTGTTTGCCTTCTGTTGATGCTTATCCTTGGAGGTGCATCCAGCTTGGCTGGCCAGATCTGTGCACAGCCTGATCTAAACTGACCTGCTTGGAACAGGTGTCTGGCTGAGATGATCTCCAGAGGTCTCCATCAAAATTATTCCATCGTTCTGAGATGTGACTCCTTCAGCTGCAGCATATGAAAAGAAGTTTGGAGCTGCACCCAAACTGTGTTTGGGGAAATGTTATCAGCTGAAGCTTTATTTCAGACAGTAAGTAGTCAGCTAGTTGGATTCCCCTGTCCAGGCAGGTTGAAGAGCTTGTTGTCATATGAAGGTAAATGTTTGTATTGTGAGAGCACTTGAAACCTGGCTGCAGTCCATGAATCGGAAGAAATGTTAAGTATAAATACTTGGTGTGTCTGTCTTTGCTTAAAAGTTCTGTTCAGCAGCTCATACTTGAGCTCGCCCTAGTCAGGTGAGCTTTTGCATCCCCAAATCAAGAAGGCAGAGCCAAAGCAAAAGGGTGCTATCAACACAGTCTGCGCAGGTTTTTCTTAGCCATCTGTTACACATCTGAAACGTGCAGTTGTCAGTGCTGGAAATGGGTATTGCTCTGCTTCTGTGGAGTTGTTCCTTCTGGGGTTTTGTTGCCATAATTGATCAAATTAAACGGAGTCAGGCCTGTTTATTTAACAACTTAAACGTAAAGCCATGTCAGTCGAGTACTGTCCTCCAATGTGATATGCAGAGGTCAGATCTGAGTCTTGTTTTGATTTTATTTGAGCTGAAAATTCTGCTTCGTGTTGAGCATCCTGACCTGGAGCATGAGCCAGGCAGGTAGCTGTCAGAGCATGGCGTGCAGTCTGCGTGCCAATTCAACGCAGAGAGGGATATCGGGACCGGAGCCCAGTTTGTCAACGTGAAAGACTTGATTAAGCTGGAATGGGCTTGCTTGGAGCTTTCTTGTTTAGCCCAAAGCAGTCCAGGGGGGGCCTGAACAGGAGCTTGTAGTACCTGCATGCGGCTCCCTGATCCTGCCCGCAGTCTGGGGGTCTTTGCTGACAGGTCGTCTGTGTTGCGTCTGCTGGTTTTCTTCTTCTTTTTTTTTTTTTTTTAATGGACCAGAAGGAGTACAGCTAAAATGAGCCATCTCTCAGGTGAACTGAAGGGAGAAGTTGTGCGCTAACCCCCTCTGGCACTCTTTAGTCAAATTATTGTTTAGGAGGTTTTAAATATTTAGAGGGAAAGTTGAGAACTTTCACTGTTAGGGGGAAATTGGGGGAGGAAAAAAGGAATATAAGCCAATTCCTTCTAATGGTGACCTAGGAATTTGTTTTTCTTAAACATTTCTGACTAAGTAATCAGGTCACGTCCGTATGTGTAATTTGGTATGGTAATTTGTTTAATATATGCAATATTAGTATTTCCATTTTTATGTAAGTTTTTTAACATATTTGCTTTCCCACTTTGATGGAATAATCTTTATTATAAATGAACAGAACCATTTTTCCTTACATATCTATCTAACATTTGCAAAGCTAATACTTGCAAATATTTTTGCAAATATTTTTGCTAATATGTTTGCAAAGCTACAGTTAGGCTTTTTATTTTACTCTGACAAAAACTGTGCCAATCAAAGCTACAGTGCTTCATGGGAATTTAGGAGGTTAAGTGAGTAAACAAGCTAGATGAAAGCTTTTGTTTGTCTTTAGAAAATGAAACAGGAAGCTGTTTCATTAATACACTTTCAGAAGAGACAAGAATCTGTGCAAAGCTTTTAAAACTGGCCTTTCACTTCATTTTACTGTACTTTCAACTGAGATCAAATAAGGAAAATGACGGCAGTTAGACATGCTCCATTAGCATCACATGCTTTCTGTTCTCAAGTAAAGCTCTGCGTACAACTCCGCTGCTTTTCGGGAAGGTGCAAGAATGCTGCTGTTTGCCCGTGTGCTTTGTGTCTCCCCTTTCCTTGGCAGATAAGTGCGGTTAACGCTACACCAGACACTCCTCTGAGAAAGAAGTCAAGAATTGGGAGTGAAAATGAGGCCTTGGGCTATTTGTCTTGTAGGTTTTTTTCACTTCTAAAGTGCTCGGTAACGGCTTAGTAGGAATCCGTTATGGAAAAATATCATTTGGATAAAATAACACAGCTGCAAAGTTGTAATAAAGGATTTGTGCAATTAGGTTTGTTCAGGGATCTTGTTTGAATACAATACGTCATTAAAAGACTGCATTTGCCTTTGTGACGTATAGCTGTTTGATTTCATATATGAAAAAGCAATAAACAATGATCTAGTAATTTCCTCTACTCTTTGTATGTTCATTGCACTTGCAATTATTAAGTAGCAGTCAATAAGACTTGTGGACTTTTTTTTTTTTTTTTTTTAAGATTCCAGACCACGTTTGTGCATTTCGTGGCAAAAGGTCAGTAAGGCTTGCAAATATGTGTTAGGTTCTGGCTGAAGAGGTCTGAAGCGAGGTTAGTTTGCAGTGGTGAAGCTTCTGCTGCTCCTGGGCCAGCAAGTTTGATGTGTGGATGTGGTCCAGAGGCACTGGTGCAAAGCTGAACCCGAGTGTGCTGCAGAATTGTGCTGTGGGCGGGTGTTCCCTGCTGCCAGGGCAGTGCTGGCCTGGCCAAAGCCTTCTGCCGGTCTTCAAGCACAATGAAATTTTCTAACTGCTATTGATCCTGACCCAGCCAAATTGTCTAAAAGGCATTGAATATTTCCAGGATCAATGTGCACAACTCACAGCAGAGAGGGAAGAAAAAAAGTTGGAAAGTTGTAAAGCTGATATATTGTTCAGGTGACACACAAGGAGGGTTTTGTCCGCTGCTTGGAGTTAACAACTCCTCAAAGCTACATTTTTAACAGTGATGTGTATAAGTTACCAGTTAAACTATTTTTCTGATGGATGCCAGTCTGTGATGTAGGTGAGTCTTGTATTTTCCTGTACTCCTGGCTGTGGTTGAAATGTTGTTCGTTTGTTGCTAGTTATCTTCTGGTTTTAGTAGTGGAGCTGATCTGGATGTTGGGCTTTAATCTCTGCATCTTCATTATCTCTACATTATAACCCGTTCTAGATCTGCTAAGCTTTCCTGAAATGCGGTTCAATCATGTTGTTTTTGTAAGTTATTTCCTATTTTTTTCCATAGGCAATGCATCAGTGGTGCTACTAAGGTGGTTAATGGTTTTGATCAGTTACTTTTAAATGCTTGTCTTGAAAAGCAGAGGTTTGAAAAATAATCATTATGGAGAACAATGGTGGGTACACATCACTGTATATGGTGTGCGTTTATATATGGCTATGTACTGTATGCTCTGTGTGTGTGTAAATATAAATAAAAGATATGGAGTATGTGACTTGATGTCACTTAGAATTCACTGAGGTGGTTTATGCAGGCTTCTAAATGTTTGCTGCTTTATTATCACTGTCAATGTCCAGCTTCAGGAGATCACTGCCAAAGTCCATATCACCAAACAGAAATTCATGTTCAAGCGGTGCTGCAGCAGCACCCCTATAACTGTACAATGACTTCTGTGAAGTATCCGTGTAAGGGGCGGTGTGGCTGTTTTCTTGTCTCACTCCAGTGTTCCTGCTGAGCAGTGAAGTAATACAAAGCCCAAGCAGAATCTCGTATTGAGAAGCACTACAACACCTTACTGCGTGGTCTAGATATAAGTCCTAATGCCATTTTCTCGCTCTCTTCTCCTTGCTGCCGTGTGCTCTGAGTGCTCTTAGGCAGCAGCGTCCCACCTACGTGGCTGCTGCGGGATGTGGCTCCGCACTCACCATGTGGATGGGAGAGACATCGTTAAGAATTAGCGGTTATTTAAATAGTTTCCAAGGGGTCAAAGCCGTGCAAATTTCTGCTCTTGTGTTTGTCTAGCGTAAAGCACCTTGCTTATTCTTCTGTTATCGGTTGGTGTTGAGAGTGCGATTTTTTTTTTTTTTTTTTTCCTCTTGCTAGGGAAATGACTTCAGTTCTAATTACTGCCGCTTTTCCTCGGTGACTGTCAGATGCTCTACCCCAAGGCATTTGTCTGCCTCAGTTATTAAAATGCTGGTAGGGTCTCCAAATATGAGCAGGCTAACCCTCAATGTAAAAACAAACACGAAGAGATGGATGGGGATGTAAAAACACAGGACTGGAGAGTGCACAGCGTGTGCTGAGTGCTTGCCTGACGTTCAGTCTGGGTGGTGCTCTGATCCTGTCCATGTACTGATTATTTGGGGCTTTTTGTCTTAACATTGATATTTTTCTGTTGCTAAAATGACTTTAAAACGTTAAGCATTCAGAGGTATGTGCAGAGCATAAATTATTCTCTAAGTGTACATATCTGGGCTGAAAGACAGATACTTCTGTCCCACTGGGACATCTTTGCAGGGTCTGGAGAAGCCAACTCATGGACCCTGCATTTCAGAGGAGCTGCCCGTACTTGTATTGTGCTGCCAGTTTGGGGCTATTTTTTTTTACCCTGGTTGGTTGGTCGGACCCTTCTCCACGTTTCATCTGGCTGCCCGGGTCAGTTTGGAGGTGCCAGCAGTGCTTGCTGGTGGTTTCTTATTTTCTGAGGGCTGTTGAGCTGAAGAGCAAAACCCGCTTCTGACTGCCAAAGTCCCTTGCTCACGAGTGTGAGATGCTCAAAGGGTAAATTGGGGACGCTTTGATATGTTTACTCTGTTCTGAGGTGCTGCCTGGCATCTGTCTCAACTGTGCTGTGACAAGGCGCTGTGTGAAAGGGATTCTTTTTGCTCAGATCGGATGTGACTGTTCCTCTGTTTCCAGGTCCCCTTAGATAATTCTTGCTTGATCTAACATTAAAGGTATTTGTTAAGGGTTTTTTTCCTCTCATGAAGTGTGCCAGAGGTCTTTCTTTCTAAAGAGACACTGGAAATGATGTTCAGCAGCTTTCAATTTGGTTCTTGCTTGCATCTTTATTGTTCAACCCTTTTTTGACTTTAAACTTCCCACAGAAATCAGGCTGTCTTTTCTTCCTCATACATCTTCCTGTGTGCTGTTTTTGACCGTTGTCTGTCATGGGAGGGCTCCTGACTTCGTAGCAGCGTTCCCCTTTGCCCTTCACTCCTCTGCACACGTGCTTTGTGATCGCGTAATCGCTCTGAAGCGGTGAATTGGATAGGTGGGCTGGAGGACGTCCACGGCACGCAGGAATATCATTCACTGAAGTGCAACTCTTGTGCATCTTTAAATGTATTTGCTGCATCGAATATGATCTCTTGGGTGACCCATAGCCTCGTTGGCTTCTGAGAAACAACTATTACTTTACCCTTCATGCAGCATTCTTGGATGCTGCAGCGTGTTTACTGCTCAGAAAATATTTAAGTAATTGGTTTCAGCAAATCTCTTGTGATGTGTGGGGGATTTTTTCCAGTATTTACATTCTAAACCAGTTTTGAAGTATCAGTCTGGTGGAAGAAAACAACTGAGGCAGGGAGTCTGCTGCTTGATCAGCTGGGTGTGCTTTGCACACCAGCAGGGTAGTCTGCGGTGGCGGGCAGGTCTGAGGCTGCTGGGGGTTTCACCAAAGCGAGGTGGTAAGGAGGGTAAGATGGAGGAATTAATGCTAATTTTTAG